>NC_090926.1:1234525040-1235150040 GCF_040938575.1 Ambystoma mexicanum | reverse complement strand
AGAGCGCAGCGCTGTTTATTTAGAGTTAGTTGCTAACCTGTGTTCTCTTCTTCGTGCAGGTTGCGGTGATGTTCCGGAGTGATGAGCGATCGAAGCGCTGCTTGCCCAGGTAAGTGTTTTATTAATGCTGTCCCTGCTTCAGCCTTGCAGGTTGCGGTGAAATTCAGAGATGGGCGAGGTAAACGAAGCACAGAGTGATGTTAGGATCCGCTGCTTGCCCAGGGAGGAGTTGTTATCAATGCTGTCCTTGTATCATTATCTTCGCAGCTTGCGGCGAGATCTGCAGATGGCGAGGCAAACAAAGCGCAGGATAGTTTCAGGACCGGCTACTCACAGGTAAAAGTACTTGCTTGCCAATGCTGTTCTTGTTCTTCCAGGTTGGTGATAGAATTCGGATCAATGGCTTCAGGATCAGGCCGCAGGGAGAAGCAGATGAGCAAAAGCCGGACACAGTGCGTGTTATGCTTCAGGAGTGCAGAATAACGCGAAGCGTGTATTCCAGTTTGGGCGTGGCTTATATAGCCAGCCACACCTGAAGACTCAACCACACCCAAAACACTAGTCTGCATAGCTCAGTTCTAGGAACTGAGCTGTGTAACAGACCTTCATGTTGGATTAAGGACCAAAACTGGTACTGCCTTATTCCTGATAATGAGCCTGGCGACAAAGGTGCCAGGACTGACTCCATGTAACCTTATGATGGAGTTAAAAGGCCCTTGGGCCACTGTGAAGGGCTCTAGCCCCACTGTTGCCAGGGGGCTGTTATACCTGAGGGGTCATGGGCGTGGATCGTGATACCTTGAATAGCTTGTCTTTAATAATCTTGTTCACGATCTTCAGCCACCGCTTTGGTCCATTCTTCTCTGGATATGCTTGGATTTATGTGTGCAATGATACACTCTGCACTATGCTCATCCTAGAACACCTCATTGTATTCACCACAATCCCAGGTTAATCTTCAAAAGCAGTCCGCCACAACATTGGATTTACCTGGAGTGTACCTCACACTTACATTGTACTGCATAATGTCTAATATCCACCTGCGGATCTGGGTCGACACCAGATGTGGGCTCTTGGAGTTTAGTACATGGATCAATGGTTTATGATCTGTAGGTACAATGTTCTAGTATCCACCTCACCCCAAGTGCCTCTCTTTAAATAGTGGAATAGTTATTTTCTACCACTATTAGTATTCTTGATGCAAATGCAATTGGCACCATTCTGCACTCCTGGATTTATTCTAGGACACCTCCCAAACCAATGCTACTGTCGTCCACAGAAACTACATTTCGAGCATTGCAATTGAACATCTTCGACATCAGTGCTTTATTTACACAAATCTTTATTTGTTCACATTCATGCCTGCAGTCATCTGACCATAGAAATCTCGCAGATTTTCTCATCAGTTCTCTCATGTGCTTTGTTTTATCCATGTAGTGAGATATGAATTTTGAATAATATTCAGTTAACCCCAGGAAGTTTCGTAGCTGATCTTTACTTGTTGGTTCAGGAATGTTCAAAACGGTGTCTACTAGATCTTTCTTTGATCTAATCTCTTCAGATTTAATACATTGTCCCATATATGTCACTTCATCCATTCTAATCTTGCATTTTTCTAACCTCAGAGTGAGTCCGCTCTTCTGTATTACTTGCAGCACTCCTAATAATTTTGTATTGTGCTCTTCCTCTGTCAACACTGAGATCAAAATGTCATCTTGAAAATAGTAGACACCCTTAAGACCAAACAATTGATGCATTAGCCTTTGAAATACAGCCGCCGCTGCATCTAAACCAAAAGGCATCCTTTTGTATCTGAAGGGTCCCAGAGGTGTAACAAATGATGTGAGATGTCTCGATTCCTCGTCTAACATAACCGGATGAAGATAAATCAAGAGTTGGGAAGAATTTTTCTGGTTTCATTGTTGTCAACATCTCTCCGATGTTAGGTAGAGGGTGTCTGTCCTCCCAAATGTTTGCATTTAACTCTCTTCAATCCACACACATTCTAATGGAATCATCGAGTTTACGTACAATCACAATCAGGGAAAGCTACTCTGAACTTTCAATTGGTTCGATGATATCTTGTTCACACAGCCTTGTAAGTTCTTCATGTAATGCTTCTCTAGTGCCTATGGGAATATTTCTTACTCTATGTGCAACTGGGTTGGCACCCTTTTTCAATATGATTCTGTGTTTGAAACCTTTTAATAAACCAATGGTCTTGTTAAACACTCTAGGAAAAAACTCCCTGCTAGATTCTCACCAGTGTCACAACAGTCTTCGGATATGCTCAAAATGGGAATATTCTCTCCAGGATGTATTGGGATGTGTAATGCAGCTTGTTCCCACCATCCTACGACAGATGAGCCCTGTTCGGCAACATACAGCTTGCAGTAGGTTTTCCTTTCTTTAAAACATGGGTGTACCCAACTATATCCAATGATGTTAATTGGAGTCTTGCCATACCCTGTGGCCCTCACTCTTGCGATTTGCAAATCCTCCCGCTTGCCTTTCAATTCCTTAACATAAATCTCTACATTCAACCATGGTATACGGTGAACCTGTATCCATCATGACTTGCAATGGCACTCCATTTATTTGCATGGTCACCCAAGATCCTGGACAAGGTCCTTGATTCTTTTCACCTGATGTGAGGGTTAAAATCTGAACCTCCTCCTCCATCTCGTCTGTGATCGATAGTAAACTACTCGGGCCTACAATTTCTTCCAATGCTTTGATGCTTGCCTTATTTGCGCTTGTATAACAACTTCCTTCATTTTGTATTCTGCTGGTAGGATAGGACCCAAATCTTTATCTTCCTCTGGTATTTCGACAAACTTTGCCAAAATGACCTGTGTAGCAACACTTGAAACATTCAGCAGAGTATGCTGGGCATTATTTCTCTATATTCATGTGTCTGCTCCTACCACATTTGTAATACCGACCCTGCATTCTGTTGACAGGCTCCCTCTCTCTCCTGGGATTCGGTTTGAAATTGTTCATCATTAATTTCTTTACCAACGCTATAAGCATCTCCTCATTGTTCTCTTCTTTTTCATCTTGAATAGATTTAATTTCTTTACTCTCTGCCTTACTCTGCAACTCTCTCATACATGTTTCATCTAGTTCTATCCTCCTAGGCTATTTCAATCGCCTGTTCCAAAGTTGGGTCCTTTGCTTGCCATAACCTCCGTTGTATGAGGAATCCACAACATGTAATACTAATAGGTCCCTCAGGTATTCATCAGCTACTCCCATGAAATCTGCATGTTGAAATTAGACCTCTCAATACGGCAATGTAGGCATTTACAGATTGTCCTTTGCTTTGGCGTCTGGAGAAAAAAATCTCTCAAGAACAATGTTAGTTTTGTATCCACCATTTTTGGATAGTTTGGCTTAAGCACTTCCATATCTCCTATTGCTGATTGGACCAGACGAATCTCCCGACACACCATTTGTATCATACTGATCCGGCAGTGTGCAGAATATTCGGAGGGCCTCTGTACCTTAGCAATTCAACAAGGTAGCTTCTTTTAAATCATCGTTAAACTTGACACCACCTATTGCTTTTAGGTATACTTGAAATCCGTCTATCCATTGTTCCCACGTACTGGTAGTGTTTCCCGGATTTGGAAGAAATTGAACTGGTGTTGGAGTGTTTTGCATGGTGAGTGATCACACAATGTCATTTTAGTAATGTTTCTGGAGTCCTTATATTATGGTCATGTGTAGATTGAATACACAGTCTTGCTCTTTGGAGGTAATCTTTTCTTTTTTTATTTGTACTTGTCATACTCCTTGTTGTTGCAAGAACTATGGCTAAATATCTTCACTTATTCATCCCCACTTATTGTTCTCATCCATGCACTACCATTGCGTTAATTGAAACGGTGTAGTTTGTTTCCCAGGAAGTATACTTTGATACAAACAGACTGCACGTTCTAGTTTATTACGCTCTGTATATTTTTATTCGGCCTATAGGCAACCCTTCAATTGTTTACAATATGGCTGCCACGTAGAGGACGTTTCCTAAGGTCCTTTCCTCTACACTCTATAAATGCCACTGCCAGCGCGCATCTACAGTTTTCATAAAATGCAGGTAAGCTCCCAGTTTGAATTATTCACTTATGATATAATTAATCACGCACAGTACCGTTCAAGAGTTCTTGTTGCTGTAAATTAAACTGATAACTGTTTGCCGTCTGCACTATTGGTTTTTATAGATTCACCACCAAACAAATGTCT
Source organism: Ambystoma mexicanum (assembly GCF_040938575.1). Taxonomy (NCBI): domain Eukaryota; kingdom Metazoa; phylum Chordata; class Amphibia; order Caudata; family Ambystomatidae; genus Ambystoma; species Ambystoma mexicanum. The sequence continues at coordinate 1,235,145,795 of NC_090926.1, read as the reverse complement.
TGCTAGGGACTCTCTTCCTCTGTAGCGAGTAATCCTCGTCGTCAATTTGTAATAAATAAAGCATTTGCTGACTCAACTTGATTAGCTTATCTTTTTAGTATTTATTCATATGAGAGCCCCCAGGTTGGTGAACCCTCTGATGGCTTCAGCTCTCAACTCGCATAGTTCTGGAATCCCCATCATTATAGAACTATGCCAACCGAAAACATTACATCACCATTACATCATGACTCCGAAACCATCAAACATAACAGAGGCAATTCTTGTGATCCCAGACACGCAGGTACCCCCACCAAAGCCTCCCCAGCACAGAAACAGATTTGTTGCCATCATCCTGTGCACCTCATAATACAAATCACAGGACACCCTGCTCTGTGCGCGCTCCCCCCCCCTTTGCAGCTGCTCCCTCCCCAGGCCTTCACCCGGGCCTCTTCAGGAAAACACAAATAAGTTTTGTGAGGGACATAAGTGTTCAGTTTGTAGGCATCTGGCAGTTCAGATAGAGTGGCCATTATCCTGGAGGTGTTAGTGCCCTAAATCTGGGTTGGACTATGTTGGCAGTCAAGACATCTGCCCCAGCTCCCAGGAGATCGTCCTTCGGGGAGGGGCATAGCCCTACCCACGCTTGGCTATTTGCATTCTTTTCTGATTGCACAGGCCTGCAACATAACACAATCAATGGTTTATCTGTCCGGCCTGAAGGCCTTTTCGTCTAACACCTGGGCTGCGACCGGGGATGGGAAGAGTGCTATGGAACTGGGTGCCAGAATGCGCTACTGCCTTTACTGCGGACTGGGTCATCCCAGGCTTCGATCCTAATATGACGGTGCTTCAGTGCTTTCTGCCACGGGACAGGGCTGGATTTTCATTGATCTTTCTCCTCACCCCATTACTATATTATATAATCCCACAGATACAACCCCCTCCCTTGAGCTTTCAAGTACACAAACCATTACGCCCTTACCCTTATGTCGCCTATTGCTTACCCCCTCCTCCTAAAGCTGGGCCTCTTTGTTTCTTTGTGTTCCGAATATATTTTCCTGAATCATTTTGAGGACATTGGAGCTGAACATGCATCCCAACATTCTCTCCTTTTAGTTAATCCTGCATTAACTAACTCTGCTGCTTCTCGTGCATTATCGGAGCCTTCCTTAGGCACTGAGAGGGGTCTGAAATGTGAGACGGACAACAAAGTGTATTTTTCTCAATGTTTGCCATTTACTAAAATAAAAACGGTTGAGAGAAACACCTATCTTTCCCTATCCTAATGAGAATGTCCCTACCTTGCAAACTAAACTAAAGAAAGATGACCAATTAGTGTCCAAACGCCACTAATACAACTTACAAAAGTGTACAAGGAATAATTGTCTGTCCTTCTGCTCAACAAAAACAGTGCACAAGTTCAAACTTATAGTTTTTAGAAAGTACCCCGTATGACAATGTTTGGGCTCCCTTCCCCTGGATCAATTCAGAAATACCCTTAGGCAAGTTCCGATTCATAAAGTTCTATTCAGTTCAACACAAAATGTCTCCATCATTCACTGTGTCCATCCACCTGGTAAAGTAAACGTCTTTTTCACAAACACTTCTTCCAAAAACCCAAATCAATTGTTTTCCTCCACAATATCCGTCTTGATGAGGCAAATATATTTTCCACAAAAACACTAGTCCACAAACCAAGGCAATTGTTTTCCTCCACTCAAAGGTCTTTCCCAGAAAGCAAAGCAATTCTTAGCATATCACAATTATTCTTTCAATGAAATACTTTTGTCAGGATAGCAGAGAAACTTCCTTCGGTGATGCAACAGTGCTTCAGAAGGATGAAAGATCCCAAATTCTTTCCACAACACCTTTTTACTATAACCACATTGATTCAAAGCAACTGTTTCTTTCCTGCTATACTCGCATGCCAGGACTAACTACAAGTAGTCCCTTTCCTGGTTCACTCTCCTGCAAGGAAGAAATAACTCCTACTACTACAGCGGGTCTCTTCTATTGGTAGCAATATGGGTTAAAGGTTTCCCCTAGTTGACATCTCATAAAATGGATAATGGCACCCTTGTTGCCCTCTTCTTCTGGATAGTCTTAGTTTTTGGCAATGTGAGTTACAGGCTTCCCCAAGTTCACATCTCATAGATGACAAATCCACCCTTTTTGCCTTCTTAGTTCTTCTGGATAGCCTCTTCACTGTTGGCAATGTGGGTTACAGGTTTCCCTAAATTGACATCTCATAAATGGAGAATTGCTGCCTTTTTGCCTTCTTATTCTACTTGCTCGGTATTCAAAATAGTCTGATTCTAGCAAACGTTCCACTCGAGTACCCTGGGATTACCTTCTCTTAAAGGCCAACTCACTGGCTTCACTTGGCAGCTCAGTGTTGTTCCCTGCTGCTGCAGCAGACCCTTAGTGGGTCGGTAATCTGATTGAGAGCTCTTCCAGACCTGCCACAACCTGCACATCCTTCCTCTTGAGGCTGCACGGCTCCATTGGGTTTCCGCATCCTCCAACACCACCAGCAAACTCGCGTCAGGTCGGGTGCATGTCTCCCACACAGCTGGGATGCTCTCCCTGCTGCGGACCGCGACTCTGCTTCCTGGTGTGCATACTCTGCAAAGCTAATCATGCCTTCTCTTACTGAGCGGGCTTCTGCTGGCATTAACACTTCTGTCGATCCAACCGCCTCTGAGACTTTCTGGACTGCTTCTGCTGCAACTTCCCTGCTCCGCCCTCAGCTGTGGTCCATTTTCAGATTTAAATATCCAGCTCAGGTGCCTTGCCTTCAAATAACTAAACCGCATATTCCCTTTAGTGACACCTGTGATTCTCATTGACTCTTGGACCCTCTTCCTCGTCCCAGTACCACAGGCATTATGGATCTTGAAGTCCTTCATGTCTATTCATATCTATTTGATGGTTGAACTGGATGTTATCAGAATTAGGAGATGTTAAGTGTGAAGCAGCTACATTAGTTTGTTCTACTTTACAATATGCCATCAATGCTTCAGGGAGATTAGGAGAATCATGAGTTAAAGAGGTCACCAATTCCCTGTGATACGAGTCTCCTCGAGTCTCCTCCCGTGTGATCCTCCCTCATAATACCACACCTAGGGTCAGGATCAGGTAGCGGCTGCGTTCCCCATGCCACATGGGAAGCCCATACCAGATTTTTTGTGATGACCCATACCACAGCACCCATACCTTACATAAATCACACAAGCTTTCACCTGCTTTGGCCTATTGCTGCGGGGTACAGGTAAGATAAATACACTGCATCCCCTGATAGCCCAACGCAGTGTTCTGTATAATTATCTGGTCCTGCTAGAGGGGTGGTTACCGTTCCGTGGGGGTCTATGGTTCTCACCATTCGGGGTTTCTTTGGGTTGTCTCTCTGCGCATGCCCATCTTTTTGTTCTAGGAGGTACGCCACTTGAACCAATCGAAACAATCACACTATTATGCAGCACCAAAGGATGATTTAGCACATGCAGAACATCACCAGTAGAAGTTATGGGCCAATATCTTCACCAGTGCTCCGAGGATTGATGGTGCTCACAAGAACATTGTATCGAACCAATCTTCAGCATCAACTCCTGCTTCGGTTTCCATACCGATTTTTAGCTTCTGCAGGGTCCCTATAAAGTGTGATAGGGACCCATTCTCTGCACCGTTTGAGGGTATTGTATGTGCAACAGGACAGTCCAATTTTCTTTTACACCTATCTGTTTTGAAGAGTCAACTGGATTACACGCATTTCACTCTTAGTCGCATTCAATCCTTGCTCGGTTTCATTCGCCAACTGGATCATCTCACACCTAACAATCTGTGCAGCCCCCTGGTAGCAAGAGGGACGCAAAGAAGACCTCTGTCATGGTTTACAGTCGATATTTATCTGGAATTACTTTTAGCAACTTGGAGGAGCTCTCAGATAATTCGATCGCCTCCTCTTTCTTTGCAGTGATCGCTTCATTCTTCTCGTTTGTGGGAAATGGGGTGGGGATTGTCTTGACGGGGCTGCAACAAGAGCTGGTGCTATTGTGTGGTGTGCTTCAGGCACTATAAAAATGGCAGAATGTAATGTCGCCAATGAGCATGTGCCTCTCCATGATGGTGGGAGATGCAAGTATGTCTGCTGGCCGCACACCCAGTAGATGTCCATGACGGTCGCTGTGCACTATGCTTATATCTGGAATGTACAAAGTCTTACATTTACTGTTGGTTCCCACTGGAATATTTACGAGCCCTTGAAAACACAACGGCTATTCTTTTGGTGCTTGCACGTTCACTGGTTTTGATCCATGTCAATTTCTGAACATATGCGGCCCATATGGTGAAGCATTTGCTGTTCACGTCCCATATTACTTCTTCGCCAAACCCTGCCAGTACCCCTGCCGTGCAGCTTACTACTGCCTCTTGCCACCTGTCTGATATGAACAGTTCACCTTCCATTTGTAATAGTGGACATGGTTTGCATTGTGGGTCTTTGTTGTTCTTGGCACAATTTGCTTCGTCTTTGTCCATCAGCACAAGTCGCACTCCGTGCCCCTGGAACAAGCTGCGAACCTGACATAGTGCTAGAGGAACTAAGCACTGGGCTTCTAAAGATGTATTTCCTGGGGCACTAACCTTTTAGGTGTTCCCAACGTGTGGGGGGGGAATCAAGGAGCAGACATAGCAGCTACCATTTACCCTCTCTTTCCCCACCAAGCGCATGTGGCTGTACCACACATTGCTAAATTCTGGATGGTGAACATGAGCCATTGCATCTAATCCAATCCCTATGTATTGGTCATATCCCCTTTCTTCATCCACCCCCCACTTTTTTCTCTGTGTGATCGTGTTAATTACTTGAGTACGCTGTACATCGATAAGGTCATCCAGAAAGGCATTCGTCACAACTGTAACCCCCCCAAAGAAATCACCTCCTTTATATGACTCAACCAAATAACTTGGCCACTTATATAATCGTAATCCTTGGAAGCAGGTGAGTTTGGAGCTGTGCGCGGCCCCACTGTGCCCCATTGTGCGCTTTACTTGGGAAAAAAATAGGGCTCTAAGCCTTGGGTGCCTGCACCCCTCGCAGCGTCTCCCTTCCTGCTTTCCTTCTCCCTCCCGCCTCCCGACCCTCCCACCAGCTCTGATTGGCTGCCTAAGAGGCACTGCCTGGGTGTATCAAGACGTGCGTAGCCCCCTGCTTCCTTTCGTAATCCTTGGAAGCAGGTGAGTTTGGAGCTGTGCGCGGTCCCATTGTGCGCTTTATTTGGGAAAAAAACGGGGCTCTAGGCCTTGTGTGTCTGCACCCCTCGCAGCGTCTCCCTTCCTGCTTTCCTTCTCCTTCCCGCCTCCCGACCCTCCCACCGGCTCTGATTGGCTGCCTAAGAGGCACTGCCTGGGTGTATCAAGCCATACATAGCCCCCTGCTTCCTTTCATAATCCTTGGAGGCAGGTGAGTTTGGAGCTGTGCGCGGCCCCATTGTGCCACATTGTGCGCTTTATTTGGGGAAAAAACGGGGCTCTAGGGCTTGTGTGCCTGCACCCCTCGCAGCGTCTCCCTTCCTGCTTTCCTTCTCCCTCCCGCCTCCCGACCCTCCCACCGGCTCTGATTGTCTGCCTCAGAGGCACTGCCTGGGTGTATTAAGCTGTGCATAGCCCCCTGCTTCCTTTCGTAATCCTTGGAAGCAGGCTGACCTATCCCTATTTACCAAAGAAGGTGAATGCACCTCCTCTGCAGGGTGCCCCCATTTTGGGTATTTTGGTCATCCCGTGAGGCCCTGAGCAACCGTTTGCAGTCCTCTCCCTCCCCGCACCGGGTTCCTGCTTCCCAGCTCCCTCACGCCTCCCGACCCGCCCCCGAGACCTGATTGGTCCAGCTATCTGCTCAGCTCATCCCTTACCCTCATCCCTTACCCTCGAGGGCAGCCCTCTGCCCGGCAGCCCCATCGGCTAAGGACCACGAGGCAAAGGACAGCTCCTACAAAGACGGATCCATATCGTATCTGCAGGTATCCACAGGAGAAGCAAGAAGCCAAAAACAAGTAAGTGTGGCAAGAAGTGTGGCAAGAAGCAACTACTTCACGCCATACTACCCTACCACTCATCTAACAAAGCATCACCACTGTAAATTCATTATATCTGCAGTATATTTGCATTTGAGAACTGTCCTATACATGTGAAAGTTGCATTTAGAATTGTGCTTAATAGCCTATGTGTGTACTTAGAAGTTGTGCCCAATAGCCTCTCCAAGGAAAGTTGCATTTAGAAGTTGCGCCAAATAGCCTCTCTGAGAAAAGTTGCACTTAGATTTGTACCCAATAGCCTATGTGTGTATTTAGAATTTGTGCCCAATAGCATCTCTGAGAAAAGTTGCATTTAGAAGTGTGCCCAATAGCCTCTGAGAAAAGTTGCAGGCCCCTAGACCCACAGAGCCACTCGGCTCACCCCTCGCCACATGCCAGGTAAGGCCCCAGACCCCGCCACCCACCCGACAAGGAAAGGAACATCCGCGGCCAGCCCCACTTCGCTCCCCAGCCCGCCTCCTCCATCCCAGCTCCCCTTCCGCATCCCAGCCCTCCCGCCTCCCATCCCGCCCCGAGCCCTGATTGGAGCACTAAGGCCAAGGTCGGCTCCAACAGAGGCGGCTTAAAGAAGTGTCAACCAGTGTCTACGGGGGAAGCAGTGGCCAGCCGTCAACCAGCATCTACAAGGACCAGTAAGGTAGGAGTGGCCTGGGTCAGGAGCAGAGCAACTACTCTGCCCCAGACTCCAAGCCACTTGCCGAACCATAAGTAAAGAAGATGATTGCATAGTATGACGTTTAGATTCCATTGATAGGCCTCTCTCCCACTACACAGGTCTCTCAGATTTAGCTGAGGTTCTGTCCCCACATTGGATTATATGATGTTCTAGATTGCACCGATAGGCCTCTCTCCCACTATACAGGTCTCTCAAATTTAGCTGGGGTTCTGTCCCCAAATTGCATTGTATGATGTTCTAAATAGGCCTCTTTCCTGCTATACAGGTCGCTCAAATTTAGCTGGGGTTCTGTCCCCAAATTGCATTGTATGATGTTCTAGACTGCATTGATAGGTCTCTCTCCCACTATGCAGGTCTCTCAAACCTAGCTGGTGTTCTGTCCCCAAATTGCATTGTATGATGTTCTAGACTGCATTGATAGGCCTCTCTCCCACTATACAGGTCTCTCAAATTTAGCTGGGGTTCTGTCTCCAAATTGCATTGTATGATGTTCTAGACTGCATTGATAGGCCTCTCTCCCACTATACAGGTCTCTCAAACCTAGCTGGGGTTTTGTCCCCAAAATGCATTGTATGATATCCAGATTGCATTGATAGGTCTCTCCCTCACTATACAGATCTCTCAGATCTAGCTGGGGTTCTGTCCCCAAATTGCATTGTATGAGATTCTAGATTGCACTGATCGGCCCCTCTCCCACTATACAGGTCTCTCAAATGTAGCTGGGGTTCTGTCCCCAAACTGCATTTTATGATGTCCAGACTGCATTGATAGGCCTCTCTTCCACTATACAGGCCTCCCAAATTCAGCTGGGGTTCTGTCCCCAAAATTTGCATTGTATGATGTTCTAGATTGCATTGATAGGCCTCTCTCCCACTATACAGGTCTCTCAAATTTAGCTAGGGGTCCATCCCCGAATTGCATTCTATGATGTCTAGATTGCACTGATAGGCCTCTCTCACACTATACAGGTTTCTCAAACCTAGCAGGGGTTCTGCCTCCAAACTGCACTGTGTGATGTTTAAATTGCACTAATAGGACCCCCTCCCACTATACAAGTCTCTCAAATAATCTAACTGCGCATAGCTTAGTACTCTCTCAATCCCGGAAACCCACCACAACCTAACTCAGTTAAGTCCCATTCCAGCAGACCGTTAACACCCTAAACCCCCCCGACAGCGCACCCTTAGGAAACACACCCTACCCACCGACAGGAAAGCAACACTGAGCCAGAGAACACCCCAGCGTATCCAGAGAAGGAAAAACCGAGGGCACTGTGAGTGCACAACATGGCATAGAGGACCAACTACCTTACTACGCCTGCATTTAAACTGGAAAATGGCCCAACCAGAAAAGGACGCAGAGAAAGAGAACAGGACCGTGCAACAAGAGACGCGAACACACAACACCGCCAGAACCCACAAGAAGCAACCCCACTGGAAGGAAACACGCCCAACACAGCCATAACCGGAACAAAATCTACAAGAGAAAAATCCTTATACCTCACACCTTACCTTGCAACAACCACGGTACACCAACAACCCAACACGGAAACCCTGAAACATGCAAAGAATTTCCTGAAACACGTGGAAAAACGATGGGAGCACTCAACAAGAGAGTGGGAGGGCTCCGACCCCATCACACCTTACTTCACAAGAACAGAGGGACAACGTTGTTTTCCACTACATCCCGCACAATACGGCAAAGCACCGACAACCAGCAATGCTACCTCCCACCCAAGAATCGGACTCAATGAAGAAACCACCGCTGGTCTTCACCCGAACAGCATCACAGCAGAAACACCAAGAATAATCAGCCCTGTTACCAACCTACTGGACCGCTTCAATGAAGAAGCAGCCGTCGCCGTTCTTCATCCTACCAACACCAACGCGGAAACACCACGAACAGACAACCACAAACTTGAACAACAAATAACATCCAAACAAAATCTCACCCAGAGAATCCACTGCAACCTAATAAACGCAAGGTCAATGTCCAACCATTCAACTGAAATATACGACCTCCTTTCAGAAGGAGGCATAGACATCCTATTTATAAACGAAACATGGCTAGACGACAACTACAAGATCACCCTCAACAACTGCCTGCCTGAAGACTTCAAATGCATCCAAACAAACAGAAAATCCAAAAGAGGGGGGGGGGGACTAGCAATCATCCACAAGGAACAACTGGCCATCAAAATGGAAGATCCTCTAAACATCGAGAAATGCGAATCCTTAATACTACGACTTTCAGTAAACCCCAAAACTAACCTGAAATTCAAACTGATATACAGACCACCAACCTACAACGTGACTTTCATAGACACTTTCACAGAAGCAATCACCACCCTAGCCATCAAGTACAATCATCTGATCATCCTCAGAGATTTCAACATCTGGTTCGACGAAGAAACCACAACCACACAAAAATCCCTAACTGCCCAACTAGAAGCCATGAACCTACAACAACTAGTCAAAGGAGCAACCCACTCAGCAGGGCACACACTTGACGCAATCTTTACCAACAAGGATCTCATCACCATGGCACCCTCAATTCAAATACTTTGGAGCGACCACCTAATCATCCCATTCATAATCACAACGACCGCCCCAACAAAAAAGCAACAAGGAAAACGACCCATCATGATGAAAAGAAATTGGAGAACCATAAAAAATTCCAACCTAACCGAACTCCTAGAACTCAGCAAACCACAAGCATCAACCATGGAAGAAGCAGATCTAGACAAAAAAGTGGCCCTACTTCATACCTGGATCGCAACAACCCTAGACAACATCGCCAAAGAAAAGCCCTTCACCCCATCACACAAGATAACCACAGCAAAGGGGTTCACCCCACTACTCAACACCATGAAAAGAAAAAACCAAAAACTAGAATCTGAATGGAGGACCAACAACACCTCCGCAAACAAATTGAAATTCCTACAACAGATCCGCTCATATAAAAAGAAAATACAAAAAGCGAAGGGGAAACATTACGACAACCGAATCTTCAGAGCACCAAACGCCTAGAAAGAACTATTCAAAATCATAAACGAAATAAAAAACCCACCGGGCTGCAACAACACGCCAATTCCATCAATGAAACTCTGCGAGGACCTTGGAGACCACTTCAAAAAAAAAAATAACCTCCATCCAACACACCATTCAAAACAGACCAAGCGATCACAGCGCAAACCCCACCGACACCGACGAGTAACACGCAAACAAGCTACGAAACTTCCCAGAAATATCAGTTGAGGCTTTCGTCAAACTGATAAACCAAAGCAACAAATCAGGCTCTCCTGAAGACCCTTGCCCCCCGGACATATACAAAACAATTCTCAAACAAGGTACCCCCATGGAATACCACAGGAACCTCCTCAACCGCTCAATCTCAACAGGTAAAGTACCACAGGGCTTCAAATTAGCCTACATCAAGTCGCTACTCAAAGACACAGGAAACGTAGAGGACTTATCTAACTATAGACCCATCTCCAACATACCTTACTTAGCCAAACTGCTAGAAACGTACGTCTACCAAACAACCCAAGAATTCATAGAAGGCATTGCCTACTAGACCAGGCACAAGTTGGTTTCAGACCCATGAGAGGAACAGAATCAGCTCACCTCTCAATATGGGACGACCTAAAAACAAATGCAGACTCGGACAACAGTACCGTCCTGATTCTCCTTGATCTGTCTGCAGCTTTCGACACTGTCAACCACACCATCCTTATAAAGAGATTAGAAGGACTAGGGATAACAGACACTGCCCTACTATGGATCAAATCCTTCCTAACAAACAGAACAGAAACAGTATGGATGAAACCTTTTAAATCCAAACCAAGAGAATCCACGTGCAGAGTACCCCAAGGTTCATCCTTCTCCCCGCTGCTATTCAACATCTACATGTACCTACTAATCAAACTCATCAAAAAACACGGCCTCACATGCTACAACTACACCGACGATCCTCAACTAATCTTCAACATACAAGACACCAGAGAAGAAAACACCACACTAGAGAACTGCCTTCGTGACATATTCAACTGGCTGAACCTCAACCATCTCAAAATCAACCCAGGCAAAACAGAGATCATGATCGTTTCAAAAAAGGGAGGAGACATAAACTGCATCCCCTGGCCAATAGAGCTCGGCACCAAACCAGAACCATCATCAACTGTAAAAAACCTAGGGGTCCTGATGGATAACAATCTCACTCTAGAGCCACAAGTAAACTTGGTAATCAAGAAATGTTTGTCCTTCTTTAAGCAGCAAAAAGGATCCTACCGTTCCTGTCGTTCACCAACAAAACACTTACCATCATCGCTCTGATCATGTCCAGAGTAGACTATGCCAACAGCCTATACCTGGGCATGCCCGAACGACTTCTAAAAAAACTGCAATGCATACAAAATGCAGCAGCCAGACTCCTCCTCAAGCTACCACAACGAGAACACATCACACCCGCGCTAAAAATACTACACTGGCTACCACTAAAACAACGAATAAAGTTCAAGTCCATGTGCATCACACACAGAGCAATACACAAACAAGGCGCAGAATTCCTAAGCGACAAACTACGCCTACATCAACCGACAAGAACACTAAGATCAAGCACCGACATACGCCTGAAACCAAAACTCTACAACAGAAAAAAACTCTGAGGATCCTCTTTCTCCCACCAGACACCCAAAACCTGGAATGACCTACCTAAGAATATACGGAACACAACAAACCACCTAGCATTCAGGAAACTCCTCATATCATGGCTCTTCACAGGGTAACCACAACGGAAACGCAGCAGAATGTGCAGACATTAAAACAACGGTGGAAATAACTCCAATCCCGGCCACTCTCAATCTGGACAAACACTTAGACCAAAGAACTAAACACCCGACAGAGCATAAGATATCATGGAAATAGCCACAAAGGAAGGCTCCAGAGACGGAACACATACTTGGACACAGGCGAAAGTCCTCAAGTGACTCGCCCACTCGCACGTACCGGACGCACCATATCCAGACCGGCAGACGCATCTAGATAGAATTGAGAATATAAGCATGGACACAAATGGATGGAGTTGTGGACATTGGCCTGCGTCTCATCTAGAGGAAACTTTGAATGCTAGCATGTCCGCCCTTAGATGGAGTGGTGAATATTAGCATGTCTACATTTGGACAGAATTGAGAATGTCAGCCTGCATCTCATCTAGATAGGACCATGAGCATTGGCATGCCCGCACCAAGGTGAAAGCTGAAGACTAGCACAAGCCACACCTGGAATTGTGGACATTAGCCTGCATCGCATCTAGATGGGATTAATTGAAGGATAGCAAGCCCGCGCCTGGATGAAACTTGAGTGTTGGCATGTGCCACACTTGGAATTGTGAACACCAGCCAGCACAGCATCCGGATGGGGTTGCGAATGGTAGCATGCCCACACCTGGACAGATTTCAGGACGCTAGCTTGCGCCGCATCTGGACGGGACTGTGAATTGTTGGCTTGCCCACACCCAGATAGAATTCTGGACATTGGCCCGCGCCGCATCCGGATAGAGTTGTGGGGACCATCTGGTGCCACACTGGGACAGAACTGCAATGCTAGCAAGCTCAAACTCTGCATACTTATCTCACTCAAACTCACACAACCATCTCTCGCACAACAAGCCGCACGCACTTCACAACACTGCAACAACACATAAACTGGACCTACAGCAAACGCGGCCTATCACAGACCCGATACCAGCATCAAAGCTCAGCATCTGGTGTATACCGAGTTGAAGCTGCCAACAGAACACCACTCCTCTCACTATCCTACTCCCTCTTCACCTTACTAACCCACCCCACCCCACCTTATCATTTACAGATCCACCAGAGAGCCTGGGGACCAATACCGTTGGTGACGGAGCGCGGTACAAATACCTTTAACATTTAACATAAATGCTTAATCTCTAAAATAAAACCACAACATATACATATCAACATATACATTACTCAGCGACAGTGATGAGAAGACTGTCTGCGCCGAATGCAGAGATACTGTGGCTTTCTGAAATGTGTTGTTTATACTAAAAAGTGCAGTGATAATGCATCATAAAAATAGTAGCAGCTGGCCCTTACAGAATAGGGGCCGATAATATTGGTGAAACGACTGATGAGCTGGGATTGTCTTGCAGCAATGAGGTAGAATTGTTAAGGAAAATACAATAAATATAAGAAAGTGATAGTGCACAAGTAATTTCTGTATACAGTCATCAACGTGCTATACCCTCCGTACATGCATAAAATTGAAAAACAGTCATGACACTGCAGAACTTTATGTCATTGTTTCAGACATCGGAGGTGTAGTTTGGGGAGACAGCTGGACATCCAAGGGGTCTACCCAATGCTGAAATTCCTTCATCTTGACCACAAATGGTGTGGCATACACAACTGTAAATGAACCGTTGTACCTTGGCTCGCTCCACCTGCGGACAAAGTTACGCACATAAACAGTGTCCCCCTGGGACCAGCTAGATAGGTGTCGAGATCGCAGACTCTGGTGCAGCGCTGAGGTTGTATTCTGATAGGCGTGGTGCAGCGCTGATGTTGTATTCTGATAGGTGTGGTGCTATCTGTTGAGAAATACATTTTGTTGACTTCTTCAAAGCAGAGCAGTATACTTTAAATTTATCCCCCAAGATGGACGCAGCCCTGTCAGCATCAGAGACACTACTAACTGGCGAGAATGGCATATGCATGCACTGGTCGATCACTGTTTTGTGAAGTGAAAGATGGTGATCCTTACAGGTTTGCGTCTGCATGCTAAAAAGGGCCACGGGTAAACAGTGGACTGGATTCTTCTTGAGGATAACGCACAGTTTAGACAGTTTGGCTTTCAAGAGGCTGTTTATTCATTCATCAAGGCTGTTGGCTTAAGGGTGGTAAATGGAACACAGCTTGTACTTAATACCTAGCAGAGTTGTTATCTCCTTGAACAGCTCATTAAAGAAATGTGTGCCATTATCCAATTTTAATACTTTGCACATTTCCCATCGGGGAACACTTCTCTGACAAAAATTGTTGCCGCAGATTGGGCATCTGGATGTGCACATGGACCAGCTTCAACCCAGCGGGAGAAGGGGCACACCACCACAATAAAAGACTGGAAGTTGTTGTACCGCTCTCCCATGTCGGCATAATCAACGCGGAGGGCGAGGCAATGTGCCTCGTAAGGTCTGCAGTGTTTGCCCAGCATTGTACGTTTGACATACTATGCAATTTGATATGAACGCATTTAACAAATCTTGAAGATTGGCCACATGCCAGTCGTATTGTATGTCCGCAGCGATGTGCTGCTTCGACATGTGGGGGGGGGGATAGTGCAATTGCTAGAATGCGACCATTTCCAACTCATGTGGCATTACCACCTTGCCTGTAGTGCCCTGCCTCCATTTCAAGTCTGTGGGGGATTGCTCACATTCTCTTTATTGCCATAACAATTTCTCCTCTTGTGGTGCTCAGCTTTGTACTTCAATGATCTGGGTAACTGGTAGAGATGTATACAGGTCTGGCAATTGTTCTTGCATACTCGCACCTTCGGGGTATTTTGAAATATCTGGTACTGGGAGATAGGCTGCTAACTTTGCAGCTGTGTCGGCTACCTCATTCGACGAGAGAAATTACGTCATTATTATCTGTGTGGGCGGTGTATTTCACCACTGCTACTAGAGTGGGCTGCGATAGGGGATAGATTAGCCTGTCCAACAAGGCAGCAAGTTACACTGGGGACCCATCTGCTCTTCCAAATCCCCTCTTCCACTGGGACAACCCTGAGTGTACTGTGGTTGTGACGTAGGGCGAGTCAGAATAGATTCTCACTCGGCAGCCCTGCAATGCCTCTAAAGCTTCAATTAATGCAATGAGTTCAGTTGCCGGTGCAGAATAGTGCATCAGTAACCATTTTTACCCTAGGACTTTGTACTCTCGGTCAACCAAATGCACCACCGGGCCCCTGTGTGCCTCCTATCCATCTCCTGTTCATTAGTTGCTGACCCATCAACAAAGAACACTTCTCTGTCATCAAGGGCATAATCATGTGCTTTTGCAATGTCATCATCGGGTCCTTCATATGTGGTTTCTGTCAGGAAAGTGGCTGGATTCACTGTTTTACATCGTTGTATGTAGAGGTTAGCGCTGGATAAAATGACCTCATAGGTTGAAGCTCGCTGTGTGGTCAGGGTTGACTTGGATCATTCCAAAATGGCAAACACTGCATGCTCCATATACAACATCACCGAGCAGCACATTGTAATAATGGCTGACTTCTCTATAGCAAAAGCTGCTGCAGCAAGGAGCTTGCTCACATGGGAATTGGCCCTGCATAACAATCTAAAATGCCACTATAGTATGCCAAGGGCTTGTGGCCCATCATGCTTTTCTGAGTTAGTACTGACTTCATCATCTGCCCGTCTGCGTGTGAAAAGAGATAGAAATCTTGCAAGTAGTCGGATGCTACTAAAACAGGGGCCGTGGCAATAACATTTTCTAATTCTTGGTAACTAATAAGCATGTTCTCTGTCCATACAATGGTGTTCTTGGTTTTCTGGCCATCTTTGAGTGCCTGCAGCAGTGGTTGTGTGCAAGTCATGTAATCAGAAATCCATGCCCTGCAATAATTACACAACTCCAGGAATTTCTGCATGTCCTTAACCATCACTGGCTGGGGTATGCTGCACACTGCTGCAGCACGCTCTTGTGTTATTTACTTAGCATGCAGAGAAATAAACTGAGCAGGGTATAACACCTGTTGTTGGCAGCTATGCCCAGTCTACTTTGTATCCTTTTTCAGAAAGCAATTGGAATAGAATGAATGATGAAAATCGTCCATGCACTTTTGTTAATCAGTACTACATACTAACAAATCTTCCACATATTGAATGATTGTGCTTGGCACTTATATGTTACCTAAATCTGCATATAGCACCCAATTCAAATTACTGGGGGACTCATAGTACACCTGGGGCAATCTTTTGTGCTGGAATCGCCTCCCGCCATTCATAAACACTGAGATATTGGGAGGCAGGGTGCAATGGGACTGAGAAGAAAGTTTTTGAAGTCAATGACAGGAAAGTGGGTCGCTGTTGTGGGTATATTGCACAGTATAGTCGCAGGGTTGGACATTGCTGGAAACTCTGCTTAAACCAGTAACTCTGCTAGCTAGAGCTCTTATACAATCTAAGTTAGACTACTGTAATAGCCTCTACTTAGGGGCCAACCAAGCGATAACTAGTAAACTCCAAGTCCCACAAAATAATGCACTACGGGCAGCGCTAAACATTCCCAGGTGTGAGCACATCTCTGCCACCAGAACTACATGCAAATGGCTCACTATCCAACATAAAATCGATCTAAAAACCCTCTGCCTCACTTATAGAGCTCTCAACCATCTAGCCCCCACCTACCTTACTAACAAATTCACCATGAAATCTTCCACCAGAACTACGAGATCTTCCAATACCTTATGTCTCACAGTACCCAGATTTACCTCTAAAAGAGCCGGAGGCTCGAGCTTCACTGTCCTCGCCTCCCAACTCTGGAGCGCCCTGCCACTGAATATTAAGTTATCCAAATCCTTCCAGTCGTTCAGGAAACTTGCCATTGGGTGGCTTCTGACAAAAAGTCAACCTTGAAGTTAGACTTAGCTATAAACTGTACATATTGCACATGTCTAATTTTTGTCATTATTGGTTGCTATTACCTCCACTGTCTGTATATTCTGTATATAACTGTGTTCAATTATTATTGCTTATTATCATGTACTGTGCCTTGTAACTTGTACTAAGCGCCCTTTTACTCTTGGGTCTGGAGCGCTATAGAAATAAAATAAACAAACAAACCAGGTCATCCAAAGGGCATAAATCCTTAGTCATATTCCAACTAGATCCTTTTGATTTCTTGATTGGGTATATAGCTGTGTTACAGGGGTGTTAGGTGGCACAATAATGCCTTGGTGTAGGAGGGCAGTGATGGTGTCATGTATTCTTTCTTATGCTTCTTTGGGTAGTGCTTACTGCTTCACTTGGGGCAATACTGCTCCTGGCTTAAGGGTCATTTGAATTGAAGCCACGCTCCGCAAGAGCCCCACATCATGGGGGTTGGCTGGCTACAGAATGTCGAAGAGAAAATCGGAGGGTATTCGTCCAAAACATATTATCCACTTGAAGAATTGCATTTAAGAACACCGACTCAATAGATAAACATATCTGGGTGGATTAGGATCCCCGGGGCTGCCATGGCTTACTAAAGCATGTATGACCACCATGTCTATAATATGACACATTTATGGAGTTGAACACACCACCCCCTGTCAACAAATGACAGTCATGTTCAGCTTGCTAAGCACGTCTCTTCATAGCAGGTTAACAGGGGATGTTGTTCAGAACAACAACAGGGCCCACACCACCGTACCCCCCACTTTCATTGCTAATTCTTATGTAAATGGAACAGATTTCACTGCTCCAGAGAAGCCCTCTTTGTCCATAAACTCACACGACAAAGGAAAGTGCCCCTCGCTGTTGCACAATTTAATTGCACAATTTTATTGCACCTATGCCCATCAAGTAAATAAAGGGTTTATCGCCTATCTCCACGTTCCTCTTCTGGGTTGGTAGTGACTGACAGCACCGGGCACGCTATCAGGGAAGGTATTCCTTCCCAGCACACTCACCCCTTGGTAGTGTGTGATGGTGCCATTGGGAACTGCATGACTGTTGGGTATTTGCAGCGCTTGTGAAGGAGCCAGATGCACTATATAAAGGAACTGGGCTGGTAGGACCGTGTGCTTGCACCTGCGGAAAGGGCTAAGCTGGCGACGCACACACCGTACGGGGCCGCTGTAGGCACAAGAGCATAGTGCTGTGGGGACAGGGACGGCGTTCCATGGGGATATGGGGGCATCTGGTTATAGGAAGCTGCAGGCCTGCTCCTACATTCTTGTGTAAAATGTCCCATTCTCCCGTATGTCCAACATGGTCCCATATTTCTGCACTAGGCCCCATCCCTCCTAAGCCTCCTCTCCCCACTTGCGGCCCTGTGAACCTCGCTCTCCCCCATGGGTACCCTCCTTGAGGCCACCCGATACTGCTCCTGCAGTCCACAGTTCCACTTATATCCTCCTCCCCATGCAGGTGCCGTCCTCATGTCTGCTTGCAACGTCCTGTGCTCTGTCTGTACGGCTGCTACTACCACCAGTCTACTGAATCTTTGCTAACTTTCTCTGCCCCCGTTTTGGCTCCTCCGTTTGTACTCATTGGGCCTTTTCCATCTTCTCCTTTTCTCTCAACCGTTTGCAATGGTGTATGATTATGGACTGCATCTCCACCCACCCCTTTGCCTCAAACCCCACTATCTTGTCGCGGGCCTTTTGCACCTCCTTGGGGAGCCCTTTTTTTAACCACAAAATAAAAAAATGGGATCGATTGATCCCATGAACCGCCCGTTTCCTACCTCCACATCTCGTGTCTGTAAAATAAAATTGGGCTGGGTCTTCATCATCGTGCGTTACATGATGGAGTGAAGAACTGGGGTGTCAGGGTAGGCACGTTGTAAAGGTGCCCACACCTGCACCCTGATATCATTTAAATGGGCTCCACCACAAATGTTGTACCATAACCGCACCACAGCATACCTAGCTTTCACCCATATGTCGTTTGCCTGATCCCCTAGTATTGCGTCAAATAACTTTTTAAATCACCTACACCCAGAGTGATAACAGCTTCATGCCTGCAGTAAGAGATGCCAGTGTTTTAATTTGGTTATTTTTATCCATGGGAGGCCATGGTACATACTGTTCCCGCCCTGGTCTTTTATGTAACAAGGGGAACTGCCTCCCTGTCTCCTTTTTCACTTTCCTTGGACGGTCTGCCTTTTTGCCACTGCCATGCGCCCATACTGATTTCTGAACATGGGCCCCCCACAAGCTCTCCACTCGTGGTGATATCATGGGTGGTGCCATCTCCTCTTCTACCTCGTCCACTGTATCCCATGCCTCTTCACCTGGGTCTCCTCCCATCTCATCCTCCAACTGCACTGTCCCATACACCAAACTTCCCGTCTGCTGTCTTCCTCTCCTCCTATCCTCTTTATCAATGTGCACATCCCTAATGGCGGTACTATCAATCTTGAATAATGTGTCCCCTGTCCTCCATTCGTCCAGCCCACTAGGTGCCTTCTGTCCATCCCTCATGTCCATCCTTAACTGTGCCGATTCCACCTTTGTCCTCCTCAACACCTCCTCCAATTCCTTTTGTGGTTTCTTGCCCCCCCCTGCTATCTTTTCTCCCCTGCTTTTGCCCTTGTACAGCTGCTGCAATGCCAGGGTGTTAGGAAGGTTCTGGTACTTGGATAGTGGAGAATGAGGGGACGGTGTGGTGGTGCGCAAAGGCCCAGTACACAGGATTTGTGTACCCTGAGGCTGCACGGTCTCTAGTCCAGCACTCGTTTCCTATTCCCGCCGGCACGCGTACGCCTAAGGTGAGAGATCCTTCTTCTGAGAGACGTAAGTAAACAATCCAAGTGTTCCGGGTCAAAACCAGGTAAGCAGACAAAATGAAGCACGAGACATGAATCGAAGTCAAAAAGAAGTCCGGGTCGTAGCAGCTGTTCGTAGCAGTACCGTGGGCAAGACAAGAGGAAATCCAATAGACAGGCAAGAGGTCGAGAAGGAGCAAGATCAGAAGTACCGTGGGCAAGACAAGAGGAAATCCATTAGACAGGCAAGAGGTCGAGAAGGGACAAGATCCAAGATAGCAAGTGCCACTGTAGAATTCCGAGGAAAACGATCAGAAGCACCGAAACGGCAAACGGGGAGGACTTAAATATGCGTGACCACAACGCGGGAGTCACGTGACTGGGAAACCGGAGCAACACGTGACTGCAGACGTACTAGCGGCCAACGTCGCCATGGCAACCCCCAATGCCTTTGAAACAAGCCTTTAAAGGAATGGAAGCGATTGCTGCTGTTCCTAGCTACTTTGGCTCTCGAAAGTCCGTCTGGTAAGCGGGAACTTGCAGTAGGAATTGTTGTTCTGACAGAAAGTGCAACATTGATCCTATACAGGATGAGTAGGACACGCTTTTTAGCTAGCCGTCAGCTGGCTTTTCTGTGAGCTCCGATTCTTTCTTTTTTTTTATTTTATTCTCTCTCTCTCTCTCTCTCTCTCTCTCTCTCTCTCTCTCTCTCTCTCTCTCTCTCTCTCTCTCTCTCTCTCTCTCTCTCTCTCTCTCTCTCTCTCTCTCTCTCTCTCTCTCTCTCTCTCTCTCTCTCTCTCTCTCTCTCTCTCTCTCTCTCTCTCTCTCTCTCTCTCTCTCTCTCTCTCTCTCTCTCTCTCTCTCTCTCTCTCTCTCTCTCTCTCTCTCTTTCCCCCCCCCCCCCCCTTCCCACCATCTCCTTTTATTCACCTCCTGTCTCAATAATGTGAAGTGGTTTTATATGGTGCTCTTCTGCCAATAATATTGACCTTGTTCCACATGGCTCTGTAAGAACGGAGGGCAAGGTGTGTTAGTCGGATAGTGGGAAGGCAGATGCAGATACCTTTGGTGCTAATGGATTTAGGTCGGAGGTACCCATTACCTGTGTATCGAGTGAAATAATTAACTGCATGGTTGTTGATAGAAGATGGGTAAAGTCTGAATCTGTTAAGTGCACTAGACCTACAAGGTTGTCTGTAGGAGGAGTCTAAGGATGCAAGATCTTAGTAGTGAGGAGTTAGTTGAGAATGAGAGAGATGGAGAGTGGGAGCGAGGGTGTTGTCGCTTATTTGCTCTTGGTGGTAGATTTCACTGAGATTAAAGGTGTGGACCATTGCCACGCAGGAGAGGTTCCATGAGTCAGCTTGGTTTCCCGCAGATGGTAGTGCCAAGATTTTCGAGATACGCTTGTCATAAATTAGCACAAACCTTTCTGGTGCACAGTTTCCAGGCAGTTGCTGTTATCTTTCATTTCTTTCAAAGTAGGTGGTTAAAAAGCCAAGTCTTCAGCGGTTTCTTGAAAGTCAGGCGGATCTAGCTAGAACTGAAAAAAAGGATCTTGCTTGCCATTTCCTGTTGAAGCATCACATTGTTTTGCTGTGTCTCTTCGTTCTACTCCTCCTCTTCCTTCGGATGTTCCTGTCCGGGGGTACAGCTCACACCCAAGTGGACCACAACGTTCCTGTCGGTTTTTCTTTCTCCAGCAGTCCTCTTATTCGTTCCCTTCTAGGGCCTTGAAGTCCCGACTCCTCCTCCAACTCCTTCCTTCCCTCTGCCCTCATTTTCACAAGCCCCCACCCCTCTAGCTTACTCTGCTAAGCTTTTCTTCTTTAAAGTCTCCCTTCTCCTACACCACCTTTTCCCCCCTCCAGCCTCATTTATTTGCTCTCCCTTATTACACCTTCCCTCTTCCATTCTGTTGAGTCAAGGCATTTTATTTTTCACCGATAAGCTACAGTTTCTCATCCAGTTTCTTCTCGCACACCGTTTCTGTGGTCTACTGCTCTGCTTCCCCAGCTACATGGACGTCCTATTCTAATTCCTAATAACTCGCTGCCTTGTGCTACTTGGGCATTTAATGCTCGCTTCGGTTTCAAATGGCCAGATCTCAAAGTGGAGTGAATAACGCGAGGGCTGGTCCACACCACGACAGGGAATTTGTTGCGACTCTCCCTGATGCCAAACTGCACTCCCCACCTCTAGTCCACTTTGCAGGTGTGTCAAGCCCCCAAGGAGCCGCCGTGCCCATGCTACCCTATGCCCGAGCAGCACGCTAAATAAAATCTAGAAGCCAGAATGCCATCTGGCGGCCTTGGCCACACAAATCTCCGGGAATGCAGATGCATTTTACCTAGGCACTGAATCTTCTGAAGAAAATGTAAGAAGATTTGGAGGGGAAGCAGCCCCAGAGACCTCCCGACCACCTTTTCCAGCTGGGCAACAAACATGACCCACAAGGTTGTCTGCTCCTCTCCCTCTAAGATTATGACCTCATCACAAGGGGCACAACAAGGGGCCAGAATATAGTATGACATCAAATGGGGAAGAGCTGTAGGTGAGAACATGGAGGGTCGTTCCAAGAGACTATTTGAAAGGTGAAAAGACATTGAAAGGAGAAATGCTGCGAGTTGGAACTTGTAGTGAGAGCTCCCAGAGCACAATTGAGAAAGGGACTGAATGGAAAAGGTCTAGCGGCTGGAAGTGGAGTGAAATTTCATAGAGAAGATCGAGAAAGAGGATGAACTGAGAAACGATACAGGGTGGGACCTGGATGGAATGTTTCTAGATCAAAGTGCGAAAACAACTGAAATGAGAACTGATGCATGTTGCCACTTTGAGGCCAGGCCACTGAACCCATTAAGAAAGGGAATTAAATGAGAACTACTGCATGTTGGATCTTGAATGCAAAGTTGCTTGACCAATCAAGAAAGTGACTGAGCTGAGGTATGTTGCATTTACTAAAGAGACTAGTAAGACTGTGGCTAAATAACATGCAGTCTGTCTACTGAGTTTTACGCCACTGGACAACCTTGGCAAAAATAAAACTGTTTCAATGTACTCAATGTCTGATGCTTATTTTCACTAGCCCATCACAGGCAATGATATATAACTTGCGCTGACAAAAAGTTGCATTTTAATTTCTTCAAGGTTTGTGTTGTCACATATTTTCCCTAACCTCTGACACCAGACCACAGTGTGAAAATACAGTGACTAGCAAATATAACCTTTTATGGCTCCTAAAGTATCCTTTTTCAACCATATTCCAAAGCTGGTGTTAAATGATATTTACCAGGCGCTCACCTCCTCATTTCACATCTGTGGACTCGCATTCCACTCCCAGCCCCATCATCACCCACTCCATCCAGTGTCTGACTCCCACCCTTTG
Source organism: Ambystoma mexicanum (assembly GCF_040938575.1). Taxonomy (NCBI): domain Eukaryota; kingdom Metazoa; phylum Chordata; class Amphibia; order Caudata; family Ambystomatidae; genus Ambystoma; species Ambystoma mexicanum. Next base: position 1,235,123,149 of record NC_090926.1, on the reverse strand, counting down.
CTTTTTCTTAAAACCCAGTCCCAGCCCCAGCCCTTTCTCTTGTTATAGTCTGCATTCTTCTGCTGTTTCTGTGACGGTAAAATGTCCACATTGTCCTCTGAATTTTGCAATGTTAATATGAGGAGAGTGCAGGGAATGTGGTGAAGGTCATACCTCCAAGTGGTGCCACAGAAAACAACACATATATGCTGCACCAAGTTGCCCATTTAATTTGATTGTTGAAAGTTTGGTATTGCACATGTTTTTATAACTAGATTTAGCAGTGTAAGCTTGTATTGTGCACAATAGTGTCCAAAAAGCCAGCCTGTCTGGGAACAGATCTGTACAATGCAATGTCCTCTTTCCTAATTCTGCCCCTATTCACCAAACTTAAAAAGCTCACGGTATATTGTCTGAAACCAGTGACATCACTGCACAGTGTGATAATAGTGAATGGCATACATAACCAGTTATGGCTCTAAAGTAGTCTTTTTCAACCACGTCCCAATCCTTGTTTTAAATAATTGGGACTAGATGTATTTTATTGTTTTTTATAACTCGCCTAATACCGTACCAGAGTTCAGTTTCTAAGCGCGGGTCCGGGATTCAAACCTCTGCATGGTCTTGCTTCCAAGACCAGCGCGTTGCCCCTGCACAGAGTTAAGATGATCTGATTTATCACAACAAAAGCCGTGAAATTCAGCAGGTGTGGGAAGTGAAGACCACCTTGACTAAGAGCCCGCTGTAGATATAACCCATGATGTTATTTTTTTATCTCATTATTAATCCCTGCTATAGTATCATGCATGTGCTCAATTACTGAGTAATGGGGAGGATTCAGAGTTAAGATTGTTGTCACTTCCAACACCATTTAACACTTGTTAGGAGGTCTTACAAAAGTCTTATATGTGGAAAGATTTTAGAAAGCCCACCGTGGAAGAACAGGAAGACACCCCTTAGGTTTAGCCTCAACCACCCAATGGTTTGGTAGTAATGGCTGAGCAGTCAAGCTTAGACTAGGGGGATGGGGGCTGTATTAAGGCAAACAGTACTCTGAGTATACACTTAGTTCAAGGAAACACTTACACGCTAGCAGTTATATAAGAATAAGCATTTATTTTATACAAACTAGACGCAGTGATCCCCAATGTGTAGCTCGTGAACAAAATGTTGGTCGCAACACCCCAAATTGTTGCTTGCCAGTTGCTCTGGACCATGGTGAGGTGCTAAAGGGATGAGACCTCAGTCGCAGCAAAGCCACGACAGAGGCCTGGACTGTGCAAGAATGTTGGCCAATGAGTCTGCTGTGGTTTCAGATGACTTATTTTTATATATGCAAGATTTTAGTTTGTTGCCACCATGCACATTATTTTTCAGTAAATGTCCTTACTAATTATAGCAGTGTCATTGTTAAAACCCTGTCATCTTCAGATAATTTGCCCAGCTGACAAATGCATTCATGAGCAAAATAATTGAACCATGTTTGTGTGCTGGAGGAAATGGTCATGTTCTAGTGTCACCAATATTTATTTTTACATAGTTTCCCAGTGGAAAAATGTTCATCGTTTGACACTCTGCCGATCTGGCATGTGGATAATGTGCAGATAAAGTAAATGGCATGCCACATATTTCATAATTAATTTGTCCTATATTCAAATCCAATTAATTTACTGTTAATACAATTAAATTAACAAGCCAATTAATTAATTCAAATACTTCGTTAACACCGCCGTACTCCTCTATGGTCATCAAATACTCAAGTTTTGACCAATGATTGCCACTAAGCTTTGCGTAAAATACCTTTTAAGTAGAGAAAAGGAGGCTCCAAATCCTTCAGAACAATTATTATTTCTATTCCTGCCCACTTTTTCACCAATGTAACAGGCCTCGGGAGTTGTAAAATGCATTATTTGCCATTGCATGCCCAAAGAATTCTTAGGAGGTAACTTCCGAAACCGCAGTGAAGTGACCTTTAAAGCCTACCATGAATGACCCGTAATATGCAGTCAATATTTATTTCATCGTATTTCTCCATTAAGTTAGCAACATTTCAAAACATGCATCTCTCCTGCCCTGAAATCTCTGCCTTGGCTCCCGGTGGTGGCAAGGATCAAGTTCAAGACCCTCTGCATCGTCCACAAGGCTTTCTGGGGACAGGGCCCCCACTATATCCAACTCTCTCTGCCTAAATACCTTCCTTCTAGAGCCCTCTGCTCCGCTACCTCTAACTCTCTGTGGATCAAACGCTTCGCCAAGCAGGGAATGGGGGGGGGGCATCTCTCTCCTCTGCAGGTGCCTCCCTCTGGAACTGCCTCCCTGCCACACTCATACTTGAGCCGGACCACCTGATGCGGTTTTCGCCTCTGCCTTCTATCTCTCACTTCCTTGCTTACCTACCTGTCTGCGGCGTAGACTGGTTGCTTGGTACCCTCAGTCTCACTGGGTACCAGGCTCCTACACGACCAGTAACCCCTGCACTGCCTCCGGGTCTACTGTGCACTTGGAGGCTGTAACTGTAACACCGACAGCCCCCCCTCCTCCTTACACTTACCCAGAGCGATGCTGCCCTGATTGCACTTCTCCCTACCCTTTCCCGTTCACTTCACCCTTCCCCCTGCACTTCTCGTTGTCACACTTGCACAATTCCAATGTCACAAGGCCTAGTAGGATTGTTTGTCTTGTCACCCCCGTTATCCCTCCCTTGTCTTGTGGCGCCTAGGAACACTTATGTAATGGTGCATTATAAATGACTTATCATATCAGATCATGTATCATATTTCCTAAAATTCACATAGAACAATCACAAAATAAAATAAAAAACAGCTTTAACATATTCAAACAAGCTATATATGAAATCCCTGATCATTACCATTAGATATAAAAACAAAGCTTGCACGCATGTCCATGCTTACGCAAAACAGAAATAACAAATTAACAGAAAATGAACCAAATCTTCATCAACTCTTATTTTGGAGGCACACTGTGTGCTTCCTCCTGCAGACCTTAACGTATTGAGGGATAGGTACATTTAAATGTACCATTAGCATCAGCCTCTAGGATTCTGGGGATCTTCTTTCACAGATTTCTGCTTGCCATCTTATATGTGTAGTAAGTCTGCATTTAAAGCTAAAGGGGGCAGCCTGTGGATATTTTGGACATCTGCCTCTCCCTGTTGGACAAGCTCTTGGCTTTAAGAGCTATTATGAGTTGACTTAATTTGCCAACTGTAGTTATATCACACCGCCCCCACCCCCACCCCCATACAACAAGCCTTTTTCTTTCCCAAGGGGGAACTCAGTCACACTTGCACTGAAATTCCCTCTACGATTAGCAGAAAATCCCAGCTGAGCGTTTAAAAAATAAGTTACAAATTGTAAGTGGCCCGACACCTTCAATCCGAACACCCCCAATTCAGGTCATAATGCGCTACAAGGTGTATCTGCAGGAGAGGCTTGCTATTTGGCACAGACATTTATCTGCAACCCTTCCAGGACATGACGGTTTGAACCACCCTAGACTTTGCTTCCATAAAGATCATGGAGCAGACCTTTGCCATATATACCTCCAGGCACTTGTCCAATCAGAATGCTTCAAACGTGAAATAAAAATGTAAAAAAGCCCTTTAATCCTTAATGATGCCCTTTCAGCTGCCTTCTAGAAATGATTGACCCAAGCACCGCTCTTTGAGGCTCGAACACATTTTCACCCTTTTCCCAACACCATCATTTTTGTTTTTATCACATTTCATTTCAAACTAAATTTCCATAGTAATTTGGGTTTAGCAGGACCTGCTTGAGAACTGCCAGTGTTAAGTCCACAATAGCTGTGTCTTCGGCATAAAGATGCATGCTATATAAGAGAAGTATGATATGATATGGCATTTATAACGCGCCTTTACACAAGTGTTTCAAGGTGCAACGAGGCAATGGAGGGGGAACAGAGGTAGGACAGACAACGATCTTGCTAAACCCAGTGACATTGAGATTGTGCAAGTGCAGTGGAAGGGGAAAAGTGCAGTACAAAGGGAATCGAAAGTAAAAAATAAATAGAATAAATAAAAGGCAATAAGAAAAAAGTGAAGCCAGCTAGTGGCAAGTGCAGACATCCGGTGTTAAGTGCTGGAAGGGGACTGTAGCAATACAGAAAATCAGTCCCCAAGTGTGGGGGTTGCCAGGGAGGCAGTGCAGGTGTGCAACTGGCAGGAGAGGGGACCTGGGCCCAGGATCAGAGGGTGGCCAGGTGACCAGTGCAATTTCAGTTTCAGCCAGGAGTTTAGCAGCGGAGAGGAGGAGAAAGAGCAGAAGCAAAAGAGGAAGGTTTAGGGGTGCTTCCGGAACCGGACATGGTTCTCAAGTTTCAGGGAGGCTGTTCCAGAGGGAGGCACCAGCCGAAGAAAGAGATCCACCACCAACTCGTTGCTTGGAGAAGCGACTGACCCTGAGAGAGTTGGAGCCAGTACAGAGATTTCAGTCCTGAAGAGATACGATCCCTGGGCTTGAGGCCAGGGACAAGTCTTGCAGTCCTGTTCTGGATGAGTTGCAGAGGGCGGAGAGTAGAAGCAGGCAGATTTAGAAAGAGGCTGTTGCAGTAGTCCAGCCTAGAGAGAACCAGAGCTCTGGAGACAGTGACTTCTGGGGGAAGGAGAGGAAAGGAAGAATACCTCTGAGGGGTTGCAGCTGGTAGTGTGACTTCTTAGAGACGTCGGAGATGAGAAAAGAGAAGGAGAATGTGGAGTTGAAGAGTACCCCAAGGTTTTTAGCCTCATAAGTGGGAGCAGGAAGAGGGCCAAGAGAGGCCGGCCAGAGAGTCACTGGCATCTCCAAAAGGGAACACATCTCTGCCACAAGAAAACAAGTCCATTGGCTCCCCATCAAAGAGAGGATAGCCTTTAAAGCGCTGGCCATAACACACAAATGCTTCCACAACCAAGCACCCCAATACCTGGTGCAAATTGTTGTTAAGCAAGAACCCACAAGACCCAGCAGAACAGCCTATGCTAACAGGATATCCATTCCTAAAACCAGGAGAGCGCGAGCAGGAGGGTCCAGCTTTCCAGTTCTGGTAGCAACACACTGGAATGCACTCCCTCCACACGCTAGGAACACTGTATCTCACCTGGCATTCACAAAACTAATCAAAACCCTGCTGTTTACCTGAGCCCACCATCAGCTTGCCTGACTGAGGCTCTCTATAACCACCAGCTATTGCGTTCTCCTGTGCCAATTTCTCCACTTGTAACTAAGGCAACACTTTTTTTCAAGCTCAATGTAACCAAGAGCGAATTATATCTGCGTAACTAAGATAAATATGTGCATATAAAACAATCTTTGCAACAGCGCCTCGATGCCTCCGGGCTGTTCGTGCGGTTTACAAATACAAATGAATAAAGTGACAGGAAAGGAGGGAGCAGGTGTGCTGATGAGGAGCATCTCAGTCTTACTGGCATTAAGGCAGAGATCATTGGCAGCACACCACTCCTGAATAGCAGACAGACAGTCAGAGATGAGAGAAGGTGAAGAAGTGGTGGAAGAGAGCCTGAAAATGAGTTGAGTGTCATCCGCATAGCACTGAAAGTTGGTGCAGAGAGCGGCAAGTGCCAGCAGGTATTGGTTGAACAGCAAGGAAGAGAGGTTAGACCCCTGGGGAACACCACAGGTAGAGATAGAGGAGAGGAAGGACCCACATTGGACCTGGGAGGGTCGATCGGAGAGGAAAGAGGTTAGTCAAGTCAGGGCCTGATCGATGATACCCAGGTTATCACATAGACGGATGAGCAGAATGGCATGGTTGACCGTGCCAAAGGTAGAATAGAGATCGAGTAAGTTGAAGACACAGTTTGTGAAAGGATGTAATGGAAGCAAGCCATTTCCTCTCAGCCACCCTGCACTTGCGTTTAAGGGTGGCAAGGTCTGAGTCGTTCCAGGAGTTGCATTTGGCTTTGGGCTTCAAGCGGATCCTCATGACAGGGGCAAGAACATTAAGAGTATCAGAGATATCAGAGTGGAGCATGGAGAGGGCTTGGTCAGGGTGCGAGTCAGCCAAAGGGGTCGGGGGGGGTGAGAAAGTGGCAGCGAGTACCTCACTGACACACGCTTCATGGGTCGGATAACCGAAAAGGTATGCAGCATTGCTGTGGTTGGCCTGAGGGGTGGAGAGAGTGAGCTGGGAGGAAAGGAGAAAGTAATCACTCCAGGTGAGAGGAGTGGTGAGAGGGATAGAAAGGGGAAGGTCTGTAGAGATCAGAACATCCAGAGTATGCCCTGCAGAGTGAGTCGAACCAGAGGGGAGGATAGATAGTGAAAGAGCGAGTCGCAGAGGTCGCGAAAGAGTCCAGAGAAAGGACAGGAAGCATCCAGGTTGATGTTAAAGTCTCCAAGAAGGAAGAGTTGAGGGATCGAGGCCAAGAGGGAAGAGGAGAGGTCCGCCCACTCAAAGAGGAAGGAAGTGATCCAACCAGGTGTGAGAAAGAGAGAGAGGGAGAGGGAGAGGGAGAGGGGGAGGGAGAGGGAGAAGGAGAGGGAGAGGGAGAGGGAGAGGGAGGGAGAGAGAATATGCAGGCGAGGCACTTGAAAGAAGAGTAGGCCTGTGTAGGAATGACAGAAGCAGGAGTCCACTCTGGGAAGATCAGGGCTACACCCCCTCTGGAACGGTTGGACCTGGCGCGGAGAGGATCTTGTAGCCGTCAGGGAGGAGAGTGCCAAAGCTTGTGACAGAGCTGCCAGTGAACCATGACTCGGTGAGACCAAGGACATCGAGGTCAAGTTCTTCATGGAAGCGGCAGATGTCAGAGGAGTGTTTCACAGCTGAGCACAAGTTTAGAGTGGCAATATGGAGAAGGTTGCCAACGCTGAAAGACTTCCGGGGAGGGGTACAAATCAGAGGTACGCCCTGCGGAGGTGTAGAAGAAGACAGGGGGGGCGGAAGAGGAAGGAGGAGAGGGCAAGGTAGCAAAGAAGGAGACAGCAGGGGGAAGCAAGGAAGCTGTGGAGTGAAGAGAGGGGACAGCAGGAGAAGGAAGGAAATTGATGAGGCACGGGAAGCGTCTATCAAAGAGGAGAAATATTGGCCCGAGGGCCTTGGACCAGGAAGGTAACATTCAGGTAAACATTAATGATGACCTTAATTAATGATAACATAATGATTAACTGTATATTTTGTAATGTATTGTATATATCCTTAACTGCTCGCCGGTAACCTGTGACCGGTAATTCTATGACTGTAACTATGTATCATCAAGCCTAAAGTCTCGTTGTACTGCTTACGCCCAGTTACCCTCGGGTTTGGTGCGCCATATAAAAACAATAAACAAACAAACTTAGAGGAGTCGAAGAAGACCAGAAGGGCCTCCCACTAGGTGCCACCATTAATGGGAGAAGATGAGAAATGAGAAAACACAGAGACCATATGAAGAGACCATAAGTCTGGCGAGGGAACGGCAAAGAGGATGTCGGTGAGGGTTTGCCTGGAGGATGCACTGGTATGGGTATCAGCGATAGGGAGGCCTGAGTTGGAGACCAGGATGTACTTTTTAAACTTATTCCTACCAGATTTAGTGAGGAGAGCAGGATGTTGGATAAAGAAGCAGTTACAAAAGATCCGATAGACAAGAGAGCACCATAGAGTAGGTAGGGAGAGGAGAGGAGAGACGAGGAAGGGGGAGCAGGGGTGGAGAGAGCACTAGGGAAGGACGCAGGGAGGGGTGCAAGCAGACGAGACAATAGACAATTGAACAAAACAAGGGCTCAGACAGTAGTAGAACAGTTTGCTAGGTGAAAGTATAGTGGGAGAAAGGCCTAGGTTTCACAATGCAATTTAAACATATTTTCGCAAATGTCACAGCGCTATTCCAGCGTGGCACAAGCTCACAAAACACAGTATTATTCTAGTGTAGGTGAGCTTGCTATGTGGCAGTGTTTCAGGGTAGAGTGAAGGCTCTATTCCTCACCCGGGACCACTCCAACCTTTCTAGTCGATGCAGGTTGAGGGCTGGCCGCTGGCTTCCCCTGCTGACACCTGCAGACACTAGCTAGATCCGCCGCTGAAGGAGCTGCCCTTTGCCTTGGGGCCCTTAGCTGCAGGGGCTGCCCAGGGAGGGTCAGTAATGACCCACAAGGCCGCCAATCATGGGAGGTGGGCGGGCAGGGAGGCAGAAGGGTAACGAGGAAGTGGATGCAGTGGAGGGAGGAGGAAGACCAAAGGTGCCGATACTCTAATCAACATCAGAAAGGAATACATTGCGGCCAACTGATACCCCTGCTTTTCACCTTTATTGGTGGGGAAAAACAATGTATAATTCTCTGATATTGTATATCGGACAGATGCAGAGATGTCTGTGTATGATAGTTGGATAAGATTTAATAAACCATTAGGGACCACGATAAAAACCATTAGGCACCACAATAAAATGTAAATTGTGCCACACTGTGATTTGATCAAATAAAAAATGCTTTCTCTAAATCTTAAAAAAATGCAAAAATAATCTCACTGTCATGATGCCTACCCCCGGAGCACCAGGACAGGCCCAGCACCCCCGGAAGCAGGCATCATGCCCTCGGGTAAAAGCCCAGCGGCCCCTAATAGGGGCTCTTTGGACTTTGTCCTGGCGCCTTTGGTGCCAGGCTCATGTTGGACATCAGTCCTGGCGCTATAGGCGCCAGGCTCATAAAAGAGGGTGTTTGGTGCACTTACCTGACGCAGACCATGCTGCATGAAGCCTCAAGCCAAATGAGGGACTATTTTCTCAAAGGAACTATTTTACTTGGGTGGGGACCGTGGAAGAATACTTACCTGGAACTTCTTCCAAGGCTATTTAAACCACGCCCGGACTGCCACACGTGCTTCTCGTTGCTCTGCATCTAGCAGCTGAACACTCACCGTGCCTGCTCCTGCATCTTGCCTCCAGCCACGCCTGCCTCGATCTTGGAATACCTGAAAGGAAGGAAGGGAAGAGAAAAGGTGAAAACCAAGAACTTAATCTAATTTCTTACCTGTCTCCGGAATCATCACGCCAGCGATCCTGAAGATAGACATTCTTTAAAAGCATCGCGCTACTTGTAGCAGCGCCGCGCATCACTCACTTGCCTCGTGGGCTCTTCACTATCCACCGCGACCTTCTGGGCATTCCGCCACATCTCTGCACCTGCAGGGGAGAAGAAGAGACAAAAGGTGAGCAGGAGGAACAAATGAGGAAAACCTGATTTTCCGTCACAAGACTTACCTGACCATATTTGACGGAACCACTCCTCATTTCGGGTCGGCGCCACTTCTTGGCCTGGTACCGCACCCCGGCCCCTAAGTGGAAAAAAGAAAGACATTACTAGAGGGATTCAAAGACATTTAAAGGGATCATTTTATCACAAATTCACCTGAGTTTATCTCCGGCAATATCCCTCAAAGCATCACTTCCACTCTGCACCTGAAAATAAGGACAGATCGCAGGTTAAGAAAAGCAAACAAAGAGAAGACTCTACTCTGGAACTTTTTAAACTGCATACTTACGGCATTTCGCCTTCCGAAATCAGTGAAGTAACTGGTCAAATACGCACCCCTGCACCAGAAGCAGGATGGAGAGCTCATCCATTCAAACATTAAGGTGAGCCTTGATTGGGGATTTCGGAGGGGGTCAGAGAAGAGCAAAGGGGAGGTGGGAAGCAATCACAATACTCCGCAGTGAGTTAATCCCCTTTCTCCACCTACAGAAAGATTTTTCTACGGGCCAGACAAGCCAAATTTGGGGGTCCAGTTCAGTCGGTGTTTCGAATCCTGCGCATCACGCTTGAAGAGGTCACAGCAATCCAGACCAGGTCAGCGCCTCCGTGGGAGCCAGTTGAGCGTTACACTCACTCCCTTAACCTAACTGTTTTTCTCCATGATTGTGCTCAGAGTGAAGCAGTGGCCCACTGTACTAAGCCATCCCCTGAAACCAGTTTGGGAGGGCTTCAAGATATTGTTACTTTGAGTCCACTCTTCTACTCTAAGCAACAAAAATTTGGAGAATATCTTACAATGTCCATCCAGTAAGGGAATTGACCTATAAGAGGCTGGTGGTCCAAGGACTACTTGTCCAAAGAGATGGCATAATGCATGTCCTGACGACTGCATTAAATATAAAGCTATTTGGTGTCCTTCAAAAAAGCTCCCATTGTTTCTCAGTACATTCTTTTTTTGTTTGTCTTTTGGCCATTTTTGTATGCCATTTTAAAACTATAAATATGACCAGGGGTGTACACACCACTCACTAAATCATGTTTCAATTTTCTTTTCAAGGTTCTACATTCTGCATCAAACCACGGGGCATGCCTTTCTATAACCTGGACCTCCTGAACTTGGGGACACTGTTTGCCAACAGCTCTGTCCCGGAGGGTTTCAACCAAAGACTCAAACTGACACTTTCCGCTGATCTTTTATGCTTAGGAATGCACAATTTGTCACTAAGGATCACAGAAAATCCCTGGCCAGAATCCTAAAGTACACCTGAAAATCAGTGCTCCATTTGTGACCAATTTTACGGTCCAAACATTTGCACTACATTTTAAAAAATATATATATTTCGCTCAAGATCCTGAAACCCCCTGGTAATGTTTATTTAGTCCTATTATATTGTTGAACAACTTAACTGGTCTTATGTGTATAAACATTTTCTACTGACCACTCAATGTCCTCAACATTTCCTGAAAACAACAACTTAATGTCAAATTAAGTTAAAGGCCTTCTTATATTTCTAATTTGTGTTACAATAATTTTTCCGCCAACTGAGGGCAAATATGCTCTTTCGAAAAATGTATGTTGCACACTATTTTCCTATGCACATTTTGCTCACTGCACTCAAAAGGTTGGGGACCCCTGCTAGAGCCTGTAAACACAATATATAAGCAATGGCAAAAGGATAAAAGATACTTTTGAACACTTTTAAAGTAACACAAAACTGGAAGAAACTTCTCACACAGGTATGTAAACTGTAAACCAACTTCTATACTTTAGTTAACCCCCGATTAACCAAAACCTATAAAGTCCACCCCTGATTAACCAAAACCTATGAAGTCCACCCCTGATTAACCAAATTCTATGATGTCCAGCCCTATTCTAAGTGAGTCTCACAGTCAGGTATGGCACTGGAGATAGAGTGACCAAGGGCCAAAGAAGAAAAGCAGGCAAGCAGCAAACAAGGCATAGTCTATGAAGAGTTCTTCAGGTTTACAGGTTAGTATCAGAAGATTTCTTTGGGAAGGAGCACAATGCGTTGTCCGTCCCAATGTAGCTTTATGTAGACGTAGGAGGGGATGCAAGTAACAGCTTATGTGCACCCCTCCGAAAGCACAGGAACACCAATGCAGGCCCCAGGTAAGTACTAGGGGCTGAACAGTACCTTATCAATGAAGAAGCTTGTGCAACAGGATGGTCCCCAAGGAGTGACAACAGCAGACCCCGGTTTGGGCTTCTTGGTCTTGGTGACTGAAAAAAAGAACTTGCAATGGATCTGATGGTTGCTCTCGAGTAGTGGAATGCCCAGCAGAAGATCTTTGCGGCACTGGCTCATTGGCTCCTTTTTCAAGGCTCAGGTGGAGGATGGCTGTTGTGCAGTAGACTTTCCTCCGGTTCTCAGTCCTCGACTCGGCTGGGGGACTTTCAGGAGCAGGATGCAGTCTCTGGAATTACAGGAGAATGCCTGCAAAGTTTCAGATGAAAGCGTGCTTCGGTTGACGTTGCACTGCAAAATGGCACAGGACCCAGCGTATTGGTGAATTATGGGCTGTGGAGGTTTCAGCTCTTCCAGGGAGGGCAGTTTGTCTTGGGACTGGTTAGGCCTATCAGTCCAGAGGAGAAAGTTGTCGGCTTCGGGGCTTTCCAGTCGCTCAGAAGTTGATGTCGGTTAAGCAGCAGTTATTTAGACAGCTCTGGCAGTTGCTGGAGGTGGCTGCAGACGTCCTTCTTCAGAGCTTCAGTTACAGTGGTCGACTGAGTTACTGCTCCAGCACCTTCGACTTTTATGTAGAAAAACTGTCTGAAGCCACCAATCACCAGACATGCATTCATTGAAACCTGGGGCGGGGGAGTAGCTGTCCAATGGGGACAAACAGCCTCCTAGCACAAACTGGTTCCAGGCAGGCACACTGCAGGACAAAGAGCAGGGGAGTTTCGGTCGCCTTCCCCGTTTCCTATCCATTCAGGAACTCAGTCTTGAAGAGCTTTACAAGGGAAACCCACCAAAGACAAAAAACATCAGGACCTCCCAGACCCAGGCAGGTCGAGAAGGCTAAAGTTAGAACAAGTCATCATGAATAGGGCTTCAAAAAGTACAGTCACACTTTTAGGCAAATGGTGACCCCTGTATCTCTCACCGCCGCTGTGAAGACAGCCTGCAACAAAAGTGCACAAAATGTTGTGCAAAAAGATACCCTGCCACCAGATGAACTTGGAACAGTAACTAAATGTTACTGGAAACGTGAGAAAAGGAAGACAATGTTTCTCCTCAGCAATCCACTTAAGAGTGGTGTGCTGATCTCACAAAATAAAATACAGGAGGAACAAAAGGGTGTTCCCCTGCCCTGGTAACTTGTGTTAATACAGGCAAAATCAAAAGGAAAGCTCACGGAGCTTCCAGCACACTGCACAGAAAATGCTGTGTGCTGCAATAATAAACATAGCCCCATTAAAACGTACCAAAAAGAGGTAAACAGGGTTCCCACGGTTAGAGTAAAAGAATGAGAGTGTGTGGAAAAAGGTTCCCACTCTCTCAGAAGAATCAGTCCAAAACTCCCATAGCCCAGCAAAAATGCTTGGTGACTCACAAAGTGGAGAGAATTACACTCAAAAAGGAAATTCTACCTAACACAAGGCCAGTGTTGGGATAAATTGGATCTTCTTAACTCTGTACTAACTAATGTTTTTCCCTGAATTTCAAGGGATTTGTTATGCTACATTATGTCCAGGCCCCACTGGCTATGGTTAGCCTTTTAACATTTTAGCACCAATTAATATAAAATGTCCTTTTAGCGCCTATCATTATAAAGATCAGAGGTCCACTGGCCGTGGGCTTTGGCCATGACCACTGATCCGGGCCTATGGCCGTGGGCAACATCCCCTTGCTTAGTAAGCAACCAGATCCCCCGCTAAAACGAACATGGTCTGAAACAAGCAGACTCCCCCACCTACCCGTAACTCTCCCACTGCACATTTGGTAGTTTTCCGCCTCCCCACTCCTACCTTTTTATTTCTGAAAAGTCTCACTGATACAATGCACCATGGGAGATTAAAAGTCTTTTGGGATGGGGGCACCCTCTACTCCGTCTAATTATTTAAAAACTACTGCACGATTTTACCACAAACAAACAAAAACGCTCATCTGCAACGCTTTGATCCCAAGTTCTTTCTTATTTGGTGGAAATCTGTCCAGTGGTTTTCGCGCTACATATGTTCAACAGAATAACCTTTTTCCATATAGGAAGGAATGGAAGAAGTCAAAAACTGATTTTTTTGTTTTCTGAATACGTTTTTACGTTTAATTTTCCCCCAAAGCTTCCAGTTTCGAGCGGCCCATGGCAAGCATTTTGTTTGGAAAATGTCATCCAAATCCGTCCACCAAGTGGGAAAAGTCCATGTAAATAGGTTTTATCTTAACTAGAGGGAGTCAATTGCCGCCCTAAAATATAAATGAGCACATAGCATGATGAGATACAAAATGACATCATAGGAGGATATCAACGGTAGGATGAGGAGGGAGGCAATGCCGAATTAATCTAGTCAACACTTCCAACACCCACTGAATTTCAAGGGCTTTGTTGCAATAAATCAGATCACCTTAACTCGCTCTTTAATAAGTTTTTTTAACTGAATATATATGTATATATTATATAACACCAAGAAAGTTATGGTGGGTTTAAAAAGGTTTTGAAAAAAAACATTCACCAGAAAAGTGAAAGTAGCAAAGTTTATTTGAGCCAAGTCACACATTCCACAACACCACCTATTAGCCATCTCTGGAAGTTCACCTCCACTTCTGAGCCACAACAGCATGGCATTGTGGTATGCAAATTACCTCAAATGCAAACCTTTTTCTCCAGGAAATTGTCTTCGTCCATGAGGGCAGTGCCATTTTATACATAGCTTTATCTACCCAACACAGACATTTTGCAAGGCTATCACGACAACTATGTACCTGGTTTCACCAATTTCCTGGAGAAAAGGGTTTGCATTTGAGCACTGGAGGAGGAGGTGCCCGAATTTTCAGGGACTATCTTAATATTCATCAAGTTGAAATTGACAATCCGAAGGCTGTGACTTCATTCATTTGAAATTCTTGGTCAATTCTATCACCAATTAGAATATACTTACACTATATCGTCCGCCACAGCACATGCCTGGATTTGAATCACGACTGGTATCGACCCTTTTGTCCTTATTGAAAACTAACACCATTATGTTATTATTAAGAGATGTTAACTATGGGTTGGGCGAGCCAGCTGTCAACAGTTCTGTGGCCCTTGTACAGGCACTGATTAACCTCGGGTTTATTATCCCGGTTAAGGGATCTACCCATAGAGAAGAAGCGGATGCTTGATTTGGTAAGCCACCTGAATATCCATATTTATGGTTTTTCAAGTACATAAGTGCCCATGGTCACCTCTCTTTGGTCTTCTTTGATATTGTTATTGACAAACACAGTCCAATCCTCCAGCTGGGAAAAAGATTGCAAAAAAACGCAAAACCATCGCAAGCTGACAAAGGAAGCTAGGATTCCCCTGAAAACTGATACTGTCCATCTTAACAGTTTGACTTCAGTGGATGAGTTAGTGGATCATTACAACACCTTACTCTTGGGAGCAGTTAATACATTGGCAACAGAGAAATTTAAAACTGACCTTTCATCCTATTACCAACTCTTGGTTCTCTCCAGAATGTATTGCTCTTAGAGCACACAAAAGAAAGCGTCACAGGCATTGGGTTTCGTGTCCCTCTCGGGAAAGTAAAGAGGCATATAATAGTGCCATAATTCAATGTAAGAAGGCTATTATTCTATCAAAAAATAAATTACTTTGAAACTAAATTAGCTAAAGCAAAATCTGACACTGCAGCACTTTTCAAAATCTTACAAGACTTAGAAGCACCTAAGGTGCGGCCCATAACTACAGTGACTAAGGATCAAGCATGGTGTTTCGACATCCAAAATGCCTTGTAAGGTTCACAAACTGCAGACTAATATCCTTGCTAGGATGGACCAATCCCCATGCCCCACTATAGCACCTCCCCTATCTTTCATGGGCCATCCTCCGTTCACATTTGTGCATCTGAGATGGAGGTCTGAAATTATTGCAGCTTTGAAGTTATAAATAACCTATCATATCATTTACATCCTGTAAGGGAGATATCTGTCCTGCTTTCATAGTCAAAGAATGCTATGCTGCTACGATTCCACTGGTCACTAGGTTTCGTAACATCTCATTTGTGTTCCATCGGCTGTAAAAGAGGCCTGGATAACACCGCTTTTGAAAAAGCCAAATATCGATCCAGCTGTGGCTACAAATTACAGGCCAACCACCAATGTACCTTTCCTGTTAGAAATCTTGGATCGGGTAGCATATATTTAGGTGCAGCACTATCTTGAGCAGGTGGGGTCCTTAGTCAAAGGCAATCAGGTTTAAGGAAGGCCCATGGTATGGAGACGGTGCTAATGGATCTGAAGTCTAGTATGCTCAAGATGATGGATGCTGGAAAAGCTGCCCTACTGATGTTGCTTGACTTTTCCTCGGCCTTCGATCTGGTGAATCACAAGCTATTATCAGACAAACTCTTAAGCTCTGCCAACTTTTCTGCAGAGGCAGCTGCTTGGGTCAGTTCATTTTTGAGTGGTCGAATGGGCACGTTTTCATTTTTTATTTTATTTTTTTAAGATAGCTCTGCCAATCCCATTCCGTAATGCTGAAGTGTGGTGTTCCCCAGGGATCTTGTTCATATCCAACGTGTCACAGGTTTCCCCCCCTTCTCACCTGTCTATGTCGCCTGATGTCCTCTTTAGGCGGAGTCTTCTTTCGTATGGTTCGGTACTTAAATAAGCCCGCTCGGTCGTCCTCGGCTTCCAGATTACGCTCAGCTTCGATGTCCAGGATCACGGGAAACTCCAGGAGTATTCAAGAAGATGTTGGGGGCACGTGGAAGCGGCACAGGGATTCCGGGAAGTAGGAAAGAGGGAAGAAGTCAGGAGAAGGGAATCCAGGGGCCAGGGGATAGCAAGTACCACTAGAGAAGGTTCGGAGCACACGTCCGATCACAGCTAGTAGCAGCGTTGAGACGCGCGGGGCCGCTGAGGTGTGGCTTCTTTATAGAGGACGCTGCGTAGAACGTGAAGATTGGCGAGCAGCGTTCTGAGCTTGCCGCCATGTTGGTAGTATTATGGAGTGTAAGGCCCGACGTGTCAGGGACCAGGAGGCCCAGAAGGGGCGAGTTCGATGGTTCATGACAGCATGCCTCCTCCGGAAACTCGTTCCACTGGATTTGCCCGGGTGTATGAGATGGAACCTTCTGAGTAGCCTGGGAGTATTTAGATTTTAGATAGATTCCCAAGTGCGTTCACTGGGGGGATATCCTTTCCACTCCACCAGGTACTTGAGTTTGCCACGTCTATATCTAGAATCGCAAATCCTGGAGACCTCATACTCCAGTTGGTCATTGATGAGTACTGGTTTGGGCCGAAGGTTAGTTCGAGAGGTCTGAAGATATGGCTTTATTAAGGATGTGTGAAAGACTGGGTGGATTTTCTTCCAGGAGTCTGGAAGCTTGAGTCGGTAGGCCACTGGGTTGATGATTTCCTTTATAAGGAATGGCCCATAATATAGAGGAGCCAATTTATTTGGTCGCAAATTCCGTGGTAGCAGTTTCGAGGACAGCCAAACCTTATCCCCTATGGTGTAGGAGGGTCTTGGTCATCGTTTGGAGTCCGCATACAGTTTGGTCTGGGCCTTTTCTAATTGTTCTTTGGCTTCTCTTTGAACATTAATGAGCATTTTAATCCAGGAATCGACTGTTGGAACTGGTGTAGGATGAGAAAGGATGGAGGGTAGAACCGAAGAGTGGAATCTTTGGCTACAGAAAAAAGGACTGGTCTTAATAGCAGAGTGGTCCATAGGCGAATTCTGCCATTGGTATTAAGAGGGACCAATCGTCCTGGACCTTGGTAACGAAGCAACGGAGGTATTGTTCCAAGGTTTGGTTTACGCGCTCTGTGGCTCCGTTGGTTTGGGGATGATATCCTGAGGAAAGAGCGCATTAGATTCCTAGTATTTGGCAAAGATGTTTCCAGAACTGAGAAATGTATTGGGGCCCTCTGTCTGATATGATCTTGGAAGGAAGTCCATGCAGTCGGAATATGTGTTCCAGGAAAATTCCAGCAAGTTCTGACGAGGATGGCAGTTTAAACAGAGGTGTAAAATGGGCCACATGGGTAAACAAATCAATGGTGACCATGATGGTTGTGCATCCCCTGGAAGGTGGCAATTCCACAATGAAGTCTGTTGCTATGAATTCCCAAGGCCTTGTTGGAAGTGGAGGTTGCTGCAATAGACCCGCTGGTCTCTTGTTGTCATGTTTGTTTTGATTACAGACAGAGCATGCCTGGATATACCTTTGTACATCAGCTTTCCCTCCAGGCCACCGAAATTGCCTTTGTATTAATCGGAGGGTATTGGTAATACCACGATGCCCGGAGTAAAGAGTTTTGTGACAGAGATTTATTATCCTCTGCTGTAGTTTTTGTGTTGGGATGACCAAGGCCAAGTATCCATCTTTGGTCTTCAGTTTCCACTGGTTCTTGTCCGAGATACCTTTCCAGAGTTCCGAGGATTGAGTCTGACTGCGGACTTCATCTAGGAGACTGGTCGCCTGGGCTACAATTATTGTGTGGGGAAACATCTTGGGAAATGTTCGGTCATCAGGAGGTTCATAGTCAGGGTGCCGAGACAAGGCGTCAGCAATTACGTTTTGTGTTCCCGGAACATGGTGAATTTGGAACTGGTATTGAGCAAAGAAGAACGCCCAACGGACCTGACGGCTGTTCCTGCATTCCAGGGCCTGTAACACTTGGAGATTTCGATGTTCCGTCCGAACCTGGACAGGATGTTGTTAAGCTCCTAGAAGTAAATGACGCCAATCGGTGAAGGCTTGACGGATGGCTAGAAGTTCCTTTTCTAAGACTGAGTAATGAGTTTCACTGGAGGACAAAGTCCGTGAAAGATAGGCAATAGGATGTTCCAGCCCGTCATCTAGTTCCCGTTTCAGAACTCCTCCGATGGCATAGTTAGAGGCATCTGTTTCCACTAGGAATGGTCGATTTATATCAGGTTGAACCAGGATGGGGGCTTGTGTAAATTCTGTTTTTAGGCGTTAGAAGGCCTTCTCCTGGGCTGGGGTCCAATGATAGGGAGTATCTTTCTTCAACAAGGAGATGATCGGTTGAACTATCTCGGAGAAGGATGGTATAAACTTCCGATAGAAATTGGCCAAGCCCAGGAAAGATTGGATCTGTTTTACGGAGGTCGGAGTTGGTCAGGATAGTATGGCTTTAGCCTTGGATTGATCCATGCATATGCCATCTGGGCTAAGGACAAATCCTAGATAGTGAACAGTGGAAACATGAAAAAGGCATTTCTCAGGTTTTGCTAGAAGCTTGTGTTCACGTAGCCGTTGTAACACTGATTTAACATGTTCTTCATGCTTGAGAGGATCCTTGGAGAATATCAAAATATCGCCCAAGTAGACGATGACGAAAAGAAATAGCATATCCGAAAACACCCGGTCCATGAAGCGTTGGAAGATTGCCGGAGCATTAGAGAGTCCAAAGGGCACGACCAAGTATTCGTAATGACCAAAGGGTGTTCTGAAGGCTGTCTTCCATTTGTCACCTTCTCTAAAACAAATCAAGTGATAAGCACCCCTAAGATCCAATTTGGTGAATATTACGGCTCCTCTTACGGCTTCCAGGATATCCGAGATCAAGGGTAATGGATAACGATCCTTAAGGGTGCACTGATTAAGACCTCGATAATCAAGACAAGGTCTCAGTTCCTTGGTGCCGAAGACTTGGATGGGAGTATGGTGCCGTTTTTTAGGTTAGTATCTAGGTATTCAAGAAGGGCCTTTTTCTCTGGTTAAGACAGGATGAACATCCTTCCAAAGGGATTCACGGCTGAAGGTTCGGTTTCAATAGCACAGTCCTCAGGCCTATGGGGTGGTAGGGCTTGGACAATAGCAGAAGAGAACACATCGGCGTATTCCTGGTAGGTTTTAGGAACCTGGATGATGTTGGAGACCATAAGAGGATCTTGCTGAGTTGTTGAATGTTCTTCTGATGTTGTCGGTGAAGGATCCTGGAGCAGACAATGGGACATGCAAAATTCGGAACCTAGGAACAGGGAACCAGCTGTCCAATTGATGTATGGGTTGTGTTTTTGTAGCCAGGGCATTCCCAAAACCATTGGGTAATGGGCAGATTTTATGATGTCAAACTTTATCCTTTCTCGGTGATGGTTTATAGCAAGCTCAATTTCCTTAGTCTGAAGGGTTATGGGTCCAGAAGAAAGAGGTCTTCCATCAATTGCTTCTACAGGTTGCTGGACGTTCCGGGATTCGTAAGGAATATGATGTTTAAGGACCCATTCCTGATCTTTGAATATTCCCATGGCCCCACAGTCCACTAGTGCCAGAATGGGGTAGGATTCCTTCTTAGATGACGATAGAAAAGCCTGTAAGACTACCAGGGAGTTTTGTCCAGGAGAGTTCAAGGATGGTATAGATGTGGAGCCTGCATCTCTCTCCCGCGAAACTGAGCTCCATCTAGGATCGGGAGCTGGCGTTTCCCGAACGCCGCGGAGGGGCTAAGGGACATTCTCTGACTAAATGCTTGTCCGAGGCACAGTACATGCATAAGCCAGTATGGATCCTTCTCAACCTTTCTTGGGGGGATATGGGTCCACGGAAGTCCCCTAGCTGCATGGGTTCGGGTTCATTTGTAAGAACATGAGAATCTTCGGATTTTGAAGGGCTCGCAAGTGGATTTTTTTGGATGGTTACTTGGTCTTTCTTTTCTCTACCTTTCTTTCCTGGATGCGGAAATCAATTTATAGAGCAAGATCCACAAGTGCCTGGTAAGAACTAGGACGTGCTACCCTGGCCAATTCATCCTGAACATCTTCATTTAACCCTCTTCGAAAGAGGGTGAAGCAAGCTTCAGAAGGCCAACCCGCTTCTTTAGCCAATTGCTTGAATCGAGTTATGTAGGTGAGCATGTCATGAGAGCCTTGCTGGAAATCGAGTAAACGTTCTTGAGCAATAAAGACCTGTTCTGGGCAGTCAAACATAGTCTTTAGTGCTTGAATGAATCCATCATAATCATCCAAAAGGGAATCTCCGGTGTTAACTAATGGTGTGGCCCAGGCTAAGGCATTCCTGGAGAGGTGAGAAATAATAAAGCCCACTTTAGCCCTGGGGGTGGAAAAATAATAAGGTTTAAAGGTAAAGTGGACCAAACAAGAATCCAGGAATTCTCGGAGGGTTTTTGCACAGCCGTCATATTTGTCAACAATGCCGCCCGATAGCACGCTGTCCTTTGGGGCAGAGTCGCGTGAAAGTACCAATTGTTTCAGCGCAGCGTTCTCCGCTTTCAAGTTCTGTACTTCGGTCGATAGTTCTTGCATGCCACGCATAAGATCCTGGATGGCCGCCTCCATGTCTGTATCGACCTCGGTCAGGTGGTGTCTCAATCTGTCACAGGTTTCCCCCCTTCTCACCTGTCTATGTTGCCGGATGTCCTCTTTAGGCGGAGTCTTCTTTCGTATGGTTCGGGACTCAAATAAGCCCGCTCGGCCTTCCTCGGCTTCCAGATTACGCTCAGCTTCGATGTCCAGGATCACGGGAAACTCCAGGAGTATTCAAGAAGGTGTTGGGGGCACGCGGAAGCGGCACAGGGATTCCAGGAAGTAGGAAAGAGGTAAGAAGTCGGGAGAAGGGAATCCAGGGGCCAGGGGATAGCAAGCAGCACTAGAGAAGGTTCGGACCACACGTCCGATCACAGCTAGTAGCAGCGTTGAGAGGCGTGGGCCGCGGGGGTGTGGCTTCTTTATAGAGGACGCTGCGTAGAACGTGAAGACTGGCGAGCAACGTTCTGAGCTTGCCGCCATGTTGGTAGTATTATGGAGTGTAAGGCCCGACGTGTCAGGGACGAGGAGGCCCAGAAGGGGCGAGTTTGATGGTTCATGACACAACGTTTTATAATGTTTTGACAAAACCTCTGTTTGATATGCTGGATGAGATAGGTATTTCTATATGAACTATGTCGATGACGGCCAGATTTTGTTTAAATTGTAAGCGATCATGGGAAAGACGCAGTGCTAATTAATGACATTTATGCGGATTTCAGAGCTGGGTGGCTCATCTAGCGCTTAATGATGTCAAAACCAGGCTGTTGATCATCGGAACATCTAATTGTTTAAAGAAATTGGGAGAGGAGTATCCGAGCTTTGGAATTGCAGGCTTTAAAGTTGAGGTTGCCATCAAGGTCAAAACTCTTGGGGTCTATTTAGACTCCAATCTCTCCATGAGGCCATATGTTAACAGCATAGTGTACAGCTGTGCCTACTACTTTAAAACTTATATGACAAAGTCATGCCTTTCTGTCTAAACCTAGCTGTTCCATGATTTCCAGAACCGTCATCTGTTCCAAGGGTGATTATTGTGGCAGTCTTCTGGCGTGTGCTAGCTTATAGATAATCTTGTAAAGCTTCAGACAGTCCAGAATGGGGCAGCAAACTTCACTGGCTTCCAGTGGAGTCAAGGGTTATGTTCCTGATGCTTGTTACTCACAAATGTATGTATGGAGCAGCCCTAGCTTATCTGAAGGAGAGAATTGACTGGCTGCCTGCCCACAGAGCATTAAGCTCGACGAATACTTGCCAATTGATCAACCCAGATATCGAGCGAACCAGTAAACTTGCTTTCGATCACATGGCACCAATGTTTTGGAATTCACTAATTCCACTAATTTGAGACGAATCCAAGTTATTTTGCCGTTCAAGCACGCTCTGAAAATGTATCTTTTTAAAGTGACTAATTCTTTGTCTCCGATTCCTGGATTTGACTTTTTTCAGATACAATTTATTGGATTTCTTTTTATGTGTGTCCTGTAAAGTAGGTCTTGTTGGGTCCGGTGTTTGTCTCGATGTAAAATGTTATGCGCCCTGGTGCCTATGGGTTTATTGCGTTATATAAATAAATAGATCACAATGGTTAGCGGTGAGTGCACATTTTGAGGCCTGATTCTGAAACGGAACAACAACAGCTCTGGTACAGACATTAACCTGCATTTTAAGGCAAACAATTGACAAGTGTTCTACTCACCCTTTTGCTTGGCGACGGTCCCCTGCATCCGGATTATGCCCACAGTATGTGCCCTGTGGCGGGCGCAGCTCAGAAGTCTCCATGTTGCAGCTGGTAGCGCCATGTTTCTTCACTCCCTACAGAGGAAAAAAGGGTGAAAGAAGGTATTGTTATGCAATGTCAACTAACTGGCATTCTTAGTTTCGGCTAATAAGTACCTATAAACAAAAACTATTAGCATTGAAAGTGAAGATTGGAGAGAGTCTATGTGTGGGGAGGGACACAGTCTAAGGGGGATGTTTGGACTTTACCAACCCATTGACCGCCAAAGACTATGCTCGTCCTCATGGCCATTCCCACCCATTACTTGCCAAATCAACTCCAAACCTTCACTATCTATTTGATCTAACCCTGTGCTTTTAAAGTAATTCTAATGTTTTTTCTAAGCAGTCTTCTGTAAGAAAATCGCTTATTTTCAGCTGTAAACTAGGTTGCTCCTGGTGTAATGAAAATGTCTTAACGAAGTGAATCTTCATTTTTCCAATTTCTTAGCAATATATGTGTCCTTGCATCTGCTTCCTGCATTACATTTGTAAAAACAGTTTTACCATTATTAAAGGCATCTGTTAAGCCTAGTGTAAGGGTTCAGAAATGTGAGGCGACACATTTCAGAGGGTTTTTCAAACAGTGCCATTTTATTAAATCAAAATGTAAATCCAGCACCTCACTTGCCCTACTCTAACAAGGATTTCCCTGCCTGAATAAACTAAGGAAAAACACTCTAGCATAACATTTCTGGCTTCACACAGAAAATATATGGCAATTCGAAATGTCAATACATGTATTTGCAACACCTTCAAAGTCTTTGTTTGTAACCTGAGCGAACTCCCCTTCCCCAGGTTTCAGGTTAAAGTCAGTTCTGTTGAATAACACAAAACAACAAGGAAATCCAGGATTGAAACAGAGTTCCAACACAGTTCCTGATAACGTCAGTTTGTTAAAGAAAACGTCTAACACACCACAGTTCAACACAGAAAAGATCCCTTCCCTCCAGGAAATATATGGTTCAAAGTTCCTTAAACAGCACCAAAGGGATTCTTGGTCAGGATGATTGCTGTTGCAATTTATATGATTCACAGGACCCAAATAAACTGAAAGTGACTTCTCTTCATAGTTCTTCTCTTGCAGCACCATGTAACACATCTTCTTAGTCCCAAAAAAGTACCACAGCCTTTCTTTCCTGGCACAGTAAACACCAATTGCTCCCTTCACAGTGCTTTTCTCTTGGCACAATGAAACACAACAACTTCTACGACTGCAAGGGTAACTCACACCCGGTCTTCTACTTCCACTTCTGCATGGTCCACTTTCCTGTCAGACCCAACTCCTTCAGAAATACACCATGCAGTTTTCACTTCTTTGCTTTTGATGTTTCAGTTCCACTGGCACTTTCAAAGGTTAACATTTCTTCAACGTTAAACAGCTTTAAACATTTCTTCACAACGTTACAGCAAAGACAAGTTGTATACCAATGCCCTTTTAACTCCGCTAGACAAGCAATGTCTATGTCTCTTTAACTCCTCTAGGGCCACTTTCCAACCACTCTGGTCTTTTATCAAGCCACCAACCAAGTATTTTCAATGTAACCTCTATTGGTTTTGTCAATGTGAGTTCATTATTCATTTGCAGTTTCTTTCACATCATAGTCATTCATTTACAAGCTCTACCTTCAAGGATGTTATATTAGCCCCTTTTCCTCTGGTAGCAACAGTTATTCCCAAAGAAACCTTTACTTTAGTCTCTTTTGACTGAGGGCAATGCTTGTTCACCTCTGGGCTTAAGGTAGTGCTTGTTTGCTCTATTTGGTTCACAATGTTGAGGTTTAATTCTTGGTTTCACAGGATACAATGTTATGATGGCTTCACTGAGGTCTTGTCTTTGTGTTAAAGTCACCTTTAGGTGCACGTGACCCTTATTAACGTTATTAAAAGCTGTTTTATCATCTATGAGGTTTGAAACTTTCTTCTACAGCATATTTGTCTATACGCGAGTGCTACAATTGTTGCACTCCATTGTCTGACATGCTCCGGTCAGCTTCATTCTTATCCCAACTCATCCTACCAGGCCCTGTGACACAGCCTTTAGGAATACCAGGATTCACTCGAGATTAGCAAAATTGTTTGGACCCCCCCGCCAGATCTTCCACTAAACATCCTCTCGAGAGAATCAACTCAGCCCCTCCTCTTACCACTATTAGTGACAAACCTACCACCAACCTTTTACCTCAGCAAACTCGGTATAACTAACGTATGCCAACCCACTCACAAATTAAACACTCTAGCACCGACCCTCCGTCACTTGATGCATCGGCTTTCCCTGCAACTCCACCCCCATCAGACAACCCCACCTCAGACCTCAAAGGAGCATTAATTAATGCCAGATCTTTAGTTGTGCACCCTATAAAGATATCCAACCTGATTTTGGCCGAAAATTATGATTTCCTGGCCATAACCGAAACCTGGCTGCATGAGGCAGCAGGCCCAGCTATCATGCTTGAAGTACCGGATGGTTACACTATCCCCATTGCTAAAATTAGCCCGTCTATAAGAATCGACTCATCCCTACACCTTACTTCCTGCGAGCCCTTCACAGCTAAACTGCTCATCGCTAACTCACAGACTCTGACAATACATCTCTTATACAGATCCGCAGGCCCGATTGGGTCTTTCGAGGAAGACCTATCTTCCATGCTCATCACAAATTCTTTTATTAGGAGACTTCAATTTGGGCTTTAATGACCCCCTTGACACATTTGCAGCAAGTATGGCCCTCACCATGTCAGAATTAGGAATGACACGGAAAGTAAACCTACCAACCCATGACAAAAGGAAGAACTCTAGATTGTGTGGCGGAATATAATTGCAATGTCACTATCACCGCCATCACCCCTGAAATCTGGACGGACCACCACCTTGTATCTTTTAACCTCGCCACTACCAAACCAACTTCTAAAAAAATGTGATCATTGCCCCTCCAACTTTAACGAGGAATATAAAGAATATCACTACAGATACCCTTACCTCTCATTCTTCCTACCCTCAACGCCCTACCAGACAACATGGACCCCAATATGTTAGTCACAGAATACAATAAAATTATGACGGCATCACTTTATTCCATTGCCCCTCTCAAAATGATACATAGTAAACTTATAGCACACCTCAATTCCTGGTTTACACCACAATTGAAAGTGTTACGTTTGGAGAAAAGAAGATGTGAAACAACTTGGAGACTACTCCCTGCCCCAGAAAATAGAACTCATTTTAACAAGATATCAGTTCTTTACAAAAAAAGAAATCTGTTTAGCAAAGCGTGAATCCTACAATAACCAAATATAACAAGCCTAATCCAGCACGAAGGAACATTTTGTAATTCTCAAAGAATTAGAAACTCCCATCCCAGTACAAGACACCTGCACGGAGGATAAAATATGGTGCACTAACCGTCGGTCTGCTTTAGCTAACAAAATAACCTCCACCCCCTCCAGACAAAATTGCAAAAAGAAAGCGTCTCTCCCTACTATACACCCCTGTATATCCTCCCTTGTAGCCCCCCCAAAACCCTCTAACCCGTTTCAACTTCTCCAAAGACACCATTCTTGAGACAGAAAAAGTAATCGAGACACAAAAATTAATACTATTACTTAAGCACTCAAACTGCCAGGGCGACCAATGCCCTGCTCAACTTTTCAAGGACGCAGCGAGAGACTTGGCACCCTTCACATCAAAATTTATCAAGGCCTCCTTTACATCGGGCTCGATCCCAAGCACCCTCAAAGAGTCCCGAGTACTCCCCCGCTTGAAAAAACCAACGCTAGACCCATCCATCCCGACCAACTACCGCCCTATCACTACAGTGCCCTTCCTCCTTCAAATAATAAGGTTGCTTACTTAGAAATCCAAAAATTCCTGGAATCCAACCACTTACTAGGAGTGCGACAATCAGGCTTCCGTCCCCAACATGGAACAGAAAAAGCATTAATAGACCTCAAGGCTCAAATAGACAAACTCAGGGATAAAGGGAAATCAACACTTCTCCTTTTAGATCCCTCTGCCACATTCGCCCTGGTTGATCCCAAGGTCCTTTGTGCCTCTTAAAATCAGCTGCGCATTTTTCCAAAGAAGCCATTACATGGATTAAATCATTTCTCAGTAATAGGGCTTTGAGAGTCTTCTCACCCTCAGCTGCTGCAGACCCACCCCCATCCCTTGTGAAGTACCCCAGGGATCTTGTGTTTCGCCCACCCTGTACAACATTGTTACCAAGCCCCTTTTCGACGATCTGGACCATCTCGGTATCATCTACACCAACTATGCAGATGATACCCGGATTCTCCTTCCACTTTCAGGGGATTATGACAAGGATTTGGCCTTGGTGAACAGGGTCTACCTCGTCATCCAGGCATGGATGGCAACACATGTTCTATGCCTGAATAACGACAAGACTGAACTCATTATCCTGGGCCCCTCCCCCAACCTATCAAGGTTGCCAACGAGGTAAAAATTCTAGGTTTCTACCTCGACTCCACCCTTTCATTCACCAAGCAAGTCAACTCTGTGGCATCCACGACTGCATACACCTACAAACTCATTAGAGCAGGCAAAGCCTTTCTCTCTAAGATAGCTTTATCACCCTTGCCAGAGCCCTGATATTGTCTAAATTAGACTACTGCAACGCCCTCTACATTGGTTCCAACAAATACATCATGAAGAGAATCCAAACCCTCCAAAACAACGCCCTTAGAGCGGCCTTGGGCATCTCCAGGAGAGATCACATCTCCGAATTCAGAAAACAAAACAACTGGCTCTCTACGAGTGATAAAATCCAGCTTAAAACCGCCTCTCTGACATATAAATGTCTCAATAACGCAGCCCTCCTCTACCTTAGTGAAAGATTTTGTAGAAAATCGTCAACTAGGCCCACTAGATCAGCAAAAGCTAACTGCCTCATTGTCCAAAGAACTACACTATCTACGGTGGGAGGTTGTACCTTTCCTGTTAAAGCTGCTGGGCTATGGCATTCTCTGCCCCCTACTGCACGAGCGGACCAGCCATATCTTCAGTTCAGACAGAATCTTGTCAATCGATTCAAAGCACATGATCAGTAAAGCCAGACATTTGCCTCACAGTCCTCAAATATTGATTGCCTTTCACCAGCATGACTTGCTACTGTATCTTCTTTCGTCTGTTCTACTTTCAACTTGTGCTACCCTGTATTGATCTCTCTATGTATTGTATGTATTGTATTTTGCCTATGTAACTAAACTGCCAACTGTCTTGTAACCGCTGCGCCCTGACACCCTCGGGTCCGGTGTGCATTATATATGAATAAACAAACAAACAAGTGAAAAGCAACTGGTTACAATTGCCCGCTGCACTGCCTGAAGGTTTGGGGATGCGCAGAAACACCGGCTCCTCGGCCCTTGTCACAGGCTGCAGGACTTCTACTATGGTTGTTTTCTCGACCGGCACTCTTCTCTCAGCTAGCTGCCTTTGGTCTCACCACACAAGCATGGAGTTCGGCTCACCATGACCCCTTGCAGGACGCCAGTCTGCAGGCACTGTCTGCTGCACGCTTCTCACAGCGAATGCTCTGCAATCAGGTTCACTTGGGGGAAAGCCTTCAAACCGTACGCTTCCTGCTGCGCAACCTCTGCATTCCAGTGGGGGAAAGGACCAACTCAGGGCTGATAACTGGAATAAACGGATGGAAAGTCCCGGCGTCCTGTCTTTCCTCCCACTTCTGTGGATTCTGTCAGCAACGTGCTTTCCTCTACCACTTCCTCCTGCCCTAGCAATTACTTCTGCTGCAAACCCTGCTACTGCTTCTCCAACCATGACCACATCTAATGGCTTGCACCCGAGGGAGCTTTTTTAAGCCGCTCAGCCTTCCTCAAGTGTGGGCTGTAAAGCCTAATTGCCTGAACTTCAGGCCTCTTTTTCGTCCCAGTACTCTTGGGATTGTTTTACACATTTTTACAAATGCGTTATCAAGTTTTGTCACAAAAGGGAAAGGCAGTTAATTTACACAACCATTCACATGTTTCCTTTCTCCATACCTTTGGGAGCAAGAGGGATGTTTGGCCACTTCAGGTTTAACGGGTTCTGTAAAGTATGCAAGGACTATAACTTGGTTACAACTAAGATTTAATGTTATAGCAACGCGGCAGCTGGCACTGCTTGTTATCGCAGGCTCCAACTGTCAAATCACACTCGAGAACAAAACACATGAGTAAACATTCCAATAAAGAATCAGATGACATCACAATATCCTTAGTCTTTTATACAAAGAAAACATATGCATTGGAGTACAATTTCTTGTACATACTTAAACACTTGGCTAATACTAAATTGCTACATATTGATAACAGAACATTAAGACTTGTTAATCTCAACACATCTCCTCCCTTACAGTTTGAACAAGTTAATTCCAAGTAATGGTCCCTGAACAAAACAGCTTTGAACAAGTTTATTCCAAGTAATAGTCCTTGAACCAAGACGGTGTATTCCTTGCCCTTCCTGAATTTGATTCTGTTCCAATATTCACTTGTAGATCATCGCTAGATTCTCCTTTGAGAAACTGTTAATTTTCCTTAACACAACAGTCTGGGTGTTTGCCAGCATGGTTGACACTCGGACCATGGTTATCTGCTTCATCACTATGTGGACATCTGACTAATCTGGACATGGACCAGCATTCACCCCCTTCCATAATAACCACATTTCCCCTCACAACAACAATCTTATTGGGACCAATAAACTTGCTTTCCAGGCATTTAGGAGTTAGTCTGGGATTCCTGACAAAAACTAAATCACCTTCCTTCCAGTTTGTTTCCTTGTTTTTCTTTCTACATCAAATTTCATTTTATATTCATCTTGCGCCTCTCTAAAGAGTGCCATAATCTTCTCACGATCTATGTTGACACTCTATGCCATATCCAGCCAGCCCGGACAAAGCTCTGTGCCTGGTTGTCTGCCTTTAAGCGACATGAACGGGGATATTTTTGTAACAGAGTGCGGTGTAGTACAATAGTTCCAAACCATCTCTCCTAGAACTTTTCACCAGTTTAATCCCGAAGCCATGGCTAGCTGTAACCCACCTTTCACAAACCTATTGGCCCTTTCCACCAGGCCATTGGCCCTGGGGTGGTATAAGGCTGTTCTGGAATGTTTAATGCAAAATTTCTTCAGAAAAGCCAACATCCTATAGGAACAGAACTGAACCCTGTTATCAGTGACCACCTCTGCAGGAAAGCCCTCCCTGTGGAACACCTCCTCAAACAATACAATCATTTCTGAGGTAGTGACCTCACCAAGTGCTTTCCACTCAATCCATTTGGCCTGGTAGTCTATTAGCACAACTAAATATCTGTAGTCATCACCTAAATTCTGCAATGGTCCTTCCAAATCAACAGCAACTTTTTGCCAGGGTTCCTTGGGTACATTAACAAGAATTATTGGTACTTCTCTGATTGTTTTGCTTTTATCGCTTCTCTCACACTCTTTGCAGTTCCTTACACATCTCTCAACATCACTATCAACACCAGGCCACCAGAATGCTTGACGTAGGTATCTCTTTGTGCCACCCATGCCTAAATCTCCCTGGTGGGCTACACTCACCAAATGAGATCTGATACTACTGGGAGGTATAACTTTGTTGCCCTTCCTGAGTTGAAGCCCATCCTCCGACAAATTTAATTAATCTTTTACTCCATAATACCTGTCAAATCCTCTCTCAATCTCATTCTTGTGAGGCCAGCCTGCTCTAGTCCACATTTTTACTTGTTTCAACACATCATCCTCTTCATCAGCACTTTCCCATTTACTCTTGTCTATGGCATCATATTCCATTTGTGATATATTGAACTCTTGACTCTCAGGAATTTCACCTACTTCATTGTCACTTGTCGGTAACCTGGATAGGCAATCTGCCACAACATTTTCTCTACCAGGTATGTATACTACTTTGAAATTGTAACCCAGTAGTTATACCATCCATCTTGATATTCTGTTAGATCCCTTGGCCCATTCAACACTGCCCATCAACTAAACCAAGGGCTTATGGTCTCTTCTCACAAGAAAAGCTTGGAAAGAAAAAACGTAAAATGTGAAACAGCCCATGATACAGCCAACGCTCCCCTCACTATGACGGAATAGTTTTTCTCCGCCCCCCTCAGTGGTCTTGAGGCAAAAGCTATTATGTGTTCAACCTTGCCAGAATCATATTGGGCCAAAGCAGCGCCCAAACCTAGGGTACTTGCATCTACCGATAACAAAGTTTTCATGCCTGAAACAAAACCCCCTAATGATGGTGCCTGGATGATACCCTTTTTGATTTGCTGAAAGGCTTCTTGACACAAATTCGACCAGTCATATTTCACCCCTTTCTTAAGCAGATCTCTCAAAGGAGAGGATATCGTAGCAAAACCACTAAAAATGTGTGGTAATACTCCGCCAGACCCATGAAAGAACGTAATTGGTCCTTTTCTGGGGCTGGGGAGCATTGCTGATACTTTCAATAAGCAATTGTTTGGGGGAAATTCCATCCTTGGAAATCTTGTGACCAAGGTACTCCAGTTCCTAACAGCTATCCTGCACTTGTTCCTTTGAACAGTTAGACCTGCTCCTCTAAGTCTGTTCAAAACAGCTCTCAATATTTCATCATGCTCACTTTCATCATCCGCAAACACTAGAATCGCCCTGGAACACAGTATCTTTGTTCAACCCCCTCAAAACCTCTTCCATCACCTTCTGAAATACAGACGCAGCCGAAGCTAGTCCAAACGGCATACAATTGTACTTAAACATGCGCTCAGGTGTGATAAAGGCGGTTAAATGTTGGGACTCTCTAGAAAGGGGAACCTGGTGATATGCCGCTGAAAGATCGATAACTGAAAACAACTTGGGTTCACCAAGTGTGGAGAGAGCTTCTGAAACGTTAGGAAGGGGATGCCCCTCAACTATTATATTCTGGTTTAAACTACATAGGTCTACACACAATCTTAGTTTCCCATTGCTTTTGGCCACTAAAACTATGGGCGACAACCACTCTGTGGCTGTCACCGGCTCGATCACACCCTTGTTTATAAGATCATTCAATTCGTTACGCAGTTGTCCCTTCATATTCAACGGCAGCTGTCTCACTTTATGAATAATGGGCTGTGCATCCTTCTTGAGTTTTATATGATGTTCAAAATGTTTAGGTCTTCCTAGGCTTCTTTGCTCCTCCCATCCCAACAATGAAGCACCTTTTCTTGCCACTAAAATGTTTGCATTGCATTGCATCTCCTTGTACACTACCTTCGCAGAAAATGGTCCCAAAATCTCTATGGAGGATTCGGCATAACCACATGGACGAATGTCAGTTGGGCCAATCAAACTTTCACTCTTCCTCAAAGTATTTATTAAAGTGTCTCGTGAAATAATAGTCCACGGAGAGCACGTGTCAACTTTCATTGTGATTTTGTAGCCATCAATATCAAATTCATATTGATAACAGAACATTAAGACTTGTTAATCTCAACAGGTTCCTCCTTAAGTGGGGTATGTAAAGATGTTGCACCCACTTTGCCCATATTTCTAAACTTAGCATGGGGTTCAGAAACATAATGGCAATAAGCCATTGTAGGATTTGGTATACACAAAAGATTACTCCTGCTGAAAGGCGAATACCGCGTTTCATCCGAGAGGATCCCTTCAACACCCTTGGTCTGGTCTCCTCCCAGGTGAGCCTCCTGCAGTGCACCACCCCCAAAGTCAGGATCAGGAAGCGTGTCAGTACTCACCAAAGGACGAAAAGACAGACCTATTATTCACTCCAGTGATCTTGCAAACCGAAACCTAAAAGGTAGGGCCTGCCCAATGAGGGTCACCTTCCTTTTGATATACACCCCTCTGTTTACTGAACAAACAAAGGTCTAGGTCAAATGAAAGGGCAAAGGTACCACCAGGCATGCACCAAGCTGTGGAAATAAGGATAGGTCTTAGTTCCAAAATAGGTCAGCACAAACCTGAGGAGGCTTGGGGTTACAGCCGGTATTTCAAGGGTTCATCTGGTGGCAAAAAGGCTCTGTTCTCACTCTAAATAGAAACGAGAGCATAGAAACATGAACTGATCGAGTGGTTTGGGAAGGGTGAGTATGATTCCTAAGGAATGGGTGCCTTACCTAAATTGATAGAGTGAAGTCCTGTGAGTGTTGAGTGATCAGAATATCAGTTGCAGGGCAAAAGGAGTGCAGAAAAGGGAAAGAGGAAGTGGTTAGTATGGTTAGTAGGGACCTATCCCCGGGTAGCAGGAGTATGCACAAACGACGGGATGGCGCACAGATAAACAGCAGAGTGTCCTTAGTCTACTGCACAACACAGCCCCCAAAGGTCCAACAGTAAACTAGGGTCCATAGGCCCACAGACTCAGAGTGTTAGAAACCACCATAAACGTGGGGAAATCCGGAAAACCGTCCATTACACAACAACAGTTTGTTACGAGGTAACCAGAAGAACAGAGGTACCAAATCTAAATCCAAAGCAATCCGTAGTGTAGAAACAGGGTCAAAACAGAAACAGGGTCAAAGCGAGTCATCAAGACAAGGGACATGGAAACCAAGATGCGCACGTACTTACTGGAATCAGAAGCGAAAGCGCCATTCTGCGGGTTGATCTTTATGGTTCCGGGAAAGCAGGTGTGGCACGCTGTTACACGCTGCATTGGGTAACCATGGTGACACTGTTACTCGACATGAGAGCGAGGCAGCTGCGATACAATGCCTGAGTGCGTGGCGTCTGCTTAGGTACCATGTCAACAGACAGCATCATAGGAAAGTTGATGCTGAGACACGTTTACGCGTCGGATGCGCATTATGGCGTAGATTCATGACAAAGCATCGGCCTTTCCCTGGACACATCTGGGAGGAGCCTTAAGGTACCATACAAAAAGCCAGTGCTTGTTTTTGTATGGTTCCAGTCATAGTGTCCGAACCAATTGGCACTCAAACTTTTCTCTACACCTCATTTTGAAACTTCATTCCCATTCTGGGATTCCTAGGTGGTACTCAAGCGCCCACTCGTCGTGAGTGCCAATCCGATCACCCATATGTGTATGCACCACCTCTTAAGTCCTACAAAGACATCCTTGTTCATTCAACAGGTGGGAGATGCAGATATCACTTAAGGATGAGGTCACACTGTCGGAGCAGTGTTTAGGCGTTTAGTGTTGCCAGGCAGGGAGCATGGCCTTTGGCTATGCTTTGGCACAGCAACACTGTGCAGAGTAGGGTTGCTTCAGGGCAGTTCTGCAGTTCACTGGCAGAGCCATGCCAATAGGACGTGCTTGCCTTGGAAAGAACTGAGGTTGACGGACAGGATTTGTGCAGGGTTTAGTACATGACTAGCATGGAGTGCTTACGGCCGAGTTCTAGAATGCAGGACCTCACTGTTTATATAGCAGCCCTTCCTCTTCCAGTTCTCAAATGGGTTCCCTTTCTAGAAAATGTCTACCCATAAAAACACACAGTGCAAAGCTTAAGGGAGACTTTGACACCAAGTTTATAGTTAACCAAATGCCAGGCACGAAAGTAAATAATTAAAGACATTTTAACACTCTTTGTACAAAGAGCATTATGACCAATATTATGCAAGTGGCAGCCGTGCCCATTCGCTTAAAAATCACAACTACAGCCATCCATGACACGCCGAGAGAGCTGGGGCTCACTGTTAGGAGAGTTAACAGTCCAGCCCCTTCACCTTATTAATGCTTACACGATCCAAGTACCACTGGCACTGGATGTGATGTAGCTGGGATTTCCGAAGAGCCATCCCCATATAACCCTTCCCTCAGTTCATTTTTTCTGTGTGCCATAGGCTCAGCTTCAGGACCTTGCTACTCAGTGTTTCACCAAATCCAAGAATGTCTCAAAGACTTCAGGCTTCAAGCTGGTCTGTGATTGCAGGAGATAGAAGAGAGCATTAGATGTACATCAGTTCTGTATTTGAGCATGCATCAGGGCACTGATGCCCACAGTTAATCCCATACAATGCGCCCACAGTTAATCCCATACAATGCGCCCACAGACCATCCAGGAACGGGACACTAAACGGTTCAATGTGTCCCATAAAGGCGAGGAGACATGCTCTCTATCACCCCAGGTTTAGCAAGGCATGTCAGCTCTGCAGCGCCATCGCCCAAAGCTAGCCCCTCTTGTGCTTCTTCTGGTCTCTTTTTGTTGGTTTCACAAGAGGTCCAAATCAAGAATCAAGTCATCTTCTTGCAGGCACCACTGCTCTTTGGAATCAAATAGATAACACTATTGAAGACATAGTTCTAATGAGGAACTGGTGCAAATCAAGGCATCTAATGTGGAGGATTTAGGATCTTGCTCTGGAGGCAATTGCTGCTCCTCTGTCAGCCAGTGCTGTGAAGCCACAAACCCAATCAGAGATCGGACAGTACGTTGCCTGCAGGAGATTATGAGGACCTTAAAGTGCACACCCTGATATGGAGATCGCAGACGTGGGGTCTTCAGGTGGACAGAGGGTTGGGTACATTGCCTTAGCCTCCCTCAATACTGTCATGAACAAAGTGGCTGACTGCCATTGGCTCCCTGCCCCCGTAGCCTCACTTGGGGACGTCTAGGTGTCAGAGTGTAAGCAAGTGTTCCTCATCCGTTCCAGGGGACATTACAAGGGTATGTACAGTCGCCATGGGAGAAACACAGGTCTCCACCTGTGGATCCTGTATTCCAGTCAACATACCTTACTGATGAGACTGTGGTCTGAGTGGTCCAATCTATCAAGACCAGACTTGCCACGGGGCAACAGGAACAGAGGAATGTGTAGATCCAACCTACTTTTAGACTGCTGTACATTAAACTTAATGGTCAACAGTACAGATTTGGAAGTGGTCAGGCCCACAACTCAGTCACCGGTGAATGCAGTGCTTTTTCTGGAATGAGGGGTCTTTGGGATGGAGCAGAGCAACTCAGTGGAACTATGATCAAAAGAAGAATGAGGAGTTTGTTAGACTACGCTCTTAAAGTCCCACACCACTCCCCTCCCCTCCCACCTATAACATGGTGGCCCAGCACGAGAACCAGTGGAGGAAGGAACTGTAAATTCAGAATGACGAGACAGGATTTGGAGCAGAGTGCGTGCCAAAGAACATGAATCACATAGTGAGTGGGCTGTTGGCTGTAGTGAAACTGAAAGAATGGTGTGAGCAGCGAGTGTTGATGGAAATAAGGGGTGGGGCACATTGGAAATGTGCCGTGCCCCCTGAGATATGTGGGGGCAAGGTCAGTTACAGCGCTGCTTGTCATAACCGAATAAGCAGCAGCGCTAACTCTTTCATTTAGGAATCCGCATGAGATGGACCACTGGAGGAATGATGACCGACAGCTCCTAGACAAGCAAAGATCTTTCCTCAATATGCTTTTGCTTAGGAAATCTAAGAGGAGCTGAGACTCCATAGGGAGGAAAATATTTCTAGCATTCTAGATGTTCGTGCTTCAGGGTTTGAATTTAGCTCCTGCTTGTAGCCTAGGAGAGCTTCATCAGCTGGACGCCAACAAGTACCAGGAGCTGCGTTTCACTCCCCAGGTAAATTGGTGCCATACAAGCACGTCTGCCTGGCTCTTTGTGTTTGGGAATGTACATAAAAGGAGCATTAGGACACATGCAGGACATTTTAAAGCATATTTGGACACATACAAACGTTTATAGTGTGGGAGTTGGATTTGCAAGTATGTGCAAGCTCCTTGTTCTCAAGGATAGCTCCTGCTTATTGGGTGTCGTGGACTCTCTACCCTCTGTAGTCACCACTGCCCCTCTCCAATTAACAAGAGAGAAGTGGTCCCCAATCTGTGGACACCTTCCGCCTGAAAGCGCTGCCCGCAGTACCAAATGACTGGGGACTACAGGCTCAGGCGAAAAGACAGGAACACACCAAGAATCAGCAAGCTGTGATGAATCCAATGGAGTCAT
Organism: Ambystoma mexicanum; assembly: GCF_040938575.1. Lineage (NCBI taxonomy): Eukaryota > Metazoa > Chordata > Amphibia > Caudata > Ambystomatidae > Ambystoma > Ambystoma mexicanum. The sequence goes on along the minus strand of NC_090926.1, from coordinate 1,235,086,778 downwards.
CACAGATTCTCCGGCGGTGACCTCCTCCCATGTGGCCAGGGGACGGCAGCCACTGCCTGATCCAGACTCAGGCGGCGGCTTTTTGAGGGAAAATCAAATGGGAGGAGACAATACCCGTGGAGATGTCATGACTTCATTGGACGAGAAGCGGCATCTACCCCTTTTCCATAACGAAGATCTTTTAATATCCAAGACCATTTTCCATGACGAAGACCCTCTAATACCAAAGCCCCTCATGGCATACTGCCAGTTGCTTGTTCCCATTTGTAGAAAAAGTAAATAAACCTCTTCTTCTTTTCTTTCTGATCAAGTGCCTAACTACTACACAAAGACACACAGAGCCAATACAACTTTCTTCCAAAGTACCTTTTGTAAAGTCAATAAGAAATGTTCAATAACTCCTATGGACTTCAACTACCAGAATTCCCAAAGTACTGAGAGGGGGAAGAAGCAGGAATTTGAACAAGAACCTGAAACCTATGGTGCAGTCTACTTGTTTTTCTAAAGCACCTATCTGCAGGACTTTTAAACCTGGCGAGCGCACTATTCAGAGGCAGTGCAGGAAGAGACGTTGGCTCCGATCCCCAAGCTCAAATCGGCAAAGATGACGTTGGTGTGGCAGAGCAGAGGAGGCCGCCGCATCATAGGGAGGGACGCCGAACCAGAGCTGCCGTGCTGGGAGCCACAAGGGAGGTCCTGGCCGTTCGGCAAGTAAAGAAGGTGGTGCTCTCTTTTAGGAGCTTCAGCAAAGCAGGCGTGTGACAGTGGAATGTCAACGCCCTCCAGACTGAAAAGAGGTGTGAAAGCAGCACTCTGCAGTAGAGCAAACCAGACTGAAGATGCTGGAGAAAGCTGTTGAGTCTCCCTGAGGCCAGTGGGGACCCCGGGGCGTTCCGGCAACCGTGCCAACAACAGTTTGAATTGAATTCCATTGAAGACATGTTTAAAGAATGGTTTAATTGCAGAAAAGTTAAAGTACAAACCCCACTGATCTATGACTACCTAAAGTATAAATGTTGGGAAAACCTTGAGCAAACCTTAGAACAAACCGAATTATGAAACCGAGAACAATACATACAGTGTTGATAACACTGAGAACTGGAAAATGCACGAGTAGTCCTGGCAAGCAAGATACCAGGCAACTGAGAAACATAGGAAAGTCCTAGCAGGGCATTATGCCAGGCAAATGAGATTCATAAAGTGAAGTCCTGGCTTGCGAGCACACCAGCTAGTTGACATTGCAGAAAGGAAAGTATACCAGGTAGTGGACATTACACAAGGGAACCTAGGAGGAGAGTATACCAGGCAATTTGCAAGCCCTATAGATCTTAATGAAACACCAGTTGGCTGAACCAAGGAAAGATTGGTGGATATTTGTCATGCACACATCCATGCACCCAGTCACTCCTTACAGCCCCTCTGAATCATGCACACCTACCCCGATTCCTCATGTGCCCATCCAGCAGTGGCATCTCTGTGTACGGCGTTGCAGTCTCCCTTTGTCAGGAGGGTTGCCGACACGTCATTACCAGCGTACCTGGCGCCTATGACTGCATTGGAGGTTGCGGTTTCCATGGAGAAGGAATGTGGTCATCAGTACGCATCACAGTAGTCAGGTGACGCAGCCTCGTTCACGTGACCGGGTCTTGTTTCAGTCACGTGACCACACTACTACGCGTTTAAAAGGAACCTAGCCCTGCAGTTCAGTGCTCATCAGCTGTTTTACACAGTCTGCTACGCGCTTCCTTGTTTGTGCCTTTTGCAACTTTGAAACCACGCTCACGTCCCTGGATTTTTGTCCTCTGGTTACGACGACCTGGCTGAAGCTCGTGACTACGGTTCTGGAAATTGGGCTCACGCAATATGGATTGTCTGACTACACCTTGACTTTGACGACCAGACTGTTCTACGGACTGCTACTGTTCCTTCCTGGATTTTGATTTACCATTGCCGACCACAGACTGCTATACGGATTGCTACTGCTCCTCCCTAGATTCTGATTCGAGGCAGGGACTCCCTCCACGTTCTGACCTTGTGTTTCTCTCTAGATATTAGCAGTTCACAGCCCCTCTACTGCTGGACTACAAAGCCTGCTCCTTCTCACATCTGCTCGCCGCCGTTGACCTGCAGCTGCTGGGTACGGCTCCCCCGTCACCTGGTATTTGACATCCCTTGGGGTTGAGCAGTACTACACCTGGGTTTGAGTTCCCTCTTCTTCCAAACTTTTCTTCAGCTGTCCCTTAGGTAGGTGCTCATTGTGTCTGGTTAGGAAACCCTTGTTGCATGGTAATAGTGCCTGAAACTGGTTTATTGTTGTTATTCCTTTGCAGCTACCCAGGGACCAGTGTTCTCGTTCCAGCCACCTGTGGCCCAATAACCGGTCAGCGAGTGTCTTTTCCTCTCTCTCTGACTGGTGCTTGGGGACGGAGGTTTTCATAGTCTACGTGGATACAGATTCTTGACAATATTGTTTGAACCAAGAAGAAGGTTGCATTAAAGAAAGACAGTCACAGAAGATATTGATTAAACAGAAACCTTTTGAAGCAAAAGCAGGAAACAAAGGAACTGCTAGTAAAAGAAACACTCCATTTAAGAATCCAGGGGAAGGGAACCACCCTGTAGAACAAAGGGCTTCCACCTTGGAGAACATTTTTGTTGGAATGATTCTTACTTCAGTTGTGAACACTTTTTGCCCGTTTCAAGCTAAAGATATTTTCCCTACACATTCCTATTGTTTTGTTTGTAGTGGGACGGTCAGGTTAGGATATTCTGGAAACAAGGGCGGGTTTTCAGTTATTAACATCCTGACAGACAGATACTTAGTTTTGGTTTAAAGGTAGGGAAACTCTTCTTTAGCATGGGATCAGAGAGGCATTTTTCCCAACCCTTTTTCATTTAATAAATATATTTGACAAAAACATGACAACCGTGTGTCCGGCTCTCATATCTAAACCCCTAACAAAGCACTACAGGGTAACAAAGTCAAAAAATCAAACTTAGGGTTACGGAAATAAGTGAACCCTGATGATGGCCAGAAACCAGCACTGCCCTCTAAAACCACTCCTACCTGATTCTGAATGGAAAAGGACTGCTGAACCTATGTGTATTCCCACCAGATGTTATGAGTCCATATGCCACAGGTGACTGCTCGACATGGATGCCAGCGGTTGCCAAAGTCCCAAGATGAAAACGCTGGGTCTGACCTGGATGGCACGAGGACAGAAACTAAAAAGGGAGAGAAAGGGGAATGCAGAAGGCATCCAAAGGAGTAATTCCAGTGAGCAATAGACAGCCAGAGTCGCCAATGATGACACCACAGTTCAGGGAAATCTGTAAGCAATCAGATACACATAGCAAAGATGGTCACAATCCAGGTTATCCAAAGTTCCAAAGCGTCACAACAAACAAAGGAGAACAAAAAGGCAGTTCTAAGCACACAGCACACGTCAATAGGGAATTTAGACAGCAACCAGAGAAAAGGGAAAAACAGGGCAATCCAAAAGAAACAAATCTGAGGTCAAATGCACAGGAAAAAGCACATCAAAGGAGTACCAGAACGCCATTCACTGTGGGAAGAGAAACACAGTTGAGGAGCGCAGGCTCATCATTGTATGCTCCTTTTATGCCTGTGCTTCCTAGTAGCAGGTGAGTCGTGTATACATTGTGGTCAAGTGCAATACTGCTGTTGTCACTGGGAAGTGTTGTAAACCCGGTGTGAGAGGAAGCGCGAAGGCGGAATACCGGCACTGCGCGGCCTGTTGGAGCACGCTGTGTGGGCGAAACACAAGGAGGAGACATGACAGCCCACAGGCCCCCGGGTCCAAACCACACGCTGCAATTAACACAACGAAAGGCGGCATCCTCCCATTGAAGAGCAACTTTGCTGCCTGCCACCAATCACAGTGTGAGTCCTGACACTGGGTGATGATTTTCGCTCCCGCTCAACAAATACTAATTTTACCCCTACTACGCCAATGTTGCACCCAGTCCTAATGGGGCTTCCAAGCACATTCAAGCAGCAACCTGGTTGTTTGGTCACCGTCCCATCTCCTAGACGAGGATTCCCACACACATTCTGTCAGAACTAAAGCTGCACTGGTTTCTTTTCAAAGAAACTGTCTAGTCGACATTATCACCAAGGCTGGCTTTTGGGCATCCACATCATCTTTCTTCACACTACTGCATGAATCACAGCCCTAGGTCCGATGACCTTGGCTTGGCCAAGCAGTTCTAAAGAACCTTCTTTTTGGCTACACCAGTGCTTTGGCTCAACCACCCTCTGGATAAATCATGCTTTAGGAATTTCCCAGTGTATAGAGCAAAGGAAACAGGAATATGGAAATGTTTTCACAGTAGGCACTACTGTACTACAAGGCAATAGTTCTATTTCCTCCATTACCCTTCCCACCTTCAGCCCCTAAATGTGCAAAGGACCCGCAAGTCGGCTTTTTAAAATTGAGGGTTACTACTACAGAGAGGCTTCAGTTACCTCCCAGTGGACATACATTGCAAGAGAATTGAGAAAATGGGACTATGGACAAGGTGTACAGTAGCAAAGAAGAGTAAACCTTGCATGTAAATCTAGATGAGGTGGCTCGAAACTTAACATAAATAAGGCAACATTCAAATGTGCCACCAAATGAATCTACTATACATCAAGTGTAAGGAAGTGCCCCTCAAACAAAACGCCACAAACAACTTTTAAACAAAGTCACATTTATCAGTTATTACCCAGTGTCTGAAGGCCACACTTTTGTAAACTGCTAACTACTCCCTCAGCTGCTTGTTGCTGGCTGGCTTGAACTACCAAAGGGAAACCCAGTTTTCCTTTTACAGTTCATACCCCAGCCGCACATGGCTTAATAAGCCATGCAAGGCCGGGGCATTTCACTTCCCCAGCCTTGCATGGCACATTGGGAATGCAAGCTGGGGTACTGCACATTTGTAAGTGTGCTTTCTGGAGGTGGCGGCGGAATCTGCGAGGATTGGGGCTGCATGCAGGTAAGATTTTATTTTTATATGCATTATGTGTGTGATGTATGGGTGCACGTGTGGATGAGGGAGGGAGTGACTGTTGTATGCAAATGTGTATTGTACGGAACACATGGTATCAACAGTAAGAGACACGTGACCACAGTTCAAGGGTGTTTATTGAGCTTCAACAGGGGTGTGCTACGACCATCAAATAATAATAATGCAGTCCTAGTGGAGTCTCGTCAAAATATAAAGGGCCTATACTAAAAAAACCTATTGCCGATCCTTACCACTAAATACAGTGTGTGGGGTAGTGTTCATGAAAAAGAAGGAAGTGTTCACGAAATGATATGTCAGGATGTTCAGGCTGTTGGCCTCCCTTCCCCACGTTTTCAGCACAGGACAAGGCAGTTCACTCGAGCAAAGCACACACTCTGGTTTCTCCGGCACGAGGTTACAGTTCCATTACCAGCATCAGGGCCTTCTGTGCCCAAGTCTCTTTACTTCACAGTCTCTTGATTCAGAGATCCTGATCTATCAAAACAAAACAAAGTTCCTTTCCTTCTGTAAATACTCAATTCAGGTGATTCACCCTGGATCCCCCCAGCCGGGCTCATATCTCTTTTACATCATGATAAGTTACTGTGGATCAACCTCTTCCGGTCTCAGATCCCCCTTCTTACAATGTTCTCAGAATAGTCTCTCTCGGGTGACTCATGGTTCACCCCGGATCCCCCTGTGCCGGGCTCAGATCCTTCCTCTTGCACAATTAGTCTCCCTAAGCCGGGTTCAGACCAATTTCAGTTTGCATTAAACTATCGAAGACTTTCAAATGTGTACAGGGTTTAGCTTGACCCATTGCAGGACCACTTCAATCTTGGCATGCCCTTTTCCACAATCACCAACCCATTGGATACCTAACAGACCTTCGAATGAGCAGACCACGTGGCGCCAGACCCCTCTGTGTACAGTATTTTTCTTGGCTTCCAAAGTTCAGTCACTCCTCTGGTTTACAATTATATCTGTGTCACTCATATACGTTTTACATGCTGCTCTCTTTAGATTTCTTCATACATTGTTGCCGCTTGCAACCTTAGTTTTAACACAAGCTGGTCTGGCATCAGTGTCTCCGACCCACCGGCTGTGCTGTCTTTACTGGCGCTGCTTTGTTTTAGGAGCCAAGAACAGTACCATGGCGGCAACCACTCCTCCCTGTCTTGGTTATCGTCGCGGGAGAGCGCCGGGTACCTCTGACACACAATGCAGATTTGTTCAGCTTTAGTCCCAGGTCTTACGTTTCTTATTTTCCAAGGTTAAAAAAAGTAACGGTCTGAAAAAGTCAAGGGCACTTCCCTCCTTGCAACCGTTTCTGGTCTGGTCCCGTCTTTTTCCTCATATTAAACTGCCATCTTGGAACCGCTGCTTCCTCGTGTGCTTTGCCTTGCTCAGAGTGTGCGCCTTTTATCTGTGTGGGGAAGTGTGATGGAAGTCAGGTGTGTGTAATGATCAGTAATTGCCTGACCATTGTATTGGGACATGTCAGGTCTACTGCTCTGGTGTTAGTATGTTTTCGCTCACGGTGAGCTGTCCGTGAGAAAGTGTTAGTGTCGGAAAAGGGTGGAGGGAGGTTGAGCTCCTAAGTATCCTACCTGGTAGGATGGGGACAAGGTGTTACAGGGAGGGGGATACCGCGGCTCACCATCTGGTGTCTCAATCTGACTCCCCGAAGACCCCTCATCCAGGTGATGCTCCTGGACTGGTCCACCCCCCAGGAACTCGACTCAAAAGCGATGGCCCTGTCCTAGCCACCTGGATGACAGATCCTGGGGGACTAGTGGGTGAGACACCTACAGGTTTCGATGTTATTCCTCCCTGTTCTTTTGAATGTACTACGATCAATGAAATGTGTTGCTGAAGCCTCCGAGTAAGCATGTGTTTGTAATCCATCATCTGTGACGAATCAAGGGAATTCATCCCTTCTCCCCAAGGGGGAGTCCCCCCTCGCCCCGTGAGACTAGGAAGGTGAGCCATGTGATCGAACGCTGAACTGTCATGTACTGAAATGCTGGAGAGAAGAAGAATCAGTGTTGGTGTGACCCTGGAAGCGGACCCGTGTAACAATGCTCAGAACATCAGAGGGACATGCTGCAGGCAACGCGACTCCTTGGTGAGAGACCGAAGAGATGCGAGGACCGCAGGCGGGGGGCACCAAGAACAAAGGCTTGCAGGTAAAGTGAACAGGAACTGCTGCCAGACCCGTAAGAGTCCCAGGGCTGTTTCTGAAGAAGAGAGAAGATAACGGGGGAATAGGAAGGCATGGGAAGGAAAGTAACACGGAACGAATAACTCATCCCAGTACAAAAGAAGTAAAATATGTGAACTGTAATGAAATAAGGGTGATATCCATACCACTCAGTGATGGAGAATTGGATATAAAAGAAATACCATTGTCGAAGGTAAAGAGTTATAATGTATGTAAAGGAACAGGAATATTCCGGAGGGAAGGAAAGTAGAAATACAGTACATTCACCAAATGCAAACTTTGATGGAAATAAAGAGTGAATAAGGTTGCCAGAGAGGAACCCGCATTAAAGAGAGAAATCCTATAAATGTGAATGCAAGAAAGAGATCCTCAAACCGTGGAAAAGAAAGGAAAGCTTGTGAGATACTCAAAGCATAAGGGTGTGAAATAAATTAAACGGAACATCAAAAGTTAAAGACATACATAACCTATGCCAGCAAACAAGTTGGACATAGTAAAGACTTCTATAAAGTCGGATATAAACTCTGAGAAAAGAACTGTTGGAACTGATAAAAGGAACTACTTAAGAAAGAACATGCTCATATATCAAGAGAACCAGTGCTGGAAGCACAAAGCTGAGAAGTAGTTCATTCCCCTGCCTTTATTTGGTTAAGATAAGTGATAGGGGCAGATATTATTAGTTTGGACAGTAGACAGACTCTTTTTGGACATTGAGAAACGGACGACTGATGAGCACCTTAGTTATTCTTTAGGAAGGAACACCCCATAGCTATAGGAATGGATAAGCCTGTATGACTATCATTTAATATAACATATTTAAAATGTCCTTAAAGAGTCTGCATCCTTCTGACCCGTCACACATCCTCCTGGCAATAATGAAGTTTTCTCCTCTGATTTGATGGATTTATTTACGAATGATTGTCTGCTTTCCATGCATTTCTTTTTTGTTGGCGACTTTAACCTTGTCTTGTCGAATTATTCCTGGCACCATGTTTCTATTTTAGCACCATTCTTTCATTTGTTGAATTTAAAAACTACTGTAATGTGTTCATCCATGTTAAGGGAAACGTTCTTGATTTAGTGTTCAGCCTTTTTCTGAGTTGAAGGTTGTATCACAGAATTTGGATTGGTCTGATGATCGGTTGATCTTGCGGCCAAGAGAAAAAAAGGTTTCTGTGTTAAAACGAAATCTACGCTTAGTCAGTATGACTACCTTGGCTCCTTTGCTTGGTAGTATTTCAGGGCCTACAGAATCAATTGACTCAGTGAATGATGTATTCTAACATTTTAACAATGAAATTCGTTGTGGATTTCATTGCACCTTTTCATCTGAAACACTTGCTCTCCAAGTGTTCCATCCCTTAGTTTATTGAAGCCCTTTAACTTGGAATGACAGTTAATTAAGTGCCTGAAGTGAGTCTGATGCTCAGATCCTTTGGATGGCAATATGAGAGCCTTGAAACAAGCACGCTGCTGCAACTCAGCTAATATTTCTGAAGTGCACTTATTGAAGATTATGAGGAAGCCTCCCTCACAAGAACCCCCCTGCTTATCGAAGGACAAGTGTAAACAATGTGTGCTGTTCTTCTGTAATACGATTTAAAATATCAGGGCGGTCATTCTTCAGACCCCGTCTCAAAAGTGGTCTTTGCAGTGTAAATCTGTAGCCACCTGGTGTTACGCTCACCTGGGATCCACAGGGACGCCACCCAGCCGGGTTACTCGCTGGTATGCTTCTCAGCTTTGCCCTGATGTGGTCTGCGGGGAAGGTTCTGCCTGAAAATACAGGAGGACTGTGTTCAAGACTGACCGACTGGGGTACGTATCCTCCCTCCACCCCCGAATGATATCAGTCCCTCTGGCGCCCTCTCCTCACCTTGTGGTAGAATTAGGCTTGCTCTCCATCCTGCCTTCTTTGCAGGGGCGCGTTGTCTTTCATGGGCGAGTGCGGTCCAGTTACTTCACTGACGCCGGCCCGTTTGATATTGTTCAGGTAGGTCTTATTGCTGTTCTTTAGTTTTGTTGCTATCCCGCATGCCTTTCATTGTTTAAAATGTCTCTTTTTTTCTCCCTTAGGTATGCGGAGCTTCAACGCGGCAAACTGGCTTGGTTGAGCCCCACTGGTAAATGATGGCGCATTAAGAGCGCTATGATGCGGTAAGTAAGCGCTATGCGCAGCGCTGCTAAGTCTTGCCTTTGCTAACCTGTGTTTTCCTTCCTTGTAGGTCGCGGTGTTCTTCAGCGCGAGTACAATGTCCAGAGTGGTGGCAGCTGAGAGGCGACCAGCCAGGTAAGCCTTTTGAGCAGTTCGTAATTTGTAAAATGTCTCTACTGCTTTCTTTAATGTTGCCTCTATCTTTCTCTTTCAGGTCGTTCTGTCCGGGAGGCGTGAAGATTCCAGGAAGCTGTTCTCAGTAGCTGCGAGTGTTTAAAGATGAAGACTGCAGGTAAGATGCTGCTGCTAAAGATCTTCCTTTTGTCTCCTTGCAGGTTCTGCTTCTCCGAGGTTCGAGGGAATAGCTGGATACGGTAAGCGTCACGTTGCAAGCTGCAAAGTAACGCGAAGCGTGTTGTCTTGCTCGGATGTGGTTTAAATAGCCCCAACAAAATAGTCCAGGTAAAGTAGTCCCTAGGCTACCACACCCAAAACACTAGACCGCATAGCTTGGTTCTTAGGAACCAAGCTATGTGGATGCCTCCATGTTAGCTGACAATACAATAAAGTAGATCCCAAGCACATTGTTTTTCATGGTGTATGAGCATGGCGCCAGGACTGGCCCCATGAGGGCTTTTGAAGAGGATGCCAGGCTCTAGAGGCCCGGGTCCTGACTCCACCTGGCCAATGGGTTTGCCAGAGGAGGTTTTGGGCGAGGGTCGGGACATCTGGGACCAGTTTTACATCCTTGATATGGATTATTTTCTAGTTATTATAAACAAAACCATGTGGATGATCCCTGTCCTGTTTCTCACTTTTGGTCTCCTCCGTCACTCATCTAGTAAACCCACCCCCCCTTTTAGTAAATGTTTTCCTGAGTTCTTAAAAATAAGCCATTTATCACCCATACCAAAAAAAGACTAATCTTGGTGTTGATTGCCTTTCCATTTTTGGGCAAGTTTCTTAAAAGCGTGATTTCTGTCCAAATGAGCCAATGGATTACTGAGGAACAACTTTTGGCCACCTTTTAATTGGGCTTTTGGCAAGCTTGTAGCATTGAAACTGCCACCCTTCATATTTAGGATGAAGTATACTGAATGCTGGATGATGGGTGTGCTTGTTTATTGGTCTTTTTCAACCTATACGCTGCATTTGATACAGAGATCATGAGGTACTTTTGGAGATTCGTTCACAGAGGATAGGTAATAGGGGTCAGGTTTTGCTCTCGTATGTCTAAAAGGTGGCAGTCGGTGACCTTTGGCGGGTCCACTCAGACCTTTTTCATGTGCCGTTTGAGGTTCCCCAGGGATCAATCCTGTCACCTATACTCTTTAATTTGAATGTGGAGCTTCTAAGTGAATGGACATAATGCATCAGTATCCACATAACACTCAGCTTTATATTTCAGTGTTGTTGGAAAGAGATATCCATCAACTCCATGTTTACTTGATATTAACATTTAATTGCCTCCCGTTTTAAGAAACTAAACCTTTCGAAGACAGAGTTTCTTCTATTTTCTCACTCTACTTCATCATCTACAACCGACACGTGGTTGGTTTCAGTCACTATTAAAAGGAGGACAATCGGGTTTTGACGCCATGATAAATTATTGGGTTTTCGTTTGTCTTTGATTTCCCATATCTTTTTAGTTAAATCTGCTAATTTTCATTTATTTTCCCTGAGAGTTATTAAATCTTTTGTTTGTTCTGCAAATTTTTATGCATTGGTTTAATCCTTAGTTTTATCCCATACTCGATTTTGTTAATTTAATTCTTTAGTAGTAGGGCTTCCCAAATCTTCAGTGTCGCCTGTGAAAGCGGTCTTTCATGACGCAGCTAGTTTACCTTTCGGTGCAATCAAGTTTGGTAGCATAACCACTGTTCAGAAAAGCCTACACTGGCTTCCTTTAGAAGTGAGAAACTCTTTTAAATTGATTTGTGTTACCTACAAAGCCATTCATGTGTCTGCGCCCTTATATCCGACAGAGAAATTGAAGATTTGTAGGGGCTCTAGTTTACATAGCCAGGAGCTAACACAATTCAAGGTCCTCAGATTTAGACTGCAACCTCCTGCAAAAGTTCTTTTTTTTTGTTTTTTGTTTTTAGGAGCTGCTATTGCACTTTGGAGTGTACTACCTTCCGAAATGCACACTATTCTGGATTACTTTTAGAAGCCTTAAAGTTCTGCTTAAGGAATTCAGTTCTTTAGTGTTATTAGTTGTCTGGTCTGGGAACGCAATTCACCTCGAAATTCATATGGGTCTTGTGTTTTTTCATTTATAAAAAGGTTTTTAATGTTCTAGCCTGGTACTTAGTATCAGTAGCTTTTAGTGTGTTTGTATTTGTATCTTAGATTGTATTTTTACTGACTTTTTGATTTTATTGTATGTGTTTTATTGCACGACGCGCAGATACATTTTGTGCATTTTCCTCACTTTATGAAAATATGAAATAAATGATACAAAAGTTCAAGGTTAGCCTAATGCCACTGATCTCAACACACTCCACACTGAAATGTATGCCATGCCGTGTCATGTTGACACGTCCATGATCTTGCATGTGGTTACATAACAAATGGGCATTCAATGCATGTACACATGCCATTTGTTAAACAATGTTAGATGACGGGATAGCAGGAAGCCCGAAATGTGCAACATTAAAACAACCCACAGTGGTACACAGCTGTACCTATAGCAGATAGGCCATTTACAAATGATAAGTACAGGTAACAAGACCAAAACAAAACAATATAGAAATTACTCCCCTATGATTAAAATATGCTCCCAAAAACAAACATATCTGGTAAATCCTTTTTAGCCAGACTGCCCCTGTCTGCTGCACCGAAACCACAGTTTAGCATTTTACCGAGGGCCATGCCACAAGCAGAGTATCTGTGGCAGCGGACATGCACTAAATGCAGGACACTGGTGCTTACATGCTCTGTGTGCAGGACACTAGAGGTGCCCAGGCCTGGGCTGCAAGCTTGCTAAGCCAAGGGGGGGGGGGATACTGAACCTCGCTGATGACACCCAATGAGGCAGAAACATACCTGGGATGCTTGTGGTCTTGAGCAGATATGATGTTGCCTAGCAGTTCGCACTACGCTGCCCCTTTTCTCTTAGGACCAGGAATCACTACATAGGGGCTTTCCCCTTTCTTTAATGGCAGGTGATTATGACCAGAGCAAGCAGCAGTTTAGATGTATTCAAAATCTTTCATACATCACCCTTCATTCTTTATTTTTTTACAGGGTTTGGTTTACATCCCTCTACTTATGAGATGCATTTTGTAACAAACTTTCAAATGTACCCTAAAGAGAAGGCATGATATCAGCGAAAGAATTCCTAGTCTGAATCAGGATAGCACGCAGCTGATCAAGGAATGCAAGTGCTCCCCAGCCACATTAACTTGAGACGTGCTAAAGTGAACCAGAAGAAGCAGTTGGGCAACTTAATGACATGCTCAAAATGGTTTATTTAAAAAAAAGCAAAACTCTTAACTTTGCCCTATCGCTATGAGGGAAGTTCCCTACCTAACAAAACTAAAGCGAAGGGTGCACATCACGCCCAACATAACAAGTCTTTTGTCCGAATCCTAACCGACTAACTGGGCCTACCGCTTTTGAAAAATACCTAAATAAAAAGGAAAAAAGAGAGGCTTGCACAACAGACTCAGTATAAGCTTCTGCCTGGCCCAAATTGAATTGCCTTGCTTCCAGTCCCAAAGTGTCTTGGAAGTGTAATGGTATATTTTCCCCAATCTTCGTATCAAGTTCTTTGTATAGAATTAGAATTATCTTTAGTATGGGTCTCTTTTAAATGTTCTAATCCCTCCTTGATTACGTGAAAAAGACACTGCCTTTTTTAATCACCTTAATGGTCCATAGTCCTGTGGTCGCCTAGACGCCTTTGGGCCTTAGTTTGCAATTTATACATTTTTAAATAAATAAGTAAATATCTTATTTTTCAAGTACATAACTTCTATTAAGGTGTCTGCCCACTTGGGTAACACAGCTTCCCGTGGTTTTATGCACTTTCGTATCCATGCTGCAGAGCCCTCCCTCTAAACCTCAAAAATGAAGACTCCTTCCACTGCTTCAAAAAAAATACTTAAAACCTGGTTATTCAACCAATTATAGCCAATTGATACACAGTCAACTATACTCAGCCTCCTCAGGTATAGATATCTGCCTACTCCATGAAGACCCTTCTAGAATTGGGAAACAGTGTATGTGACCTATGTAATGTCTCAACCTATGTATATTCCAAGCTACCCTACTACGTCATCTGTGGTACCATTGCCTTTCATATGTATGTATATCGAATGTTTAAATGTTTTTATATTGAGTGCTATTGAACCAAATCGTAAACTGTCTAACATCGCAGTGATACCCCAGGGTTTGGACGTATAACAAATGCAATAAATAAATTCACCATCCTTTCTTCCTCTCTCAGTGTAGGACTATATCCGTCCTTCATCATTGATACAGAAAGTTGGTCTCTGGTTCACTTTGGTACAGTGGGGCTATGTGCTAGTTAGCTTCTCTTAGGCTTGTTTGTGCTTGGTGATTATTCCTGCCTTGTAGTACAGTGTTTGTCTTCCTTTAACTCCGGTTTAGTGAGGCTGTGCGCCCGTTACACTCCCTTGAGTTCTCGTATCTTTGGTGGCTATTCCATTTATTGCTGTGTTTGTATTTTTCTCATCATGTTTAGTAGGGCTGTGTGCCAGTTACAGTCTCTTAAGTTGTCGTGCCTGCATCGGTTCCGGTATTTGTGAAACAAGTAGATTTATGCCTTGCTCGCATGTACAAGTTGGCGAATGTCTGATTCCCTGTCTGTACCTCTCTCGGCGGACAAAGACAGTTTACAAGAGGAACTCGGGACCTCTGGCTCCGTTATGCTCTCAGTGTTGTTTGCTGGGTGCCCAGCCAACCAATGCCGCTCAGTGGCCACACCACCCAAGAAGACTGTTTTCTTCTCTGCGTCTCTTTCCCCTTGACCAGAGCCGCCTGTTCAATCAAGTTACCCGCCGTCCAGACATCAGCTAGCGGCCCTCATGTCCCTCATACCACAGCTAGCTCTGCGGCTCGATGTGGCTCCACCGCTTGAGGATGTCAATGCTACAGAGGCTCTTCTGAGTAGCACTTGCTCACTCTCCTCCGTAGGAGTCTCTCTCCTTATACATGCCTTTGGAAAACCAGGGATTGGGTCTGCCTTCCTTGCCCATGGCATCTAGGCACTGTTCAGCATTACCATCAGCCAATAGAGACAAAGAAGGATCTTTGAAGAATATACTCAAAGTCTTTCCAACATCCATATAGGCAGAAAGGGTGTTTTGGACTGGGAGTTCCTTGGTGGAATGGGAGCCCTGGTCCACAAGAGGGAGTCACTCCCAGTAAGGTCCCACATGCCCACACCCCCAGGGAGGGTCTTGCTTAGGGACTCACCTCCCTCGCCTCAAAAGGGGATGGCTTCCCTCTGGGGAGAAGGGACAAATTGTACAGATACGTCACAAGTCAGTCTTCTAATTCAAAAATAATAACGTTTTTACATAACGCTTTAGGATTGATTCCTCCAGCTCCCATCCACCGTAAAGATAGGGGTTATTATTATTCAATGTTACTCAATTTATTGACTGCTGAAAGATGATGGACAGTGTCTGCCCAACTGGAATTTGAATCTTTGGCTCCTAAGCTATCCTACCAGTTGCTCATGCTGTGCAACTTCTACATGGAGTAATTAGAAACTGGTTAACTCTGCTCTACACCAATATGTGTGGGTCAGGGAACTCTACTTGAGGGCATAACCCAGGAGAGATTTCCACAAGCTCAAGCACTGCTGAACCACCGTTGAAGACTATTTGTCAAAACACTCCCTTTAATTCTGCCAAAAATTATATTGTACTAAATTACAATTCTGCATAGTCCAGTCCTAGTTTGTAACTGCGTGATTTAAGGCGTGTAGCCCTAAGTCTCAAAATGTGCTGTTAAAACCAGGACTCGGCTAGTATATCAAGAATGGGATGGATAATGTTTATTTTTATTTACTGTATTTACTAGCAAAAAATACCCGCACTCCACACAGCTTGTGTAGACAGACATGAGAACACTTATCAATTGTTGAAAATCAATGATTCTGTAGGTCGCTGTTCCGAGTCGCTTATCTATTGATGTGCTCTGCACTCTGAAGTAAACTGCACTGAGAATGGGCGTGTGTGGCTGGCTATTATACCCCAGAGCAGACGTGGAGGGGAGACGAGAGTTGGGTGTTGCAGCATACAGGGACCTTCTGTGTGCTCTCCCCACCTCTTGCATCACCCTCATGTGGTGCACTGCAGTGCAAATATCTCGGAAACGGTGCGTCCCAGGGCCTTGAAACGTGGTTTTGGTGTGGGACCTTCGAGTTTTGTTTGTGTCGAGACGCTTAAAATGAGCTTCATCAGGTCCTTCTAGAACCACATTGATGTTTGGCAGATTTCAGGCAGCCGTCTCATGTGTGAAGGGGCTAAAATCCCGGGAAAACGGCGGGGTAGTCAAATGGCATGTAACCAGTAACGTCCGGAGGGTCCCAACAGAATTTGGTGCAGATTGGTGGAACAGTGTTGAATTCTAAAAGGAACAAACAGATTATATGCTTTCGATGGAGATCTATATATATACATATATATAGAAGAACAATGCTCTTTTGATCGCAAAAGAATATACAAGAGATATCAAATTTAACACGAGGCAGCAAGCTTCTTACAATGGTGTGAGTTCAGGTGAAAGTGTGAGGTTGTGGTGGGGAGTAAATGGAACAGTCACCGGGGACAATACATGGGCGGTCTTACATAGATTAAGGGCAATCAACATTTTTAAGTGCAGGTAGGCATTGCAGCCAGCTATGTTAGAGATGTGGCCATGATGGATGAAGTCTTAGAGTGGAGGCATAGAAAGTGAGGGACAGAGGCAGGTTAGAGGCGATGGAAAAATGTTAGCCCGAAGGCAGATGAGGGTTAGGTTAAGACGATAACTCGAATGAGGAGGTAGGGTTTCAACTTGGCTGTGAACTAATCAGTGTGGACCATTTCTCAGGTGTCTCAGGGTAAGAGAGTTCCATGCAAGTGGAGCGAGGAGAGAGAAAGAGCCGAAGTGAGAGGAAGTACAGGGAGGGCACTATCATAATATGTCCAGGTAATAACCCCCATGCCAGCTGTTGTAAACTTCTGAACAGGTCGTATGGCCATTATAGTAGCATCTGGAAAATGCTGATCCCATGCCAACACAAAAGCCAAATCGGTTGGGGTTTTCAATGCTTATTAACATTTGCATTCTCTTTCCGTTATAAAAGTCTGCAATTACAAGAATGCAAAGAAAACAACAAACCTGGATGGGCTAACCCACCTAACATGGGCATATCACAAGTTTACAGATCCCAGAAAGGTCTGACATTCTGTGCTATATATCGTTGAATGGTTTCCTCTATGCAGAAAGGCAAAATGATGAGCCTTGACCAGAGGACAGATCCTAAACAACAGTTCATCAGTCTCCTAATATATGGGATTTTTAAAGAGAGTTAAATTAATGATTTTGTCAAGGAGGACAGAAAGCATAGTTGGGGAGATCAAAGAGGATGCTGGTACAGTAGTCCAGTTTAGAGAAGACAAGAGTGGTTAATAGATGATTGGCAGTATTGAAAGGAAGTAGGTGCCTGATGTACCTAATATTTAGGAGGCTGAGGTGAGCCGCTGTAGCAGTTTTGACGATGAAAGTATAGAAGGTGCGAGAAGGCTCATAAATGGCGGTGAGGTTTCGAGCTGAAGAATAGTAGGGGAGAGTGTCAAGTGGGAACTTGGATAAACAGAGACTGCTTCTTGGCCTAAGTGTGATGAGAAAACCAGGTGACATTGAAATGCACCCTAGCCATCCCATAACCCGATCAATTGTTAAAACCAAGAGAAATGCATTGCTATAGATCGTGCATTCATGTGAAAATGAGCGTGAAGCCATCGCTTCCCTTCTAGATCACACCCAAGTTATTAATTTTATAGACGGGCGCCAAGCTGCTATGTCAGGACACCATTTACAACTATAAACCAGCTCCTGGTGTAATAAAAATGTCTTAGCCAACGAGCAGAAATCTTACAAAAGAAAATCAGCCGACCAGAACACTCCGATCGAGCACCGACATCTGCCTGGAACTTAAACCATACACAAACAAAAAGCTTGGTGGATCTGCATTCTCTTGCATAGTTGCAAAAAAAGTGCAACTCACGAGAGAAATACGAAACATGAAAGATCACCTAAAATACAGAAAACTCCTAAAAACAGGGCTCTTCAACTCAGAGCTGGACGAAAACGAATGAACAACACCTGTACCCAACGGAATGAACATACAAATGGCAAGACGAAGGACTAGACTAAACCAAAACAAAGTGCAGGGA
Source organism: Ambystoma mexicanum (assembly GCF_040938575.1). Classification (NCBI taxonomy): domain Eukaryota; kingdom Metazoa; phylum Chordata; class Amphibia; order Caudata; family Ambystomatidae; genus Ambystoma; species Ambystoma mexicanum. The sequence goes on along the minus strand of NC_090926.1, from coordinate 1,235,068,966 downwards.
GGTGGAGACATCTCAGTGGGACAGAGACCCGGGTGCTCCAGTTCCCATGGCAGGGAGACCAGGGTGCACCTGTTCCATGCATGGCAGGCCCCACCAGAGGATAAGGAGAGAGATGGGAGAGTACTAGGTTGAACCATATGATATGATATGATATGGTATTTGTAACGCGCCTATACACAGGTGTTTCAAGGCGCGACGAGGCAGGGAGGGGAGGAACAAGGGGAGACAGACAACGATCCTACTAGGCCAGGTGTCATTCAGATCGCGCAAGTGCAGGGGTGGGGGAGGGGGAAAAGTGGAAGGGGAAGGGGGGAAGTGCAGTACAAGGTAAGTGGCGTAAAGTAATAAATAAATAGGGCCAGTTGGTGGCAAGTGCAAGGTAAGTGCAGAACAAGTGCTGGGGAAGGGGGGGCTGTAGGGATACAGAGACAGTCCCGCAGTGCAGAGGGGTTCCAGGGCATCAGTGCAAGTGGAGAGTGGCTGGGCCCAGGGCCGAGGCCGTTTAGAGAGGTCCAGTTGCAGGATCAGTGCAGTTTCAGTGAAGAATATTAGCTGTTCAGCAGGGGAGAGGGAGAGAGAAAGCAGAAGCAAAGAGGAAGGTTTTGAGGTGCTTCCGGAACCGGAGATGGTTCTCCTCGAGTTTCAGGGAGGCAGGAAGGCTGTTCCAGAGGGAGGCCCCTGCCGCGGAGAGAGATCTACCCCCAGCTCGTTGCTTCGAGAAGCGGCTGACCCTGAGGGAGTTGGAGGCGGATGATCGAAGGGCTCGGGAAGGAAGATATTTGGGAAGAGAGAGTTGAAGGTATTTAGACAAAGGGCATTAGAGTTGAAAGGGAAAGAGTCGCGACCGAATAGATAAATCACGAGGCCCAAGGAGCTCAAGGGCACAGGGAAGAGCGCCCCCCCTCAAGGGGCCCAGGGAGGTGTTGAGGGCGGCATCCCAGGAAACACCACAGAACAAGGCGGTGTAGACATCCATTAGTCTGAACAAGGGGGCACGAAGATGAAGAAGGCATCACCACCAAAAGCCCTGCTGGCAAGCCACAATACAAGAGGGAGAGCGCCACAGCATACCACAATGAAGAACAATGGCAGGGATGCGTGCCACATGTGGACAAAGCGGAGTGGGTACGGTAGAGCGCCACCACTAACCAATCTACTAAAAAACTCATCCCTCTGCTTACACCTTTCAAACAAACACAACCATACCCATACAGCATAACAAACCGCACGGAATTCACTACAGTGCAACAATGAAACCACACATAACCTCACACAACAACTACAGAGGGGAAAAACCACACCTAGGCTCAGCACATCACAGCTCTTTTGCGCTTTGTCCTACTAACTTACCCTACCCTCTTGCTTTTCAGATCTGCCAGAGAACCACTCAGGTGGTGATAGTGTGCAATAAAAATATCCTTTAACATAACAATATCCAAGTGATCCTTTAGCCACTTGGATTATAAACAGACTATGTGTCCTTGCATCTGTTCCTTTCACTGCAATCATGTTAAAAAAGAAATACTGGAACGTCCAATAGATTTGGCTCTTGTATGGCCATTATCAAGGCATTTTCCAGGAACTATCATAATATGTCCAGGTAATAAGCCCCATGCCAGCTGTTGTAAACTTCTGAACAGGTCGAACGGCCATTATAGTAGCCTCTGGAAAATGCAGATCCCATGCCAACACAAAAGCCAAATCGGTTTGGGTTTTCCATGCTTATTATCATTTGCATTCTCTTCCCGTTATAAAAGTCTGCAATTACAAGAATCCAAAGAAAACAACAACCCTGGATGGGCTAACCCACCCAGCATGGGCATATCACAAGCTTACAGATCCCAGAAAGGTCTGATTGTGCTATATATCACTCAATGGTTTCCTCTATGCAGAAAGGCAAAACGTTGAGCCCTGACCAGAGGACAGATCTTAAACAACAGTTAATCTCGAACTCCCAGCTTGCTCGGTCGGTCTGCTAATATAAGCTTTAGTTTTTCCTGGAGAGACAGAATGTTTCCCTCAGGACTGCAAATGCCAGAGTGCATTTCTCTGCTTGCACCGCCCCTACCTACAGCCCTAGTCCCAGGTCCCCCCTTACCCGTAGTGCAGGCAATGTTCTTGCTCTCTGGATTCTTAGTTAGGTAACACAGGTGACAGGTCCCGGTCCGGCAGCCAGGCAGGCGGCGCGTCTTGATGACGTCACCGGGGTCCTGGCTGGGTGGCGACGGGCGCCATCTTGCCTGTGGCAGCAGAGCTGTAAATACGGGGCTCGTGGCAGGTCCGGGGGTACGGGGTTGCCCGCCGTGCCCGGGGGTTTCACAGCGGATCCATTACCGGGGGAAGGAATGCGCAGACAGTGCAGAGCTCTGAGAGCCCCAAGCGGGAGTATTCATGGCTTTCACTTGCCGTCTCGGGAGAGTGAGGTTCAATTGAGATTGACACCAGGAGGGGAGTGATTTACAGTGAAGGGGGGTTTATTGGAGTATGAAGTGGAACGTTTCGCTAACATTGCTCGTGAAAAACGGATACTTATTTTGGGTTAAAACGAGGGATATTTCTCGGTGGAAATCGGCCGACGTGTTGAGGAATGGGTTGGTGTCCCTTTGATTAACAAAAGAAAAGTGCTATTTTTTATTTGGGTGAAAATCGGGGGTATTTTCGGGTACAGGTGAGGCGTGTCTGTAATTTGGGCGATGGGCAATTAAAAGAGTGTCATTTCCCCCACGCACTATGTTCTGGAGCGGTAGGGTCGTAACCCACAGCAGAGCAGCCCTACAGCCAGCCTCCTTATATTGAAAAGCCTACTCGGTTTTATTTTAAATGTGTAACGTTTTTTGAGGAGTCTAGTTACTTTTGAGTTAAGAGAGCGCTTACACCGAACTGACCCCATCTGCTACTCTTGCATCAGCATAGATGGGTGGAAGGCAGGCAATGGCAACACGCAAGACGTGTCCGACACTCGTTTTGTTTACTTCTGGTACTTGTAGTTATTCTATTTTGCAAAATAGACGTGCGCTTTCCCTCCATAGTTTTTTGGTGTGGGGAGTGAGAGGCAGTTGGCACCACCACTGCTTAGGGTACGCAGACAACTTCATACTTGGATTAAATTCTATACCAAGGGCAATCTTAAGGATCTTTGGGGCCTGGGCACAGACCCCTTTGCCTTTCCCTCTACCCCCAAACTAAAGAAATAAAGAGATCCAGAATATCTTGCTGTGCCACCGATAACGTCTTATAGTTTTGATTGCCTCACAGCAATCAAAATATGCATGGGTATTCCCTTCCCGTCCCCTTATGCTCTACAGACTGGCTGGAATCAGAAAAATAAGTGGAATTTTATGGGCATAATTAGTAGTCCGTGACAAGGATACAGAACACATCTTAAATAAGCATAGGACATTCTAACTTTTGTGTGGGCATGAGAAAGGTATTACCAGGCACGGCTGCACTGGTATTAACGTCATGAATCGTAGGAGCTGCAAAATGGTGCGAGTACCTTGGCATATAATAACCGTGCCTGGCAAGTGCCTAATGCTTCTACACAAGCCAATGATGTTGGCTTTACAAATGCTTTAACAGGATTTCAGTGAAGGACACACATGGTGCTTATCACGTGGCCGGAGGCAGACCTGGTTAAGACCGTGCCACGTTTACAGCTCCAATTAAGTCATTACCTCTGAAAAGGCTGCTTTGTAAAACAAATAAACCACTGGCAGGTACTTCAAACCCAAACCTTGAAGGTAAGGATGATTAAGCTAACTGAAGGAGATCTCAGGAACATCTGTTTTGGGCGGGGAGGGGCAGCAAGTGGGTGAGAAATGCCATAGGGATTAATTAGCTTGGCTAGGGGCTGTCAATTGGTGGGTAAATAGCCAAACACCTACACGCTTTGTGTCCCTCAAATGCCATTTCTCCCTAGCTGTTATCTAATGCAATAGTTTTGGCTAACAGGTGGATTTTTAGTGCCACCTAATAGGCAGAACGGGCAGATGAACCCTATCACTGAATTGGAGTTAACCAAAATCATCAAAGGTCTAAAACCATCCAGATGTGAAGGGGACATCTGCCCGGGCCTCAGTCAAAGACTGCGCATCAGAGCACACACCTTTCATCTCATTGCTCATCAATACCTCTTTCTCCTCTGGCATAGTGCCTTCTAGTCTAAAATATGCCTGGGTCCTACCCCTCCTCAAAAAGCCCACCTTGGACCCAAACATCCCCACTAATACTGCCCCATTACGACTATCCCATGTCTGCTCAAAATTCTGGACAGAGCAGCTTATCTACAAATCCAAAAGCATTTGAATCTAATAACCTTTTCGGGCTGTGTCAATCTTGGTACCCTCCAGGTCACGGCATGGCATCTGCACTCCTAGATTTAAGGATCCAAATAGAGGAGTTCAAAGACAACAGTGCACTTGCTCTCCTTTTGCTAGTCCTCTGAGCTGCCTTTGATTTGGGCGATCACAAAATTATCTGCCAACACCTCATCTGCAGGCTACTTCTCCCCTAAAGCAACACCTTGAATCTCATCTGTGTTCTCCCCTTCTGCCTCAGCCCCAGTCACTTGCTGAGTCTCTCAAAATTCATGTGTCTTTCATACAATATCCTCATGAAACCCCTTTTCGACCTCCTTGACACCCTGGGTATCTCCTACACTAACTATGAGGTCGATGCCCAAAGCCTCTTACCTATCTCGGGCACCTATGACACTGATTCCAATACGTTGGGTATGGTCTATCAAACTATTCAAGCTTGGATGGCGTTACATTCTCTATGCATCAACAAGACCAAGCTGCTCTGGATTGGATCTCGGCCACTACTAAACAACCTTGACGAAGCATACAAATCATTCATCATGGATGGTATTACCTTCCCCGTCTCCAAAGAAGTAAAAACCATGGGATTTTATCTGTACTCCTTTCTATCTACAATTGCCTCGTCTGCAGCCTGCAATTGCCTCGTCTACGGCTTACACCACTAAACTCATTAATGCATGCAGACCTTTCCTCTCCGCTGACAGTTGTCACAATTGCAGGAGTGCTCCTTGTCTCCAAATTAGACTATTGTAATGCCCTCTTCATCACAACTACTACCTGTTAGATTAAGACGTTACTGATCATACAGAACAATGCCTTAAGAGCCGCTTTAGACATCCCTGGGTGGATGGTCATTAGGGATTGGGAGTGGGGTGCCCACAGCTGAGACATAGTATTCCCCTTTCCCCATTGAAGACCAACTTAACCCTCCCCCGGCCTTTATGGGCTACTGTAAAACCTGTCCTCTCATTTCCCCACATTTTACCTCTGATAGTACTGGGACGAGGAAGAGTTGACGAGAGAGGAATGTACACTATAACCTAATTTCACCACTCTAGTACTGGGATGAGGAAGATGCCTGCAGAGTAATTTGAACGTCAGGTATGCCCCTTTTAACTATAGTCAGACAAGCCCAATTGAGAGTCCACACCTGCAACCTGTCAAGTGGATGCAGGTGTATAAAGGGAGACCAAAGGAGGAGCAAGAGTAGCAACAGGGAAGCCTATGTGGGAGAGACCAGCAGGAGACCCTTCTTGTGAGGAGGCAGCCATGGTGGGACCTGAGAGGAGGCCAGGACGCCAGCAGATGTTAATTAGGCCGTTAGGCAACACAGGTGTGGGGGCCGCCGTAGTCTGAAGAAAGCAGTCAGAGCTGCGACCAATGAAGAGAGGATGCCGTCCGCGCCCTTGAAGAGAAGCGAGACTGTCGGCGTGTGCAAGGACCAAACAAAAGCTGCAGTTATCCATGGATAAGCTGCACAACCTCCTATAATTGATTCATATACATTTATGCGTAAAGACGCTGCATGATCCCCTCCAAGACAACAAGCCTACTTAAAGAGTATGTGTTTTAGACGTAAGACAGCAGGCCAGAACGCATTTATTTCAGATTAATGTAATCATTTTTTTAATTATAGAAAACTTTTACAAAAGAGCATATCAAATATATTAATAACACATCTATAAAAAAAAGGTCAAGAACACACATTTTATCACATCAACAAAAAAGCTCACATATCACTGCCTTCCATACTCTTTCATCCCCATACATACAAAAATCACTCATACTTGTGCAAAAAACGCAATCCTGGTAATTTTGTTCTGTAACTCAGAACATCCCATCCATATGGGTTGGATATTTTACTAGTTCCAAAAGTGCCTATTTAACAATATTTTTTCCATCAAAAGATGTAAGAACACTGGGTGGGTATTTCAAAGCTAATTATTCATGGACCCATATTAATCCCCATATTTGTCTATAAAAACCCAAGTTAGAGACAACTCTGGGACGAGTAAGCTCTGTGGTATTGTCGACTCGAGTTTCGGGCTACCAGAACGGTCTATACAGCTTCCATCTGGTGCACCTCATCAGGACGTATACATTACAAACAAAGACACAATTACTAAAAACAGAATTCAAATTGATGTGAATTGACAAAGTTCGTTCAATTTCAAAGAGCCAATTTCTTTTGCTTCACAGGGTGTTCAATAGTGGTAATCCAAATACGATTTTTTCCGAAAGCCACTTCTTGATTCGCAGACGTGTTTCCTCCCCGCTGGATATGTTGTAGGCCAATTGGTTAGAGTGCACTAGACCAACGGCACAAGGTCCCTGTATTCCACAAAAGAGGAAAACACTGGACGTGCACAGTGTCTCACACTCAAGGTGTCAGCAGTCACTGATGTATGTGCTTAAATGTCAGCCAACCATCTGGGAAAAGCGAGTCCCGTTGTGCAGCACTGCTGTTCGGTGCAAGGGAGCACATGGAGTGGAGCAAGGCTTGCAGAGAACGGCCTGTGGGTCTGTGCAGCAGAAGGGGAGTGGCCTGAGATAAACGCCAGAGACGAGTGAGTGCAGGGAAGTGTCACTCAAAGCTGGAGTGCTCCGAGGGGGCTACGCATAAATACGGCCGTATGATGCCTATAGAATCCCAAACTGAATGAACACTGGAAGTAAAGTAAAATTATGCATATTGAATACCGATCTGAATGAAACTTTATGGGCAAAACTAAAAGCTGATGAAATGCCAAAAAGGAAAGTACCCATTTGAAAGCAACCTACTTAAAAGAGTACACATGTGAAAGAGTGCAACAGAAAGGTGGGAAAGACATAAAACCACCTCAAAGTGAACTGTTGGCAAAGCCAAGTGGCTAACCAGGAGTAGCCAGGAGTGTGTGAACCTGCATATAAAGCCAAGAGGCCGTCAAAGAGAAGCAAAGTGAATGTGAATCTGTACACAGGAGCAGATACAAAAATACCTGTGTGGACTGAAGAGTCTAGGGATCCTGGTTGCACGACCTGTGATGGGTAGACTGTGCGGTGTGACAACTGTGCCTAGACCAGGGAGCCCTGAATTGTGAAAGCCAAAGACATTGTGAAACAAACCAAGGAGACGCACTGTGAATAAACTGTTAATGAAATCCAGAAGGCGTGTCAAGTTGGCCTGGAGTTGTATTAAACATTGAAAGACTGAGCCCAGTATCAATTACCACGTTGAAGTCTTGGGGAAGGGAACCCTGAGACTTGATGAACTGCAAAATGCTGTCTTGAGGACGGAACCTCAAGACCCCTTTTCTTTTGAACTGTATTACTTTGACCTTGGGGAAGGGAACCCCAAGGAATGTTTAGAACTATACTCCTTTGAACTTGAGAAAGGTAATCTTGAGACTTTTGTGGAACTTTCTTGAACTTGGGGAAAGGGAGCTGAAGAAGTAGTTAAGAGCTGGAAGAAGCTCAGAACTTTGTGTGGATCACCATTTCTTTTATTATTGACTTCCCTGCACATTCTTTAACTTTAGTTGTGAGGGCAAGGATAGGTTTTGGACACAGACAGACTTTTCCGTTGAACTCTTTGACTCAGACTTTCTTTAGTTTCGTTCAGTTAGGGAAATCCCACCTTAGCATAGGGCAAGTTAAGCCCTCTACCATCCTGACATTTGATTTCATAAACCATTTTATTTAGAACTTTGAATCTGTTTTTATTATTATTATTTTTTTTTTGAAAATGCCAATATTTACAGGTTAGGCACCACGGGATTAAAAGAGTTACCCATAATCACACACATTGATTAAGAGGTGACGCCGGGATTTCAGGCAATGTGCTAAAGAATTGCACCAGTATGCGATAAGGCAAACATTGCCATGGAAAGCATCAGCGTATTCTGCATTGAGAGAAGCTGATTAGGCCACGACCACTTTATCCTTCCATAAACCAGAATCCGAGCCTCAAAAAATGTTGGTTCCACAGTCTTGGATTTTACTACCTAATCACTTCTCCCGACTAAACACTTTTTGCTTTTTGTGGAATGTGGCTGCTAGTTTTTACAACCCTCGTTTGGAGGAACCTAGCTCTAGGCCTGCATCATAATGATGCTATGTTACATTTTATGTATCAGGTGCAGGTACATTTTTGTAGAGCAGTAAAAGTTTATACACTCAAGTTTAACAACCTCAGAAATGGTGAAAGGCTACATCTGCCTTGCTGGAATTTGGTTGTGATATGGCATATGAATGCAAATCTCTGTAAGGAGTGTTTACCGCAGTAACTTCTGAAAAATCATGGGACTAAATTGTTTCACTAGGCATGTCAACTTTGCACCTGACCAATCTATTCCGCATAGAAGGGTGATAATGCTACACCAGATGTGCTATAGTGAACAAACAAACTGGGGCAGATTCTCAAAGATTTGTGTAATTGAGAAAAGCACAGATAGTGCACTTTTTCATATGCGCTCATTTCAGAAATGCGCAGGTCACCTTATTCTCAAAGGTGACCTGTGCATTTCATGGGTGGCTGAACAGTAAAGCAAAGATGTGGAGCCCATCCCTCTTAAGCTCCCAACACTAATGTATACAGGCTCTCACAGTTTTGGGTGCTTAGGCCCTTTAAGGGGCTGTCACTCAAACACACTCTATCACTGAAATGCAGTAGAAAAACATAAAAATGCATTTATATCCGCCTTTGGACATAAATGCAGGGCGGAGAGCAGCGTTTAACACTGCTGCTCTCCCACTTCAAAGAAAATGCATAACAAGTTAAAAAAAATGAACCTAGTGTATTGGTCCTTTCACTGCGCCCAGTCCAAACAAGCGAAATGGAAGATCTTTCTTGTTTGTGCATTGGAAAGTGCACAAGCCCCTTTTGCCCTCCCATAATGACTTCTCTGTCTACATCAATAGGTCTCAATAGACTGCTAAGCGCTGAGCCTGGAATGACAGAAGGGATGCAGTGGATCTGGAGAAGTAAAGAAAAGTATGTCCCTTTTTTCTACGATTCCTCTCCATGGGTCTTCTTTAAAAAAGTGCATTCATTCTTTCTCTTAATGGCGATGGACAGAATCCTTCTTCCTCTTTTCGACTTTCCTCCTTTTTTCTGTTGCTAGCTTGGAGGAATAGCTTGTAGAAGATGTGTCTTCCACATGCTTCCGTTTCTGGTCAGACTTTCTGCAGCTTCTGATTGATTTCGGCCTTCGATCTTCTGTGTTGGTAAGGCAACATTGGGCCTCATTACTGGGTTGCTGGAAACCCGGCCGGCACGCGGCGGGTTACCGGCAAACCCTGTAACTCTGTTTCCGCCACCTGACTTTCCGGTGCCACCGGGACATTACGGCAGGCGGCGGAAACGGTTAATGCCCATTTCCATGCAGTTCCACTTAAGCACTAGAGACATGCCGTTAGGGGCCTGAAAACACAGCAGGTCAGGCCTGCCAGGGGATCCATGACCCCTACCAGTATGCTTGTAGTATGGCCGTCCGGTAAGGATGCTGGCAAATTTCTACCAGCACCCTTATTTCTGGACCACCATACTTGGAATGCGGCCCATTGTGTCTGTTTCCAGAATACATTTGTGTAGGCCTAAAACAGGCAGACCCAACGCCGTCTCCATCTAACCAATGGGGCCGGAGTCTCTGCTTACACAACTCATTACCCATGCCCAGATGCATAGCGTGTTCTGGGCTGTCCGGCAGCTCCCAACCTCGCTTACCTGGTTGGGACAACATATATGTTGGTGTATACATTTTTCAACCTGTGCTCCCCCTGCCCATCAGGGTGCTCGGGAGACCACTCACCTTGGTGTCCGCCCTCTCTGCCTAGCTGGGGAAATTAGACCAGGGTATTTTCCAAATGCCTGCTGCAAGAAGGCATGTGTTGCCTAGCTCCTCAGGGTTCCCTTCCCCAAGCTTCTATGTTTTCAACGCTACAAAACAATAAATCTCCAACTTGGTTAGGCCTCTCAGGGTTCCCTTCCCCAGGCTCAGGCCCTTTTTCGGTTTCAAATAAAGGCTCAACTGGTTAGGATGTAAACTATGGAGCTAGGAAAATGGACATGAACCAGCTGCGCTTGTCTGTTTAATTATAGGAGAACCAAAAAATGTATGGGTATGATCTGCTGCAAGAGGTCGTGCAATTGGACCCTATGCCTCCCAGATCCACCAAACCATACAATTTACAAATATACGACTCCACTGTGCATGGGGTGAGTTTTAACTGAAGTACAATTTATTCAAAAGAACCAGCCGAGATGTGTTTTGAACTCAGTCTTTGTTTAGGCTGAAACAATTTTGATAAGCCACATGTACAGTCGGTAATAATGAACACTGAAGCAAAACTAGTGAGACTACACGTACAGTGGGTGTCGTTGAAATGCTGACGCGTTTTCAATGCAGAGCAGACAGTGCGGTAAGAACTCTTGTAAGAAACTATATTGCACTGCCTGCTGGCAACACGTGTCGGCTGGTTCTTTTGAATAAATTGTGCTTCAGTTAAAACTCAGCTCAAGTGCAGTTGAGTTGTGCATTTGTAAATGTACCTTTCCTTTTCAAGAATGTACCATGGCAAGCATGTACTTTTTCTGAATCTCTCCAGGGTTTTTGTCTAAAGAAGAAAACCGATTAGCTCGAGAGAGGTATTTACTGTTTTTCCGCAAGAGATCTAATTTCTGGTTCATCAGAGAGGAATCCTAGAGGATGAATTTGCTCCCATATCTTTACTAGAGATTGGGGCGTTATCCTCAAAGGAGGTTATGATAACTGGGTTCTCTTCGGTCTCACCGCATGAATAGCAGGAGATCCCCTCATTCAAGGATGTGAGGGAAGAAGAAATATGCTCACCCCTTTTCTTATAGTAGCTACATAAGACCCACTATCTTCAGGGTTTTCTTTTCCTTGAGAACCAGCAAGGGTGGTTTTGGGGAAGATGGTAATTGTTCTCTGCGCACAGAAGGACAGTTTCTGGCAGAGACGTCAACCTCTTCCCATGTGGGATTTAGTCGATCACCTGTGGAACTTGATGGTAAGGAGTAGGTCCTCACTGATAGAGCTATCGCTCACATGTGCAATGTATAATAGTGATATTACCCAGAGTGGAAATGGAAAAGGTTTGGGTTTGAGACATTTCACATTCCACATTCCATTTTCCTCAAGGGAAAATAAACTGTGTTCTTGGAGGAACCGGCTCCCACTTACTTTCCTCCAGTGGACTGTACCTGCTCTGATCACAAAAGATTTTCTTTGTCCCCACCCCTAAACCATGCAACAGAATTGTTTGGTCCTCACCTCCCTCAGATTGCTTATCAGGATTCTCATCATCTTCACTGCTGAATATTGTGTGGCGGAAACTCTCTCTGGTCCCATATTTCTGTAAGGACATACCCCAGACTTGATCTTCCACAACTTGGCTGCCCTCAGAATCACTAGAGGATTCCAATTCTAGTGAATCCTGGGAAGGTATTCCTGAAGGGGATGGTCACTGTTCTTCCTAGTCTAGGGAACACTGTCTCCAGAGGGCTTGACCATCTTCCCATAAGGAACTTTACCTTATCTTGTGTGGGGCTGTGATGCAGGATCTTTGGATCTGTCATGGACCCCCTAAGATTGCCTCTGGTGCTAGGGAAAATAATAGTAATTCTATATCTCTCACTTTCTTTCTGGGATTGAATAGTGGTATCTCGGTGGAGGAGATGGACGACTGTGGGGAAGTGGTGGGACAGTGGAGTTTTCCCTTCCTGGGTTTTATAGCCTGAAAATACGGACTGGGGTGGGTTTCCCCAAATATGTCATTCCCTGTCAACGTGGTGTTATAATCTGACTCAGTATTTTCAGCCTGAATATTTCTTTTGGGCTCCCCTTGTCCATTGGGTTGTTTTTCAGGGCTGTCATCACTTCTCCTCCTGATGTTCTAGGAGAAAAGGGGAGTCCATAAGTTCTCATACATGAGGATTCCTACCATCTCACCCCTATTGATCTTTCTGGGAGTGGGAGAGAAATTCAAAAAGACAAATTTCAAATTACTTCCACAAGACAACAGAAGTAACTCCTCAACATTTCTTTTCCTACGGGGTATGACATATGTGCCAGTCAATAGGAATGTTGATTTGTACGTCTATGGAGACAATCACTTTTCCTGGCACCGTATAATCCCGGGGATCATATAATCCCGGAGACAAAACAGATGAGCGTTTCTTTCCACTATTTTTCTCATGGGAGGAAGGGCTTGTCGGAAGGTGACCCCACATCCCAAAGTTTTAACACCTTAGAGTTTGTTATTCTTCTGGTTCATGGAAAAAGCACTTGCTGGTGGAGTAGAAGAAATTGTATGTTTTCTTGGGGCCTAGGTTTGTCAGTGGACTCATTTTATGGGATATTGTTCTCTAATCTGGTGGAGTCCCCAACCTTTATCAGTTGATCCACATCCCACTTCTGGCACCATATGTGAGACAGGCATGGTATCAAGAGAGACACAGATGCAAAGATGTTAGTTTCAGAACCTTTATTAACTAAAGTACCTGGGTTGGTGTAATGCCCAACTGGCCTTAGCACTAAAGGGATGGTTCCCTTCACTGATGTTTGAAAAGGCTGTCGAAGTCCAAGGTAAAAAGCCATCTGTGTCTAAACCTATGCTTCAATCCTTTCAACGCTACAAAACAATCAATCTCCAACTTGGTTAGACCTCTTGGGGTTCCCTTCCACAAACTCAGCCCCTTTCAGTTTTCAACACAACTTCAGTTTTGTCAGAATGCACTTTGCTTTCTTAGTTAGGCCCCTCCAGTGTTCCCTTCCCCAAGCTTAGGACCCTTTTCAGTTTCAAATACAAGATCAACTTGTTAGGATGTACCTTTCCTATTTAAACACAGTTCTTTCATACACACTTCATTTGTGGGACACAATCAGAGACTTTTGAAATAGTCTGGTTCTTTACTCCACTAGGTGTGACCACTCCGATATGTAACCCCACTCTTTATTCCTTGCTCTTCCCTTTTAAGCCCTTCACCGTCATGTGCTGCCAGCACCCGTTCCTGTTTTCACTTGTATCTTTTGCTTTCTTTCTTGTGTACACTTGCACTTTCCTTACATGTACCTTTCTTGCTTTCTCGTGCACACTTGCACTGCCTCTCGCTTGCTTTCACCTTTTCCGTGCCCCTGGCACTTTCCTTTCCTTTTCCTTCCTGTGCCCCTTGCACGCTTCTCTTGTCTTTTCGGTGCTGACTTGCACCCTCCTTTTCGTTGCGGGTTACTCTCACTGTTTTTCCACACCTTTCTGTCCTCCGGAAGCGCTCATTTGTACCTTTCCATTCCGCTCTCTCAGCGCTTCTTTATACACTTTCCGCTTTTCACTTTCACTTTTGTGTCTTTTGCGCTCTTTTTTCCAATTACTTTCAGCTTCAAAACCTTTTTACCTTCTGTGGCTTGCTTTTTCGCTCTGTGTCACTTTATATTCTGTGCCTTTCTCCCGCTCCACTACAGTCACATGCACGCGTCCGAGTTGCTTTCTCACTGCTTTCACGAAACCCACCGGGCAGCGTCGCATTGACCGGCCGTCCCTTCAGGATACATGAGGTTGATGTCAGGGTCTCACCACCTACCCCTCTGACACCCTTGGGGCCGGCACAGTTCCCAAGGGAACAAGCACCTTTCTGGACGCCGCCAGCAGGATGCAGGCAACCTCACTCCAGCTCTTTGGAGTCACGGCTCCCTCACCACGCTGCAGCTCCTCACAGACACCGGGTCAGCGTATTGGCACGCCGTTCTCCTCCAGAGCTCAGCTCCTGTCAGTCTCTGCTCCTTGGCTCCTCTGGTCCAGACAGTATCCACAGCTCACTCACTCTCTTGAAAAAGACCACACCTTTTATAGTTGTGAAAACAGTAAAGTGAGGTCAGGTGGGAGTGATAATTAGTAAATGCCTGACTCTGCCCGACTATCAGTGAGACAGTTTAAGTTCTTTCTATAGTCTGTTGCCCTTACTTCCCGTGTTGTTTCTATGGGTAATTTTTACAGCTCTTAGTTGCCTCCTCATCGTCTCAGTATTTGTTGGAAATGGGGAGGGGCAGATGGGGTGAGATTGAAAGCACCCCATGAAGGCTGAGCGAGAGTGGGTTTGGGGTATTACTGGGACTGGGGAAATACCATGTCTCGCCCTTGGGTATCCTCCTCGCAATCCCTCGTGACCCTCCACTCAGGTGATCCTCGCTTGTCCACCCCCAGGGTAGGGATCCAAAAGCAATGGCCCTTCCCTGGCCACCTGGATGGAAGATCCTGAGGGAGTAGGTGAGAGAATACTGTTAGGTTTCTCACAATTTCTAGAAATAAAGAACTGTCCAACACTTACCTATCTTACCCTACCACTATTCTTAACAATTTAACATAGAAGGCTGCCCTTCTCCTGAGGCTTCTTGACTTGTCTTTCGGCCACTCTTCAACAGATGATATTTAGATAGTCTTTAGTAATCACAATTCTTTTAGTGTGGTCTTGAGTTCGGGGTTCTTCTCCCAATTCTCCTTATAATGATTGCTCCTGCTCTATTTACCTGGTTTGTTTTTCCAACAATTACTTTTCCCATCTGGGATATTTCTTGTATTCCTGAACAGTTCATTTCCCTTGAATCTTTCCTTCTCAGCTTTCTGGGGTATTTTGATTGATTGTTGGATTCCTCTTTTATGGACGACTCGTCTCTGTCTCTTGGACCTTCATGATATGCTTTATAATCAGTGGGATAATTTCCAATACAATTGTCTTGTAGGTTTGTTGTTACTACTCTTCTTGTATTTTCTTTCTCCTGACTAAGACGAGTAGGGGCTTTACAATAATGATTCTCAGTTTCTCTTATTGCAACTTGGTTCTCGTTACTATGACGAGCATGAGCACTGCAGTAATGATTCCCATTCACACTTATCATATCTTTACTCTTGTGACGAGTAGGATCAGCCAAGTAATGATTTTCATTCACTTTGATTATACCTTCACTCTCATGATTGTGATGAGTAGGAGTCCAGTAATGATTCACACCCCCATCCATGGTTCTCCCAATATCTCCATTACCGTCCATGGAGAGAGTTAGCGTCACCGGGTTCTTCTCAGGCTCATAACTTGATTCCTTTTATCCTTTCCTAGCATCTCGCGTCTCTCTCCCAGTTTCTCTTTCCTGGATTCTTTCTAGCTGGCAGTAGGCTATCTCGGGTTTCCACTCGTCCCGAGGTCGCCATATGCGAATGGACTCAGCGTAGTTACCTGGACCTCCTGTCCACCACAAACGTCCCATGGTCATGCCACCACTCTGTGTGCCACTCTCTCGTCTCCTCGAGATGCTGTGTTTGTCCGCTTTCTCTCCTGCTAGGTTTCTTGCTACCGACAGCACATCTGACAGCTCAGCACTCTGTGCGACTGCAGAAGTCTATACGTCTCGTCTCAGCTGGTCATAGCCAGCGTATGTTCCCTTTTGAATCTTGCGGGCTGTGTTTTCAGTTCCCCAGGCTTCTCTTCTCTCTGAGAACACATAGCTGGAGGACTTCCCCTGTGTAAAAAGCAATTACTTCTTCTCTTTCACTACCTTTTCCTCTTTCCCTCCAGTAGAATGGGATTTTAAAAGGATATTTTCTATTTCTGTTTGGCAGTACCACATTTTAATTTGTTCTTCAGAGGTTTTGTCATCAGGAAGATATACTGGTGTTATCTTGAAAGGTGCGCTAGAGAGTTCTTCCTGAGAACTGTAGTCCTTGTCTCCAAAAGGGGAGTGTCTCTCGGTGAGGTACTGCTTGCCTCTACCCCTAGGCAGGTTAATGCAGAGCAGGCTCACCTCCATAGCCTTACAGGGAGGCTCCCGCTTGGGGAAAATGGACACATTCTTGCAGTTCATCACAGATGAAAGACTGAGTTGGCCGTGCCAGGTTTCGATCCTGCTACCTGAAGATCACACACAGATCTCAGCAACGAGAGCTCAACCGCGCTGAGCTATCTTATCAGTCAGAATATGTTATGTGGGGGTTTTATAAAGCACAGAATCTCTATTGTAGGAATCTCAGCGCTTAGAGAGGGAGTTATTGCATGGTGCAAGTTCTAAAAAGCAAAATGACCTACTAAACAAAGAAGATTGATGGAGGTTAAATAAAAATGTCTTCAATTTTTTCCGGAATAACAGGATAGCTTGTAGGGTGTTCCAGGTCCTGGCCATGTTTGTTTGTTTGTTTGTTTGTTTATTATTTATAATGCGCCGAAAAGCCCAAGGGTAACAAGGCGCAGCAGATACAAGAATTTGCAAGACTTAGTTACAGACAGTAAAATATATACAAGTATGAACACAGTAATAATAGCAATAAGCGGTAAATATAAACATATGTACAATTAACAGTTGTGTATCCAGAGTGACCAAGTGAAGGTGGGAGACAAGAGGTCCTAGATGATAGCTGTCTTCAGCCAAGACATCAGCTTTGAGCGGAAGTTTTGGTAGGGTAGGTCCATTCTAAGAGTGGGTGGTAGGGAGTTCCATAGCTTGGCCGCTTTCACTGGGAAGCTATTGCCACCTATAGTTGATCGTTTGTAAGAAGGGACGGAGAGGCAGTCGCTGTATGTTATCCTAGTCGGTCTCATGGATGTTAGTCTATGAAATCTGTTGATCAGATAGGTAGGGGCCGCATTGTTAAGGGACTTATGGGTTAGTGAGGCAGTTTTTAAGGAAATTTTGTCTATGATGGGAATCCAATTTTGTTGCTTGCTATGTATTGTAATGTGGTCTCTTCTTGAGATGCCCAAGGCCGCTCTGAGTGCGTTGTTCTGGAGAGTTTGTAGCTTGACAGTGACGAACTTGGAGGACCCAAGATAGGGGGCGTTACAGTAGTCCAAGCGGGAGAGTATAAGGGCTCTGGCCAGGGTCAGACAACTAGCCTCGGATAGAAAAGGTTTGGCTGTCCGGATCAATTTACAAGTATAGGACGTGGAGGAGGCTAGTGAGTTCACTTGTCTGCTAAAATTGAAATTAGAGTCCAAGTAAAAGCCCAGTGTTTTGACTTCGTGTCCAACCCTGATGGTATTACCATCAATTATAAATGATGAGTATGCAGGGCTCAGTTTCTTTAGGCTAGCTTTGGTGCCCAGTGTGATGAGTTCCGTTTTATCATCATTCAGGCATAGACCGTGAGTGGCCATCCATGCCTGGATGATGATGTAAACCCTATTCACCAAGGCCAAATCCTTTGCATAATCTCCAGAAAGTGGAAGGGGGATCTGGGTATCATCTGCATAATTAGTGTAGGTGATACCGAGATGATCCAGATCGTCGAAAAGGGGCTTGGTAAATATGTTGTACAGTGTAGGGGAGACACAGGAACCCTGAGGCACACCGCAGGTGATGGGTATGGGGTCTGCCGCGTCTGTCGGCGAAAAGACCCTCATGGTTCTGCCATCAAGGAAGGATCTGATCCATGTAATGGCCTCGGGGGAGAAATGGGCAGCCGTGTGGAGGTGGGTGCAGAGGACTGAATGATCGACCAAGTCGAATGCTGCAGATAGGTCAAGGAGGAGGAGTAAAGCTGCTTGACCATTGTCTTTGAGCAGATCAATCTGTGTTTTAAGGTTGATGAGAGCTGTCTCGGTCCCATGTTGGGGTCGGAAGCCTGATTGTCTGGCTCCTAGCAAGTGGTGATCCTCCAGGTGCTTCTGTATTTGTACATAGGCGACCTTGTCAAGAATTTTCAGAAGGAATGGTACCGTTGTTATAGGCCTATAGTTAGTAGGTATTGCTGGGTCAAGAGTGTTTTTTTTAGTAGGGGTAGTACCCAGGATTGTTTTAAATTAGTTGGGATGGAACCAGTGGAGAAGGAAGCGTTGATTAGCTTAGTGATAAATGGGGAAAGGTCGCGGGCAGCATCTTTTATGAGCTGTGCTGGGCATAAGTCTCCCTGGCAGTTAGAAGGCTTTAATGACAGGATGATTTTTTCCACTTCGAGTATGGTCACTTTGGTAAAGTTAAATCGTGAATATTCACTTGTGGTCCGCTTCTCAGGTGGCTTGGACAGGGCAGGATTGTTCAAGGAGGCTTTTTTACAGGATATTTTATTTTGTAGCGTGGCGATTTTGTTGGCTAGGGCATATTGGATGTCGGTTCACCAGTTCTTGTCTTTTATGCAGGTGTCTATAGGTGCAATGGGGGTTTCTACTTCTTTTAGAATCGAGAATAGTTCCTTTGTGTTTGAGCTGGCTTGGGAGATGCGAGAGTCAAAGGAGGTACGTTTTGCAAGGAAGATTTCTTTTTTGTACAGGGCCGCTAGTTTGGTGAATTTAATTTTGTTGGCTGCTGATGGGTCTTTTTTCCAGATAGATTCGCAGTGTCTTTTTTGTTGCCTTAAGTTTTTAAGGAGAGGTGTGTACCATTTGTTAAGGTGGGTTTTGGACTTGCTTGGCCTGAGTTTGAGAGGGGCAATTGAGTCCAGAGAGGTAGACATGATTTTATTATATTCCTCAGCCAAGGTTTCAGGGTCCAAGTTGTCAGGGAGTGAGTTAAGTGTGGGGAGTAGGAAGGGGATAAGTCTCTCCACTGTGATACTCTTTTTGTTTCTCGTAAGAGTAGGTGGTGCCCTGCACGGTAATCTGGGTGGAGGTCTAGTAGTGGACAACACAAACGATACCAGGTGGTGGTCAGTCCAGGCTAGGGGTGAGATGTCAGTGACGTTGGCTAGGCAATTGTAGTCGGCTACCCAGTCTAGTATTCTGCCCTTGTCATGGGTAGGTTTTAGGCTTCTTTGAGTCAATCCTAATTCGGTGAGGGTGTTCAGCGTGGTGATGGCGGCTTGGTCTTCAGGGTCATTAAAGCCCATATTGAAGTCTCCGAGGGTGAGCATCTGTGTGGCGTTTTTTAAGTTAGTGGATAGGATAGTGTTAAGATCCTCATCGAAGGTGCCTAAAGGACCTGGGGGGCGATAGATCAAATGGACGTTAAGGGTTTGAGTATTTGTGATGGGGATTTTAGCTGAAAGTAGTTCGCAGGATGGGGCATTGGTGGGGGTAGCTAATCTTATTGGAAGGCTACATTTGTGAATGATGGCAACACCGCCTCCTCTGGAATTGGGTCGGTCTTGTCTCAGGATGGTGTAGTTCTCTGGGATTGCTAGCATCAGCATAGGTCCTGCTGCCGGGTGGAGCCAGGTCTCAGTGATGGCAAGGAGGTCCAGGTCTTCATTGATAAGTAGGTCTGCGATTTCAGTTGCGTGAGCTACTAGTGATCTGGCGTTAATTAAAGCTCCCTTGATTTGGGGGCTCACTAGAGGTGCAGTAGGGGCCGACAGTTTCTGAGGGGGTTTAGTGTTTTTCTGGATGATGGGAGTAGTAGGGTCTTTAGTGGGATAGCTCAGAGATATTTTGGGTCTGTAGTTGTCAAGGCTAGTGAGAGTGGATTTGGACCTTTTATTAGTAGGCATGGAGCGGGCGAGTGGCTCGTAAATTTTGGCTAGTCTAGCTCTGAGTTTTGTGTTCCTGACTACAGTGGGGCACGGGAGGCTGATCATAATTGCTAGAGGAGCCTCAGTTGTTATTGGCGGTAAATTGATTGAGGAATTGAAATTAGGTGAGGTCATGTACATGGTAGTAGGGAGTTGAGGTGGCATGTTGGATAGTATAATGGTAATTAAGAAGAATAGGGGGCTGGCAAGGTAGTTACTAAGCAGGGGAGGCATGCTAGTTAGTTGCAGGAGTACGTGAAAGCGACCTTAAGGCACAGCACAATTTTAGAATGGTCTGAAAGCGGCCTTAAAGGCACCACACAATTTTAAATGGTCTGAGAGCGACCTTAAGGCACAACACAATTTTAAATGTCTGACAGCGATCTTAAGGCACAACACAATTTTACTGACAGCGACCTTAAGGCACAACATGCTTGTATGCACAGAGCTGCGTCTGGATTTGAGCAGCAAGGCAAACTACCGTGTACATGGCCACATCTAAATTCAAATCAGTGCGGGCAGCACAAGGCAGCACAGTTAAACTAGTGTGCGCATGACAGTATCTAGAATTGGCCAGCCAGGCAAGCTGTAGTATGATGATGAGTTAGTACAGGCATCACAGTAAAGCTAAAGTGTATGGGGCCCCATTTGGGTTTGGTTAGCAAGAAGTACTCAGTTAGATGGTGCACAAGAAAGGCAGCAATGCCTGAGTTAGTTTAAAAGTGCATTGCAGGAGGTGATGACATGGTGCAAAAGTCATCTACTGCAGAAATTATGTAATTTTGTTGCAGGGACTAAGCAGGTAGAGTCAGACTAGTGCAGTAAACTGTATTACAGAGTTACCTTGGTGGTCATGTGTGGGAGAAGCAGGGGTTCTGGCAGACGGCAGAGTAGGCAGGTAACAGGCATGGAAACAGGAGATGGCCTTGGGTGAAGTGGGCCGGCTTCGCCTGCCGGCGCCCAATAGGAGGACAAGTAGGCGGGGGCAGCCAATCAGGAGGCTTGCTCGAGCCTCAATAGGCAGTGCAGGTACACATCAGGAAACGGTCGGCCATTTTGAAGCTGTGGAGTGCCTCATGTGCTTCAATGGCGATTTTCTTGTAAAGGACAGCCAAATGGCTGTAAACAGGCAACGGATTTCCCTGGCTTTGCTTAGGAAATGATTCGCTTCTGCTGCTCAGGCGGATGCAATATATTAAAATAATATGCGGTCGAGGCGGCGCTATGGGGCGGCGCTTACCAGAATTTGGGCAATAGGCTGGAGGGCTTGTTGCAGGATGCCCGCTGCTCCTGCAGGTCGGGATCCGGTCCTAGGAGCTCCAGCTCCTGTGCTGTGTTGCAGGGCACGAGTCCAGGCATGTTAAGTAGGAAGGAGCGACCTAGTCTCGCCTTCTAATAAAATGGCATTTTCAGTATCCTGTAGTGTCTGTCTTGTTGACCGCGAAGAGCTATGTGAACTTAATTTGTGGAACAGTGTGTTTGCTGTGGGATGAAAAGCTATGCACATGCTCTTGTAGGTTGTCCAATTTTTTTATCAGGAGCCAGTGCAGAGATTGAAGGACTGAGGTAATATGCTTATACTTCGAGTATTTTGTTAGTAGTCTCAGTCCTCTGGACTCTCTGCAGCTTTGCTATTTGGTAGTCATGGAGGCCTGGATACATGCTATGGTTAAAGTGGCGGGAACACACCAGGGAGTTCATTACCATCACCTGGTGGGGAAAGGCCAGGTAGTGTAACAGTATTTTTATTTCCCTTATCATAAAATAACACAACTTTATGACTGCAGATATATGAGAGTTTAATGTTAGTGTATGGTCTAGGATTATACCTAGGTTCTAGACCTCTGGGGGTGGGGTGGGGCATTTCCCTAAAGAGTTGGGCCAGCATAGTGAAGTACAGAAGTACAGGCACCTTCAGGAAGTTTGCATCCATCCAGGATTTGACAGCAAGAAGACAATTATTGGAGTGGAGCTGGGAGAAATAAGATCTTAGGCGAGTCTGTAAAGGAAAAAGATTTCATTCAGTCTCTCCAACAGAATTCCATGGTCCACCGTATGGAACGCTGCTGAGAGGTCTAAAAGTATCAGAATGCCCATTTCATGTTTATGGGCTTTGAGTCTCAAATGGTCAAGGACGGATATTGTGACAAGTTTGGTACTGCGAGTTGGCCTAAAAACGTAGTGTGCATTATCCCGCGGATCGGCCATTTCAACAAAACGCTGGGTGAGACAACAGCCTTTTCTAACTGTTTGAATGGATAGGGAAGTAACGTAATGGGACGATAGTTGGATAGTTGCATAGAAGCAGCAACAACGGAGGCATCCCTTGAAGTGCGCCTGGCCTCTTATTTGGAGACATACATTGTCTTTGTGTTGCCAACACACTGTGGGGGTATCGTCTGTATGGACAGAGCTGATGGTATGGAGATGTACTTTGCGAAGGCTGATGGGATTCAGAAAGACCTTGCAAGGAACCAGAGGACCAGGCTGCAGGGTCTACAACTATGTTTGCTATTTCCAGGAAGGAAGGACGTTTTGAGGGAAAACAAATGATGTGTATTCTCTGTGGAAGGTGCCGTTAATTATGATTTAATTCTGCTAAATTGTAAACTGGCTTTTTGTAAAGTTTTACAATGTTCATTTCAAATGATCACTTCCAGCATACATTGTAGTTGTAATAGGAATGTAGCACTTGCCTTACTAAGCAAAGTCATTATTAAAACCTAGAATAACCATCCAATGTATAATTCTCAAAGGATTACTGTGCATTGCGGACTGAAAATAAGCACAGCCCTGCTTCCCTTCTCAACCCCCGTGTTTACTGCAACCAGCAAATTGCACATAAGCCATGCCAGTTGATTTAAAAATTGCAATTGCTGCCATAGCTGTATGCACCCAAAGGTCCCTCAAAGCTGTCGTAAGCCAATACTCTTATGTCTAGAGTAAATTGAGCAGAAGAATAAAAAAACGATTCAACCAATGTCAAACAACCTTTTTGTCAGGAGACATTTTTGCAGAGACATTATCCTTAGCGTCAATGGTAGATCAAAGTGCCATGTGTCTATACAGAAGAATCATCATGTCAGACACCTTGCCCATCTTCAACATCATACGTGACGAAACAAACAGGCGAATGCGAGGCCCTCAAACACTGGGTAAAAGCCAGAAAGGACGACCTGGCGAAAATCAAATGCAGTGACAAAGAGTTGAAAAGAAAATCCTGATCAAATTAAAAGGAAAACAGAAGACTTGGACTGGATTCTGACAACAGAGAAAGCAGTAGGGAACACACTTCTAAATCACCTGCCTCCAACATTTAACAAGGTTAAAACAACCACTGAAATACTGTGCCAAGTTTCCAGATAAGAAGCTGAGAAATTCGATCATGAGAGCAAGGTTAAACCTGCTGCCAACTAGAGAAATCATGACAATCAGAGGAGCTGGTGCCGAGAAGCGATGCCGATTATGTAAAAAGGAATTATCCATCGAGACTTTGAAGCACCTTGTGATAGAATGCCCGAACACGAATGAAAATAGAAACACATACCTCCCTTCGCTGGCGCAAACCTGTGGATATTCCAAAAAGACGACTTATGGAATAGATTAATTTCCGGCGAGAACACCAGATGGACTCAAACGTTGGCCAAACTGATCGATCTAGCGTTTGACCAGATAAACCAGCTACGGCCCGATGGTCGATCTGTACTAGATCAGGAAGCAGCCTAAAGAAATGACTCACAGTGTTCCTTCAAGGAACTAGCCCTCCGGCTAGTTAGGTGGCTTGGCCAGCGCCTAGGGGAGGCGTTAGCCCGTCTCATTCTGAACTGCATCTGTAGATATGGAAGGTTTTTGACAAAACTTGTTACTGAGTAAAGTTCAAATAAATAAAAAAAATAAAAAAATTATTACATGGAACCATTTTTACTCATGTGCATGTCCAGCAATCAATTCAGCTGATGCAACTTCGTGGTTCGGGTAGGTACTGGGAGCAGTCGGAGCATACATTAAACTGGGTAAACTACATCCAGAAAAAACGGCAGAGTTAAAATCTTTGCCTTCAAATGAAGCCAAAACCATGGAACTAGAACCTGCGTGCTTATCTTGGCTGTAGCTCCCACATTCTCACTAATAATAATGGCATCATCGGATCTCTGTAGCGACCGGGATTATCCCAGAATATGCATTACCCCATTGAAAAAATAAGGATTTTATATATCACGACCAAAACAATGTACACTCTTTATCATGATTCATGTTCACCAGCTCATACATGTCAAGTCAACCACGTTTTGCAGTGCACACCAGATATAGTCCCTTTCACTCACCAGTCAATCACTTTGTCAGTCCACCTTTTCTCACTCACCTTGACACTTCTAATGGCTGACCGGTATCCCTCTCAAATCCCCCGCCCTATAATCATGTACTCTCCCGCCAAGCCCCCTGCATGCAGGTTTGCAGCGCTACACATATGAAAGCTAACACATTCAATAACGTTCATGTGTATTTACTTTCAATAGCATGCAGTGCTAACATACTGAACACTAGAAACACGATTGGTGACCAAATGCATACCCTGCGCTGCATGCGTTCTGACCTACAGTACATAACATGACACATGCAATAAACTGTGCCAGTGTGTGGTTGCAGACGTGAAAGAGTTAACCGCTTGTAACATTGAAGCTGCACTAGAATAGTCTCATTAGAATGTGTAAAATAGTTGGGTGCCCCCACAAAAGTAAGAATTTCTTACCACGCTGTCTCTGTAGTTTGCACTCTCCCATCATCTGATGGGTTAGCACCCCAGAAGGCCCTCCCCAAGCCCCCCGACATTTTACCTAGTTGCACTCCTGCTCCACGTCCAGCCCCAGCAGTGCCTTCACTGTATGCTGTCAGTCACACGCTCGCCTTTGCTGTTACCACACCGAGCATGGCGGCCCTCCCCGCCCGCACGTCAGAGGCTGTGCCAGGAATGCTAAAGGGTGGACATCTGAAGGGGAGCTGCGTGATTGGCTGTCAAGGGGGGGAGGGGGTGCGTCTGCTGTTACTTTCGCAACATGTTGGTGACGACCGAAGCTGGTGAACTATTTTGGGAATATAGAAGACGGTTCACACCGGTGAGCTACTGCCCCTCGTGCTCTTCTGGGAAACTTTGTTATCTTTGTATGCAGGTTGTGTCGGTGTGCGATTGTGATGCCTGTAGTGGCTGTTTTGCAAGTAACATAAACTTTAACACTTTATTAGATCAACACAAGTAGGGTACAGATGTCAGACATATGAGCTTGATGATATCTGCAAATAAATTATATTTAAAATGTGTGCAGGTCACTCAGTGGAAGTAGAGATGCTCCTTCAATGTTGTTTTCTTTGGCATTCTGCGATGGATAGTCTTGGGTTTATAATCGGGAAAGCCAAAACTACAAGTAACCGAATGCAAACAAAACCAGCATTGGCCATGCCAATAGGTCTGGCTTTGTAAATCTAGGTTTTTCTTTGGTCTGTAAACAGTAACGTCTCCAGGAATTAAATTTAGGGGGAGCACAGAGGGAGCCACAGACAAAAGTAGGGGGGCCACTTAGAAAAGGGCAATGTGTATGCTTTTCCCAAACTGACGCGGGCAAATTAGTCCAAAGAGGCCATGGGGAGGTACAAATCGTGCATCTATACAGCAAGCAATTCTGTTTTATATATCTTGATGTTAAGGATATGTTCTCATCCTATATCGATATTGAAAATGTATATCAATATATCTCTGAAACTTGATATGTCTGTCGCCCAGACAAATACCCCCTCCCAGCGGTAGACGATGCTGGGTGGAATGGGAGGGAGCCCTTAATGACTGCTTATCACTTTCTAAATACCCCCTCCCAGCGGTAGACTATGCTGGGTGGAATGGGAGGGAGCCCTTAATGACTGCTTATCACTTTCTAAATACCCCTTCCCAGCCGTAGACTATGCTGGGTGGAATGGGAGGGAGCCCTTAATGACTGCTTATCACTTACTTCTGGCAGAGTATTTTAAAGTGGGCCCATTTAAGAGACCATTCCTTTGGACAAGACGTTCTAAATGTTTCCCTGTTAAGAAAAGCAAAGGGCATTTTTATAATAAAAGCACACACACAGCACCCATTAAGTTCACTCCTGGTTTCGGGCCTTCATGGGAAATTTGTTCAGAGGTTTTTTCCTGTTGTCATTGGTTTGTAATGGACACCTGATACAGTGTCCTTATTGCGCCCCGATGCATCTGCTGTAGGTGGCCTTTCACAAGTGTGCCATTAAAACCTATGGTTTGCAATGCCTTTTTATGGATCTCTCATCTGGCTGAGGCCGCTTTTCTGGAAGTTCTGTGCATACCGTAATTAGGGCTGTGGCTTCCTTTCTCAGCAGTGTCTTTGTGTGTACATTTTATAGTACAGATCTAGCAAGAGCACTGAGAATATCCAGAGCGGGCATATGAACTAGAGGAGCGCAGTGTGTGTCGGTGTGCGCACTATAAAAGCGGTCACCAAGTGACAAGACATGATCCTTTGAAACAGTGTCTTCTGCAGAGATGGAGCCCCTCTGATGTCTCGAGGGCAGTGTGTCCCTTTCAGGACAGAATAAAGAATATGGGCTGAGCGAAAAGCCTGCAAATGCACGAGTGACGGCTGGAGAAAGGAGGACAGCAGATTAGATCACAGGGCCCCATTCTTCCCTCAGCGAACCTGGGGGCTCGGCCGGGAAACCCTCGTCAGGGGCAAGCTACCCGCCAAGACCCCAATTTGAATTTCAACAGTTGGCAGCCTGTGATTTAGAAACACTCCATTAACAGTGTTTCTAACATTACGTATAATGGCATATGAAGGCATAAGAGCTGGAGAATGGCAGTTTTGCAGTAATGTACGCAAATACCAACTGGGATGTTTCCAAATGGAAAAACGCCCTCGGTTATTGGGTGGCCTGCTGAGCAAGATCTGGTAATACCGCCCGAAATCATTCTAGATCCCACCTTAAATAACTGCACTTGTCTACACAACACACAGCCCCTCGAACCCCAAAACAACAAAGGTTACACAATGAAATGCACACCACCCTGAACACACAATGCCCATACACAATTTCCCTAAATAGCCCAGTGGCCCATCACAGATATATCAACATAACTCTCCACAGTCCTTAAACACAACTCTGGGAGCCACCAAAATCACAGAAACAATTTACCTAGAGCACACTAACCACTGCTCCAGACAACTCACAAGATATATAAAACTAGATACACAGAGATATGCACATATCAAGTTTGCAACAAACTAACCTTATCCTGCTCCTACGTTAGCCCCATAGCTCACCTCTTGCAGATCCTAAAACTCCAAACCGTGAAAATGGTAGACTTTATTCTACACCAGACGGAATACCATAGCATAACTGGCCATAGGAAAGCTCTTCACTAATTCTCCTGTGGGGCAGTATTCTGGTCAGCCCATGCCACTTTAGTGACTGGCAGCAAAAGGGGAAGAAAATGTATATCGTCTCTGCTAAGGCAAGTCTTCTGTATTAGAAGAGCTGACATTATTTTCCCGGGATCCCACACTTTGGATAAAGAGTGAAGCTGGGATTTTAGAGCATTCTACAGTTTAGGCTCTTGAACCCATACCGTCTAAGCTGCACTAAACTAAATATGTACCTTTTGGATTTCAAGGCCTTTAATAAGGCTAACCAGTCCTGTTTTTGCTTGGAATTCTTATACTTGCATTTTTTTCTTACCAATTTGAAATTTAGGTAAACTACAAGTTCCAGAATACAAAGAAAAAAAAATCAGGACTGGGTGATCTCACGCATGGCCACAGGAAACTTGACAGCTCCGATAGTTTAATTGCAAAATACACATCTTATAGGAAAGCAAACTTACAATGTTTAAATTCTTAGAATAACGCGTTCAACCAAAATAATGTAGCTTTAGTATCCACATGCTGACTGGCGGACTCGGACTGGCCTATAGGGCAGTAGGCCCACGACCGAACCAAAAATGCAAAATGCTGGTGTGGGACAGTTCTTTTGTTCAAAGTGGGTACGTGATTTGACAATGCGGGCCAGTTTGATGAGGTACTTCACTATGCAGCTAAGCTATGACCAGTGTTGCTAAATAAATTATCTTTGGTCCTATTCAAACAGTTTCACAAAAGGAATTAATGGTCATTTGACTGTGGGCCCCATTTTCATTGGTGCCAGAGAACATTTTATGGCTCAGTCCGACCCTGCTGACTGGCAAGCTCGAAGTCCCGCAATGCAAAATAAAGGCAAAGTAATCCCTTTTTGCATGTCAATCACAGACTTGACAACTTGAAACGGGGGCTTTCTCTTCTTTTGCTTATGTATGGGCATTTGACATTGATGGGACCCCTTTTGGACAGGTACAAATCTGTGAGTGTTATTTCATATGTAAAGGCAGTGCCAAATGCCTAAACATATGCCAAAAGAAGAGAGCACTCAGATTGGGACTGGGAACAAAGGAATAGTTGCACTGCAGGCAGCTCTTTAACAACCTGCAATAATTGTCGGTCGTTAAGGCTGCCAGCAGCTCTTTCCAGGACGCTCTGTGGCTGTGTTTAATGGGCTTGGCTGCTTGGTCAACAAGCCCAATTACACTTGGCAACACTGCGAGCAGCACTGCAGAGAGCTTAGCCCAGGTAGGGGGGCACAGGATTTCAGAGGAGGGGCCTGGCCCCTCCTGGTAATGCTACTGCTTCCAGGCTCAGGTTTAGGTCACCAAGGAGGAGGATTTTAGACGACGTCTTAATCTTGTCTCCAAGGATGTGGAGTAGGCTCTCTTTGAAGCTTCGAGTGGGGCCAGGAAGGAGGTACAGGAGGTGGATAGTAATTGTACTTGTGGGTGATGTGGTCAACTTGACAGAAAGGATGTCTCAGTTTCCTGTAAATGGTGAAACCAGGGGGGATAGCTAAGGAGAGGGCTGTGTCATGCCTGCTGGACATATCTCTGGACCAGGAATGACCTCTCCATACAAAATGAGTTACGCCCATAGAACCGCCAGACCATTCTATTCGAAATGGAGGTTGTTCGATGCATTGCCCGGTAAACGACGTCTGCATTCTTCACGTCGTTAAATTCAAGTGACTTAGTTCCATCACGTGTATCACGGCAGTACGTACATAAGCAGTGTGGAAACGCCGATCGCTGCTTCTGATTAATTCTTTGTTGCCGTTTTGTTGCTGAACTCCGGACCTGCGTCCTCGCATTCCCTTCAGCAACTTCTTTGGCCTTTTGGAGCGTGTTTCCCTCCACGCGCTAATTCCTGAGCTGCGTGTATCCTGTTCGCGTGCCAAATCTCCACGCAGACGCTGTCTGCAAGCACGGCTGTCCTGAGCTGCGTGTATCCTGTTCGCGTGCCAAACCTCCATGCGGACGCTGTCTGCAAGCGCGGCTGTCCTGAGCTGCGTGTATCCTGTTCGCGTGCCAAATCTCCACGCGGACGCTGTCTACAAGCGCGGCTGTTCTGAGCTGCGTGTATCCTGTTCGCGTGCTAAATCTCTACATGCGGACGCTGTTTTCAAGCGTGGCTGTCCTGGGCTGCGTGTATCCAGTGCGCAGGCTAAATCTCCATGCGGAAACGCTGTCTCCAAGCGCGGCTAGCCTGGCTGCGTGTATGCTGTCGCGTGCAATCCTGCACGTGGTTTTCTGAACTACTTTGAACCTTTGGTACCTGTGACAGTTAACAGGTGAAATTCTAATTTTTGTTCTTCGTGGGAAAGGAAGTATTTCATGAACTATTGGAAGGTGATTGTGCACAGTACTTTGGACGCTGTCCTGTGGTGCACCAACCCGGTATCTAGCGAGAGCCTCGTGCCGTTCGGGATAAATCTCCCTTACTAATCTTCCCTTCCTTTGTCGTTTGTTCAACTCCTGGTTTTCTTCAAGAGACTTTCGTGGATTACTTCAGTTTTGCCATAAGGTCTGTGTCTGAATTAATACTAATACTGTGTTATCTTAGTAATTTCAGTTTGGGACAGTTTCTTATGATACTTTATCTATCCCAGGCATACTTCCTATACAATTCCCACGCCCTTTCCAGTGATCCATCTCTCTGCCTGTTTCATTCAGTCAGAGAGTTGTATCATTTGGAAGGTCTAATTTGACCTACCTACAATCAAGTCCTGTGAAAATAGGATCCGGAAGAGCCCTACCAATTATATCCTTTTTTGGTTACCGTATCCTTTTCAATTGATACATTGGTGATTTATGACAGAATCAGAAGCCATGGAGGGTACGGATCCTTTAACTGTTTTGACTCAGTTAATCACTGACTTGAGAAATGAAATGATCACAGCACAGGATATGCTACGGCATCGCATGGATGTTATGCAAGATGCCATGCATGCCACTCCTCAGGGAGCACAGGTTCCAGTAGCCACTGCATCTGGATCTGGGACTACGACATCATCATTATCACAGGAAACTCTTAAAGTGGTTATGCCAACACAGTTTCCCTTGGCTCCCCCGGAAAGGTTCACAGTTGATCCTAAAACCTATAGAACTTTTGTTAATCAGTGCCGACTTCATTTCCTTTGCCGACCTAATTCGTTTCCCGATCTAACTACTAAAGCAGCATTCGTGCTTTCCCATTTGGGGGGTACAGCGGCTGCTTGGGCTAATCCTTTATTGGAATCAAATAGCCCCTTGTTGTACGATTGTGATGATCTTTTGGCTGCTATGAACAAAGTCTTTGATATGTGCTACGCTACTCAAGCCACAGATCTTGAGTTGCTGAATCTACAACAAGGCACTCAACCTCTGTTGACTTACATCGCCCGATTCAACCAATTAACAGCAGAAACCCAATGGCCGGAAGACAAGAAGACGGCTGTTTTCTACAAGGGTCTTTCAGAAGAACTCAAAGATGCCTTGTCCACGGTCCCAGTGGTTCCTACAGGTTTCTCAGAATTTCTTGATTTGATTTTACAAATTGATGCTCGAAGAAATGCCCGCAAAGGAGAGAGAAAACCTTTCCTTCATGCACCGGTTCGTTCTGATACACCGGCAGCTTCTTCGAATGATCCTGAACCAATGCAAATTGGTGCGGTGAGAGGCCGGTTGTCTAGAGCAGAAAGAGAGAACCGAAGAAAAAATAATTTATGTATGTATTGCGGTTCATCTGAGCATTTACTGGCGGCATGTCCTAAAAGACCAATTAAGCCTTCGGGAAACGCCAAAACTCGACAGTAGCAGGAGTCCCTATGTCGAGTGTTACATCGGACTCCATTACATTTCCAGCGCACGCACCTATAGCTGTTGAGATGACTTTACGTTTTGATGATCAAGAATTGGTTTCCAAAGCTATGGTTGATTCTGGAGCCACTAATAATTACATCTATATCACATATGCCAAGAAATGTTCTATACCCCTTGTAAACAAGAACAAACCTGAAACTGTTAATACTGTGGATGGATCGGTCTTGATTTCCGGTATGGTAACTCAGGAGACTGTACCTATTCAGATGACTTTATTAAATGGTCATTCGGAGGAAATAGTCTTAGATGTCATTGCGGCTCCTCAGTACAGAATAATACTTGGACTTACTTGGTTGGCTCTTCATAATCCCGCCATTGACTGGGTTACGGGATTGATCCAATATCCTTCAGTTTTTTGCAATGAACATTGCTTTACCAGTCAGGTGGTGTCAAATAAATCACATATTTTGGCCTCTATGGAGGGAATTTCCACTATTAGTGTGGTACATCAGAGCGGTACACATATACCAAGTGAATATACAGATTTTGCTGATGTGTTTGACAAAGGCCAGGCAGAACAGCTGCCTCCACATAGGCAGTATGATTGTCCAATTGAACTAATTCCTGGAGCTAAAATCCCTACTGGTCGAGTCTATTCTTTAACTCCCAAAGAAGATGTCTTGAAAGAATACATCGATAAAGCTCTTGATTTGGGATTTATACGGCCATCACAATCGCCGGCTGCCTCTCCTTTATTCTTTGTTCCAAAGAAAGAAGGAGATTTAAGGCCTTGCATTGATTACAGGGCTCTTAACGACATCACCATAAAGAAACCGTACCCTTTACCACTGATAAATGTTCTGTTAGATCAATTAGGAACTTCCAAGTACTTCTCTAAATTGGACTTGCGCGGTGCTTACAATCTGGTTCGCATTCGCGAAGGAGACGAATGGAAGACCGCTTTTAAGACGCGGTACGGCCTTTATGAATATTGAGTGATGCCTTTTGGTCTTTGTAACGCTCCCGCCACATTTCAGTTCTTCATGAACGATATCTTCAGAGATATGATGGACAAATTCGTGGTGATTTACTTGGATGACATTTTGATGTATTCATCGTCTTTTCCAGAACATGTTAAACACGTGTTAGCTGTTTTACAAAGACTGAGAGAGAACAAGCTTTTTGTTAAAGCCGAGAAATGTGTCTTTCATACACAAAAAGTGGAATTTCTGGGTTACGACATTACCAATCAAGGTGTTCGAATGAGTCGTTCCAAAGTGAAGGCCATATTGAATTGGCCCGTTCCACACAATGTCAAGTCATTACAGTCATTCCTAGGGTTTGCGAATTTTTATTGCAGATTTATTCATTCTTTCTCTAAAACAGTGGCCCCATTGACAGCTTTAACTAGTTCCAAAGTTCCCTTCTGTTGGAACCAGAATGCCCAAGCATCTTTTGAGATGTTAAAGGAAGCATTTATCACTGCACCTGTACTTCAACATCCTGATCCGGATTGTCAGTTTATCGTTGAAGCAGATGCTTCCAGTGTCGCTACAGGAGCTGTACTTTCGCAAGTTTGTGCAGAAACCAAGGAGGAGCATCCAGTCGCTTTCTTCTCATGTAAGCTTACCTCATATGAACAAAACTATACTGTCACTGAGCGTGAATTACTTGCAATCAAGGATGCTTTCCGAGAATGGCGACATCATCTTCTCGGGGCCAAACATCAGGTGCTGGTGTACTCTGATCATAGAAATCTTCAGGCATTCAAAACTATGAAATGTCTTACAGCTAGACAGGCCAGATGGCATGTCTTTTTTGCTAAATACGATTTCCGAATTACTTATCGCCCTGCCAAACAACATGTCAAGTCGGATGCTTTGTCTCGCATCAGTAAAGAGGTGAAGGAAGAACCATCGGTGCAAAATAAGTTGTTGGCAGATCACGTGATATGTAGTTGTTCTGCACAACCTTCCCTAAAAAACGAGTTACAGGAGTGGGTGAAAATAAATCCACAATTGATTCAGGAATTGAATATTGATATATACAATGGTTTGCCTTTCAAACAAGGAGTACTCTATCTACCAACTTCTACCACTCGGAACAAGGCCCTCAGTTGGGGTCATGATTCCTTGATTGCAGCCCATCCTGGACATAAGAAGACCCTAGAGTTGCTGAAAAGATGGTGTTGGTGGCCGTCTATAACACAAGATGTTATAAAGTATGTTTCAACATGTTCTGTATGCAGTCAATGCAAGACTCCTGGCAAACCAATAGGTTTACTCCAGTCCCTACCTGTTCCTAAAAAACCATGGGACATGATATCAATGGATTTTGTGGTAGAACTTCCAAGAAACAAAGGCTACGATACCATATGGGTTGTGGTGGACTACTTTACAAAATTGGCACTTTTTATCCCCTGTATTGGTTTACCAACAGCTGCTGGTCTGGCTGATCTATTCATCTGGCATATATTCCGTTTTTTTGGCCTACCTTCAGTGATAATCACTGACAGGGGCTCACAATTTGCGCACGTTTTTGGAGAGCACTAAATTCGGCATTACTAATTGATGACAGGCTGTCTAGTGCTTATCACCCTCAAACGGATGGACAGACTGAGAGAGTCAATAGCACTATGGAACAATATCTGCGATGTTTGTGCCTGCAGTTTCAGTCAGACTGGCTCAATGTCTTACCAGCAGCGGAGTTCGCCTACAATAATTCCTGCCATAGGTACTTCTCCTTTTTATGCTCTGTATGAGCAACACCCCCGATCCATTCCTTTGGATTCCAGTTTGTCTTTGGATACTCCTGCAGCAGGACGTAATATTAGAGATCTAAAGAGTCTACAGACGAAAGTTAAGCAGTAATTGGAGCAAGCTAAAAAACGAGATAACACCTATGCCAATGCTCATAGAATCCCTGCACCTGTCTACAATGCAGGTATGAAGGTATGGCTGTCCACTAAAAACTTGAGGATACCCGGAAAAAAGAAATTGTTGCCTAAATACATCGGGCCATATGAAGTGCTCCATGTTATAAATCCGGCTGCTGTCCATCTGGCATTGCCACAACGGTGGCGAGTGCACCCTGTATTCCACGTGTCACTCATCAAACCGTGCTCTGATGCTACTAGATTGCCTATACGGCCTGTTGCTATTTCTGTGAAAGGGTCAGACGAATATGAAGTACAGGACATACTGGACATGAGGCTACGGTCTGGGAAGCCGTATTATCTGGTGGATTGGAAAGGTTACGGTCCCGAGGATAGATCCTGGGAACCTCTGTCTAACATTCATGCTCCTGTTTTATTAAGGCGATTCCACTCGAAAAGGGGAGAGGCTGCTCCTTTGGGGGGTGGCACTGTCATGCCTGCTGGACATATCTCTGGACCAGGAACAACCTCTCCATACAACATGAGTTACGCCCATAGAACCGCCAGACCATTCTATTCGAAATGGAGGTTGTTCGATGCATTGCCCGGTAAACGACGTCTGCATTCTTCACGTCGTTAAATTCACGTGACTTAGTTCCATCACGTGTATCACGGCAGTACGTACATAAGCAGCGTGGAAACGCCGATCGCTGCTTCTGATTAATTCTTTGTTGGCGTTTTGTTGCTGAACTCCGGACTTGTGTCCTCGCATTCCCTTCAGCAACTTCTTTGGCCTTTTGGAGCGTGTTTTCCTCCACGCGCTAATTCCTGAGCTGCGTGTATCCTGTTCGCGTGCCAAATCTCCACGCGCACGCTGTCTGCAAGCCGGGCTGTCCTGAGCTGCGTGTATCCTGTTCGCGTGCCAAATCTCCACGCGGACGCTGTCTGCAAGCACAGCTGTCCTGAGCTGCATGTATCCTGTTTGTGTGCCAAATCTCTATGCGGACGCTGTCTGCAAGCGCGGCTGTCCTGAGCTGCGTGTATCCTGTTCGTGTGCCAAATCTCCACGCGGACGCTGTCTGCAAGCGCGGCTGTCCTGAGCTGCGTGTATCCTGTTCGCGTGCCAAATCTCCACGCGGACGCTGTCTGCAAGCGCAGCTGTCCTGAGCTGCGTGTATCCTGTTCGCGTGCCAAATCTCCACGCGGACGCTGTCTACAAGCGCGGCTGTTCTGAGCTGCGTGTATCCTGTTCGCGTGCTAAATCTCTACACGTGGACGCTGTTTTCAAGTGTGGCTGTCCTGGGCTGCGTGTATCCTGTTGGCGTGCTAAATCTCCACGAGGAAACGCTGTCTCCAAGCGCGGTTGGCCTGGCTGCGTGTATGCTGTTGCGTGCAATCCTGCACGTGGTTTTCTGAACTACTTTGAACCTTTGGTCCCTGTGACAGTTAACAGGTGAAATTCTAATTTTTGTTCTTCGTGGGAAAGGAAGTATTTCATGAACTATTGGAAGGTGATTGTGCACAGTACTTTGGACGCTATCCTGTGGTGCACCAACCCGGTATCTAGCGAGAGCCTCGTGCCGTTCGGGATAAGTCTCCCTTACTAATCTTCCCTTCCTTTGTCGTTTGTTCAACTCCTGGTTTTCTTCAAGAGACTTTCGTGGATTACTTCAGTTTTGCCATAAGGTCAGTGTCTGAATTAATACTAATACTGTGTTATCTTAGTAAGTTGAGTTTGGTACAGTTTCTTATGATACTGTATCTATCCTAGGCATACTTCCTATACAATTCCCACGCCCTTTCCAGTGATCCATCTCTCTGCCTGTTTCATTCAGTCAGAGAGTTGTATCATTTGGAAGGGCTAATTTGACCTACCTACAATCAAGTCGTGTGAAAATAGGATCCGGAATAGCCCTACCAATTATATCCTTTTTTGGTTACCGTATCCTTTTCAATTGATACATTGGTGATTTATGACACTGGTCCAGATACATTGTGAAGCAAAGCCAGGTGTCGGGTTGCAAGGTAGCAAGGCATCAAGGTTGCGAGAGGTCATTAATATCTTGCAGTGATCCCCAATGTGAAGCCCAGGAGCAACATGTTGCTCGCAGCACCCTAAATTGTTGCTCGTCAGTTGCTCTGGGCCATGGTGTGGAGGCCTAGAAGGAGGTGCTGAAGGGATGAGACCTCAGTCGCAGCATAGCCAGGACAGAGTCCTGGACTTTGCGAGAATGTTGGCCAATGAGTCTGCTGTGGTTTCAAATGACTTATTGTATATGCAAGATTTGAGTTTTTAATGCCACCATGATTGTTCTGGATGTCTGGGTGGCTGAGATCCAATACCTTGTAATTAGGCGCTGGACAGTGGTTCCTTGGTATTCCATGAGTGGCACTCATGGAATAGAAGTATAACACATACTGTGTACCACATGTAAAGATAAAGCAAAGCATATGTTTGTCACAGCAGTTAAATTTCTGAAGGATAAATAAACCAACAAATGTTGCAAACACATATCGTGTGTGGAAATTGATACTCATTGAATACCAAGGAACCACTGTCCAGCGCCTAATTACAAGGTATTGGATCTCAGACACACAGAACAACCTTTGCAAACACTGGGACCTTAGGAGCTTTGTCCCCCTGAGATCCACCTGACAGGCGGCAGACTACACTAAGAAGGAAGCAATGCACAAACTAGCGCAAGACCCACAGTCCCAACAAGCTCTCTAATCACTTTAACTAATTGTTGCCACCATGCACATTATTTTTCAGTAAATGTCCTTACTAATTATAGCAGTGTCATTTTTAAAACCTTGTCATCTTCAGATACGTTGCCCAGCTTGCAAATGCATCTATGAGTAAAATCGTTGAACCATGTTTGTGTACTGGAGAAAATGATCATGTTCTAGTGTCACCAATATTTATTTTTACATAGTTTCCCAGTGGAAAAATGTTCATCGTTTGATACTCTGTCGATCTGGCATGTGGATAATGGGCAGATAAAGTAAATGGCATGCCACATATTTCATAATGAATTTGCCAAATACTTATTCAACACTGCGGCACTCCTTTATGAAGTTGTCATCAAATACTCAAAGTTTTGACCAATGATTGCCACCAAGCTTTGTGTAAAATACCCGTTGGGTAGAGGAAAGAGGCTCCAAATCCTTCTGAAAAAATATTCTTTCTATTCCTGCCCACTGTTTCACCAATGTAACAGGCCTTGGTACCTTTTAAAATGCATTATTTGCCATTATTACATGTCCAAAGAATTCTTAGGAGGTAACCCCCAAAGCCCCAGTGAAATGATTATTATTTTTTTTTGTTGGTTTTATTGATTTTATACAAAAGAAATTCACATTACATAATACATGACTACTAGCTCATGGTTACATTAAAAGAGCAAAGTTTTGGATCGCTTTATACTTTAAAACGCTGTTATATGTGTCTCCAATCTTTAATTGTAACAGTTAACAGAACATAACCCTCACCCACCCCTCTGCCCCCCATTGGCTGGGCGGCGAACATCATAAAGACATCTTTCCCTTTTTTTTTGTATGGGAAAAGTGATCGTAGATCTACTGCTGTGGGATTTCCTTGAGTGCTGGGTCTGAACTATCTTGTGTCAGTTTGTAGGTTTTGGGCTTGCATTAAGTCCTTGGGGCTTCCTCAGGTTGGGAATCTGTGGTCGCTGGGAGGTGTTTGTTTCGAAAGTCCATCCATAGGTTCTCACATTGCAACGCTTTGTTGTGTAGGGAGGCTGTGATCATTTCCATTGTGAAGATGTTGGCTGCCACATTAATCCATTCCTTTTTTCTTGGGACTGTTTTAGATTTCCATTTCATTACCAGCAGCGCACGGGCTGCTAGGAGTAGCTGTGGGACTAGTCCTTTCAGTCCGATCCAGTCGTATTCATTCTTCTCCAGACTGAACAAAATCAAGTGAGGGTCGATGTCTCTTTGTATGCCGTCTATTTCTTTATTCCATCCCAGGACCTCCTCTCAGAATACCTTTATGTACAACACCACATATGCCAGTAGTCGGCTACCTCGCCACATTCCCTCCAGCATCTTGGACTCGTTGCTTGGAACATTTTGGACAGCCTGAGTGGGTCATAATGCCATCTGTGTAGGAGTTTATTGGCATGTAATTTATATTGGCTGGATATGGATGTTTTGGATGAAGCTTTACACATTGTTTCCCACTGGTCGGGACTTATCTCGTCTCCTATGTCTCTTTCCCATCTGCTTCTGAGTTGTTCTGTGGACCCGTCTCCCGCTTCAATTAGTTCTTTGTACATTACGGATATCAAGCCTTTCATTTCGGACTTAGAATCTAGGAGTTTTTCGAACGGAGTAAGATCTCTTTTCAACTTGTCCTTCCATTCGGGTTTTGTTAGGACACTTTTATCTGGATGTATTGGAAGGTGGATAATGGGCCTATTCCTAGGGCTTCAGTTAGTTCCGGTAGTGGAATGAAAGTGTCTTTTTCTGCAATTGCCCCACCCTTTCCAGGCCTGCCTCGTACCAGGATTGAAATCTACCTACGTTAGATATGTGGTCGTTTATGCCGGGAGAAGTGAAATGAACTTTAAAGCCTACCATGTAATGCCCAGTATTACTCCATCAATATTAATTTAATCGTATTTCTCCATTAAGTTAACGACATTTCAAAAATGCATCTCTCCTGCCCTGAAATCTCTCCACTGGCCCCTGGTGGCGGCAAGGATAAAGTTCAAGACCCTCTGCATCGTCCACAAGGCTTTCTGGGGCCAGAGCCCCACTAAACTCTCTCTGCCTAAATACCTTCCTTCTAAAGCCCTTCGCTCAGCTACCTCAAACTCTCTTTGGGTCAGATTCTTCTGCAAGCAGAGAATGGGGGGGTAGATCGCTCTCTCCTCTGTATGTGCCTCCCTCTGTTATGGCCTACCTGCCACTCTCAAACTTGAGCCGGACCACCTGAAGTTCAGAAGCAGCTCAAGACCTTCCTTTTCTCCTTTGCCTTCTCCCTCTTCCTCTCTCACCTCCTTGCTAACCTACCTGTCTGCGATGCTGACTGGTTGCTCGATACCCTCAGTGTCTCACTGGATACCAGGCTCCTCCATGACCAGTCACCCCTGCACTGCCTCCAGCCTACTGTGCACTCAGAGGCTGTAACTGTAATCTTACAGCCCCCTGCCTCCTTGCACCTACCCAGAGCCATGCTGCTCTGATCGGACTTCCTTCTACCCTTTCCCATTCTCTTCCACCTCTCCCTTCCCCCAGCACATATCGTTGTCACACTTGCACAATCCCAATGTCACAAGGCCTAGTTGTATTGTTTGTCTTGCCTCCCCCCTGTTTCCCCTCCCTTGTCTTGTGGCTCCAAGAAACACTGGTGTAGAGGTGCGTTATAAGTCAATCATGTATCATATTTCATAAAATTCACATTGAACAATCCCAAAAATAAAAAATCAGCTTTAACATATTCAAACAAGCTATATATAAAAAAAACCTGATCATTACAATTAGATATAAAACAAAGCTTGCATGCATGTCCATGCTTACGCAAAACAGAATCAACAACAAATTAACAGAAAAGTAACCAAATCTTCATCAAGTCTTATTTTGCAGGCACACTGTGTGCTTCCTCCTGCACACCTTAACGTATTGAGGGATAGGTACATTTAAATGTACCATTAGCATCAGCCTCTAGGATTCTGGGGATCTTCTTTCACAGATTTCTGCTTGCCATCTTATATGTGTAGTAAGTCTGCATTTAAAGCTAAAGGGGGCAGCCTGTGGATATTTTGGACATCTGCCTCTCCCTGTTGGACAAGCTCTTGGCTTTAAGAGCTATTATGAGTTGACTTAATTTGCCAACTGTAGTTATATCACACCGCCCCCACCCCCATACAACAAGCCTTTTTCTTTCCCAAGGGGGAACTGCAGTCACACTTGCACTAAAATTCCCTCTACGATTAGCAGAAAATCCCAGCTGAGCGTTTAAAAAATAAGTTACAAATTGTACGTGGCCCGACACCTTCAATCCGAACACCCCCAATTCAGGTCATAATGCGCTACCAGGTGCATCTGCAGGGAGGCTTGCTATTTGGCACAGGCATTTATTTGCAACCCTTCCAGGACATGACGGTTTGAACCACCCTAGACTTTGCTTCCATAAAGATCATGGAACAGACCTTTGCCATATATACCTCCAGGCACTTGTCCAATCAGAATACCTTGAACGTGAAATAAAACTGTAAAAAAGCCCTTTAATCCTTAACAGTGCCCTTTCAACTGCCCTCTTGAAATGATTGACCAAAGCACTGCTCTTTCAGACGAGTAGGCTCAAATAGAAATTACATTCATTTAAAAACTAGCTACACGTTTTCACCCTTTACCTGTACACCATCATTTTTGTTTTTTATCATATTTAATTTCAAACTTAATTTCCATAGTCATTTGTGTTTAGCAGGCCCTGTTTGAGACCTGCCATTGTTAAGTACAAATAGCTGTGTCTTCGGCATTAAGAAGCATGCTATAAAAATGTACCCTTCAGAGAGGGTGGATTAAGAGAAGTACTCAAATCAACGTCAGAAAGGAATACATCTCGGCCAACTGATGTCCCTGATTTTCACCTTTATTGGTGGGGAAAAGCAATGTACAATTCCCTGATATTGTATATCTGACAGATGCGGAGATGTCTGCGTATGGTAGTTGGATAAGATTTAATAAACCATTAGGCACCACATAAAAATGTAAATTGCGTCACACTGTGATTTTATCAATCAAATAAAAAATGATTTCTCCAAATCTATAAAAAAGGCAAAAATAATCTCCCTCCCTTAACCTGACCGCATTTCTCCATGATGGTGCTCAGAGTGAATCAGTGGCCCACTGTACTAAGCCAACCCCCTGAAACCAGTTTGGGAGGGCTTCCAGATATTGTTACTTTGAGTCCACTCTTCCACTCTGAGCAACATACATCTGGAGAATATCTTACTGGCCATGTCCAGTAAGGAAATTGGCCTATAACCATGGAGGGCTGGTGGTCCAAGGCATACTTGTCCAAGGAGATGTCATAATGCATGTAATGACAACGGCATTAAACATAGAACTATTTGGTGTACTTCAAAAAACCTCCCATTGTTTCTCAATACATTCTTCTATTTTGTTTGTCTTTTGGCCATTATTATAGGCCATTTTAAAACTATAAATCTGACCAGCGGTGTCCAAACCACTCCATAAATCATTGTTCAATTTTCTTTTCAAGATTCTACATTCTGCATCAAACCATGGGGCATGCCTTTCTATAACCTGGACCTCCTGAACTTGGGGACACTGTTTGCCAACAGCTCTGTTCCGGAGAGTTTCAACCAAAGACTCAAACAAACGTAAACTTTCCTTTATGGCCTCTGAACTGATTAACAGTTTTAAAGAGAATATCTTAATTTCTTGTGAATTAGTAATTCTTTCCAATGCCTCCTTGTTGAGCTCAGGCATCACCAACCAGCTAATCCTGTATGCTTAGCGATGCACAATTCGCCACTAAAGATCACAGAAAATCCCTGGGTAGAATGCTAAAGTGCACCTGAAAATCAGTGCTCCATTAGTGACCAATTTTACTGTCCAAACATTTGCACTACATTTAATAAAAATATTTTGCTCAAGAACCTGAAACCCCCTGGTAATGTTTTAGTCCTACTATATTGTTGAGCAACTTGACTGGTCTTATGTGTATTCAAATTTCCTACTGACCACTCAATGTCCTCAACATTTCCTGTAAACAACCACTTAATGTCAAAGTTAAAGGCCTTATTATATTTCTAATTTGTGTTGTAATAATATTTCCGCCAAGTGAGCGCAAATATGCTCCAAAAAATGGATGTTGCTTACCATTTTATTTGATATGCACGTCTTGCTCACTGCACTCAAAAGATTGGGGACTCCTATGCGAACAGGTACCCAGAGGCATTCCCTATGCGGAAAAATAGCACTCAGCAAATTCTAAAGCAGCTTGTACCATATTTTTCCAGGGTTGGCTTTCCTGAAGTCCTGATGTAGCAAGGTTCAAATTTGATGAGCAACCTCATGGGGGAAGTCAAGGAACTACTCCATACCGGCACCATAGGAATTTCAGTGTACCATCCCCAAACAGATGGGAGCGAGATTCAATAAAACTCTTCAAATGTTCCTAAGAAAGTTCGTAGATAAGATGCAGAAGGACTGGACTGTATGATCCCCTTAGCATTATTTGCAGTAAGGAAAAGCCCTCAGGCATCTACTGAATTTTCCCCTTTTTCGAGCTCCACTATGGCAGGAAACCTAGAGATGTCCTGGACATGCTCTGAGAGACCTGGGAAAAACGAGAAGAGGCACCCATTTCCCCTTTCACAGACCACTACCAGACTGCGAGAGCACATGAAACTTGTTTGAAATTTAGTGTATAGTCATATGGAAAAGGCCCAACTCCAGAAAAATCCAACTACGACAAAAAGGTGAGCTTAAGATACTTTTCCTGTCAGACAGAAAGTATTTGTTCTCTTGCCTACCTCGGAAAACAAGCTTGATTCCAAGTGGCATGGGCCATATTAAATACTAGAACGAACAG
Source organism: Ambystoma mexicanum (assembly GCF_040938575.1). Lineage (NCBI taxonomy): Eukaryota > Metazoa > Chordata > Amphibia > Caudata > Ambystomatidae > Ambystoma > Ambystoma mexicanum. The sequence continues at coordinate 1,235,026,536 of NC_090926.1, read as the reverse complement.
GCAGCTCTTTAACAACCTGCAATAATTGTAGGTCGTTAAAGCTGCCAGAGGCTCTTTCCAGGACGCTCTGTCGCTGTGTGCAATGGGCTTGGATGCTTGGTCAACAAGCCCAAATACACTTGGCAACACTGCGAGCAGCACTGTAGAGAGCTTAGCCCAGGTAGGGGGGCACATGATTTCAGAGGAGGGGCCTGGCCCCTCCTGGTAATGCTACTGCTTCCAGGCTCAGGTTTAGGTCACCAAGGAGGAGGATTTTAGACAAAGTCTTAATCTTGTCTCCAAGGATGTGGAGTAGGCTCTCTTTGAAGCTTCGATTGGGGCCAGGAAGGAGGTACAGGAGGTGGATAGTAATGGTACGTGTGGGTGATGTGGTCAACTTAACAGAAAGGATGTCTCAGTTTCCTGTAAATGGTGAAACCAGGGGGGATAGCTAAGGAGAGGGCTGGTCCAGATACATTGTGAAGCAAAGCCAGGTTTCGGAGATGGCCAAGGCATCAAGGTTGCGAGAGGTAATATCTCGCAGTGATCCCCAATGTGTAGCTCAGTAGCAACAAGTTGCTCGCAGCACCCTCAATTGTTGCTCGTCAGTTGCTCTGGGCCATGGTGTGGAGGCCTAGAAGGAGGTGCTGAAGGGATGAGACCTCAATCGCAGCATAGCCAGGACAGGGTCCTGGACTGTGCGAGAATGTTGGCCAATGATCTGCTGTGGTTTCAGATGACTTATGGTTTATGCAAGATTTGAGTTTGTTATGCCACCATGGTTGTTCTGCGTGTCTGGGTGGCTGAGATCCAATACCTTGTAATTAGGCGCTGGACAGTGGTTCCGTATAACACATACTGTGTACCACATGTAAAGATAAAGCAAAGCATATGTTTGTCACAGGAGTGACAGTCCATGTTTAAATTACTGATGGATAACTAAACCAACAAATGTTGCAAACACATATCGTGTGTGGAAATTGATACTCATTGGATACCAAGGAACCACTGTCCAGCGCTTAATTACAAGGTATTGGATCTCAGACAGACAGAACAACCTTTGCAAACACTGGGACCTTAGGAGCTTTGTCCCCCTGAGTTCCACCTGACAGGCAGCAGACTACACTAAGAAGGAAGCAACAGACAAACTAGCGCAAAACCCACAGTCCCAACAAGCTCTCTAACCACTTTAACTAATTGTTGCCACCATGCACATTATTTTTCAGTAAATGTCCTTACTGGCTAGGGGGCGCCGAGATGTGCTGAAGCACCTCCGCTGCTTGCTTTCCCAGGGCAGAAAAAAAGGAGTCTGAGCCCCTCCAAAGCCCCCTGTGAAGAGGATCCGTCCCCCCGGAGGCTGAGCAGACCCTCCAGGCACCTGCTGGGTGAAATCCCAGTCGGTGTCGGTGACGGGAAGCAGGAGTTCCAGCCTGGGTTGTCTGGCCGGGGAAGACGTTGGCGGTGTGTCTCCCGCTGACAGCTCCGCAGCGGTTAGAGCTTACCCCGGGTGGGGGAGGGGCTTTGAGACCTTTCGGTGCGGTGGCCCCTGTCCTGGGGGGATTCAGAGAGGTCTGCGTTTGGGGGCTCATTCTCCTCACCCCCCGAAGATGATGATGGGAGGAGCGCTGCGGGGGTGAGGAGCGTCGTAGCAGTGGCTGCTGTATGTCTCCCACGGAAAGGTGGGTGCCTGAGTCTTGTGTGGCCTCCAGAGGCCCTGGGAGCAAGAGGAGGAGAAGGAGACCCGGCAGGGGAGATAGGCTGAGGAGCAGAGGTTGGTGGTGGCGAGGAGGGGCAGCCTTCCCCTGAGCGGGTTGGGGAGCCTGGTGGAGTGGTCTGATCCACGTGGAGGAGCTCCAGAGGGATGCTGCGCTGTGGCGGGGGGAGGGTCCCTCCACCCCTCATAGCCCTGTTCTCCGGGGGAGCCTGGATTTGAGTGACGGTGTCTCCAGCAACTCCACAGCTGCCCATGTCAGCCCATTTGTTTACCCTTTTTCAGTAGCTGCCGCAGTCCTGGTGTGTCAGGGGCCGAGGTCCTGTCAGGGGGCAGTGGAGGAGGCCTGGACCCCGTCTGAAACATGTGATATAGGTAGTGGACGTTCCCGGGGACTGGAATCGCTCCTGGACTGGCCTTTCCACCTGGCGGCAATCACTTCGCCAACATCATGTGCCATCACCTGCCCTCTGTGCACTCTTTGTCATCCTGGCTACACTGATGTACTCCCCCACTCTCCAATGACTGGTCTGATCTCAACCTTGTATGCAGAGGTTACTGGAGCGACCTAAGCATGGCTGCACTGGAAGCGATATAGGTTGTCCCCCATATTGCCACAGACCGTCATAGTGGAGGTTCTCCCCTACCGGCGCGGCCGCCTCTCTGTTTGCCCACAGCCGTAAACTCATTGTCTCTGTACTGAATCTTGAGGCGAGGGGGAAGCATTGTATCCCGTCCCTTGAAATAGGCGCTTATCACGAGTCTATGGTGGTTTTCTGGTTCTTCGCCTCTGCTCTAGTGGCCTTGCATTTCACCGGACTCCTGCTGTAGTCCTCTCTAGAGGCCTCCTGGGGGCTTCTGTGGAGTCCGGGTTGGCACCCATTCCTCCACCTCAAATGGACTGGGCAAAATCCTTCCAGAGGTTCCATCACTCTCCAGTGATGGCAAAGGATAACTGCACATCGTCTGTCATTGCTCATCCAGAAGAGATGGACTCCCAAACAATGAATGGAACGATGTCGGGCCTGTTGGGGGAGATCGAGGATTCAGGGCTGACATCAGTAGGAGACTAGACACGTTAGACAAGAAGGTTGACTCAGTGGATGACCGAGTCCAAGCACTGGAAGCCAACCAATCCTCGGTCAACATTCTGGAGACTGAAATTGATGCTCGCCTGTCAGAGTTGGAAAGGAGAGAGGAGAAGATATCCCTTAAACTGGATGACTTGGAGAACAGTGAGCGCCGCTGCAATCTAAGATTTTTGGGTGTTCCTGATCGAGATGGGGAGACGCCGGCAGACATTGTCAAAATAGTGAATGCGGTTGTGAATAAGCTTTTTGATGAGGGGAATACTATTGAGCCAACAATCGACAGAGCCCACAGAGCAGGTGCCCCTGCGAGAGGGCCCCGATCGATCCTAGTGAAGTTTCACTATTACTCCGAGAAGGCCAAGATCTTGGAGCTAGCATGGAAGAAGGGGCCCATTGAGTGGGAAGGATCAAAAATCTCAATTTACCAGGATTTGTCAGTCCTCACTTAATTGCGCAGGCGATTATGCAGCCCTTTAACGAAATGGCTCCAGTCTTGGGGTGTGAGATACAGATGAGTTCACCCTTTTTCTCTCTCGTTTGAAGTGGAATGGTACAAGTACTCACTGTTTACTGAAGTGGATATACAAAGAGTGTCTCAGGAACTCCTGGGTGGCTGCGCTGTGAAGGACGGAGAACCGAATGGAGGGAAAGCTGTGTCGGAGCCTTGTATGGCAAATCAATTTGTGGAAAGGCGCCGGATCCGGGGCCATAGGAAATTCAGAAAGATGGCTCCGCCCTCCCCCGGGCAGCCAGCTACCTGACCTGGCCTTGTGTTCATAATGCTTTAAATAGGTTCGATGGGGGGGTGTTAGTTTAGGAGGTTCTCTCTCCCCAGATTTGTGGGAGAGATGTCCCTTGTCTTTTGGTCCCTTGCAAGGATATGTTGTCTTTTCTCTCTTTCTTGACGATTTCTGGGGAGGTTGGGGGGGAAGGAAGGAAGATGCGGTTTCAGATGAATTACTTTGCTATGTGGGGGGGGCACAGAATGTTGTGGGCTTTTATTGTTGTATGTCGCCCTGGTGAAGGTGACTCCTAGTGGCCTGGTCATGCGTCAGGTTCAATGACGCAGGTAATCCAGGGGCTCGGGAAAGAGGGGGGGCAAGAGTTTTTTTTTTCTATGACTGTAGGGTATAACTGTTGCTATCAACCGTTTGGAGGCTCAGTCCACCGGAGAGGGTTAGATCTAGAGGGGAACCATGGGCGTATTATTTATGGGAGAGGTCTCGGGGGTTTTTGTACTCCGAGTGAAGTAGAGCGAGGATCTGATTCCCCTGATGGCTGATCCTGACTTTTTGTTGACTCTGGGCTCACTGAATACACGTGGTCTCAACTCGCCCCAAAAGCAATCCCTGTTAGTGAAAGAATTTAATAGATTGAAACTGGATTTTCTCTTTCTCCAGGAAACCCACTGAGTGAGGGGGGGAGGACCATCTCTTAAGGCTAGGTTGATACAGAGGGTCTTTCCCGCGTCATGTCATGCTAAGAAGAGGGGGGTAGCAATAGTGGCTGCATCTAAGGCCCATTTCACCCTGAAGGCCCAGTATAGGGACCCTGAGGCTCGATTTATTATGATTAAGGGGGAAGTGAGGGGTTCCAAGGTGACTCTAGTCTCTATATATGCCCCCAATGAAGCCCAAGATCGCTTTTGGTTGGAGATGAAGTCCAACATTGTGTCTTTTACGGAGGGTGCCCTTGTGGTGGGAGGGGATTTTAATATGGTATTAGACCCGGATCGTGATAGGAGGTCAGACCGCCCTATTATGGACTCTCCGATACAGAAACGTCTAGCAGCCTCGTTTCAAGACACCAATGACGAGTTTCTAAAACTCATCAGTCATACTCTAGAATCGACTACATTCTAGTCGGCAGGGCGCTCTGTGAGAGGATCATGAAAACGGAGATGGAAGTGACACCGTGGTCAGACCATGACTTAGTTAAGGTCCGATTGGGTGTGTCAAGGAGAGTCCTTGGACCAGGGAGATAGACCTGCAATGATCTCCTGTTGAAGGATAAGGAGTTATATCAGTCTATCCTTGCCTCCATTAAGGAATTCTTGGGCAAGGTCCTGCAGAGGATGGGGTTGGGGGTTAGGTTTTGTAAGTGGATTTCAGTGCTTTATAATGGTCCTATGGCCAAAGTGGCAGTGAATGAGACCGTTTCAACCTCTTTCTTGCTTTCCAGGGGGACCCATCAGGGATGCCCGATTTCGCCCCTCCTCTATGCACTGGCGTTGGAGCCCTTGGCGATAGCCATAAGGGAGCGTCAGGGATTACGGGTGTTCGCTGTGGGGATCTCGAGTTCAAGCTCTCCCTATTTGCGGACGATGTCCTTGCGTACTTGACCAACCTCCAGACCTCGCTTCCGAACCTCTTGGACTTGATCCGTGAGTTCGGCAGCTTTTCGGGGCTGAAGATTAACCCAGGGAAGTCATCTCTGATGCCAATGGGCAGAGTCGAAGAGGAAGTTGAGGATAGGGAGTCATGGGGAGGTATTAGAGTTGAGCGCAAAGCTACGCCTTACCTGGGGATTCTCCTCTCGAGAGACTTGTCTAGCCTCTTCGAAGTAAACTATCCTCCTATCCTTGCCAAGATTAAGTCTGACTTGCTTCGCTGGGCCCCCTTGACACTCTCGTGGCTTGGCCCAATGGTGTCAGTTAAGATCACCAAGAAGGTGAGAGATCTCTTGTGGTCCCCTCCCAAGGACCTCCTGTATAAAATTAGGAATCGCCCAACCTTATCTGTGTTGTGGAAACTGTGGAAGGACGACAGAGAAAATGCGTCTCTTTCTTCCTAGCCCTCTCCTCTGTCATCTCAGTGGGGCCCCCCGATCGACCTGGGCAATAGAGACCTGCGTGGGACACAGGGTTGGTCGGATGTGGGTCTTGAACGCGCGGCGCAGCTCTTCCAACAGGGTGAATTCATTGAATATGCTAGTTTAAGAGAGGCCATGGGAGAATCCCCAATGCCAATCTTTAACTATATCCGAGTGAAAGGGATCCTGACTGATAGCCTTTGGGTGGAAGGGCTGGCTCGTCCTCTTATGCCACTTGAGAAAATCATAGTTGAATCCCCCTCAAGGAGGGGGTCCTTGTCTAGATTTTACAAGATCTTAATTACAGCGGAGTTAAAGAGCAGACAGGGGTTCAAGAAGCAGTGGGAAACTAGTCTGGGGATGGTGGTGGAAGGAGATACGTGGGCTGCCATCTTTAAGTATCTTTTCTCGGGTAGACTATACACAGCAGCAATAGCGCACAACTTTAAAGTTCTACATGCATGACACCTTGCACCAGTGAGACTCGCTAAAATGTACCCGGGGGTGGTCCTGGCCTGTCCAAGGCAGTGTGGTTTGTGGTTCCATTTGTGGTGGGAGTGTCCGGTTATACAGAAGTATTGGGCAGACCTCCGGAGTTGGATTGACAAGATAGCGGGGGTCCCTCTGCCCCTTCTCCCCCTTGAATTCCTCTTTGGCGTCTCCTGCCTGGATGGGCTCTCGGCTCCCCTGCCTGGGGTGGTTCAAGCCATGCTCAGAGTGGGAAGACTGGCCTTAGCACAAAAGTGGAAAAGTGTTTTGGCTCTGGGAAAAGCGGACTGGATGGCTAAGCTTTGGGCAATATTTACATATGCATTGACTCGTGATACTATGAATTCTTTCCTGCAGGACTGGATGGTGGTTTTGCTCCACGAGAGCTGTGAATTGATGAGACTATGAACTCTTGTGAATTGGACCGATACCTATTATGTGTGTATTCTCCAGTAGCCATCATTCTACTTCCTCTTAATGTTTGAGCCTAATGTGTCAGCTGTTGTGACGCATTGTTCCCTTGAGCGCGTGGCCCTTGTGACTCCATTAATATGTTGAATATGGTTGTTTCTTGAGCGGGGGTGGGAGAGGGTGGTGGGGGTTCCTAATTGCAATGTTGGGGTAGCTATTGTTGGTCTAATGGTTTTACATTGCTTTGATGTCTGAAAATGTTCAATAAAATTTAAGTGGAAAAAAAATGTCCTTACTAATTATAGCAGTGTCATTGTTAAAATCCTGTCATCTTCAGATACTTTGCCCAGCTGACAAATGCATCAATGAGCAAAATAGTTGAACCATGTTTGTGTGCTGGAGAAAATGGTCATGATCTAGTGTCACCAATATTTATTTTTACATAGTTTCCTAGTGGAAAATGTTCATCGTTTGATACTCTGCCGATCTGGTATGTGGTAATGGGCAGATAAAGTAAATGGCATGCTACATGTTTCATAATGAATTTGCCAAATACTTATTGAACACTACTGCACTCCTTTATGAAGTGGTCATCAAATACTCAAAGTTTTGACCAATGATTGCCACTAAGCTTTGCGTAAAATACCTTTTGGGTAGAGAAAAGAAGGCTCCAAATCCTTCAGATTAATATTATTTCTATTCCTGCCCACTTTTTCACCAATGTAACAGGCCTTGGTACCTTTTAAAATGCATTATCTGCCATTACATGCCCAAAGAAGTCTTAGGAGGTAACCTCCAAAGCACCAGTGAAGTGATCTTTAAAGCCTACCATGTAATGCCCAGGATTACTCAATCAATATTTATTTAATCGTATTCCACCATTATGTTAACATTTCAAAAATGCATCTCTCCTGCCCCAAAATCTCTCCACTGGCTCCTGGTGGCGGCAAGGATAAAGTTCAAGACCGTCTGCATCCTCCACAAGGCTTTCTGGGGCCAGAGCCCCAGTAAACTCTCTCTGCCTGAATACCTTCCTTCTAAAGCCCTTCGCTCAGCTACCTCAAACTCAGATGCTTCTCCAAGCAGAGAATGGGGGTAGATCTCTCCCTCCTCTGTATGGACTCCCTGCTACTCTCAAACTTGAGCCCGACCACCTAAAGTTCTGGAAGCAGCTCAAGACCTTCCTTTTCTCCTCTACCTTCTCCCTCTCCCTCTCTCACTTCCTTGCTAACCTACCTGTCTGCAACGCTGACTTGTTGCTTGGTACCATCAGTGTCTCACTGTATACCAGGCTCCTCCATGACCAGTCGTCCCTGCACTGCCTCCAGCCTACTGTGCACTCAGAGGCTGTAACTGTAATCTTACAGCCCCCTGCCTCCTTGCACCTACCCAGAGCCATGCTGCTCTGATCGCACTTCCTTCTACCCTTTCCCATTCTCTTCCACCTCTCCCTTCCCCCTGCACTTATCGTTGTCACACTTGCACGATCCCAATGTCACAAGGCCTAGTTGTATTGTTTGTCTTGTCTCCCCCCTGTTTCCCCTCCCTTGTCTTGTGGCTCCAAGAAACACTGGTGTACAGGTGAGTTATAAATCAATCATGTATCATATTTCATAAAATTCACATTGAACAATCCCAAAAATAAAAAATCAGCTTTAACATATTCAAACAAGCTATATATAAAAAAAACCTGATCATTACAATTAGATATAAAACAAAGCTTGCATGCATGTCCATGCTTATACAAAACAGAATCAACAACAAATTAACAGAAAATAACCAAATCTTTATCAAGTCTTATTTTGCAGGCACACTGTGTGCTTCCTCCTGCACACCTTAATGTATTCAGGGATAGGTACATTTAAACGTACCATTAGCATCACCCTCCAGAATTCTGGGGATCTTCTTTCACAGATTTCTGCTTGCTATCCTATATGTGTAGTAAGTCTGTATTTAAAGCTAAAGGGGGCAGCCTGTGGATATTTTGGACATCTGCCTCTCCCTGTTGGACAAGCTCTTGGCTTTAAGAGCTATTTTGAGTTGACTTAATTTGCCAACTGTAGGTATATCCCACCCCCCTATCCAAATGGACAGTGCCCTACAACACCGCCTCCACCCCCGTACAACAAGCCTTTTTCTTTCCCAACGGGGAGCTGCAATCACACTTGCACTGAAATTCCCTCTACGATTAGCAGAAAATCCCAGCTGAGCATTTAAAAAATAAAGTTACAAATCGTAATTGGCCCGACACCTTCAAACCGAACACCCCCAATTCAGCTCATAATGCGCTACCACGTGCATCTGCAGGGAGGCTTGCTATTTGGCACAGACATTTATTTGAACCCCCTCCAGGACATGACGGTTTGAACCACCCTAGATTACGCTTCCATAAAGATCATGCGAAAGACCTTTGCCATATATACCTCCAGGCACTTGTCCAATCAGAATACCTCAAACGTGAAATAAAACTGTACAAAAGCCCTTTAATCCTTAACGATGCCCTTTCAGCTGGCCTCTTGAAATGATTGACCAAAGCACTGCTCTTTGAGACGAGTAGGCTCAAATAGAAATGACATTCATTTAAAAACTAGCTACACATTTTCACCCTTTTCCTGTACACCATCATTTTTGTTTTTATCATATTTAATTTCAAACTCAATTTCCATAGTCATTTGTGTTTAGCAGGCACTGTTTGAGACCTGCCAGTGTTAAGTACAAATAGCTGTGTCTTCGGCATAAAGAAGCATGCTATAAAAATGTAGCCTTCAGAGAGGGTGGATTAAGAGAAGTACTCAAATCAACGTCAGAAAGGAATACATCTCGGCCAACTGATATCCCTGCTTTTCACCTTTATTGGTGGGGAAAAGCAATATACAATTCTCTGATATTGTATATCTGACAGATGGGGAGATGGTTGCGTATAGTAGTTAGATAAGATTTAATAAACCATTAGGCACCACATAAAAATGTAAATTGCGTCACGCTGATTTTATCAATCAAATAAAAAATGATTTCTCCAAATCTATAAAAAAAGGCAAAAATAATCTTCCTCCCTTAACCTGAGCGTATTTCTCCATGATGGTGCTCAGAGTGAATCAGTGGCCCACCATACTAAGCCATCCCCTGAAACCAGTTTGGGAGGGCTTCAAGATATTGTTACTTTGAGTTCACTCTTCCAGTCTGAGCAACACACATTTGGAGAATATCTTACTGGCTATGGCCAGTAAGGAAATTGGACTATAACCGTGGGGGGCTGGTGGTCCAAGGCATACTTGTCCAAGGAGATGTCATAATGCATGTAATGACAACTGCATTAAACATAAAACTATTTGGTGTACTTCAAAAAAGCTCCCATTGTTTCTCAATAAATTCTTTTTTGTTTGTCTTTTGGCCATTTTCATAGGCCATTTTAAAACTATAAATATGACCAGCGGTGTACACACACCTCATTAAACCATTTTTTAATTTTCTTTGCAAGATTCTACATTCTGCATCGAACCATGGGGCATGCCTTTGTATAACCTGGACCTCCTGAACTTGGTGACACTGCTTGCCAACAGCTCTGTCCCGGAGAGTTTCAACCAAAGACTCAAACAAACGGAAACTTTCCTTTGTGGCCTCTGAAATATTTAACAGTTCTAAAGAGTATATCTTAATTTCTTGTGAAATAGTAATTCTTTCCAATGCCTCCTTGTTGAGCTCAGGCATCACCAACCAGCTAATCTTGTATGCTTAGCGATGCACAATTTGCCACTAAAGATCACAGAAAATCTGTGGGTAGAATCCTAAAGTGCACCTGAAAATAAGTGCTCCATTTGTGACCAATTTTACTGTCCAAATATTTGCACTACATTTAATATATATATTTCGCTCAAGAACCTGAAACACCCCGGTAATATTTTAGTCCTACTATATTGTTGAGCAACATGACTGGTCTTATGTGTATTCAAATTTCCCACTGACCAAATGTCAAAGTTAAAGGCCTTATTATACTTCTAATTTGTGTTGCAATAATATTTCCGCCAACTGAGCGCAAATATACTCTTTCTAAAAATGGATGTTGCTTACCATTTTATTTGATATGCACATTTTGCTCACTGCACTCAAAAGATTGGAGACCCCTATGCGAACAGGTAGCCAGGGTTCTCCAGCATGGGGTCTAGCATGGATTCACATGCTCATGAATATTCCCCGTCGTCAGGCTGGGAATCCTCGATAAAGAAAAAATCAGTATCAGTTTCGTTTCTGATCTGTCTTTCTTAGTAGTAACCAATCACTGATCTCTGGGTCCTACTGCCCACAGCCAATGACTGCCCTCTCCCTAAGCCCCGCCTCTGGCAGCCATCCTCAGAATTTTACCGCACGCTCAAGTGTTGGAAGTTCTCGTGTTTAGCTCTCGAGTTCTTTACTGCGTTTTCACGTTTTTTCAGGAGAATTTCTCATTTTTTCGGTTTAATACGAGCCTCAAGCTCCACCGTTTCTACTTCCGATAACGGGGACCCGTTTTGGTATTCTTCTACGCCCCTCAAGGGTGAAGTTTTCGTCGAGTTTACACTTCTTGGAGGATTCCGGAAGATCTGCGGCCTACCTCAACGGACATGGCCCAGGACAAAGGGAGCTCGACACCGGGATCCAAGCTGTTCAGGAACTGCCCTGGATGTTGATTATATAACGTTTTCAAGGAGGACGAGCATTCGCGATGTCTCTACTGCCTCCATGGGGACAAGACGCACGTAGAGAAGGACTGTGCGTTCTGCAAGAACCTTTCGGAACGGACCAAACAAGATCGTCGTTCCCGCCTCGCCACCTGGCTGGAGAAGGGCACAGCAATTGAGAATGACGAAGAAGAAGTCTGAGCGGGCTTCTAAATCCTTCGAGGGCGCCCCGGCGACGGGGGGCCCAACAGAAGGCCAAGCACCGTGAGTCCGCGGGCGCGCCGAAAGGTCGGGCTCTTCGGTTGCCAAGCAGGGCGCTACTTTCCTGGCACGTTCGACCACGAGCCAACGCTCTGGTTCGGGGAAGAGGAAGTCTGAGAACCGGGGTAGGCCGCTGGAGCAGACAACGATCAATCTCGAAGGGGGAGTGAGGTGTTGACCCTCCCCCCAAGGCGAAGGCCTAGGACACACCTAAGGTGGTGAGGGCCTTGATCCACCCGGCTAAGGCCTCTACCGAAGTGGTCTCTGCGACCCTGGCGGATGCGGCTGAGACTACGCCAATGGAAACGGCTTCTGGGCCCCTAGTATCCCAGAAGCCGTTTCCGGGGGGGGGGGCGGCCACCGTCCCCCCCCCCCCCGGCTGAAATAGAGGGGGGAGGGGGGCGGTGGCCGTTACAGACTCGGAATCAGCCTCTGAGGAGGAACTGGTGGAGACCGAGAGGGGCCTCAGCGAAAGGTCCATAGGCCTCAACGAGAGGTTCATAAACCTCAATGAGAAGTTTGAGAATGTTCGATCCCAGGGGACGGTCCCTGCTGACATGATCGGAGATGGCGACGAGGACGACGAACAGGGCCCAGTGGAGCGGCCACCCCGTCCGTCGCAGCCATTGCCGGAGCCCCAGGATAGCTCGGCGGCCATTTTGTTGGCAATCCAATCCTTATGTACCGAGATAAGGACGAGATTACCACGCACCCCGACGGAGGAGCCAGAACCAGGAAGCCCTCTGGACAAGCGGAGGAGAGTCCACCCCGCTCTGGCCTTCATGCCTGCGAGACCAGTGGACCCCTCATCCCCCTTGCCGGGAGAGGATACGGCGACGGGCGATGACACAGCAGACATCCCGTCGTAACCCCCCCGCGGGCATCCCCAGCTGACGAGGTTGGCTCTTTCCACGCCATGATAACCAGGGCATCTGAGCTTTTCCAGCTCTGCCCTGAAGAACAGAAAAAGGAGGGGTTTCTGTACCAAAGACGAGAGGCTAAGAGGAAGACGGCACTCGCGGTGCCTTTACTCGACGACATCTGGGACGAGGGGCTTGCTGTCCTCAAGAACCCTGCCACGACACCCGCCAAGAGGGACAGATACGAGAAGAAGTACCGAGTCCCCGATGCTGCCCCCTTGTGCCTCAGGGCCCAGCCCACGCCGGACTCAGTCGTCTCGGCAGCGGCTAAGAAGAAGGGAGCGGGCGCGCGGCTTCAACTTCCACTTCCCTGCCGGACAGCGACTCGGCGGCGATGACGATTAAGGCAGCCAATGCCTTAGCGATCGTGGCCCGCTCCGACAGGGAGCTCTAGTTCAAGATAGCTCCCCTGCTAGATTTCCTGCCTGATGACAAAAGGACAGAGAGGCCCTAGAAATTCTTCAGGAGGGCGAGGTGGCGTCGGATCACGCCATTACGGTGGCAACGGACATTGCCGATACCGGATTTCGCCAACTGGGCAACGGAGTTTGCCTCCGACGACGAGGATGCCTCAAGGCGACAGACTTTCGCCAGGACGTCCAGACCAGAGTGTTGGACATGCCGTTCCACGGCAACAACCACTTTGGTAAGGCGGTGGATGAGTCTCTACAGGCCATCAAGACCGACTCGGAGACGGCCCGGGCCCTTGGGGTGCTTCAGCAGTGACGGCCCTTTCGGAGCTCTGGAGGCAGACACGGTGCCTCCAAAGGATCCAGCGGTGGCTCTTCCACCTACCGCCAGGCGGCCCACTCCTCTTCCCAGGAGGCCTACAGAGGTCGTGGCAAGCAAGGGGGTTCCCGCCATCGTCACCAAGGAGGCCAAGGCGGCAAGGCCGCTTCCAAGCAAGACTGACCCGGCTGGGTGGTCGGGCCCCCACCGAAGCACCCCAGTGGGAGGCCGACTGACGAAGTTCGTCAGGGTCTGGGAGTCCATCTCCACCGATCGTTGGGTGTTGGACACCCTGGCCAACGGGCACTCACTGGAATTCCTAAAGAAGTGCCCTCGCATTCCTCCCGTGGCCAGGAAGGAGAATCACGTCCCTCAACTGATGTTGGAGGTAAAGGCGATGCTCAAGAAGGGTGCCATAGGCCTCGTCCCCAGGAGGCTCCGGGGCTCCGGAGTATACTCAAAGTACTTCCTCGTCAGAAAGAAGACAGGCGGTTGGTGCCCCATCCTAGACCTGCGTCGGTTAAACAAATACATCAAGGCGCAGAAATTCAGGATGGTCACCCTGCAGCACGTACTGGGACAGCTGGAGGAAGGCGACTTCCTATCGTCGCTGGACCTGGAGGATGCTTACTTCCACATCCCCATTTTAAAAAGGCACAGGAAGTTCCTAAGGTTCGTGGTTCAAGGACGCCACTACCAATTCAGAGCCCTACCGTTCGGATTAAAGTCGTTACCCAGGTTTTCACCAAGTGCCTGGCACCAGTGGCGGCGCGGCTGCGCCTGCAGGGGATCCAAATCTACCCCTACCTGGACGACTGGCTATTCCGGGCAAGGTCAAGGGAACTCGCCGTCGATCATACGGCGAGGACCGTCCGGTTGCTCACGGAGCTGGGGTTCTCCATCAACTACCCCAAATCCCACCTGGTTCCGTCGCAAGTAGAAAAATCCCGTTTGTAGCCAACCTTAGCTCAACCTTGGCGACATCAATTGTAATGGTGAAGGTCAATAAGTTATTACTATTTCATAGAAGTCTCGAAGTTGTCAGCACAAGTTTTCCCATAAGATTGTGTGGCTACTGCACAAGATAAATTCCTAAATGCTTGATATATGAGAATAGTCACTCACATGCGCCAGCTCCTCAAATCATCAAGTGAATGGTTAATTGTTCAGTGAGTCAGAGTCAATGAGTCAAATCAAATTTAATGGCATAGTGTTATTTTTACACTAATACATCTGTAGTTATAACTCTTGTTTTCAAAAATTCACTCAGGTCAAAAAATGAATGTTGTTATTTTTACAGTTGCAGAAATTCTCACTCTTGTTTACAAAAATTCACTCAGGTCAAGATATAAATATTGTTATTCTTGCAGTTGCAAAAGTCTCAACACTTGTTTCCCCATTGCTAGTTGCAATGGTTCATCAGGAGAAAAATAAGTAGTATTCAGTCTGTGAAAAGAAAAATAGAAAAGGGAAAAGGAAAAGGGAAAACAGGTTTAAGATTAATGTTTCCCTTATCTGCAAATATCTTAAAATAACAAAGTGCTAGTCTCTGGGTTAGTTTAGGTTGTTTAGGAATGATGGTGACTCACCTATTAAATGTAACCATTTGCTTTTGGTTCTCTTAAATAAACATCTGAGATCAGAAATGTGTATGCTGATCCCTGCTGTTATATCAGGCTTCAATATTATGTCCTTATCATAAAGCTGCAGGGAAGAGAAAAAGGAAAGGGAAAAAAAGTGGGGGAAAAAGAAAACAAGTATTCAAAAATGTTATACTTTTTGAGTTTTGGCTTGAAGGAAAAAAATCAGCTTGGTAAAGCTAATTTAAGCGGCTATTAGTAACTAAAGGTTGATTCAGATAGAGCTTACCCTAATTCAAGTTGGTTCTTTTTCAAATCCGTTGGATGTGGTCTTGATAAAGCTCCTCGGGTGCTTTCGCGATGCTGCCTAGTTAGAGTGCGCTATTTATATTTTGCAGGCCGGCGTGATGACATCATCACGCCGCGCGTAACGTAAAAATGCGTGACGTGATGACGTCATCCTGCCGTGCCTCCCGCCAAAGTCCCAGCGGCCATTTTGGAGCTTCTGGCTTCCTATATAGAGCCCATGTTTCATATTGCCATCAGCTATGCTCATGAGTAAAAAATAGTAAAGAATGAAATGTAAAGACTCCATACAATGAAGTCTATGACTGCTTATTTGAGTTTTCAGTAAAGTCAATGACTACTAATGTAAGTTTTCAGTGTTGTTTTATAACTGGATATTTTTATCCCGTGTTGGGTTCTCGCTAGTTAGTAAATGGGGAAATCAAAGTTAATTATTTAAGATAGTAGTTTGCCTAAAATTACAAAATCTAAATACTAGTATCCAAAGGTAAGTTTAAAAGGACTAAATAAATACCCCAACTGTTTGCTAAGTTAGATGAAAGAAGAAAAGGGCAAGAGTAAAGAACAAAAAGTTGTCATATGGGAAAAACATGTTTTACATTGAAAAAAAGAGTTTTTTAGGTTTCTTTACATATTGTTGAACATTCAATTATTGCTTAAAACCAATTAAACATCTCTGAATCACAGTTCAACCCAGAAGCGCATACACCCAAAATACAAATCCATTTGCTCTCATGTTTGCGCAATGTTTCCTCCTTATTACCTCCCTTTGGGTGGGAGGAAATTTTCTCCAAGCCAACATTTTTTAGCAGTGAAGTAGCAAAGTCAGGATGCGCATTGATGATGTGAACAGATAGGGGTGATCTGAGGTCCTTATGCTTAATAGCTTTGATGTGTTCAAAAATCATCACCTTCAACTTTCGTATAGTGCTCCCAATGTAAAGTTTGTTGCAAATGCATTCAATGCCATAAATCACAAAGGTTGAGTTGCAATTAATTAATTGATTTATTTGCTTTGTTTTGCCATTTGGTAGATTGATTTATTTCTTTCCTTGTGATAGGAGTGATAGACGCAGTACTTGGTATTTCAGGCACACTCGCAGAATGAGCAATAACAGACACATTTTGAACTGCAGCAGTCATTCCCTTCCTTTGGCTACTAGCACCCAACTGGTGCTTCTTGGCGGAATTCTGTTGCACAAGTCCTGTAGGTAATACGCCGGTCTGCACCACCCCCTGTGCACACCCAGGTGAGTGGTTCTGACTCACCACTTGGTCCAGCTTGATGACTCTGAAGCGGGAGCTGGCAAAAGTCTCAACCTCTGATGTTGCATTTTTAGGAGGCTCTGATGCTAAAGTGAAGCAGTTGGGAGAATCGTCTTGTGGAAAAGGCAGGCATTCTGGTGCTCCTCCTGAAGCAAAAGAAAGGCAAGCTAGACGTTCATCGACAGTAAATGGTTGGGATTCAGGAGGAATCGCTGGAGCAGAAGAAAATACAGCAGGATCTGAGGTGTATTTAGTAAAGAGTGCAAGGTTTTATTCTCCTCTTGTAAAGAAATGAATTCTTGTCTTAACTCCTCAAGCTTAGCTCTTAGCATGCCCTGCATTAACTGTACATCACTATCAGTAGGCACAGGGGGAGGCATAGTGGCATCAGGGCTGGATCCTGCACTAGCAATCTGGATGTGCACCGATTGTACATTGTCCTCTACTGCTTGCAGGTTCTGTGATTTATAGTTTCTCTTACCAACTTGGTCTGTGTTTCCCTTAAGCAAACTATTGACATTAGACCTCTTGGCATTAGGGACTATAGTATGTACCTGTGCAAAGGAGTATGCTTTAGACTGAGGGTAGAAAACAGAAGTTATGCAAGGAACCCCTCCATTCTTTATGTTTGTATCATGAAACTGTTCTATCTGAGGTGAAGCACAACTGGAATCATGGGGTTCAACAACAGAGGTACTCTTGTATAATAAGTCTAACAGTGTGTTGTTTTCTGCGGCTAAGGCTTGCGCTGACATAGAATCGGGATCAAAACAAAAGATAGAACTAGGATCAGGCAATGTAGGATGTGCCATCCTATGGGAAAAATACTTTGCACGTAAATGCCCATTCGTGACAAGGAGTTCATTTAAGTCAGGACTAGTGATTTGATTGTCACAGGTAAATGTAGGGGAAGCTTTCTGTACAAACTTGTTAGAGGCCTTGCTGCCTTTCTTTCTTAAACTTGCCATATTCAATGGCAATTTTGGGCTGGTCATTCTGTCAGGATTAGTCAGGCGAGTACAAAGGCAGCGAATATGGCAAGGGAAATGTGCACTAAATCACACAGTGAATAGCTTCGAATTAAACTACGTGCACACAGGAACAACGACTCATGTATGCTAGAACCCAGGAGTGCAAATAGAGTGTGACAACAAAACCAATATATGAAAAGGGATGTGGGGTAAGCACCTGACCGCGAGGAAAGTCGGCAAGCGCCTTACCCCCAATTGCTGTTACAGGTACTGACAGCGCTAAACCCACGTGGAGGGCAAGCAATGACAGGATCTGTGAACTAACACTCTTGATGGTATTAAATAAGGGAACTAAAGAACTGTACTCACAAGGACGAGATAAACCTCTTGAATGTCAGCTAGCCCACGAATCCTGTTGATGAAACTGGGACCCAGAAAGGCTAGAACAGCAATGGGAGGAAAACTAAATACCTAAGTTGGAATAGTGATTACAAATTTGTGAGGAAAACATAAGCATTCACACAGGAGCTAGCTACAACCGCACACCACACCTAATAATCAAATGGGAAATAAATGCAGAAGTGCAATGGAAAACATGGAATGGATCCCAATAGAAAGTAAGGATCAGGAGCAGGGAAAAACGAAATAACCAATGCAAACTTCTCCCTACCCCTCCAAGGAAAAGACAGGAAGCTAATCTAAGAGGAAGGCTAAGGCATACGGGTTTACAGCAGCAAAGGACAGAGTCAAAGAAATATAGAACACAGACAAACTGGGCTGCATCTAAAAGGGGAAAGCACTGAGAAATGCTGCCTGCAAACAGAGGAAGACAAAAAGGGAATCAAGGGAGCAGAAATCAATTAGCGCATGAATCCGAGATTCAGGGCGGAGGAACAAGAAAACAGGAACTAGGAACTAGGTACAAAGGCAAGGAACAAGGGACTAGTCACAACAGGAACACTGCAAACGATGACCAGCGCTGGACTGAAGTAAGACTGAGGCTTTTAAAGCTGTTTAACGAGCACACGCCTCAGGTGTGCTGATTGCTGCACCTGCAGCCACAGCTGTTGCCTATCCTCCACCCAACCTTGTCCTGCAAGGGTGGAGGTGGAGCAGTGGGCCAGGCATTCTGGGAAGCATAGTCATTTGGTTAAAGAAGCATGCTGGCTGCCAAAAACCTGGAATGGATCCGGAAGGGAAGTAGCTTGGAAAATAGGGATTTAGCGCTCCCAATTCATCACAGCACTGTAGCATAAGGTTCAGAGGAAAGGTCCAGTAGGGAATAAACCCCAAATCATGCCCCCAAGTGGTGGGAACGGGAGCGAAGGGAGCGAGTCGTGACACCTTGGTACATAAGTGGACATAGTTTGCAGTGTCCACATTTGTGTGTACCCCTGATTGTAGTATGAAAAAATGCTTTTTTGATGGTCGGAATTGGACTTAGAAAACTGGGGCTGATTATATTCCTGATTGTTGGTGCCCTCCGAAAGCAAATATTTGGTGCATTGTTTAAATGTTTTTGCAGACTTGAATCGGTGAGTAAGATGTTCCAGTATTCCGAAAGTATGCGTTTTATTCTTTTAGCTTCAGTGCTGTAGGTTGTAATAAACTGTATCTTTTGTTCTGATGACCTTATCTTAGGTTTGTCAATTAGTAATGTTTCTCTTGAGATTTTTGTGGCTTTGTTAATAGCAGTTTTGATGTTGTTGGATCCGTATCCTGTTTGTTTGAATTTTGTCACAGTTTTTTTCAAATTTTCTTGGAAGGTGAGTTGTGTGCTGCAATTTCTTTTAATCCTTAAGATCTCCTCATATGGAATATTATAAATCGTGTGTTTCGGATGGTGAGATGAAGCAAAAAGGAGACTATTTCCGGCTGATGGTTTCGTAAATAGTTTAGATAGAATCTGATCATCCTCCACAAAAAGTTCCAAATCCAAAAATTCAATGTTTGTTGGGCTAGCTGATTTGGTGAATGATAAGTTAAATGTATTGTTGTTCAAATGCATAACATAAGTTTCAAGTTGCTGAAGATCTCCTTCCCAAATTATGAGGATGTCATCAATAAAACGACCCCAGAAACGTATATTGTTTGAACAACTGGGGTGTTTCCAGGCATGCTGTATCTCAAACAGTCCCATTAGTAGGTTTGCATAGGAAGGGGCGAATATGGACCCCATAGCAGTCCCCTGCAATTGTTTGTACAGAACATTGTCAAAAATGAAGATGTTATGATAAAGGCAAAAATGTAGCATTTCTATAATCATTACATTTTGTTGTAGGAAGGAGACTGATCTTGTTTTCAAAAAGTACATTGTGCTTTCTAGACCTTTGTTATGTTTGATGCTGGTGTACAATTGAACCACATCTAGTGTTACAAACAAATAGGTTGTTATCCCACGGTATTTGGTTTAATTGCTGAATTATGTGTTTGGAATCTTTGACACAAAGGATGAGGGGTTCGTAGTCAATGGTTGGAGATGAGTATCAATGTATTGTGAAATGTTTTCAGTAATTGAGCCAATCCCATTTATAATCGGTCGTAATGCAGGAAAACCTTTATATTCTTTGTGTACTTTGGGCAAGAAATACATGGTTCCAAGTATGGTGTTTTTACAAAGTAGACATTGGTATTCTTTTTCCGTTAAGAGATTATGATCAAACCAATTTTTAATTTTTTCATTCCATTCAAGTTCTAGCTCTGGTAGCGGATTATGGATTAACATTTCATAACACTCTCTCATGTTGAGGTGTTTCTTTCCTTCCTTGATGTAATCTGTTCTATTGAATAGAACAATTTTATCACCTTTGTCTGCTGCCTTCGTTATTATGGATGTATCTTTTGCCAGGTTGCTAAGAGCAAGTCTTTCTTCCTTAGTTAAATTGTTGTTTGTTTTTGTATATTTGTTGTTGAGATAATCCTTACGTAGTTTGTTGCTCACTGTTTTCTGAAAAACTTCTATCACGTTGTCTGAAGAAAGGATTGGAATGAATGTTGATTTTGGTTTTAAGTTGGTTTCCTCTGAGAGATTTGTAAGTATGCCTAATCCTTCCAAAAAGATGTCTTTCGTATAGGATTGGTTTTCTTCAATATTGAGTGAATCAACAGTATCCTCCACCATTTTTTCAGTAAGTATTGATGGGGATAGTGTTGCTTCTTGTTTTTTTCTAAAGGTGATTTCCTCAAAGTATTTTTTTAGTTTCAATTTTCTACAGAATCGAAAAAGATCGAGTTGAGGCTGAAAATAATCCCCTTTATATGTAGGACAAAAGGATAGTCCTTTACTGAGGGCTGTTGTTAATGCTGGTGTGAAATTGTAATCAGAAAGGTTAATGATTAAATTAATCTTTTCTTCCCTTGTTTCTGTGCTCTTGTTTCTACTCCTTGATTTTTTAGAGCGCGTTTTGCTTCCTCCTCTCTTACCTCTGAAATGTTTGGCTGTGAGGTATTTGGAGGTGGTTTTGGGTTGAGTGATGTCCCTCGGTATATGGGCTTGTTGATCCTTGAACTTATTCTGTATCTCAAGACCTCTTCCAAAAAAGGACATTTTGTGGGTTTTGGATTTGGGTTTACTTCAGAGGTTGGCGAGATACTTAAAGCTGGTTCTATCTCCAATATCTCTTTGTCACTTTTACTTTCAATGTCAGAGGATGAAGGAGTAGAGAGGTTACTTTTTGCGGTTGAATCTTGGCCTTTACTCCTTTTAGGTTTAAATTGTTGTTTTGGGTTGGTGTCATATTTTCTATGAAAGGTGAAGATTCTGTTGTTAATGTGGTCATCCTCATCTCTAATAAATGTTCTTTGTTTTTTCATTTTTAGGTCTTTCTGATAATTCACTAGAAAATCATCCATGATCTGGTAGTTTTTAAAAGTAATTTCCGGACATTCCAATGCTTTAATTGCCTCTTTTGTGTCATCAATATTTTTCATGATTTTTTCATGTGTCTGGGCTGCTTGGTTAATTAGTCTTATCATCATTTCTTTAGACGTATTGTTCAATAGATTTACCCAATCTTCAAAGACTAATGTTTCTTCTTCTTCGAATGGTGGAAAAATACAAATGCGTAGTCCTCTCGGAATACGATTGACTTCTAAATACATTTTGAGTGTTCCTGTTTGCTTAGATTTTCAAGTTGTTCAAAGAGGTACCTCAAGGAGTAAGTAGCACTGTTTTTGGGGGCGAAGCTCGATACAGTGGAGCAATTGGCCTCCCCTTCAGAGGAGAGGACCAAGACCATCCTGGGCAAGGTACGGCGACTGTTATCCACGGACGTGGCCAGGGTGAGGTCCATCAAGTCCCTTCTCGGGATGATGTCCTCATGCATCTACCTTGTACCCCTTTGCAGACTTCGGATGCGTCCACTACAGGAGTTCCTCGACGCCCGCTGGTTTCAGGCGGGGGGCTGCTTCGAGGACAGGATCCCCCTCGACGAGGAGTTCCGTCGGGCGAACCTATGGTGGGACACCCGGGCTCACCTCACGACGGGCACGGACTTTCAAACCCCGGGGTTTCAGGAGACGGTGACTACGGACGCCTCTCGGGAGGGTTGGGGGGCCCACACCGGAGATCTCCACGCAAGAGGCCTTTGGCTCCCAGAGGAGAGGTCTCTTCACATCAACATCTTGGAGCTCCGTGCAGTGTTCTGGGCGCTCAAGTCGTTCCTCCCGTCCCTCAAGGACAAAGTGGTGAGGATCTTCACCGACAACACCACCACAATGTTCTACATACGGAAGCAGGGGGGCACCAGATCCCCAGCCCTACCAAGGAGGCCCAGGATCTGTGGCACTGGGCTGTCGCCCATGGGATGTTTCTGGTTCCCTTCCACCTGGCAGGAATAAAAAACACCATTGCCGACTCACTCAGCAGGGAGCTGCGCTCGTGCCACGAGTGGGAACTGCGCCAGGATCAAGCGGATCGACTCTTCCAACGATGGGGCAAACCCCAGATCGACCTGTTCGCGACGGCGACGAACTCCAAGTGCCAGAGGTTCGCCAGCAGGTTCCCACAGCCGAGGAGCATGGGCGATGCTTTCTCGTTCGCTTGGGACGGCCTGTTTCTATACGCGTTCCCTCCATTGCCGTTGCTGCTCCACCTCTTCAGCCAGCTCAAGAAGTGCAGGTGTAGGATGATCCTCGTCGCACCGGTGTGGCCGAGGCAGGTCTGGTTCCTGGACCTTCTGGACTTGTCAACGTCCCTGCCAGTCAGGCTGCCGGCAGACGCGGATCTTCTCTCCAGAGAAGGAGGCGCCATTCTACACCACGACCCACAGTCGCTGAACTTGCAGGCCTGGCTCCTGCAGCACTAGAGTTTGGAGGGTATGATATCCCAGCTGATTGCAGAGAGGTTCTTGCAAAGGCCAGGGCGTCCTCAACTCTCAAGTGTTACGGTCATAAATGAAAGAGGTTCTCTGTCTGGTGCCGTGCACAGAAGATTAACCCTCTGCGGATTACGGCCCCTCAAGTGCTGCCATACTTGCTGTCGCTGGCCAAAGCTGGACTGGCTCACGCCTCCATAAAAATACATCTGGCTGCCATCTCCCGATATACCAGGACTACGGGACGGGCGTCCTTGTGGTCTCATCGCCTAGTAAAGGAATTTATGAAGGGACTATTCCGATCATTCCCGCCAGTGAAGGCCTCTGCCCCGGCGTGGGAGCTTAATGTGGTGCTGACCAGGCTCATGGGAGCCCCATTCGAGTCTATGCATTCGGCGCCCTTGAAGTTTCTGTCATGGAAGACAGCGTTCCTCGTGGCCATCACCTCTGCACGACGAGTGGGAGAGATTCAGGCCCTATCTTGCAAGCCTCCATACATGACTTTTCATGACACGAGGGTAGTGATTAGGACGCACCCCTCCTTCATGCCCAAGGTGCCGTTGGACCTCCACCTCAACGAGCCCTTGGTGTTGCCAGCTTTCTTCCCGTCGCCTTCGACGCCGGCCGAGAGGACTTTGCACTCGCTGGATGTAGCTAGAGCGCTGAAGTTCTACGTGGACGGCACAAAGAGTTTTCGGAAGACGTCACAGCTATTTGTGAACTTTGGGTCTGTGAATCAAGGGAAGGCTCTCTCGAAGACTTCCATTTATAGATGGCTCTCTGGCTGCATCATGCATTGTCACCGGTTGGCAAATATACCAGGACTACGGGACGGGCAATGAGACCAAAAGGGCGTCCTTTTGGTCTCATTGCCTGGTAAAGGAATTTATGAAGGGACTATTCCGATCATTCCCGCCGGTGAAGGCCACTGCCCCGGCGTGGGAGCTTAATGTGGTGCTGACCAGGCTCATGGGAGCCCCATTCGAGTCTAAGCCCGGCCGTCCGAGAGCCCATTCGACCAGAGCGATCGCTGCTACCACAGCGTTCCTGTCTGGTGTGCCCCTGCTGGACATCTGCAGGGCTGCTACGTGGAGGTCGACGCACACCTTCACAAGATTCTACTGCGTCGATCGGGACTCCAGGGAGGAGTCCAGGGTCGGCCAAGCAGTGTTGCGCAACCTGTTCGTTTAAGGTGAGCCTGGTGAGGAGGTAAGAGATGCTTAATGTTGAGTTGTAGTATTGCTTAATGTTGAGCCTGTTGCCACCTCCCGTGGTTGTGCATGTGTATACTGCTATGTATTCTTTTATTCATGAGCAGGTGAATCCATGCCAGACCCCATGCTGGAGAAGGAACAAGTTACTTACCTGTAACTGTTGTTCTCCAGCATGGGTCTGGCATGGATTCTCATGCAAACCCTCCCACCTACCCCTCTGCGGCTCTTCACTTGGTCATACTGCCACTTGGCGTGCTACCAAATCTGAGGATGGCTGCCAGAGGTGGGGCTTAGGGAGAGAGCTGTCATTGGCTGGGGGCAGTATGACCCAGAGATCAGTGATTGGTTACTACTAAGAAAGACAGATCAGAAACGAAACTGATACTGATTTTTTCTTTACCGAGGATTCCCAGCCTGACGACGGGGAATATTCATGAGCATGTGAATCCATGCCAGACCCATGCTGGAGAACAACAGTTACAGGTAAGTAACTTGTTTCGCATTCCCTATGGGGGACAATACCACTCGGCAAATTCTAAAGCAGCTTGTACCATATTTTTCCAGGGTTGGCTTTCCTGAAGAAGTCCTGATGTAGCAAGGTTCAAATTTGATGAGCAAGCTCATGGGGGAAGTCAAGGAACTACTCCATACCGGCACCATAAGAATTTCAGTGTACCATCCCCAAACAGATGGGAGCGAGATTCAATAAAACTCTTCAAATGATCCTAAGAAAGTTGGTAGATAAGATGCAGAAGGACTGGGACTGTATGATCCCCTCAGCATTATTTGCAGTAAGGAAAAGCCCTCAGGCATCTACTGAATTTTCCCCTTTTCGAGCTCCTCTATGGCAGGAAACCTAGAGATGTCCTGGACATGCTCTGAGAGACCTGGGAAAAACGAGAAGAGGCACCCATTTCCCCTTTCGCAGACCACTACCAGACTGCGAGAGCACATGAAACTTGTTTGAAATTTAGTGTATAGTCATATGGAAAAGGCCCAACTCCAGAAAAATCCAACTACGACAAAAAGGTGAGCTTAAGATACTTTTCCTGTCGGACAGAAAGTATTTGTCCTCTTGCCTACCTCGGAAAACAAGCTTGATTCCAAGTGGCATGGGCCATATTAAATACTAGAACGAACAGGCAGCTCTTTAACAACCTGCAATAATTGTAGGTCGTTAAGGCTGCCAGCAGCTCTTTCCAGGACGCTCTGTGGCTGTGTTTAATGGGCTTCGCTGCTTGGTCAACAAGCCTAATTACACTTGGCAACACTGCGAGCAGTACTGCAGAGAGCTTAGCCCAGGTAGGGGGGCACAGGATTTCAGAGGCGGGGCCTGGCCCCTCCTGGTAATGTTACTGCTTCCAGGCTCAGGTTTAGGTCACCAAGGAGGAGGATTTTAGACAAAGTCTTAATCTTGTCTCCAAGGAGGTGGAGTAGGCTCTCTTTGAAACTTCGATTGGGGCCAGGAAGGAGGTACAGGAGGTGGATAGTAATGGTACTTGTGGGTGATGTGGTCAACTTGACAGAAAGGATGTCTGTTTCCTGTAAATGGTGAAACCAGGGGGGATAGCTAAGGAGAGGGCTGGTCCAGATAGATTGTGAAGCAAAGCCAGGTTTCGGAGATGGCCAAGGCATCAAGGTTGCGAGAGGTCATTAATATCTCGCAGTGATCCCCAATGTGTAGCTCAGTAGCAACAGGTTGCTCGCCGCACCCTAAATTGTTGCTCGTCAGTTGCTCTGGGCCATGGTGTGGAGGTCTAGAAGGAGGTGCTGAAGGGATGAGACCTCAGTCGCAGCATAGCCAGGACAGAGTCCTGGACTGTGCGAGAATGTTGGCCAATGAGTCTGCTGTGGTTTCAGATGACTTCTTGTTTATGCAAGATTTGAGTTTGTTATGCCACCATGGTTGTTCTGGGTGTCTGGGTGGCTGAGATCCAATACCTTGTAATTAGGCGCTGGACAGTGGTTCCTTGGTATTCCATGAGTGGCACTCATGGAACAGAAGTATAACACATACTGTGTACCACATGTAAAGAAAAAGCAAAGCATATGTTTGTCACAGGAGTGACCGTCCATGTTTAAATTACTGAAGGATAAATAAACCAACAAATGTTGCAAACACATAACGTGTGTGGAAATTGATACTCATTGGATACCAAGGAACCACTGTCCAGCGCCTGATTACAAGTTATTGGATCTCAGACACACAGAACAACCTTTGCAAACACTGGGACCTTAGGAGCTTTGTCCCCCCGAGATCCACCTGACAGGCAGCAGACTACACTAAGAAGGAAGCAACAGACAAACTAGCGCAAGACCCACAGTCCCAACAAGCTCTCTAACCACTTTAACTAATTGTTGCCACCAGGCACATTATTTTTCAGTAAATGTCCTTACTGGCTAGGGGGCGCCGAGATGTGCTGAAGCACCTCCACTGCTCGCTTTCCCAGGGCAGAAAAACAGGAGTCTGAGCCCCTCCAAAGCCCTCTGTGAAGAGGATCCGTCCCCCCGGAGGCTGAGCAGACCCTCCAGGCACCTGCTGGGTGAAATCCCGGTCGGTGTCGGTGAGGGGAAGCAGGAGTACCAGCCCGAGTTGTCTGGCCGGGGAAGACGTCGGCAGTGTTTCTCCCGCTGACAACTCCACAGTGGTTAGAGCTTACCCTCGGTGGGGGAGGGGCTTTGAGACTTTTCGGTGTGGTGGACCCTGTCCCAGGGGGATTCAGAGAGGTCTGCATTTGGGGGCTCATTCTCCTCACCCCCCGAAGATGATGATGGAAGGAGCGCTGCAGTGGGGAGGAGCGCTGTAGCAGTGGCTGCTGTATGTCTCCCACGGAAAGGTGGGTGCCTGAGTCTTGTGTGGCCTCCAGAGGCCCTGGGAGCAAGAGGAGGAGAAGGAGACCCGGTAGGGGAGATAGGCTGAGGAGCAGAGGTTGGTGGTGGCGAGGAGGGGGCAGCCTTCCCCTGAGCGGGTTGGGGAGCCTGGTGGAGTGGTCTGATCCCGGTGGAGGAGCTCCAGAGGGACGCTGCGCTGTGGCGGGGGAGGTCCCTCCACTCCTCGTAGCCCCGTTCTCCAGGGGAGCCTGGATTTGAGTGACGGGGTCTCCAGCAACTCCACAGCTGCCCATGTCGCCCCATTTGTTTACCCTTATCCAGTAGCTGCTGCAGTCCTGGTGTGTCAGGGGCCATGGTCCTGTCAGGGGGCGGTGGAGGAGGCCTGGACCCCGTCTGAAACATGTGATATAGGCAGTGGACGTTCCCGGGGACTGGAATCGCTCCTGGACTGGCCTTTCTCCCTGGCGGCAATCACTTCGCCGCCATCACGTGCCATCACCCGCCCTCTGTGCACTCTTTGTCATCTTGGCTACACTGATGTACTCCCCCGCTCTCCAATGGCTGGTCTGATCTCAACCTTGTATGGGGAGGTTACCGGAGCGACCTAAGCATGGCTGAACTGGAAGCGATATAGGTTGTCCCCCATATTGCCACAGACCGTCATAGTGGAGGTTCTCCCCTACCAGCCCGGCCGCCTCTGTTTGCCCACAGCCGTAAACTCATTGTCTCTGTACTGAATCTTGAAGCGAGGGGGAAGCATTATATCCTGTCCCTTGAAATAGGCGCTATCACGAGTCTATGGTGGTTTTCTGGTTCTTTGCCTCTAATGGCCTTGCGTTTCACTGGACTCCTGCTGTAGTCCTCTCTGGAGGCCTCCTGGGGGCTTCTGGGGAGTCTGGGTTGGCACCCATTCCTCCACCTCCAATGGACTGGGCAAAATCCTTCCAGAGGTTCCATCACGCTCCAGTAATGGCAAAGGATAACTGCACCTCGTCTGTCATTGCTCACCCAGAAGAGATGGACTCCCAAACAATGAGTGGAGCGATAGCGGCCCTGTTGGAGGAGATCCGAGGATTCAGGGCTGACATCAGTAGGAGACTAGACACGTTAGACAAGAAGGTTGACTCAGTGGATGACCGAGTCCAAGCACTGGAAGCCAACCAATCCTCGGTTGACATTCTGGAGACTGAAATTGATGCTCGCCTGTCAGAGTTGGAAAGGAGAGAGGAGAAGATATCCCTTAAACTGGATGACTTGGAGAACAGAGAGCGCCGCTGCAATCTGAGATTTTTGGGTGTTCCTGATCGAGATGGGGAGACACCGGCAGACATTGTCAAAATAGTGAATGCGGTTGTGAATAGGATTTTTGATGAGGGGAATACTATTGAGCCAACAATCGACAGAGCCCACAGAGTAGGTTCCCCTGCGAGAGTGCCCCGATCGATCCTAGTGAAGTTTCACGATTACTCAGAGAAGGCCAAGCTCTTGGAGATAGCACGGAAGAAGGGGCCCATTGAGTGGGAAGGATCAAAAATCTCCATTTACCAGGAATTGTCAGTCCTCACATTGTCGCGCAGGCGATTATGCAGCCCCTAACAAAATGGCTGAAGTCTTGGGCTGTGAGATATAGATGGGGTCACCCTTTTTCTCTCTTGTTTGAAGTGGAAGGATACAAGTACTCACTGGTTACTGAAGTGGATATACAAAGAGTGTCTCAGGAACTCCTGGGTGGCTGCGCTGTGAGGGACGGAGAACCGAATGGAGGGAAAGCTTTGTCAGAGCCTTGTATGGCAAATAAATTTGTGGAAAGGCTCCGGGGCCATGGGAAATTCAGAAAGATGGTTTAGGAGGTTCTCTGTCCCCAGATTTGTGGGAGAGATATCCCTTGTCTTTTGGTCCCTTGCAAGGGTATGTTGTCTTTTCTCTCTTTCTTGACGATTTCTGGGGGGGAGGGGGTGGGGAAGGAAGGAAGATGCCGTTTCAGATGAATGACTTCGCTATGTGGGGGGGCTCAGAATATTGTGGGCTTTTATTGTTGTATGTCGCCCTGGTGTAGGTGACTCCTAGTGGCCTGGTCATGCGTCGGGTTCAATGTCGCAGGTAATCCAGGCGCTCGGGAAAGGGGAGGGGGGGCAGAGTTTTTTTTTCTTTTTTCTATGACTGTAGGGTATAACTGTTGCTATCAACCGTTTGGAGGCTCGGTCCACTGGAGAGGGTTAGATATAGAGGGGAACCATGGGCGTATTAGTTATGGGAGAGGTCTTGGGGGGTTTTTGTACTCCGAGTGAAGTAGAGCGAGGATCTGATTCCCCTGATGGCTGATCCTGACTTTTTGTTGACTCTGGGCTCACTGAATACACGTGGTCTCAACTCGCCCCAGAAACGATCCCTGTTAGTGAAAGAATTTAATAGATTGAAACCGGATTTTCTCTTTCTCCAGGAAACCCACTGGGTGTGGGGGGGGACCATCTCTTAAGGCTAGGTTGATACAGAGGGTCTTTCACGGGTCATGTCATGCTAAGAAGAGGGGGGGTAGCAATAGTGGCTGCGTCTAAGGCCCAGTTCACCCTGAAGGCCCAGTACAGGAACCCTGAGGCTCGATTTATTATGATTAAGGGGGGGAAGTGAGGGTTTCCAAGGTGACTCTAGTCTCTATATATGCCCCCAATGAAGCCCAAGATCGCTTTTGGTTGGAGATGAAGTCCAACATTGTGTCTTTTACGGATGGTGCCCTTGTGGTGGGAGGGGATTTAATATGGTATTAGACCCGGATCGTGATAGGAGGTCAGAGCATCCTTTTACGGACTCTCCGATGCAGAAACGTCTAGCAGCCTCGTTTCAAGACACCAATGACGAGTTGGGGCTTCGAAGTTCTCATTCGGTCCGGGAGAGCCAAGTCTCTTTATTTACATATTTTTCTAAAACTCATCGGTCATACTCTGGAATCGACTAAATTCTAGTCGGCAGGGCGCTTTGTGAGAGGATAATGAAAACGGAGGTGGAAGTGACGCCGTGGTCAAACCATGACTTAGTTAAGGTCCAATTGGGTGTGTCAAGGAGAGTCCCTGGACCAGGGAGATGGACATGCAATGATCTCCTGCTGAAGGATAAGGAGTTATATCAGTCTATCGTTGCCTCCATTAAGGAATTCTTTGTAATCAATGATGACTGGCAGGTGAGGACGGAGGGAGTTTGGGAGGCCTTTAAGGCCACAATTCGGGGTGTTCTTATAGGGTTGGGGGCGGCGAGGAAGCAGGAGAGGTGTAGGGAGGAGAGACTTGTGAGGGACAAAATTGAGGCCTTGCGGTCGGGGGTAAGCTCAGATCCCAGATGTTCCCAGGGAAGTAGGCTGAGTTGCAGCAATTAAAGGCAAAACTCACCTCTCTTTTAGTTGGGCAGCCGGAGAGGAAACTTTCTTTCCTGAAGCAAAGATATATGGAGAAGGGGGAAAAGGCCGATCAAATCCTAGCCTGAAGGCTTCCGGAGTTAAGAAATAGGAAGAGGGTGGATTCGCTTGCCCTTCCGGGGTGGGGCGAGTTGTAGGGAAGACCCAGAGATTGCGGAACAGTTCTGTATGTATTATGAGCGCCTCTATACTTCCGAATATGGTGGGGACGGGGCGGATATAGATAGATTTCTAGATTCCCTGCTGCTTCCCCGTCTCTCCCCCCGAGAGGTCGGATCCCCTGGAGAGGCCGTTACTCCTCAAGAAGTAATCGATACGATCGGCTTCATGAGATGATGGGTTTACAGTCTTCTTCAATAAATCTTTTTGGCTGGTCCTTGCTCCCTTCTTGGCTAAACTCTTCAATGTAGTCTTGGAATCAGGCAGGCTCCTGCAATCAGTGCTCTCAGCCTGTATTGTTTTCATCCCAAAGGAAGGGAAAGACCCAAGACAGTGTCAATCCTACCGGCCCATCTCATTGCTCAACGCAGACGTGAAAATATTGGCTAAGCTCCTGGCTAACAGGTTGGCCCCGCTCCTCCCGTTGTTGGTGCATGGTAATCAAGTGAGCTTCATTCCCGGAAAGCAAGGGGGGGACAATATTAGGAAATCTCTGGACTTCATGCACGAAGTGGCGGTTATAGGTGAGGAGGCTTATCTGTTATCCTTGGGTCGAGTGGGCTTACATGGGCAAGGTCCTGCAGAGGATGGGGTTGGGGGTTAGGTTTTGTAAGTGGATTTCAGTGCTTTATAATGGTCCTATGGCTAAAGTGGCAGTGAATGAGACTGTTTCAACCTCTTTCTTGCTTTCCAGAAGGACCTGTCAGGGATGCCCGATTTCGCCCCTCCTCTATGCACGGGTGTTGGAGCCCTTGGCGATAGCCATAAGGGAGCGTCAGGGGATTACGGGTGTTCGCTGTGGGGATCTCGATTTCAAGCTCTCCCTATTTGCGGACGATGTCCTTGCGTACTTGACCAACCTCCATACCTCGCTTCCGAACCTCTTAGACTTGATCTGTGAGTTCGGCAGCTTTTCGGGGCTGAAGATTAACCCAGGAAGTCATCTCTGATGCCAATGGGCAGAGTCGAAGAGGAAGTTGAGGATAGGGAGTCATGGAGAGGTATTAGAGTTGAGCGCAAAGCTACGCCTTACCTGGGGATTCTCCTCTCGAGAGACTTGTCTAGCCTCTTCGAAGTAAACTATCCTCCTATCCTTGCCAAGATTAAGTCTGACTTGCTTCGCTGGGCCCCCTTGACACTCAGTTAAGATGAACATTTTGTCTAGGCTCCTCTATTTGTTTTCTGCTTTCCCGATCGCTGTTCCAAGGTCTTTCTTCAGATCCCTCCATTTGGAAGTCCAGCGCTTCACATGGAAAGGGAAAAAAGCAAGGGTCAAGTTCAGGACCCTGACGCTCCCGAAATCACATGGGGGCTTTGGTCTTCCAGACTTCAGGCTCTACCACAAAGCCGCTCAATTAAGAGTGATGTTGGAGCATTGGAGAGATGATCTGAGGACCTACTGGTCTTACATAAAAGATGTGCAGGTTCACCCCAAGAAGGTGAGAGATCTCTTGTGGTCCCCTGCCAAGGACCTCCCGTATAAAATTAGGAATCACCCAACCTTATCGGTGTTGTGGGAACTGTGGAAGGACGACAGAGAAAATGCGTCTCTCTCTTCCTGGCCCTCTCCTCTGTCATCTCAGTGGGGCCCCCCGATCGACCTGGGCAATAGAGACCTGTGTGGGACACAGGGTTGGTCGGATGAGGGTCTTGAACGCGCAGCGCAGCTCTTCCAACAGGGTGAATTCATTGAATATGCTAGTTTAAGAGAGGCCATGGGAGAATCCCCAATGCCAATCTTTGACTATATCCGAGTGAAAGGGATCCTGACTGATAGCCTTTGGGTGGAAGTGCTGGCTCGTCCTCTTGTGCCACTTGAGAAAATCATAGTTGAATCCCCCTCAAGGAGGGGGTCCTTGTCTAGATTTTACAAGGTCTTAATTACAGCAGAGGTAAAGAGCAGACAGGGGTTCAAGAAGCAGTGGGAAACTAGGCTGGGGATGGTGGTGAAAGGAGATACGTGGGCTGCCATCTTTAAGTATCTTTTCTCGGGTAGACTATACACAGCAGCAATAGAGCACAACTTTGAAGTTCTACATGCATGACACCTTGCACCAGTGAGACTCGCTAAAATGTACCCGGGAGTGGTCCCGGCCTGTCCGAGGCAGTGTGGCCAATGAGGTACGTGGTTCCATTTGTGGTGCGAGTGTCCGGTTATACAGAAGTATTGGGTGGACCTCCGGAGTTGGATTGACAAAATAACGGGGGTCCCTCTGCCCCTTCTCCCCCTTGAATTCCTCTTTGGCGTCTCCTCCCTGGATGGGCTCTCGGCTCCCCACCTCCGCTCGGTGTGGTTCAAGCCATGCTCAGAGCGGGGAGACTGGCCTTAGCACAAAAGTGGAAAAGTGTTTTGGCTCTGGGAAAAGCGGACTGGATGGCTAAGCTTTGGGCATATTCAAACAAGCTATATATAAAAAAACCTGATCATTACAATTAGATATAAAAGAAAGCTTGCATGCATGTACATGCTTACGCAAAACAGAATCAACAACAAATTAACAGAAAATAACCAAATCTTCATCAAGTCCTATTTTGCAGGCACACTGTGTGCTTCCTCCTGCACACCTTAATGTATTGAGGGATAGGTACATTTAAACGTACCATTAGCATCAGCCTCCAGAATTCTGGGGATCTTCTTTCACAGATTTTTGCTTGCCATCTTATATGTGTAGTAAGTCTGTATTTAAAGCTAAAGGGGGCAGCCTGTGGATATTTTGGACATCTGCCTCTCCCCGTTGGACAAGCTCTTGGCTTTAAGAGCTTGTCCATTTTGAGATGACTTAATTTGCCAACTGTAGGTGTATCCCACCCCCCTAGCCAAATGGACAGTGCCCTACAACACCGCCCCCACCCCCGTACAACAAGCCTTTTTCTTTCCCAACGGGGAGCTTCAATCACACTTGCACTGAAAATTCCCTCTACGATGAGCAGAAAATCCCAGCTGAGCGTTTTAAAAATAAGTTATAAATCGTAAGTGCCCGACACCTTCAAACCGAACACCCCCAATTCAGCTCATAATGCGCTACCAGGTGCATTTGCAGGGAGGCTTGCTATTTGGCACAGACATTTATTTGAACCCCCTCCAGGACATGACGGTTTGAACCACCCTAGATTACACTTCCCTAAAGATCATGCAACAGACCTTTGCCATATATACCTCCAGGCACTTGTCCAATCAGAATACCTCAAACGTGAAATAAAACTGTAAAAAAGCCCTTTAATCCTTAACGATGCCCTTTCAGCTGCCCTCTTGAAATGATTGTGTTTAGCAGGCCCTGTTTGAGACCTGCCAGTGTTAAGTTCAAATAGCTGTGTCTTCAGCATAAAGAAGCATGCTATAAAAATGTACCCTTCAGAGAGGGTGGATTAAGAGAAGTACTCAAATCAACGTCAGAAAGGAATACATTTCAGCCAATTGATATCCCTGCTTTTCACCTTTATTGGTGGGGAAAAGCAATATACAATTCTCTGATATTGTATATCTGACAGATGCGGAGATGTCTGCATATGGTAGTTGGATAAGATTTAATAAACCATTAGGCACCACATAAAAATGTAAATTGCGTCACACTGATTTTATCAATCAAATAAAAAATGATTTTTCCAAATCTACAAAAAAGGCAAAAATAATCTCCCTCCCTTAACCTGACCGTATTTCTCCATGATGGTATCAGAATGAATCAGTGGCCCACTGTACTAAGCCATCCCCTGAAACCAGTTTGGGAGGGCTTCAAGATATTGTTACTTTGAGTCCACTCTTCCAGTCTGAGCAACACACATTTGGAGAATATCTTACTGGCTATGTCCAGTAAGGAAATTGGACTATAACCGTGGGGGGCTGGTGGTCCAAAGCATACTTGTTCAAGGAGATGTCATAATGCATGTAATGACAACTGCATTAAACATAAAACTATTTGGTCTACTTCAAAAAAGCTCCCATTGTTTCTCAATACATTCTTTTTTTGTTTGTCTTTTGGCCATTTTTATAGGCCATTTTAAAACTATAAATCTGACCAGCGGTGTACACACCACTCATTAAATCATTGTTCAATTTTCTTTTCAAGATTCTACATTCTGCATTTATTAAAAATATTTCGCTCAAGAACCTGAAACCCCCTGATCATGTTTTAGTCCTACTATATTGTTGAGCAACATGACTGGTCTTGTGTGCATTCAAATTTCCTACTGACCACTCGATGTCCTCAACATTTCCTGTAAACAACCACTTAAAGTTAAAGGCCTTATTATATTTCTAATTTGTGTTGTAATAATATTTCTGCCAACTGAGCGCAAATATACTCTTTCTGAAAATGGATGTTGCTTACCATTTTATTTGATATGCACATTTTGCTCACTGCACTCAAAAGATTGGAGACCCCTATGCGAACAGATACCCAGAGGCATTCCCCATGCGGAACAATACCACTCAGCAAATTCTAAAGCAGCTTCTACCATATTTTTCCAGGAAGTCCTGATGTATCAAGGTTCAAATTTGATGAGCAAGCTCATGGGGGAAGTCAAAGAACTACTCCATACCGGCACCATAAGAATTTCAGTGTACCATCCCCAAACAGATGGGAGAGAGATTCAATAAAACTCTTCAAATGATCCTAAGAAAGTTGGTAGATAAGATGCAGAAGGACTGGGACTGTATGATCCCCTGGGTATTATTTGCAGTAAGGAAAACCCCTCAGGCTTCTACTGGATTTTCCCCTTTTCAGCCTCCTCTATGGAAGGGAACCTAGAGATGTCCTGGACATGCTCTGGGAGACCTGGGAAAAACGAGAAGAGGCACCCATTTCCCCTTTTGCAGATCACTACCAGACTGCGAGAGCACATGAAACTTGTTTGAAATTTAGTGTATAGTCATATGGAAAAGGCCCAAATCCAGCAAAAATCCAACTACGACAAAAAGGTGAGCTTAAGATACTTTCTGTCTGACAGAAAAGTATCTGTCCTCTTGCCGACCTCGGAAAACAAGCTTGATTCCAAGTGGCATGGGCCATATTAAATACTAGAACGAACAGGAACCTGTACTTGTAAGGTAGCACAACCTGACAGGAAACAAAAAAAGGTGCATCTATATCATTTAAATCTCTTAAAAGAGTGTAAGCAAACCCAGTCTGCTACCAGTGCCACAATACTATCCTGTTTGGTACCAGAAGAGGTAGATACCTTTGAATGAATTTCTCAAGAACTGTGTAGGCAACAAGAAGAAGATTTGAAAGATGCAATTATCTCCTTCCCCAATGTATTCTCGGAGAAACCGGAAAGAATGAAAGGCACCGATCACTACATCAGAACACCTAAGGGAACAT
Source organism: Ambystoma mexicanum (assembly GCF_040938575.1). Classification (NCBI taxonomy): domain Eukaryota; kingdom Metazoa; phylum Chordata; class Amphibia; order Caudata; family Ambystomatidae; genus Ambystoma; species Ambystoma mexicanum. The sequence goes on along the minus strand of NC_090926.1, from coordinate 1,234,991,112 downwards.
TGGTTCATCTGAAACCCTATTGACTCCCGGAAGACCGCAAGCAGATAGTGGTTGAGGAAGTGAATAAAATGTTAACAGCAAATATTATCGAACCTGCTTCAAGCCCATGGTCCTCCCCTATCGTATTGGTCACCACACCTGAGCCTTCCTGGAGGTTTTGCATAGATTTACGCCAAGTCAATGCCATTTCTGACGTCGATACTTATCCCATGCCATGCATCGATGACTTAATTGATAAACTCGGAAACGCCACCTTTCTATCAACTCTAGACTTAAAAAAAGGGTACTGGCAGGTCCCAGTGTAAGGACCTGATGAAGAAACAACAGCTTTCTCGACACCCCTAGGACTATTTCAGTTCTAAGTCCTCCCTTTCAAAGGGATTGTGTCCTCCGATGTATTCCTTATCTTTGATAGATCTCCCAGCTTGCTGGCCTCGGAACATTTTTTCAGTAGAGGGGACTGCGCATCGACGTCCCTCTAGCCGATGTCCCTCGGCAGCCTCCGTATCGGCGCCGACGTCATCACGCGTACAGACTCGCGCAGCGTCCGTTGCTCAGTTCTGTTTTTCGTTTTTCCGCGCTTCGTGGGGCCTCGGAATATCGTTGCTCAGTTCTTCAGTCAAGATATACTACATTATTCCTTGTGAATACCGACTCATACTCAATGGCTTCCTCACCCGAACCGACGACTCCACGGTCCGGCTTCAAAAAATGTCGAGACTGTGGAAAGAAAATGGACGGATCCTCACAGGATCTGTTTGTGGTGCCTGGGAATCGAGCACCATTGTTCGGAGTGCGAGGACTGCATGTCCATGACGGCGAAAGCCTTGAAGGAGCGTAAGGGGAAGCTCGAGAGAGGTAAGGCAGTTAAAACTTCTTCGAAAGTTTCCTCGGCGGAGTCGAGAGATTAGTCTCCTCGCCATCACAAAAGTCATTCTCGTTCTAGGTCTCGAAGCAGTTCCCATCACTCTTTGAGATCTAAGCATTCAAAAAAGAGACGTCGAAGATCCCCTTCGTCGTCTTCTTCTTCCGTTTCCCCATAAAGGGTCTCCTGCCCCACAAAACATAGCTCTCAGGCTGAGTGGGAGGAATTCAGGAAAAAGATGCTGAACGTCTTTGAGAAAGCGGCCTCGACCCCCTCGAAGACTGCTGAGGGTGATACCCTGGGCGAAAGACCCGAAAAATCAAAACGCTGCGATTCGCAGCACCCGGCGAAAGAAGCCACTCGAGAGCGTCACGAACCCTCGAGTAAAGGCAAAGTCGCGTCTTTGAATGCCGTCGTCGAAGATTCCTTCGACGCATAGATCGGTGTCTTCGATGGCGTTATCGAAGGGTTCTTCGACACACAGGTCAGTCGAGTCGACGCCGTCTTCGACGTCGACGCAGAGAAAGGACAAACCCACGGCCACCTCACAGCCAGTGGCCATACCCAGAGCCTCGATTACGAGAATGCCATCGACAACCTCGAGTAGAATTCCGATACTCTCGAGTTCATCGGGGCCTCTACCACCTTTCTCGACGCCTTTTTCGATGGCTTCGAAGCCTTTAACGTCCGCGTCGACGACGTCGACGTTTTCTCAGCCAATCATGACGAATTTGGCCCCTTCTGCTTTGGAAATGAGATTTATACCATTTTCAAGACCTGATCACTCCAGAGTCTTATCATCTATTTATGAAGAAGGGGAGGATTCGGATCAGGAAAGACCTTTTGAGTTGCAGGGATCAGCAACTCCTGTACCAGAGGAATTTACCTCTGAGGAAGGTAGGTTGAAAGACCTCCAAGAATCCTTACAGGAAGCAAGTGGGTTGGACACTTCCCCAGAAGTGGAATTGGCCAGACCAGACCCAGGGGAACATGCTGAAACCCCTTATAGAACCTTGATTGCAAGGATAATAGAGTATATGGGGTTGTCCACACCCTCAGCAAGACGACCTCACAGACATCTTGGTCAAAGGTCCACAGGAGGATCCTGTGGTGCCATTTCATGCAGCATTACAAAGGAGAATATTGGCAAACTGGGAAACACCTGAGGTAATCCCGGCGGTGAACAAAAAACAAAAAATTATCAGCTAAATATAGGGTGTCTTCTGCTGACCCTGAATATTTATCCAAACACCCAACTCCGGAGAGTCTGGTTGTTCAGGCAGCTACTTCATCAGGTAGTAAATCGGCTTACCCTACTGTTCCACAGGACAGGGATGATAAGAGATATATGACTATGGCCAAAAAAGTATTTTCTGAATGTAGCATGGCGTTGAAATCCATCAATGCTACTTGTACGCTCGCAAGGTTCAGCCACACACTTTGGGAGTGTGCTTCATCAGCGACTGACTGCCTCCAGGAGGGAGAAGAAAGGGAAGCATTCCTAAACATCATCAAGGATGGTAAAGACGCTATGTGCGAATCCCTTCAAACTGGCATCGATTCTGCTGACAGCATCAGCAGGGCCATGGCGGCAAGTACAACAATCCAGAGATTTGCTTGGTTGCGAAAGCCTGGTTTTGCTCCAGATGTGCAAAGCAGACTTTTGAATATGCCCTTTGATGGCTCTTCTTTGTTTGGTAAGAAGGCGGATGACAGTTTAGAAAAACTACAAACATCAAAGACAGCAGCAAAATCCCTGGGAGCTGCAATCCGTCAGACACCATATCGCCCCTCAGGAACCTCTTGGAGAGGTAAGTCCTTTCGCTTCTATTCCGCATTCGGAAGAGGCAGAGGACAGCCGGTTCAAAGTGGTCAGAAAAGATTCACCCGAGGTGGACGGGGTAAAAATACAAAAGCCGCAGCAGGTGCCTCTTTACCCTCGGCATCTGCATCAGCCGCCTCCAAACTGCTCTGAGGACTCTCCTCACAAGACACCAGTAGGGAACAGGTTAACTCAACATCTGACGGAATAGCAGGCTATTACGTCAGATGCTTGGGCATTGGAGAACATTGCCCACGGTTACTGTCTGCCTTTTCTACGCATCCCTCAGAGTCATCCGCCGGGGAACAGCTCTCTGAAAGTTCCAGATCCGCTCCTCTTGCAGGAAATTGTAGACCTGCTAGAGAAAGGTGCCATAGTACCGGTACCTGTAGCGGAGAGGAACAAGGGCTGGTACTCCCCCCTACTTTCTCATACCGAAGAAAGACGGAGGACTGAGACCTATCTTGGACTTACGAGAATTGAATAAGTTCCTCAGGAAGACAAGTTCAAGATGGTAGCTCCAGGACTGGCTGGTATCTCTGGACCTCCAGGATGCTTATTTCCATGTGCCAATCCATCTCAAACACAGGAAATACCTGAGGTTCGCAATTGGCGGCTCTCATTATCAATTTTGAGTTCTGCCATTTGGACTGACCTCCGCCCCGAGGGTCTTCACCAAGCTAATGTTGGTAGTGGCTGCAAGTCTAAGGAGAGAAGGGATTCACGTCTACCCCTACCTGGACGATTGGCTGATCAGAGCTGTATCTCTGGAACAAGCTCAGAATCAGCTAGACTATGTCTGCCACTTCCTTCACAAACTGGGCTTCTCCCTCAATTTAAAGAAGTCACAGATGATATCATCACAGAGACTCCAGTTCATTGGAGCGGTCCTGGACACTTCCCTGGGAAAAGCCTCGCCACCAGAGGTGAGGGCTCAAGATATTCTGCAGATGGTCACCAAGTTTCAAAATGCCCAACGTCTCCCAGCCTTTGACTTTTTGAGGTTGCTAGTCCTCATGGCATCCTGCATCTTCCTTGTGCCAGAGGCTCGCCTGAGAATGAGATCTCTTCAGTGGGCACTGAGAACTCAGTGGTTGCAATTCTCAGGGAGAATGACAGACCTCCTTCAGGTTCCGGACAAGGTGGCTCGAGACCTTCAGTGGTGGGCCTGCCAGAAAAACATCTTGAAGGGAGAACTGTTTTGGCAACCATGGCCGGAGATAACAGTAGTCACAGATGTCTCACTCACGGGGTGGGGAGCCCATACCAACGACTTGACCATCAGCGGTCGTTGGTCTCCATCGGAGTCCAGACTACATATCAACCTGTTAGTGCTAAGAGCAATCAGACTAGCACTGAAAGCTTTTCTGCCATCTGTACAGGGGAAAAATGTCCTGATAATGATGGACAACACAGTTGCCATGCACTACCTCAACAAAAGAGGTGACGTAGGATCACTGCCACTGTGCAGAGAGGCAATGCAGCTCTGCTTTTGGGCAATTCAAGAAGGAATCTCTCTATCGGCAGTTCACCTAGCCGGAGAGAAGAACTTGACGGCGGACGCTCTGAGCAGGCAGGGCACAGTCTCCCACGAGTGGGAACTAGCTCAGGAAGTCCTTCAGGAGATCTTCGCCCTTTGGGGAACCCCCTCAAGTGGATCTGTTCGCCACCAGTACCAACAGGAAGTGTGATCTGTTTTGTTCAAGGGAATTTCCCCCGAGAGGAGCTCTAGGGGACGCATTCGTAGTGGACTGGGAGTTTCCACTCCTGTACGCGTTTCCACCAGTCCCTGTCATTCCTCAAATGATCAGGAGGATGAGAAGATTCCGGAGGACCATGATCCTAATTGCCCCAGACTGGGCCAGGAGAACGTGGTACCCGGACCTTCTGGACATGTCCATCTGCCCTCCAATTCACAGAAGCGAGGTCAGGTTCTCCATTCAGACATCAGAACCCTCAACCTTCACGCCTGGCTTCTGAAAGATTGAGATACAAGGATTGGGACCTCCCTGATGACGTCATGGAGGTGTTGCTTTCGGCCAGAAGGCCAGCAACAAAGTCTTTATACCGCTGCCGTTGGAACAAATTTTGCAGCTGGTGTAGAGAAGAGAATATCGACCCCTTTTCATGTGGTACACCAACAGTGTTATCCTTTCTACTCTACTTGGCAAATTCAGGCCTTCAAGTTGGCATTATCAAGGGCTATCTCGCAGCGCTATCGATCTTCAAGCGCACTGCAGAGGAGCCATCGTATTTCAAATTAGCCTTAGTAATACAATTTCTAAAGGGATTAACTAATGTCTACCCTCCAAGACCGTTCCAGGTTCCTTTATGGGACTTAAATTTAGTCTTAAATTTCCTGATGGGTACTCCTTTCGAACCACTCCACTCTTGTTCGCTAAGATTTCTGACCCTTAAAATTGTCTTATTAGTGGCTTTAACATCTGCTAGAAGGGTGAGCGAATTACAAGCCAAAGACAAAGTTGTCCTACAGGTGAAGCCTAACTTCCTCCCAAGGGTGGTTTCTGAATTCCACATCACTCAGAAAATAACCTTATCTTCATTCTATCTGCCTCCCCATCTGGGGAAAGAGGAAGAAAGGCTACATAGGCTGGACCCAAGGCGGGCTTTAAGCTTTTACATCAGCAGACTTGCTAGGATTAGGCAAGCAGACCAACTGTTCGTAGGTTACTCAGGACACAAATTGGGACTACCGATAACAAACCATTTCCAGATGGATTATTTTGGCCATTCTGGAATGTTACAAACTAGCAGGGAAAGAGCCTCCTCAAAATCTTAGGGCTCATTCAACCAGGGGTATCGCAGCCTCCTCGGCCCTCCAAAGAGGGGTTCCGGTTCGAGACATATGTGCGGCTGCCACATGGTCATCCGCACATACCTTCACACGAATTTACAACCTGGATTCCTCCTCTAGTCAAGAGACTAGGTTTGGCAAAGCCCTATTACATTATGTTCATTCCTAAAAGGAAACATGGAGTTTTACTCCCATCTCCAATTACACACCACTGCTATGGGAGTCTATCCAAGATAAGGAATACCTTGGAGGACACACTCCCTTCGAAGAACAAGTTACTTCTTACCTGGTAACTTTCTTTCGATGGGATGTTCCTCCGACGTATTCTTTATCTTTGATAGATCATCTCCCAGCTTGCTGGCCTCGGAATTTTTTTTTCCCGTTTCCTTTGGGTGTTAGACATTGTACTCACATCATCATTTTCTTTAGAGTATCAGGTAAACAAGATTATTTTATTCTGTTTATTTTTCACTTGCATGTTATTCTTTCATTACAACTTGGTTTGATGATCAGGGGTGATTTTTGGACCTCTATCCACACAGGCCTGGGGCCCATCCGATGAGCCACTATTGGCTGTTTATAAATCCAATCATTACAAGATTTACTTTATTCACTTGAACTATAGGTGACACAAACTAATGTGAATATAAATACACTAACATGTTTATTATTCATATTTTGTAAATAGTGCTATGATTTAACTGTTTTCTCTAGCCTATTAACTTTACAATCCTTCTATCATGAATGTTGTATAGCACAAATACAATGTGCTATACACCATTTGTCTATTTCTTATACATTTGTTTATAGTCTGTTTAGGCCTGAGAAGAAGGGGTTTTCAACCTCGAAACGCGTCTCCAAAACAGACTACTAGCAACACTTCTTCAAATTGTTCCTTCTTTTGCAAGAATATTGTGACTGCTTTTGCCTTCAAGACTGTTTTTGTCTTCAAAAACCTTTTTTGTAACCCTAAAACAAAACATACACATCTTTGTGTTTTACAAAATTTGCTTTTGGTCTATTATTATTACCTACAAACAAAATTAATCATTTTGAGTTTACAGTGGTTGGTTTAGCCAACACACAACAGTGTGCAGGGGACTGGGAGGGTTCAAAGCTTGAGCCTTCTCTTTCTTGTGTTTTATTATGTGTGGAGGTCGTGTGCCAGGATCTCAGTTCCTCACCCGCACCTTGATTTAAATTGACATTTGTTTTTGACTATTTTCATAAAATGTTTACCAGATTAGGAGTGCACCAATTCTTGTATTTTTCTTATGGACATATTGTTACAGCCCTACAATGATTTCTGTGGAGCTTATATTGACAACATTGTCATTTATAGTAAAACTTGGGAAGACCACCTTTTCCATCTCTTTACCTAACTGCCAATCCATCCAAATGCAGAGTGCCCAATCAGACCTGAAATACCTCGACTTCTTTGTAGGGAATGGTAGCGTGCAAGCTTAACGCGCAAAAGAGAAAGCTGTGCTAGATACCCCCACACCCAAAACTAAAAGAGATCTCAGAGCATTTTTAGGGTTAATTGGCTATTACCATAGGTTTATCCTTAACTTTTGGGACAGGACGGCCAGCTTGACAGATAAACTTAAGAATGCAGAACCCCAGAAAATTCATTGGACTGATGAAGAGGACATATGTTACGACAACCTAAAACAAACCCTCTGCCAGAACCCAATCCTGAAGGTAGATTTCTCAAAAGAATTTGTATTGCAGACAGACGCCTCCCTTTCACAGTTAGGAGCAGTCTTATCACAAATTTGGAACATCATCTTGTTTACAAGTCGCAAACATTTCCCACGTGAAAGAAATTACTCTGTGCTGGAATTAGAGGCCCTTGTCATCAAGTGGGCCATTATCCACCTCAGATACTACCTCCTAGGAAGAACGTGCTCGCTCGTCACGGACCATTCTCCACTAGTTTGGATTAGCCAACGAAAAGATTAACTCTCAAGTCATGCGATGGTTCTTAGACCTGCAGCCCTACTGTTTCACTGTGGAGCAGCAGTGTTCTATCTTGATGGTCGTGCAGATATATGGAACCTCCGTCCCCAAGTACCACACGGGAAGAAGTGAAACCACTACCCGTGCAATCTTTGAGGCCACAGGTGTAGAGTGCCATCAGCCTGGTAGCACTCTGAGAAACACCTGAGCCAATGTGCAGAACAACGTTGTTGATCCTTAGGCAGTCCAGTACACAAACCGAGGTCGAGAGCCAGGATAGTACAGATGAATCCAAGGGAAAAAACAAAGTCAGTCCGTGAAACGTTCCGTGGTCGTGAGTACCAAGAAATCCAAGAAAGTTCAAATGCTAAACAGACCTCTGACGAAGCAGCTGTGAAGCGTTTGTTCTGCGTTTTCCTGATCCATTTGAATGCGAAGCATGGTCACATGACGCGGGTCACGAGACCGCGAGCTGCGCATCACGTGTCCCGCGATGTAAACAGAGGCTGTTTCCTGACCACGTGACGTGGGGAGCTCCGAGCTCCCGTGTAGTGCCGATAGCCATGGGGAAAAAACCACGGCAGGTGCCAATGGAGAAAAGGCTGCAAGGACACTGGTTTGCCAGCCGGGAATCCCCATTTCTTGGCGAGCCGCTGCCGTCGGGTACGTGAGTGGGAACGGGGAGTCCAAGGGGCTTGGTGGTGGGCGTGTAATGTTGGAACAGACATGACAGAGCCCCCCCCAGAGGCCCATGACCCCGTGGGCTCGACGGGTTATCACGATGAAAGCGGGCAATCAACCGAGGAGCATGAACATCCCGGGAGGGAGCCCATGAGCGGTCCTCAGGACCGTAACCCAACCAGTCCACAAGATACTGCAGGCGACCCCTACAGATGCGAGAACCCAGAATGGCACTGACCTCAAACATATCAGGGGACGACACAGAAACAGGGGCAGGAGGGGAAACAATACGAGTGGGTTCTGGGCATGGCTTAAGCAGCGAGGTATGAAACACCGGATGGATCCGCCAGGTTGAGGGAATCGCAAGGCGTAGGGCCACATGGTTCAGAATCTTGGCACCTCGATAGGGACCAACAAATCGAGGGAGCAATTTGCGGCAACCCGGAATGTGCAAATGGCGTGACGATAACCACACCCTATGCTCCAACGGATATGTAGGCGCCGCCACCCGCTTCCTATCAGCAGCAGCCTTCATGGAAGCCTGTGCTTCACGTAGGTGGACAAGAGTCTGGGCATGGACCGTGATCAGATCGCGGGCATAGGCAGTGGCAGCAGGGGTGTTGGAAGATCTAAAATCCGAGTGAGGAAGGGTGCGGGGATGCTGGCCATAAAAGGAGTAGAAGGGGGGAAAAACCAGTGGATGAATGTAGGGCATTGTTGTAAGCAAACTCTGCAAGGTGTAGTAAATTGAGCCAAGTACCCTGATATTGGAGGGTCAAACAGCGTAAGTACTGCTCCAAAGCCTGGTTCACCCTTTCCGTCTGCCCATCAGTCTACGGATGGTAGGCGGAGGAGAACCGAGCATCAATGCCGAGCAGCTTGGTAAGGGCCTGCATTAACGGGATGTAAACTGTGTACCGGGATCCGATACTAAGGCCTGTGGTAACCCAAAGAGACAGAATACTGACTTCAAGAACAGCCTAGGCAATGTGGGAGCAGACGGTATTCCTGCACATGGTACAAAGCGGGCCATCTTAGTATAGGAATCTACCACCACCCAGATGGTGTCAAAACCCTGCGTACGGGGTAGGTCAGTGATTAGATCCATCAAGACCGTATGCCAGGGTCTTGGGGGTATTGGTAGTCATTGGAGTAGTCCCAGTGGGCGACCCCTGCGTGACTTACACTGAGCACACAACGAACAGGTGTTTACATAATTCTCCACGTCGCGTTTCATCGACGGCCACCAACGTTTAAGCAGGTCTAAGGTACGATGTTGTCCTGGGTGGCCGTTGATGGCAGCATCATGAGACCACTCTAGTGCCTGATTGCGTGTCTCGCTTGTAGGTAGAAAAAGTTTACCTCGTACGAAAGGCAACCCATCCTGAAAAACCCGGTCCCATTCTGCCAATGTGTGCGGATGCTGTGAAACCCACTGGTGTATGGTGGACAACATGGGTCGTGACGGCGAACAAGCACAGACAAGGTGGCCCTTCTGCAACAATGTGTCAGGGAAAGATGGGAGGGATACCCCTCCTGGGGAACAAGACAGGACATCCGCCTTCCCATGAACCACCCCGGGCCTATGCTTGCTCACGAAATCATATGCTGCAAAGAACAGATGCCAACGCACTTGCCGACTGTTCATACATTTAAGGGAAGCGAGATTTTGCAAGTTCTTGTGATCCGAGTATACTAAAGTCTGATGTTTAGCCCCCAGAAGATGGTGCCGCCAGATTTGCAGTGCGTCTTTAATGGCCAGGAGCTCCTTCTCCGTGACCGTATAATGCGTTTCTGTTGATGTGAATTTACGTGAATGGTATGCTACTGGGTGTAGATGACCAGTTGTTGGACAGGGCTGGGAAAGCACTGCACCCAATGCAAATGAGGAAGCGTCTGCCTCTACAACAAATGGGAGCTCTGGATCAGGGTGTTGGAGGACTGGGGCCGTGGTGAACATTGTTTTAAGGGAATCGAAGGCTGTCTGCTGTTCTATAGACCAATGGAAAGGGACCAGAGGGCTGGTCAGGGCAGTGAGCGGGGCAACGATAGAGGAGAAACCAGCGATAAATTGCCGGAAAGAGTTAGCGAAACCCAAGAATGACTGTATTTGTTTCAGGTTCACCGGAGCAGGCCAATCCATGATAGCGCGGATTCTCGATTGATTCATGGACAAACCCCCAGGTGATATGTGGAAGCCCAAGAAGTCGATTTCCTTAGTGTGGAACAGACACTTTTCGGGTTTTGCAAACAATGCGTTCCTTTTGAGACGGGACAATACTTCACTAACATGAACGATATGTTCCTCCAAAGAAGGGGAAAATACCAGAATATCATCCAGATATATCACCACATAGACATCCAGAATGTCGCTAAATATGTTGTTTATGAATCGTTGGAACGTAGCTGGGGCGTTACATAGGCCAAACGGCATCACTGTATATTCGAATAACCCCTGTAGGGAACAGAAAGCCATTTTCCACTCATCCCCACTGCGCATGCGGATCAAATTGTATGCCCCCTGGAGATCCCGTTTGGTATAAATAGAAGCATGTGTTAGCTTATCTAATAACGTGGAGATGAGAGGGATTGGCTACTGGTTCTTAATGGTGATGGCATTTAGTTGCCTATAATCCACACAAGGGCGAAGGTCCCCCTCCTTCTTTGGGACGCAGAATATAAGGCTTGCTGCTGGTGAAGCAGAGGGGCTGATTTGACCCAGTCGCAAAGCATGTTGTATGTACTCTTTTAAGGCCTGTTCTTCTGATTGTGTTAGTGATTAAATCTGACCCTTTGGGATCGAGGCATCAGGGACTAGGTCAATGGGGCAGTCATAAGGTCTGTGCGGCAGAAGGCCTTCTGTTGAAACCTTATCAAACACAGTCTGAAAGTCATGGTATGCAGAGGGAATACCAGCTAAGACTGCTCCCACCGTATGAGGAGTGGTAGGTGTAAGATCACTCTCTTCAATGTTTAAGGAAGCTAACCCCCCCATGGGCTCTTGCAGGATTGGATACCACGTCAGATTCTACCAAGCAAAAATGTTGACAGACCTCAGACTCAAAGAAAACTTGACCAGTACCCCAGTTGATTAACGGGTTGTGTTGCCTCAGCCAGGGAATGCCTAGGATGATCCCAAATTGTGGTGTGGAGATTAGATCAAAGGATAATATCTCCTTGTGGGTACCCTGAATCACCACCTCTAAGGTGGCAGTTTTTTGCTTGATTGGGCCAGAAGCGAGGGAAGTCCCATCCAGAGCCTGTACTGGTTCTGGGTGTTTTTTCATTATCAATGGCAAGTTCAGTGTGTTGGCTAGTGTAATGTCTATGAAGCAACCGGTAGCCCCAGAGTCAATCACTATGTGTACCGAATGTATACAGTCCCTGGTGGGTTTCAACAGAGCCTGGACCACCACTGGTCTGATGGGGCCGAAAGCGGCCTCGGAGGGGTTTTGAGAAGGACTCGCCCTTACCCCCGATCTCAAGGGCGAGTTTTCTGAAAACCTGAATTCCGTTCCTTGGGCGGCGAGGCCACTCCTTGACATAATGGCCGTTGAGACCGCAGTAGAAACGGGCATTATCGTTTCTTCTACGTTCCCATTCGGCATGGGTTATGGGGATACGGATTCCCCCTATTTGCATGGGTTCACTGGTTGTCTCAGGTGAAGGAGGGGTCTGATGATGAGAAAGACCGATTTCCGCCCTACGCTCGGTTCTCCAGGCGTCCACCTGCAGAGTCAGATCAACCAGGTCAGAGTAAATCGCAGGTAGAGTTGTTACAACCGACAAGGCGTCTTTCAAGGCACTACACAGACCTCTGTAAAACACAACTGCCTTTTTGTTCTCGGGCCAAGAAGTCTTGGAGGACAATTGGTTGAACCGAGTTATATATTCGATGAGTGTCTGCCTGCCCTGGGTGAGATCTAACAACTCCAAGTCTTGGGACTGTGCTTTGTACCTGGTATCAAATACCTTGGCCATCTCGCTTACTAAGAGATCGAAGTCATAGAGGGCAGGGTGATCGCTTTCAAGCAAAGGGTTTGTCCAAGTGGCTGCCACACCCGACAAATGGGAAAGCAGAAAGGCTGCCTTGGTGACGGAGTCAGGAAATGCTTGGGGCCGCCACAAAAAATGGAGCTTACACCGATTAAGGAATGTACGATACTTTCTAGGATCGCCCTGGTATCTTTCTGGAGCGGCAAGAGGGAACGGAGTTGGGAGTACCACAGGAGCAGCTGGTGCAGATGGAGGCGTGGGAGGAACTGGGTCTTGGGGTGGGGTATCCCCGAACTCGGAATCTGCGGGCAATGGGTGGCAGACACTTTGCAGAGTGTCGAGGCGATGGTGTATTGCAGTAATGGCTGCGGCCATATCCGTCCTAAGGGCCGCAACTGCTTGCATTAAAGCGGCCACAGGGTCCCCGGCTGAGGTATCCATGATCTGGACGACCAGGAAGGCTTCACAGTCTGTTCTATCTTGATGGTCATGCAGATATACAGACATCATTCTCAGCCTAAAACCATCTAACTGTCAGGGCGACCTTTGCTCCCCACAAATTATTAAAGATGCGGCAAGAGACCTCTCGCCATTCATCACAAGACTCATCAACGCCTCCTTCTCCTCAGGCACCGTCCCCAGCAACCTCAAAGAGTCCTGGGTCCTCCCCCTTCTCAAAAAGCCTTCTCTGGACCCCTCCATTCCCACCAACTACAGACCTATTACCACCATCTCCTTCCTGCTCAAGATATTAGACAAGACAGCCTACCAACAAATCCAAAAATACCTTGAACTAAACCATCTCCTTGGTATCCGACAATCAGGCTTCAGACCCCAACATGGGACAGAAACAGCTCTTATCGACCTGAAGGCTCAAATTGACACTCTTAGAGACAACGGGAAAACGGCTTTACTGCTTCTCCTTGACCTCTCCGCGGCATTTGATCTAGTTGATCACAAAATCGTATGCAATCACCTGGGTTCAGCTGCCCACTTTTCCCAAGAAGCCATCGGCTGGATCGAGTCATTCCTCAGCAACAGATCCATGCGTGTCTTCTCCACCACAGCTGCCGCCGACCCCATCCCCATCACATGCGGAGTCCCCCAGGGCTCATGCATCTCCCCTACACTGTACAACATGTTCACGAAGCCCCTGTTTGATGATCTAGATGGTCTGGGTATCACCTACACTAATTATTCCGATGATACTCGGATCCTCATCCCACTGACGGAAGATTACAACCATGATTTGGCCTTGGTGAACAGGGTGTACCTCATCATCCAGGCGTGGATGGCATCTCACAGTCTATGCCTGAATGATGACAAGACTGAAACCGCAAACCTAACCAAATTGGACCACAACTACACCAGCTTCATTATAGACAGGAACACGATCAAAGTAGCTAAGGAAGTGAAAACCTTAGGAATATACATTGACTCCTCCCTCTCCTTCCATAAACAGGTTAGCTCTATGGCATCCTCCACAGCCTAAACATGTAAGCTTATAATAGCAGCCAAACCCTTCTCATCCACCCAGAACTGCATTACTCTAGCCAGAGCCCTTGTATTATCAAAACTGGACTATTGCAATTCCCTCTACGTAGGAGCTGGCAAACAAGTTACTAACAAAATACAGACGCTACAAAACAACGCTCTCAGAGAGGCGCTCAGCATCCACATGAGAGAACACATCTCCAATATTAGGAGCGCCCATAACTGGCTCAACACAACAGATAAAATCCTGCTCAAAGTAGCCTCACTAACACACAAATGCCTCAGCAACGCTGCCCCTCGCTACTTAGTCGATAGAATAAGTAAACGCACCTCCAACAGACCTACTAGAACCGCCAACGCTAATCTTCTCACAGTTCCCAGATTCAAATGCACCAAAATGGGTGGCAACAGCTTCCAGGTGAAAGCAGCACAACACTGGAACTCCCTACCACGTTCTCTAAGAACAACCCAAACCTACACACACTTTAGACGTAACTACATACACTGGATAAAGAACAATGACCGCTAATTCCATTCATCCCACCTCACCGCTACCTACCTGTAAATATGTATATTTGTAAATCCGTAAAGCCTTTTTCATGACTGCTTCAATCATCTATTATCCACTGTATTTACTGCATTGTATCCATAACACCATTGTAATTACTGTACTGCATTGTAACATGTAACCAAGCTGCGAATAACCTTGTTGCTCCTGCGCCCTCATACCCTCGGGTCTGGTGCGCAATACAATAAACTAAACTAATATATGGAACCTCCGTCCCCAGGTACCACATGGGAAGAAGTGAAACCACTCCCCGTGCAATCCTTGAGACCACAGGTGTAGAGTGCCGTCAGCCTGGAACCGGGAACGCCGGACAAACTTCCCCCGACCACTGTAAGGCAAGGAATGGTTATGTTACACACAGTGACAAATGAGAGTACCCAGGATGACTAAGGATTAGAACCAGGGGCTTACCTAATTGAGGTGGAGGGGCAGTCTGAGTAGTAAAGCGAAGCAGGAGCTTCTGATTAGCCGGCAGCAGCAGCAGGCTGGTAAGGGTCTTGGTAGCACTCTGAGAAACACCTGAGCCAATGTGCAGAACAATGTTGTTGATCCTTAGGCAGTCCAGTACACAAACCAAGGTTGAGAGCCAGGAGGATGACAAAGCCAAGGGAGTCCAATTTCAGTGTCCAGGTAGCAGAGCCAAAGGTCGAATTCCAAAAGACAAGATAGTACGGATGAATCCAAGGGAAAAAACAAAGGCAGTCCGTGAAACGTTCCGTGGTCGTGAGTATCAAGAAATCCAAGAAAGTTCAAACGCCAAACAGACCTCTGAAGAAGCAGCTGTGAAGCGTTTCTTCTGCGTTTTCCTGATCCATTTGAATGCAAAGCTTGGTCACATGACGCGGGTCACGAGACCGTGAGCTGCGCATCACGTGTCCCGCGATGTAAACCGAGGCTGTTTCCTGACCACGTGACGCGGGGAGCTCTGATCGCCCGTGTAGTGCCGATAGCCATGGGGAAAACGCCACGGCAGGTGCCAATAGAGAAAAGGCCGCAAGGACCCTGGTTTGCCAGCTGGGAATCCCCATTTCCTGGCGAGCCGCTGCCGCTGCCGTCGGGTACGTGAGTGGGAACGGGGAGTGCAAGGGGCTTGGTGGGCAGGTAATGTGGGAACAGACATGACGACCGGAAGGGTAAAGACCAAAGTAATGTGAATTTCCTCTCTCGGTTCCCCTGTGAAACAGATGAGGCTACATTGCATAGGTGAAAGGTATGTGAGAAACCTGAAGGTGTCTCACCCGCTAGTCCCCGGGGATCTGTCATCCAAGTGGGCAGGACACAGCCATCACTTTGGATCCAGTTCCTGGGGGTGGACCAGTGCAGGAGGATCACCTGGATGTGGGGTCTTCTGGGGGTGGAAGTGGGACACCGGAGGGTGAGACACGGTATCTACTTCCTTGTAAAACCTTTTCCCCATCCTACAGGGTATGATACAGGAACTCAACCCTGTGCCCCCCTTTCCCGACACAAACACTTTCTCAAAGACAGTTCACGGTGAGCGACAACGTACTTACACCACAGCCGTATACCTGACATGTCCCAACACCATGGTCAGTCAAGGTTAGGCAATTACGGATCATTATACACACCTGACTGCCCCACACGGATAAACGGTTGGGGCATGAAAGCACACTGAGCGAGGCAAAACACATGAGGAAGCAGCGGTTCCAAGATGGCCATTTATTACAAGGAGAAAGACGGCAAGGCTGGAGAGGTTTACAAGGAGGGAAGCACCCTTGACCTATAAAGACTGTTAATTGAATGAACCTTGGAAAGTAAGAAACCAAAGACATGGAACTAAGGCTGATCAAACCTGCACAATGTGTCAGAGTTACCCGAGGCTCTCCTGTGTCGATAACCATGACGGGGAGGAGCGATTGCTGCCATGGTACTGTCATTGGCTCCTACAACAAAGCCGTGTCAGAAAAGAAAGCACAGCTGTTGAGTTGGAGACGTTGCAAGTGGCAACATTGTATAAATAGAACAGTGTGGGAAGCATTTGGGTTAAGCAACGCAAATACAATTCACAGCCAAAAGAAATAGTTGAACTTTGTGACTGCACTTGGGGAAACCAAGAAAAGATACCATACACAGAGTGGTCAGGCACCACGTGGGTGCTCATTCGAAAGTCTTGGTTAGGTATCCAATTGATTCTGAATGGGAAAGAGATCGAAGTGGTCCTGCAACGGGTTAAGCTAAATTGGTCTGAGTAAATTGGTTGAGGGAGATAAATTGAACCTTGTATGAAAAGGGATCTGAACCCGGCAGAGGGGGATCCGGCATTGAACATTTCTTTTTGCATATTAAAAGGATCTGAACCCGGCAGAGGGGGATCCAGGGCGAACACCCAAGTTGACTATTGAAGAGAACATTCATGTGTTGTTTCTAGTACAGAAGGTGCTCTGCATCAAGGGACTTGTGAGAAATGAAGAGGCTTGGACACAGAAGGTCTTGAACTGGGAAAATTGAACTGTATCCTTGTGCCACAGAAGCCAGAGTGTGTGATTTGCACGAGTAACCTGCCTTGTCCCATGCTGAAAATGTGGGTAAGGGAGGCCAACGGCTCAAACACCCTTTTGTGAACACTTTCTTTTTCATGAACATTACCTCACATTATTTTGTAACTTAGTGGTAAGGATTAGCAATAGGTTTTTTTAGTATAGGCCCTTTTAATTTGACAAGACTGCAGTAGGACTGCATTATTATTATTTGATGGTTGTTGCTTGCTCCCATCTATAGATTTAGGTTCAGATAGGCGTTTATCACACCCTTGCAAATGTTCAATAAACACTGTTGAACTGTGTCACTTGTGTCTGTCTTACTATTGCCACCTTGTGTTCCTTACAATCCCCATCTTGCTCAGCGTGTGCCTGTATGCTCTGAGGCCCAACAGGGTTTAAGTGGGAATGATTGAAAAGGGAGGCCGGACCTCACCTGGCCTCGTTAACGGGACAAAATGGTGACTGCCCTTAGGAATCCCTGGTAAATAGGTCCCTATGGGTAATCATCATTGCTTTTGCTATCTTCTTCCTCGTCGCAGTGGTTTCTGGAAAATGCACTGGGGAGGAATTATGGGAGTTAGTGTTTTCTAGGGATGGTGGAAAAAATGGTAACTTGCTGTGAGAAAAATGGGGACCATCGCCTTGTTGTAAATGACAGGGCAATATGTGCAATTTCCCTTTCCTTGTATACCTACCTCTTGTCTTGGTACAGTCTGGAATTGGGGAGGGGGTTAATGGGACAGGACTTGCATCTACCTATCAAGGTGGAGGAAGTGTTGGTTAGGGGTGTGTTAAAAAGAGGGGAATACTGGGTCTCTCCCGAGGGCATTTCTCCAGCAGTCCCCAAGGACCCCCTGGCCAGGTGATACTCCTGCACTGCTCTACCCCCAGGGTCTGGTTTCAAAGGCGATGCCCGTGCCCTGGCCACCTGAACAAAGAATCCCCGGGGTCTATAAGTGAGAATGCCCTCAGGTTTCTCACATGATGCTTATTAGCTGGTGTTTGTATGTTACTCGTAACGTTGCTTACTCGCGAGTGATTGATCCCGCCTGCGCGGAATACGTAGCCTGCACCGGAGCCACTTGCATGGCTTAGAGTCACTGAGTAAGTCGCTTCAAGGTGCTCCTCTCTGTTTGCAGTACTGCTGAAACCGTGGCTTCTCTCTTTGGTTGCCTCCACCACGCTGAATTGGAGTTGCTCTGACTCCTGAGACCTCTCGACTGCTCACACCACACCTGCTTCCCACTGCCAAAAGCTCTGCACGACAGTCTTCTTGGGTAAGCGTTTCTTCAACAAGCTTCCCGCTGCGCCACCTCTGCAGTTTGTGATAGATAGATAAAGGCACAGACCCACTCAGGATTCACAACAGTCCCAGTGTCTTCCAGCTCCTCTACTCCGGTCGCCTGCAGCATGCACAGCCCACACTTCTTCTGTTCTTCTGCTTCTTCTCTACTACCTGCTCCTCAGGGGGCCTTTTATGCCTAGCAGTCTCCCTCAGGTGTAGGTCATTCTTGTTAATTGGCTGACCACTTCTACATCTTTGTTCCTCTGTATCCCTCTTCCTCGTCCCAGTACTGAGGGAATTACGGGACTTGAAGTCCTGAATGAAAGTTTGTTTTCTGAACTTTTTCTACATTGCAGATTTTATTTTCACTTTCAACAACATTTAACAAAGGGATATTACAACAGCCAGTCATAAGGCAGGTTTGCGATGTGGAATATGGTTCTTTGCTCTAGAGCAGTGGTCTTCAAAACTTTTTTGCCCTGGGCCCCCCTGAGCAAAATGTGGTCAGGGTGGGCCTCCCAAAAATACCAAATGGGCAATTAGTACAAATGGCTATGAACTATTGCGTGTCGTCACCGCACCCTACTCCCAGTATAGTCCCTGGCTCTCCCACCTGCTCCCATCACAGTCTCTGGCCTCCCTCATCCCACTCCTGGCCCAGTCTCTGTGCTCTCCCCACCCCCGCCCCACCACATACCTTGGGCTCCCATCACTATCCCATGGCTCCCGCCACAGTCACTGGGCTTTGTTAAGGATTTCAAAGGCACGGTACCAGGACTCTTTCTACTGGCCGGGGATGCAGCGCACAATTAAAACACTTCTTTTATTTTATTTATAACGAATTCAGTTTGAGAAGGCACCAAACTCGTCTCACATCCCCCTTTTACAAATACCGGGGTCGCAATGGACCAGGAACCAGGCTGGTGTGTAATAATACAATATTCATTTTTTAATTTCAATGAAAATCACACAAATTCAATATAGGGCAGCAATCACCAGTGTGGTGATAAATACACTGTAAATTGATAGAATACACTTAATTTGACCTGGTTACATAAGATATACAGTGCACAATTGAATTAAGGCAAGATTACTTTTCAGGTGGTATTTTCTGATAGCACCACAGTTAGTATTTCCCCCTGCAACACTGCCTCAAACCCCTGTTAACCCAATATTTTGTGGCAGAAAGGAATAGCAAGGAGTCAGGTATACTAGGCAACAAACAGAATGAAAATCCGACCTTGCACCCCTAAATAGGAGGCAAAATCGGATTGAAGACCTTTGAAATTGAGCAAAATAGCACTCGGAATTACTAGATGGTCATTTTACATGTGTAGTTGAATGAATGAGGTAAACATGAGTATGGCTGTATCAAAGAAGTAGGAGCACTAGCAAACTACAAGGCAAGGTACTAACAACGAGCATACAGTTCAGAAAATCGATTTTGGAAGGAAAAACACAGTGCAACAAAATCACATGTGGAGAAAATGCAAATGCTTATTTTCACGGGTTTAAAATCAAACAAACAGCTTGGAAAATGAGCTAAACAGACAACATCGAAAATCGTTTTTTATGCTAAGATACAAAGGCACATAACAGGGATGAGACTACAGTGAAAGGGTGACTTTGGAACGGGGACAGGATATGATTCTTGAAGGGGAAGGGAAAATCGGTTTTAAAATGAAATCAGTTGCACAGGGAAAATCGGGTTTCGAAAGGAAAATGACAAGTTCTACTAAAACTATATTTTCGTGACTAGATTATCAAAAAGAGAAATGCTGCCTGTGAAAAGAGTTAAGCTGCAGTTTTAACCCCCTCACGCTGTGTGTCTCTTTGTGGGAATTAATTTATTCAAAATAGTTCTAAGGACTTACACAATGGACTAAAATGATTGGAGGGAATGGCGCTAAAACATATAGATTAAAGGACAGGATACACAGCAGATTCTGACAAGTTTAAGGATTTTGCTATGCCAGTTATAGGATCTCTAGGGGATTAGACCTTAATACAGGGTAACAAAGCAAGGGATGCAGTTTGTGGTTATTGGGGAAGGGAAATACTCACAACAAGCACTTGAATGGGGTAGCTTGGACAGCGAACCGGGTTTCTGGACAGCGAGGCAAGATCTGGTCACTGCAAACAGTGGCGGGCTCTCTTAGAAGAGGCAGATGGGCCTAGTCTGGTCACTGGAGACAGAAAGGTGCATCAGCTGGGCAAGCAGGTAGCGGGGCAAAGCCGGTCTGCTCACAGGATACTCCCAAATAGAGGAACACAGCTTTTCCCCCTTTCTCCCTGAATTATTGGGATTTTGGTAGGGTTTTAATTCTGGATCATAGGTTCAGCCTGGGTAGAGTCAGATAGCTCTGGTCTGGCTCCTGGAATCTTGCAGGGTGAATGGGGAATATCTGGATCTCTGGATGTTGTTATGAATGCTGGATTTTCTTGAGTGTCTGCCTGTCGGATTTTCTGGATGGTCTGTCTTTCTGGAATCTGTGTGATTTTTGAATGTCTCCCCCTTTATAGGCCGGCTGACATCAGAGTATTTTTACTATGTGGGCTAAGCTAGACATACCTCTAATCGGATAGGTCAGCCTATGGAAGTCGCCTCCACTCTGTAAACAGATTGGACTCATCTTTAGGATGGGTGTTTTATGATATACCTTTGTTTCACCAAAGTTTTGTTTGCTAAA
Organism: Ambystoma mexicanum; assembly: GCF_040938575.1. Classification (NCBI taxonomy): domain Eukaryota; kingdom Metazoa; phylum Chordata; class Amphibia; order Caudata; family Ambystomatidae; genus Ambystoma; species Ambystoma mexicanum. Next base: position 1,234,970,433 of record NC_090926.1, on the reverse strand, counting down.
AATAAATAATGGAGCAAAAACACTTATTTCTATACAAGTCACCCTTAAAAAATTAGATAAACAGATCCCATATTTTACAAAGAATATACCATTCAAATCCCAAGACAGTGTGATGCTGTTTAGTAATTCTGGCAATCTTTTGCCATTTCCATGGAAAGCATTTCACCTAAAATTCTACTCTTGTATATATGTATACATATTATCACAGGGCATGTGTTCATTAATTTTCAAAGCTGTACCATGTATGCTTTTCCCAGAAATTACATTTTCCTGACGTTTGCGTCCCCAACATGCTAGGAAAACCTTCAACGTCTCATTTTAATGGTGCAAACATGACATTTAAAGTGTCATAATTTCACATTAATAAGTCTTTTGATTACTGACATAAATGACAAGATCGCAACAGTCTCTGAAATCAAAAGGGCTGGATTTGTTTTCCAAATATGGGCATTCCTTCCAACCCCCAGCCAAATGTCAGGCTCTGGTCAGTTTAGCCCAGTGTTGCCATGGATTCTCCTTTGAGGTTAGGCTGTTGAAGCTGAGGAGAAGTGTCAGAGGATTTCACACCTCTTTGCCAGGGCAGTACATGTCTCATGCTGGAGCAGTGCCGCTTCTTCTGACCAGGGTGCTAGATTCTCTCCCTTGGCCCATTCATAGATTCCAAGGGCCTGGTCCACTTGGGGAAGGTGATCCTGTTCCCACGGGAGGCAGGGCCCTTTGAAGTCAGGGCCTGCCAAACCTGTTCTGCTGGCCTCAAAGTACTTTATATTTATTTATTTATGATTCTCTCTTTCCCAGAAAGCAAGTCATTTGGGAATAATATCATGTATATATTTTAAAGCAAACTCCCATCACATTTCTATGCAAGCAGAGGGCCCTAGTTAACATTTCACTTTTTAAAAGGCATTTTCTTGCTTGGCAAAAAGCACAATTTTACAGGTGGGTTAATATTCTTGGATGTCACTTTACAAATGCAGTTTTTTCTCACATCTATATTCTGAACAGTATTTATAGCCCTAGTCAATTTCTAATACACATAAATCTGTCCAACACAAGGGTTCTCTGAAACTGACATCAAGCAAAAGGAGAGAGGGAACTTTTTCTGCAGAGTTTGACTGTGTTAGATTGTTGCAAAAATGGAACGTTTGCTGTGCAGCCTGGAGTGACTTTCTCTGCTATTTCACAGATTTTCCTTGACACATAATGCCTTTCAGGGAGGACTGCCCTCCTTTGCTGGTGTATGGCCTGAAGGTAAATGGGCATTAATGTGCCTTACTCGAACCAACCGTGTAATGTTGAAAAAATTGAAATGGCATCAGTGCAAAGCCATTTTAAAGGCAGGCCATTTATGTTTCTTTAGTTGGAAGTTTTAAGCTTGCAGCATAGCAGCACTGCACTAGGCTGCTTTGGAATTCTTCTTGGTGCACATGAAGAAAATAACTTGCAGCAATTCTCGGTGTGTTCTATGTTTCATCTCGCCCCATATGTGCCTGGTAAAGACAGCACAGCCGTTATTTTGGTGACTGTAAAACGCAGTTTTGATGCAAGTGAATAGCGCTCAACAGAGCCAGGGCAGCCATTCTGCTGGTAACTGCTGAAATGCATTTTGGTGAGGTAGGGGAGTCCTGCTGGGCTGGTAAATGTACCCCACAGCTTCCCCATACTGCTCCCAGCACAGCCCCAGGCCCAGTGGTGGCTGGTGACGTTTAAGTGGAGGGGAATAAATATAAATATAAATATTTCCACCATATATGCCATAGTGGCCGAGCGCAGCAAGGGTGTCCAAACCAATCAAGGAGGGGTCGGGGAGGTTCCGCCCCGTGAATTCCCTTTTAAATAAAGGTTACATTTTAGAGCATACTTTAAAAAAAAATGGGTAAAAAGCCAAACAGTTTGGAATTGCCGCTGGGGGCCCAGGGAGCAGGCATGATATTTTGTACTGGCCATCCATGATAGATGTCCAGTAAAAATATGCCATCCTTGTCCTCTGGACTCCACAGTGCTTAACACAATCAACATGATTGGCGACAGGGGTGGGGGCGGCAGCCGTGATATTTTCTACTGGACATCTATGATAGATATCCAGTAAAATAAATACCATGCCTGTCCCCTGGGCTCCACAGCACCTCAGGATGAGAGCCGATTTTGGCAGGTAGGTAGGGGGATTTTAAAATGCCTTTGTTGTACAACCCTCCTTATCCCCACTACCCCCTCACTCACCAAAATCAGCTCAATTGACCAAAACAAACACACACACACATACATTCACACAGCAATCACTCTATCATTCACACGAGCACCCATCATCATACACTCATTCATAACACAAGCAAACACGCATCCATACACATATTTAGAAAAAAAATAAAATTAGCATAACGTACCTTCTGCAGGGGCTTGCACGTGGGTGCTGAAACGCCCCGCTCCAGGCTGCTCTGTCCATATGTGCATGGAGGCGCAGGTGCTCCCCCTCGCACATACAGACATGCATTGCCCCAGCCAGCATTTCCAATGAGCTATTCAAGGCTGGCGAAGCAAAAAGCCCCCAGTCTTGCATGGCTCAGTATGCAGGTGCGACTGCGGAACTTAACTGTCAAAGGGAAACAGTGCTTCCCTTTGACAGTTCAGCCAGCCCATGACTCCCTCAGCTGGAAAAAGCAGCTAAGGGAGTGCCCAGATTCACTTGGCTGGCTCCTCGGCTCCTCCATAATGGGTGAGAGGGCCACTGGGTGGACACCCCCTCGTCCATTATGGATGAGCCACCAGGCTCGGAGTGGCCTATAAGCCAATAAGGCAATGCCCGTACCAAAAATGCTAGTGTGGGCCAGTCAAATTGGCCCACTTCTTTTGGCCAACGTGTGCCAGTTTGAGTAATTTCCCTATACAGCTATTAGTTTTGACCACTGTTGCTGAATAAATATTCTTTAAATATCACAATTGTCTTACATTTTAACAAAAACACCCCCTTGGGTCCTATTCAAACAGTCAGTGACTAAAGGAATGAATATCCATTTGCAACCGCAGGCCACTTTTTCCTTGGTACCTGAGACAGTGTTATGCTCCAGTCCGACCATGTGACCCGCCACTGCCCATTTCCTCCAATCTAAAAAAAAATAAAACAAATAAAAGTTTTTTTACATTTCATTCTGGGCTCTCATCCCCCCAAACTCCCGCTCCACAGTTTGAAGACCTCTGCTCTAAAGACTACCATTATTATGCACCTTCCTCTTATTAGGCTAAATTACTGGAAACACTTTCTGCTGTATAGGCGCCATACAAATGTCCAATAAATAAAAATTTTAAAAATGATGATGGCAGCCATTACATACTGTGTTATTGGTGGGATAATACTGTGTCTCATCCCATAGGTATCCCTTACTCTCCTGACCCTTTTCTCATCCCAGGTGATTCTATACACCACCCACAATGTCAGGATCAGGAATTGGCTGCCTTTCCTTGGCCACCCGCGAGGATACTTTAGGTAGGGATTCAGTGAGGGATCCATAGGATTCATCACAGTACTGGGATAAGAAAGAGGACCGGAACAATGAGGATGACTAAGACCAAGAAGCCAACACAACGGTCTAGTCTCTGGAAGGCTCTCCACCTTGCCGGTAAGTTTAAATTCACCTCAGTTGGCAGAAGCAAAGGAGAGCTGGAACGTGAAGAAAAAGTGCTGCAGCCAGGTGACGGCTCAAGCTGGAGAGGCGCCGGTCAGCACTCTGCAGCCCAGCACGTTGGGGAGAGCAGGTCTGGAGAAACACCTGCCATCGTAAGAGGAACGAAAATGACAAACGACCCACCACCAGAAGGTGAGACGCAGCTGGTGCGCGCACTGCAGAGTGAAGCCCGTAAAGAGTTTGAGGGGGCTTTGAAATAGACCGTGAAAAGGTTGCTGGTACCCTATGTAAGAAAAGGAAACAAAGTACAGAAAACAAAGCGAACTGTGTTAAACAAGAGATGTCAAACCAATATTGGGCAAATATTGCTTTGTGGGCGAGAAGAAAGACGGCTGCATATAAGTCCTGGCAGGAGAGTATAAAGTCAAAGGCTTGAGGAAATGCATACCAGACCTAGAAGGGAAGAATTCTTTTTGGTATTAAATGGAAAAATGAGGCTATGGACAAAAAGGCAACTCCCCTATAAAGCACATCAACCAGGCCAATCCACACAATACCAACAAATCCCCCACTAAACCCACCCCACTCCCTACACACCCTGTAATAGGATGTGTTAGGAACCTGAGGGTATTCTCCCGAACCAGCCCCAGGATCCCTTAGTCAGGTGGCTTGGGAAGAGCCAATGCTCTCAGACCCCAACCCCAGGGGTGGATGGAAGGGAGAGAGCCCCCAGAAAAGGGGAGTCAGAGGTTGTGCTCAGGGGAAGACCCCAGGTGCGGCGCTGACTTATGCCGAGGAAGACGAAACCTCTGAAGCCTTATAGGCTATATGACATCTACCTCCCTTCCTCTCAGGGAACTCCTCTGGCTGAGATCTAATGACCCCCCCTCGCCCTTACTCAGCAAATCCAACCACCCTGTTGCACTCAAAAACCACAAACCCCAGAATCCTTATTTTTGTGTTACCTCCCCGAATACTCATGACCATTCTTCTCCAGGTCCATATGATTTCTGCACTCTCAATCTGTTCAGACAACACACTACCATCCCCACAATCCCCCTGTTCTGATCACGGTAAAAACTCTCCTGGGTTTACCAAAACTCCTAGGATTAACAATATAATTCCTTCCGTCACCCCCACCTTTTCCTGCCGAATATTTTCTCCTGACACAAAAGACAACAGACTAATACTAAAACCCTTCACCTGACATGTCCCAAAGTAAGGGTCAGGCAAAGTCGGGCAATAGACCGGAATCTCACAAACCGGATAAAAGGTGGGGGAAGAAAGCACAAGACGAGCAAAGCAGACCGCACGACGTAAGAGCTAACTCAATACGGCAGTTCAAGAGGAGGAGAAAGACGTCGCAGACTGAGAGGGAGACAAAGAGAGAGTCGGCCTTGCCCTTCCCGACGAAGGCCCGTGGAACCTCCGCAGAGGAAACGATAAGTCAGCGAACAATAGCCAATGTGTATTGCAACAGATGTGCCTGGTACGCAAGTCCCTCCTCGGCTGATTACCAAGCCAGGGAGAGACGATGGTCTCAGTGGCACAAACCTTGACGCCAAGACATCAGAAACCCAAGCAGTTCATCACATCCAGTGAGTCAAGGGGAGTGTCAATAAGAAACCGAACTGCATTGAATGAAAAGTAGCTGAAGGAGAAATTTAACTTTGAAAAGCAAAAGGATACTATTGAGAGAGAGAGGGGGAAAACCAAATACAGAGGAGTCTGCCACCATGTGGGTGTTCACGCAGGAAACTCTGGGCGATTACTCAACGGTAAAAAGACTACCGTAACCAGAAGGCCTAGGGGAGAGGCAAAGAACGATCAAAGGGGTCATACAGAGGTCTCATAAAATCCTCTGTACCGTCGAAAGTCTATGACCGACAAAGAACTGTGAAAGCTAAGGGAAGTGAATCCCACATGTTGAAAATTAGCATATGAACTAATATCGTGGCAATTAGGAAGAGTGAACCCGGGCAAGGGATACTAATAAAAAGGGATGGAGTCTAAAAGTCCCATGAGGAATTGTTGGTAAAAGTCGACAAGAGTGAACCTGGCTGAGGGAAGCGACAACCAGGGGCAAAGAACGAAAACCTAGTTAAAAAGACATTTAGATTTATGAAAGCATGGACATTGCAAGACAAGGGAAAAGAAGTGTCTACCTTGTCTTCTGGGGTCTGAGCCTGGCCAAGGGAGATCCAGGGGTGGAAAGTTACCATCCAAAGTTCGCTGGAAAAGGAACTGTCTTGTTAATTTGTTGAATACGTCTGAATGGTCTGAGCCCAGAAGAGGGGGGCGCAGGGGTGAAGCCATCACCCAAAGTATTCTGAAGGGTCAGTGCCCAGAAGATGGGGACCCAGGGGTGAAGTAGATGAAAAGGAAAGGTGGGCACCACTAGTTCAATTAGTCGAGTTTGAATCTCTGTATGAAATATGCATTAGTTGTATGTCAGAAAGTAGTTTAAAGGAGCTGTCTGGTAGAAAAGATCCAAGGACACCCGGATCTGAATCAACAGTAACAGCAACTGCTCTCCATGAGGAGTTGCTCAACAATTGAAAGTAAGCTGCTTTAAGATTTACACACTTCACGAAAACCTCTGAATACATTGTTCTGCGCAAGAGTTGTATATAAAATCCAAAAGAGTCTTGCATGAAAGAAAAATTCGATTTTAATAGTTGAGGCAATCGTCATCCTCATCTCTTCGAGCTCATAAGCCAATGCATTTCGGAGAAAAACTCCTTCATCAGGGCTGAGTCCTAGTTGGTGCCAACATAAATACAGCAACACGTGTTTACAAATAGGATGTAAATGTAAAGAGACATATTGGTAAAACAGTCAAATATATCCAGATAACGGATGCATACATACCGCATTGATTGAGGGTGTTAACATGGGGAAGGAAAAAAGACCCACACAATTTCTGTCAATGCGATTAGAATGACAGTAAGAAAGCTAATGCAGCTCAAATGTGAAATTACATGAAGCTGTAAACAATGAAAAAATTACCTTAATGTGTTGACCTGTGGGTCAAAGTCTGTAGATGCAATGTCCAAAGTTAATATACATGCATGCGACATAGGTAGAATAATAAAGAAAAATCAACGTACTGTGCGATGGAGAGGTACCTCGACTGTTTGTGGAGTGCTCCAATCAGGATGGAATGTTCGAGATCTGCGGATGAAATCCAAATGGGAAGTTGAGAATGTATAGATGCGGATCCATGTTGTAATGTAGTCTTGTATTGCCGCTGGCCTGGATGCTTGCTGTAGAATGTTGGTGCATGAATGCAGCTCAGGAGAATGTTGGATGGATCTGTGTGTGAATGTTCTGCGAGTGTCAGTTGGGGGCCTGAGCTGGGTTGAATGGATGGCTGGTGGGTCAGCTCCTTTGTTAGTGATGTTTATACCTTCCCATGTCCCTGTCAATGTCTACGCGTGCTGTAACTATAATAAGAGTAACTCGATTTTGTAAGGAGCCTGATACCATAGAAACCTTGAAACATGTCATCGCTTACTGTCCTGCATTATATGCTATACGTCGTAAATATTATTTTCATTGTTTTAAAGCGCAAATGATAACCGATATGGAAGAATTATGGCTACTGATCTTTGGTGCAAAGAGAATGTCAATTAGATTAGCAACAACAGGTTTTTTAAATGAATTATACCCAAAGTAATTGTGAATGGTCTTATGAGGGGAAGGTGATAAAAAAAAAAAAAAATGCTGCTATTAAGTTGTACATACATTGGTTTTTATCAATTGTGAGATGTTGTTATAGACTGATGAATTGATTTGTAATATGTTTATGATATGTTTTTATTCATTTTTTTTTGTTTGTAATTATTGAAAGGTTGTTTTACACAGCCAAACAATAAATTAAAAAAAAATCATAATAATAAGAGTAACTGGAGTAATGTACAGATTTGTACATATGTGAATAAAGCCTTGCCTGGAACTAACTTAGACTCAGCAGCTGGTCTGTGATTCAGTAGTGCACACTGAATGTCTAACATAAGGCTTCACTACAAATGGTGACGAGGAAAACCAGAAATAATATGAGGACATGGAGAAAAGGACTGGTCCGTGCGACATAGAGGAGCTGCAGCAACTATAAAGTATAGTAAGGAGTGCTGTGGGGGGGAAGCAGCAGTTGAAATGAGTGACCCACCGTTCCCCCATGCATAGGTATAGACATCCTGCCCGGCTTAAAAAAAAAAAAAACATTTGACAAATTATTCCCTGGGAGGGAGGCCTTCATTCAATTTAAAATTACCCCAGGAATTGGTCATAAAGAAGATTATAGGATAAACTACGTTTATTATGGAGCATGTCATTAAATATGGAAAGAAATTGGGAGCAGTATACAAAAGTCCAGCATATGGCGCCTCTGCTCCGTTTAACTATCAAGGAATATGGCAAACAAAACAGAGAAAATGCCGTTCATTGAAAGGTGCCGTGTGTTACGGAGTGAACTTAAAACACTTAATTATGGAAATCGTGTTGTTCCAAGATATCATCTTCAACAGTGCCCGTAACTTCTTTTAATGTGATTAGGTGCAGCTTGTTTAGCAACCGTGGGCAACATTGAGCTTTTGCAGCATTAGACTTGCCTGTTTTAATATGGCATATAATGTGACGGTTACTACGCAGTGGCCCATCAGTATCCTTTCACTTCAAAGTCGCTGTGATAATGATGACGTAACGTGGAATGCATGCGAGGATGGCGAAGCTCGGAATGTGTGGAATGCTGTTGCTGCGTTCCTTCCACACAATATGGAGATGCATGTGATGAGAGGCCGTATGAACGTCGGCCAGCGTGATGACGCACAAGGAAGGCCCTGGGTCTGTCTTCCGTGTGACAAACTTTTACGGGAAGGAACATATAGATTTTCCAGCGTCTGATGCCATTGGAGATGTTTTCAGAAATGCAGAGCGTGTAATTAATGATGAACAGAGAAAAGAGTTATTTTGGGAATAAAGTGCGTACTGATAAGTTTATGTGGACAATGCCTAAAGAATGATGGCACATTCAAATATTGCACAGCGCGGTGCAGCTTTGGAAGTTTTTTTTGTATGATACAGAAGAAAACCTTAATAATTATAAATACAGTGAAGGATACAGTTTGTATTATTTTGCTTTTGCATTAATGTTTTTTTTACAGGTTTCTCATGTGATTTGTTTTTGGATGGGGTCTTGCAGGCATGAGGATCAAACTTTAGTTATGTTTTTGGGCATTATTTATAATGCAGCACAATATATATTGGACATGTGTAGGTTAAAGAGGACAATTGACACAATTAAATGGGGAAATACATGTAATTTTATGAAATGTTACTAGAGATTCCGGGTATTGTAATTTTGAGAGTATGTCAGGGGCCGTTGTCCTGTGGAATGTTGTTATGTGTTGTGGCCCAAGGGTTCATGATGGTGTAAACTATATTGTATGGTGACAAAAGTTTTATTGGTACACATTAAAGGGAAAATTATTTAAATTTTCTGTAGGCCACATCGCTTGGTTTGCAGGTGTGGTTGAGGTCATTATGGTTACAGGAAGGTAAAGTCACATTAAAGGGAAAATTGTTAATTTTCTGTAGGCCACACCGCTTGGTTTTGCAGGTGTGGCTGAGGTCATGTTGTTGGGGACATCCTCCAAGTTTTTTTGTTGGTTGGATGGTGCGGAAATTTTTCAATAATTGCGCACTTATATCAAAAGGTGAAGTTTATGCAAAATTTAAAATGCAAAGTCTATGGGGACATCCATAAAAGTATGGATGGTGAGGAAATGTTTTTTAGATGCGCACTTATGAGTAAAAGTTACAGGAGGTTTGAAGTCTATAAAGGCTATGCAAATTCTTTTAAAGTGTAGTGTTTTGAGCTAAGAATATTGAGTAAAAGAAGTAAGGCCTTAATATTTACGCTTAATGTGAATTTGAAATGTATATACAGTGCACTAAGGAAAATAAACAATGTATAGGTTGGTAGGGTACCCAAATTTATTTTAAGTTGTTATAGTTTTAATTATTAGAGCAATGTTAAACAAAAAGTTAATGCTACCAGGAGCATTTCATTTGTTTTTTCGGTGTCTTGGCATGGGTCTGGTAGTTTCTGGTTTGAATGATATTGGTGATATGTGATATGTACGGATGTTCTCCTTGAATGGTTGTAGTTGTTTGTTGGTTTAGGTGGTAGTTGCTTTTCTGCGTGTTGGTGATTCTGTGGGATGTATTAGGGAGATAAGTGGGAGCGATTTGTATTCGGATGTGATGTGATGGTGTTAAGAGGAAGAGGAGTGATCTAAGTAGCCTCTGCAATTGTTGACCTGTCATGGCAACACCTCTTGTTGTGTGTTAGTTGGTTGGACTTGGACCATGTTTCCCCAGGGTGTCATGTTTGTGGTGACACCGGGTCCGTGGTGGGGCAAATGCGTGATCCCCCCTGTTTTTCCTCACCCGAATGTATGATTGGTTCCCTTGGCTGTGTATGGTTGGTGCCAGAGTGTGGCAGGCTCTGTGTTTGGATGTGGCAGGTCCAAATGGAAGGTGATTGTTGGTTAGATGTTTTGGTGATCGGGAGATGTTGTGATGAGTCTGTGGTGAGTCTGTTATGGAAGGGAGATGTTGTGTGTGGTGAGTCTGGTATGAAAGGGAGATGTTGTAATGTAGTCTTGTATTGCCACTGGCCTGGATGCTTGCTGTAGAATGTTGGTGCATGAATGCAGCTCAGGAGAATGTTGGTTGGATCTGTGGGTGAATGTTCTGTGAGTGTCAGTTGCGGGCCTGAGCTGGGTTGAATGGATGGCCGGTGGGTCAGCTCCTTTGTTAGTGATGTTTATACCTTCCCATGTCCCTGTCAATGTTTACGCGTGCTGTAACTATAATAAGAGTAACTGGAGTAATGTACAGATTTGTACATATGTGAATAAAGCCTTGCCTGGAACTAACTTAGACTCAGCAGCTGGTCTGTGATTCAGTAGTGCACACTGAATGTCTAACATAAGGCTTCACAACAATCCATACAATGGGATTGTGAGGATTCACGCTTAAAGAAAACGCATTAGCGTGTTGGTACAGGGCTTACCTGCAGCGAGTCCGTGTTGCTCTGTAGCAGAGATGGTGCGCGCAAACGCGCGTTATATTTTTGTGTACAGTTGTCGTCATGGAGACTGCTGGTGTCGTAACTTCGCGGGCGCGGGGGTGTGCCCGCGTCAGAGGTACCTCATGTCCCAGACCATCTGTGGATGCACAGAATGGCTGGAATGGCTCAGTGTAAAAAGAGAAAAAAAAGGATATGTAGACTGGTGAGGGAACCGCATTTGTTTCTGAGGTTGTCATGAAAGGTAGGAATGAAAATGAAGCCCAGACCCGTATGGTATGGTACGCGGCCGGCATAAGGTATACAGATGTAGAATGTAAATGCACGCAGAAAACTTTTTCAAAGTGGATGCTGGGATAAAAATCCAGATCCGATGGAACCGATTAAAAAAAATCACGTAAATGTACGCATATGGGAGTATAATAGCAGGAAAAAACATTCATCGGCCCAATCCATAAATTGCGGTATATGCAATATTGAACAGTGAGGTTCAATTGTTATCGGAGCAAAAATGGGTAAACACTTCTCAGTTATAAATAGCCATGTAAAATGCAAAAGAGCCCCACAAGGAGAAGCTCGTCACAGTAAGCTAAAGTAAGTGAACATATTGTTATCACAAAACCACTGAGTGGTACTTGAGAGCTTCATACAGAGAGAATGATCATAGTAATCTAAATACATCGCTTATAAGTTGCACATAGTCATATGTGCATGGGTAATTCTTCATCGATTGAACAGTGAGGTTCCATTGTTATAGGAGCAAAAAATGGGTAAACACATTACAATCACAGATAGCCATGTAAAATGCAAAGGAGCCCCAGAAGGAGAGGCTAGTCACAGTAATGATCACAATAATCATAAGTAAATGAACATATCATTATCGCAACAATGTAGGGTACATAAGAGCTCCATAAAGAGTGAATGGTCACTAATCTAAATTCAGTGCTTATAAGTTACACATAGTCATATGTAGCATATGGAATTCATCTCTTCATTCATCCCGTCTGGTGCGAGTGTGCCAGGGCGGTCGATCAGGTAGGTCTCTCTTCTGTCTAATTTGTTGTTAATGTTCTCATGTGGGTTAGATTTTATCACAGTTTCTAAAATCTGAAACCTAATTTGAGAGATGCTCTGCCTTTTCTCAAGCCAAGGTCTGGTTACCACAGAGTTAGGATTGCTGCTCCTGATACAGGACCTGTGTTCGTTCCATATGAGTTTCGCTGGCCATTAGGACTGACTTATGTAGTAAAGACCACACAGGCATTTGATGGAATAAATGATATGGGACGTGTCACAAGTTGGGTAGCTCTTAAGCTTGATTCTCTCACCCGTCCGGGGATGGTTGATGGTATTACCTTTGGTGACAAATCCACAGTTGCACAAATGTAAATATGGGAATGTGCCAATTCTTGTCATGTTTATCGCTTGCCTAGGAGGGTTGGTGGGGACCAGTTCATCTCTCAAGATTCCTACTCCTCTGATATGTAAATTCCTTCAAAAGGTGCTCTACTCTAAGGTCACATGTGAGCGTTCTCCAGTTCTTTTTAATAATATTCCTGATGTTGTCACACTGTAATGAAAATTTGGAAACGTACACCAGTTGAGGTGCATTTGTGGGCTTCTTCTGCTATGTGAGTAGGGTGTTCCGTTCAATCAAATCAATCTTGGTGGTAGCTGCTTCTATCTCTGCAGTCTTGCGGGCAATAAACTCCTTCCCTATTTCTGATTGTTCGCATATGTAGTCATCTGAATCACTAATTATGCATTTGACTCGCAATAATTGGCTGAATGGTAGATTCCTGATGAGGCTGCGTTGATGAAAACTCAGACGATGTGAAAGATTATTCCCGTCAGTGTCTTTGCGAAATAAATTGATGATATACCCATTAGTGCCTGTTCTGATGTTCACATCCAGGAAATGTATCTCGGTCTTGGACACTTCATGGGTGAATTGAATTCTTGGATCAATTTGATTCAGGTAAATGAAAAAGTTGAGTTCTTCGGTGCCAGTCCATATTCCAAATATATCATCGATATACCTAATTCAAAGATGGATATGTTAACTCCTGATATCATGTGTGATTATGTGGCCCATTTCATATTTGTACATGAAACAGTTGGCCTAGGAGGGAGCTATGGTGGCCGCCATAGATGTTCCTGAGGCGTGCAAATAATAGTTGTCTTTACATTGAAATTATGAGTTCTCAGCTATAAATTGTAACATAACCAGAATGAACTCTTCTGTGCTTTGATGTCATCCTCTTTCAATAACATCCATTCGATAGCCACTTGACCAAGGTCGCGGGGGATAGATGTGTACAAGCTCTTAAGGTCCACTGTGAAGAGGATGTTGGTAGGGTTGTATACAGTTTTTCCCAGATGTTGTAAAAAATTAGTTGTAGCTTCCACATAGGTGTCCGCTTTTTGTATCAGGGGTTGTAAGAAGTAGTCTATATATTTACCCAGTGGCTGTAGCACGCTGTCCAGGCCAGCTACTATGGGTCTACATGGCGGTCTCATAGGATCTTTATGAATGTTGGTGAAGTGTAAAAGTTGGGGATTCTCGGATGTGGGTCGTCAAAAACATGTGCGTGTGGTCATTGATCCATCCTAGAGCCTCTGCTTTTGTTAGTAATTCTTCCATGTTTCGCATTATGGTGGTGGTGGTGGTGGTGGTGGGGCCCCCATCAAGTCATGCATAGGTATTGATATCATTCAATTGTCTCATGCATTCGGAGGTGTAGACCGATTCATTCATGATGACGAGGGCGCCACCCTTGTCCGCATGCCTGCTGGTAATTTCCTTTGTGTTGAACAGATTTCTGATTTGTGCCATCTCATGTGGTTTGAAGTTTCTGTGAGTGGGACGTTTAAAATGAATTTGCTCAAGGTCTTTGATAACTTGCTTATGGAAAATCTCAACTGATGGTACTGAGATAGGAGGCATGAAGGAGCTGATGGCTCTGAATTCTTTAAATTCTGCTTCTTTCATGTCCGAATCAGTATGGGTGCTTTCAACCATTTGAAACCAAATGTCGTTCAAAGATATTGTGACATTAACCACCAAACGCGCAGAAATCTTTGGATTCACAACAGAAGAGGCAGATGCCATTTTATGCCTCATCAGCCATACCAACTAATCCAGATCCCACTATTCGCATCACAAAACAGGAGTATCTTGTTCGCAAGTGCTGTTGTGGCTGTTGGATTATCCTCCTTATTGTGCTGGCACCAGAATCCCCTTTTGTGGTTCTGAATTGTACAGCTCTGCCCACTCTACCCAGCATCCCTACGTAACCTGCAGGATGCAAACATTTGCGCGCATGCTTTTGGGCAAGTGCTGTTTGACAAGTGCTGTTGGATTATCCTCCCGATTGTGCTGGCACGAATCCCCTCTTGGTACGGACTTAGAAAAGGACTTCTGAAAGCGTCTTAATTTTATGTAGATAGAATTAAATTAGCGTGGTGGAATGCTTATAGAATAATTCATATCTATTTCCATTTTAGTGGTCCTAATTGTACAGCTCCGCCCAGCATCCCTACATAAACTGTAGGCTGCGCGCATTTGCGCCCGCACGTTGGGCATAGGCCCCCGCATCACCTCCTTTATTAGAACTAACGCTGACAGCGATGAACACAGCTTTGCTGCCGCTGGCAAAACTCTGAGTCGTTAAACAACAAAATGGATGTCCAAACCAATTTACTTCAAACATTTCTATTAGTAGTTAATTCCAATACTGGCCACCCAATAGATAGTGAATTATTAATGAGCTTATGTGAAATAAATAGCAAGCTAAATGCCCACATCATTAACCTTGATAGATTATTGCACCAGAATGCATATACATCTGGAATGCCCTTGGTACGCCCTAGCACCACTGATCAAATAAACATAGTTGATTTGACAAACTCTCAGGCTCTTGCCACACCGCTGATTGATCCCGAAACAAGCGACACAGGATTGATAAGTCTAGAACACATACCCGGAGTACCTTTAGCTCGCCCTAGCTCTTCTATTCAAACAAATGCAGCTGATTTGACAAGCTCTCCGACCCCACCAACATCATTGGTTAACCAATCAACCTGTGATACTAAACTGCAAAGTGCAGAAGCTCCCATTTATACCCACCCTATCTTACCTAATGTATCACAAAAATCAAATTTCATTATTTTTACAAAGTCAAAATACAAAGGAATCTCTAAACCTATCCAACAAGTTAATAAGAGTAAAAATATTAAAACGAGCTGTATGCAAACTCAATCAGGATCGAAACACTTTTTGTGAGCTTTGACTCTACCCAGGAAGCAATTGCATAATGTCAGTGCAGCCATTACAAAAAAATACATGAACATAGTCCTAAACAGCAATCTATGCTAGTTCATTCAAAACAAGCCACTTATATCAACTTTGGACAAGAGCCGATTGATGACTTGTTGCATGCAATTGCCTCCCAGGAACAGAAAGAGCCCACAAATAACTTTACTAGACCAAGCCCCAAGCCCCACCAACAAAATAGGTCAAACCAGATGATGTATATAGTTCTTATGTCTAGTTTAGTCTGATGTATTTGTTTTTTGTATATTTTGTAAACTAAAATAAAATGTTCAAAAATAAATAAAAAAAGAAATGAACATTTTACCTTGGAGCAGAGAAGAGACTCTATAGCCAAGTCAATGGCGCAGTACCTACATGTCACCGAGTACACACAAAAGGTCCTTAAGTAACCATCTACATTTAAAAATGACATAACGAGTCCCTTGTTCACGAACTCACCGAACGATCAATAACCAAGCAAACAAAAATAACTTGCATCTAATTTTGTACCCTCAGAGGCCAAGATGGTGAAGAATCCGAAAGCCACATACTGCCACAAATGTATAATATATTGTAGACCCAGGCCATATCCCATATCCCATCTATGATCTAAACAGGACTTATGTCCTGAACATCTTCAGTGACATATCAACCTTAGAGGATCTTTCTCCTTCTGATTTAACGCAAGTAGAATTTCCTGATGACTCAGACCTTTCTACAGCCAGACTCTAGATAAAGTCTGGTATTGTTTGCAATACTATGTGGCAGGCTAGGTACTTATTTTGAGCTACGCCTCTGTCTTGGCCATGAATCGGGTACTAACACAGAGCTGCCAACAGATTCAATTGGTGCTCCCTTTCAATCTTCAAATAGGACACTGCAGCCACTGACTATCACTGTAACGTGTTCCCAACAAGTGTTCGGTCATCACTGTCAAATTCATGTCAGCAAGCATGTCTATGTCTATGTGTTTATAACGCGCCGACAGCCCGCGGGCATCAGGGCGCGGAGAACACCTGAGAAAAGCGTCTTGTTGAAAAACAGTAGGAACTGAAAACAGTTCAGGAAAGGGCTGGTAATCATATGTATACCAGTGGGAGATCCTGAAAAGTCCAGATGCTATTGGAAAAGGTGGGTTTTCAGTAATTTCCTGAAATTACCATAGTTTCCTTCTAATCTTAGATTCCCTTGGAGGTTGTTCCAAAATTTGGCTGCTTTGAATGGAAAGGCTCAGCCCCCCCCCTGCTGCTCGTTTCACCTTAGGGATAACCAAGAGGCCTGTGTCGGCTGATCTCAGGTTTCTCCTAGGTGTGTAGAGTGCAAATTTCTCTTTGAAGTATCCTGGCGCCGTGCCATATAGGCATCTGTGAACGATCGTCATGGCCTTAAAGTAGACTCTTTCTTCAATTCTGAGCCAGTGAAGATCTTTCCTTGTAGCCGATATGTGGTTTCCAAATTTAATTTTCTTAACAATACGAACTGCCTCATTTTGCATGACCTGGCAACGATGCAGCTCTTTCTTGGTGGCCCCCACCAATAGTGCATTGCCATAGTCGAGACGGGATAGTATGATCGCTCTTGCGATATTTGCTGCGTTTGCTTCACTTATGTAAGGTCTAATGGCTCTCAACAAGCGCAAGTAATATGTGTTGTTTTTGTGTAGATAGTTTACTTGTGCTTCAGCCCCCACTGAGGCTTCTACCAACATCCCAAGTGTTTTGACTTGGGGTAAAACTGGGATTTTGGCATCTTTTATTCTGAAAACCTTATATTGATCTCCTAATTTGGTTCTTGCATGCTGAGCTCCAAAGATCATGAGCTCAGTCTTGCTATTGTTGAGGCACATCCAATGCTTCTGCATCCAGATGTCAATGATTTTATATACTTCTTCTAGTTTCGCACTATCTAGTGTATAGTCTCCCGTCATTTCAAAAACCAGCTGAGTATCATCGGCATAGTTAGTGAAGAACAAACCAATGCTTTCCAGTAATTCACACAAGCTACGCATGTAGACGTTGAAAAGCAGAGGGGACAGACTGGCTCCCTGCGGTACTCCAAATAGGATGAGAGCTGCTTCTGAGAAAGTATCTCCCCAGTGAATGCGTGCCCTCCTATCGCTTAAAAAGGATGCTATCCAGGCCAGTGCTGTTGGAGAGCAACCTATAGTTTTATCTAGAGCCTCTTGTAGTAGTTGATGGTCCACTAGGTCGAACACTGCACTAAGATCCAGCAGCATGAGCATCCCCGACTTGCCCTTTTCTATCAGCTCTAACATGTGGGATTGTAGGTCGAGCATAGCTGACTCTGTACTGTGGGCTGTTCTAAAGCCCGATTGCTGTGTGTGTAGCATCTCCTGTGCTTCCACGTGTTGTTGTAGCTGATTTGTGGCAATTTTGTCCAGAATCTTCAATACAAAATTGGAGCTTGTTATTGGCCGCAAGTTGCTAGGATCTTTTGGATCTAAGCCCGGCTTTTTGACCAGAGGGGTTATGGTAACTTTTTTGATAATGTTGGGAATTTTCCCTTCGAGAAACGAGGTGTTAATTATTTTAGTGAGAGCTGGTGCAAAGAGCTCTTTATTATTCAGAATAATTTTTGTGGGCAGGATGTTCTCGGCACAGGATGTTGGTTCCATGTTAGCAGAAATCTTCCTCTGTTATGGCTTTGAACTGAAAACTGTCCCTATTTCCTGGTCTGGGTTCTACTGTGGTGCAAGTTTAGATACTGGCGGATTCCCTTGCCTGAATTATATTAGTTCTGGCTTTTGAAATTTTGGCTGCAAAAGCTTCTTGTACTTTCTCGCAATCTTCTTTAGATGGGTTATGTGGTAGTGAGAGTGCCTTTGGCTTTTCAATTGACTTGAGGATTTCGAAGAGTTTACTCGTTGAGTTAGCGGCTGTCTCTATTTCTCTGTTATAGTAGTTGAGTTTGGCTTCTTTGACTGCCTTTCTGTACACTAGGTCCTTGCGTTTCCAGTCATTTCTATTCTCTAGTGATTGGTTCCGAAACCATGTTCTTTCTTTGGCACGTTTCTCTTGTTTCAATTTGTTAATTTCATCATTGTACCATTTGCAGTGATTGTTATTTTTCCTGACTAACTTATTTTTTAGTGGGGCATGCTTGTCCACTAATTTTTGCAGACCGGAGGTGTATTTCTCTAGCATGGTTTCACAGCTATCATTTTCTGCAAAGGATTTCAGGACTTGCTGTGGGCAAGGTATCAGAACTTCTGGCCCTAGATTCTTGAAATTTCTACTCTGAATTCCTATATGTGGGTTTTCTTGTCTTTTGGGGGGGGGTCTAGTTTTAATTCCAGGGTAACCAGACTGTGATCAGACCAGATGCATGGCACAGTGGAGACATGTTCTGATTGTACATTGTTGGTGCCCACCCAGTCCAGCTGGTTCCCTTGGGGTGTAGTAGGGTCATTGTTAATCTGTATTATTCAGGGATTTTTCTAATGCCAATGCCTCTTTGTCCACCGGGTCCCCCCTCCACCTGTTCATATCGCCTACTAATATGGTGGCGGAGTTTACCGGGGTTAATTTATTGATTTGACTGACTACCTCATTTTGAAAGTCTGAGGTTAGCACTGGGGGCCTATAAACCACAATAATATTCAGACAATTATTGGGTGTGTAGGTCAATTTTAATTGAATAGACTCACAGCCCGTACATTCGAAACTGGCTTTGAATAGGTGTAAGGCTTCTTTTGCTATGACAGCCACTCCACCGCCCTGTCCCTTATCTCTATTTTTGTTGTATTTAATGTATCCCTCTGGGACTGCGGTAGAAACCACTGGCCCAATTGGCTCCTTCAGCCAGGTTTCTGTTAGGCAGATTAAGTCCAGGTCCCTCTCTTTAATAAGGTCGTGGACATTTTGGGCATGTTTGTTTAGAGAGCGCGTGTTTAAAAGACCTATTTTCAGTCTGGTGTTGTCTGGTGTGCCGTCCGTATTCTGCTTAGCCTTTTTAAACCGCTGTTTTGAGGGATGCTTTATACTCTCTGTAGCGTTTTGTTGGGATGATGTGGGGACGGGTTGCTGACAGGTAGTGCTGTCCGGCATGCTACTCGGCATAGGGGGAAATTTCACCACGAGTCTCTTTCTTAGACCTACCCTGTGAATACAGGTGCTTGCCTACAGAGGATTCAGGGGCACCCAAGAAGTGCTAAGGTGTGCAGGGAAGAGCAGGAGAACAAGTAACCAACATGCTTACCTCTGAGGACCTCCCAGCACCTCCTTGCACAGACTGAAGCAGACTGTGCCTGCCCGTGTGCGCTGGTGCGTTCGCGCCCGGTTCGTAGTAAAATTGAAAATGAGGACTACTATCCTGCAGGGGATTGTAGTTCTTGCCGAAAGAAGACGCGTGCAGAGGGCAGCGTTTCTAGAAAACTGCTCGCTTTCCTTAACAGCGTTTGAAAGTGATTTGGCTTAGCGGTCTGCGCAAGGTACGTGCATATAAGTTAAAAATGCAAGTACTTCAACAATTAATTAACCTAATGAAATAGCGAAAATTACGGGACTGTCTGTGTAATAAAATCTTAAAATCAAGTTCAGTTACAGCTTTATATTACAAGACTAACCTAATACAACTGGTGCATCTACATGCGCTATTTTTCAAATGGGTTCTGTTGGAGCTGGGCTGGCACACTGCTTTTATACTGAAGCAGACTGTGCCTGCCCGTGCGCGCCGGCGCCTTCGCGCCGGGTTTGCAGTAAAATTGAAAATGAGGACTACAATCCTGCAGGGGATTGTAGTTCTTGCCGAAAGAAGACGCGTGCAGAGGGCAGCGTTGCTAGAAAACTGCTCGCTTTCCTTAACAGCGTTTGAAAGCGATTTGGCTTAGCGGTCTGCGCAAGGTACGTGCAGATAAGTTAAAAATGCAAGTACTTCAACAATTAATTAACCTAACGAAATAGCGCAAATTACGGGACTGTCTGTAATAAAATCTTAAAATCTTCAAATCAAGTTCAGTTACAGCTTTCAATTACAAGACTAACCTAATACAACTGGTGCATCTACATGCGCTATTTTTCAAATGGGCATGAGCAACAGTCCTCTCGCTCATGACCAGTTGAAGAAGAATAGCAGTTTGAGAAACACGAATCACAATCTTACCGACTACTCAGCTGGAATTCAAGAGGGCACAAGCACCTCATGAAATCAAAAGCAAATGATCTAGATTTATATGACATTGTTGCTCTCCAAGAGATCTGGCTTGTTGAAACCCCAGTGTGAGAACTGCACACAATCTTAGTGCTTCCAGCCATAATCCAGGCCAAGGGCAGACCCATGGCTGGATTATTGGTAGCTGTAAAGAACTCAACAGACCTGAAACTAGAGGCTTGGGCAGAAGCAAATAGCTACATTCAACTGGTCAGAATAAAAATACCCAATAAAGTTCTAGCCCTAGTTAACCTGTACTGGAATCACTTAGCCCTAGCAGTTAATGCCTTTTTCATGGCCATGGAATCCATACTAATCTTAATTATGTTAGACTCTTCAATAATGTCCACTATTGTGGCCGGTGATCTAAACATTCATTGTATGGCCAAATCCACATCCAATGCCCCTATACTTATATGCAGATGGAACTTGCTGATGGCCAGCAGAGATCTAATCATGTTAAATGGAGCTGTAGATGGGGACATACCACCAAACAGCACACGCAGGAGACAAAACCTGGAGGCAATCATAGACTATATCTATGTAGGTACATCCCTGTTCTCTATTGCACAGCGATTTGAAGTCATACGTCAAACCTGCAGTGACCATGAGCAACTATCTCTGACATAGACTTGGCAAACTCCTAGCCAATCTATTCAACCACGTGGATACAGTGGAAATCTAACTATAACGGGAGGACGAAATCTCCTACGATGGTCTCCGGAACAACTCATAAACCTTCATAACTGTATCACGTTTTACATGGCTAATTCAGCTTTCCATTTAACTAAAACAAATGGATACTACATCACTGCCCTCCAACTTTTCAAAGAGACTACAACCAAAATAACTAAACTAATTCAGAGACATGCTCATGTGTATGACTGCGAAATATGACAGAAAAAAGCTACTCTTTGTAGATCCAGGAAATTAGCATACAACCTACCATTATAAGCCAGGCTTTTCCAATTAAGGACACTTAACACCCAATATAAAAATTAGATGACATCACGCAAAACCCTAATGTACCAAAAGGATGGCGAAGAAATGGTACGAGTTATTGCAATGAAAAGATAGTGAAATTTGGCACTTGCTCCATCAAGCAACTCATTACACTCAAGTATCTTTCCAAATAAATGCAGTCCCAGAACAATCCTTTACCCAGCATTTTACAGATCTGTATGCTCCACTCGATCAAAATGAGCCCCAGAGCAGTGTAACTCCCATTTTCCCCCATCGCAATAAATTTTGACCAAGATGACATCCAATTCTATATTCAAAGCTCCTCCAGAAAAATTGGCCAAGATACTCTGCACAATTTCTAAACAGGTACTAAGTACACAGATAATTCTTTCGGTATGGCAGAAAACCATCATCATACCCATTTTCAAAAAGGACAATCGGCAACTGGCTTCCAATTATCGTCATATATTTCTACTGGACGTGCCGAGCAAACTGTTCGCTAGATTAGTACTCTGAGTTCTCAATGAATGGATATTTAACAATCACTTACAGGACCCTTGTCAAACAGGGTTTTTTGCTGGCCTTGGCACATCCATTAACTTGTCAATTATAACAGCCATCAAGATTCAAACCATCCAAACCAAACAACCTGTTGTCACGTTCTACCAGTCATGGCGATTATGGAATAGGTTTCGCTTGAGACGCCATTATTGATCCGTCACCTTTTCCTTTGAACGTGCTCAGCGGTCTAGTTCCTTTCCAACATGGCAGCCGCCAGTCCGAGTTATCTCCAGTCGGGACCGGCGCTCCCCTTCACTCTGTGCTTTGGGTTTACGCTGCCGTATCATTTACTCTTGGCTCTGCTGAGCCCTTTCTGTCCTTCTTCCCGCTTACCTTTCCTTCTCCGCATTCTCTGTGATTCGGTGATTCGGTGCATTCTAATTCTATTCTCTTCTCCTTTCGCCCGGCGCTCTCCGCCTCTCTTTTTTCCCATCTGGATCTCTCTTACCTGTTTCCGCCGTCTCCCACGTTCTTTCTGGTTGGTTCTCCTCTCACCTTGAGATACGGTCCCTCGCTGGATCCTCCATCGTTCTTTCCTTCGGATTGTTGTCAGTCTCCGGAGCCATACCACTGCAGACATCTTCAGGATCTCTCCTTCCATCAACGGCAAAGACTCCCAGGGGTTTTTGTGCCTTACCGGCTTTTCCCCCCTTTTGCCTATTACGGCAGCCTCGCCACTGGAGTACTTACTAAGAAGTGTTCACGGTGGTGGGCTCCCGGCGTAGACCCTATCTGCATGACAAAAAGGACTATCGTCGAAGACGCAAGACCGCCACAAGTTCCCCCAACACAGGTGAGGAGTCGGGGGAGGCGCTTTCCGACATGGAGCTTGATACCCGTTTACATGGCTTATATAGGCTTTAAAACTGCATTCGATTCAGTATTGCGACAGCTACTAATTTCCAAACTTAGCGATGCAGGCTGGTCCTACGCCATTGTAGCACTAGTTCAACAATTACACACCGACACTTCAATCCAAATTAGGCTAACATAAGAAGGCAAATTATCAGCGCCTATCAAAACTTACAGTGGCCTAAAACAAGGATGCATACTAGCTTCAGCACTTTTTAATTTTTACATATCCGGTATGAGAAAAAAAAGGTTTAACAGTATAATTTCTGATCCGCCAAGGCTGGGCACAGAACCCATTGCGTGGTTATTTTACGCTGATGATCTTGTCCTTTTATCAAAAACACCTATAGGCCTACAGGAGCTACTGATAGCTCTTGAAGACTATGCTAACATCAACCATGTGACAATAAACATAGACAAAACAAAAATCATGAAATGTGATCACAGTCGATTATATAGAAAATCTGCAAATTACCTGTATGGGAATACAATTGAAGTAGTAAAAGAATACAAACATCTGGGAATTAACATTAATGATCATATTTCAGATCAACCCTATTTAAAAGATCTCAAAAGTAAAATAATGACGGCATCATCCCAGGCGAAACGAATCCACGCTAGATATGGGAAATTCTCATGCTCACCCTTAATAACCTTTTATACCCAGAAGGTTGTATCAATTGTCTTGTATGGAGCAGAAACTAAAATCTATAGGGTGAAATCGCACTGGTTAAAACTGGAGGGTGCTTTTTGGAAATGTGTGTTAGCCTTGCGAAAGCCACAGCCGATGTGTATTCTTAGGGATGACTGGGTTTGTTGTCACTCTGAAGCATGTACAATTGGAAAGTGTTGTCCTTGCACAGGAAATGTTGCCTAAGTAACAATCCAGGGGCCTTGCTTCTGAGACTTGCCAACTATTTAAACTCCTCGAATTATTCCTTTGCAATTGAATGGAGGAAACAAATTAAAATTATTATGAGCACAGCGGATATCTCGGAAGATTTGTTAGCAAATCCAAACCAAGCGAAGTGTAAATTGTGGGAATACGACTGGATATACACAATGGAAGCATGCTTGCAATATAAGTCTTTTTGGTGATAATCCATTTGTTCCAAAGAAGCTGCGAACAGCAGAGTCATACTTGCTGAAATTCCCAAACCCAGCATATAGAAACGCTTTCTTACACTTCAGATTGAACTTGTGGCAAACTAGAGAAAATCTATGTAGATGGAAACTAATGCCCAATGGTAATAACGCATGTAGATTTGGCTGTGATATCGAACAGTGCTAAAAATCTGAAGCATTTACTGACTGAATGTTCTGTTTTTTTTGGAAAAACAAAATTACTATTTGAAACCTTATTTTAAAGATTTTAGACTATTGACAACAGATATATTGTGGGAGAAACTATTCAAAACAAGAATATCAAAAGTAAGAATTGTAATCGTAAAATGTCTCATGTCCTTAGATTTGGGATAATCTACAAAATTCTGTTGGTTACAGATGATGAAATTGCATTGATTCCTTAAACGATCATCTTAATATTGGTTAGAACATTGTTATTTTTACTATAGCTGTAATTCTTCCCTTGCATTTTGTTCCTTATTATATTCCTATATTCTGTACTGTAATACATGCTAAGAAACATTGTTAACTTATTATTATTAAAGACATGAATTACCTATGCTACATATGACTGTGTAATTTATAAGCACTGCATTTAGATTATTGTGACCATTCTCTCTTTATGGAGCCCTTATGTACCTTACATTGTTGTTGTGATAGCGATACGTTCATTTACTTTCGGTTATTGTGACCATTACTGTGACCAGCCTCTCCTTGTGGGGCTCTTTTGCATTTTACATGGCTATTTATAACTGTGATCTGTTTACCCATTTTTGCTCCTATAACAATTGAACCTCACTGTTCAATATTTCATATAACGCAATTTATGGATTGGGCCGATAATGTTTTTTCATGCTACTGATTTTTTTAATCAGTTCCAATGGATCTGGACATACGAGTGCCTACATGAGGCATGACATTTTCATCCCAGCATCCACTTTGAAAAACCATTTCTGTATACCTTCTGCCGGCCGCGTATCACACCATATGCGTCTGGGCTTTATTTTCATTACTACCTTTTATGACAACTTCAGACACATTCGGTTCCCTCACTGCTCTACATATCATTTTATTTATTTATTTATGTTTTACACTGAGCCCGCGCATCCCGGCCATTCTGTGCATCCACAGAGGGCGCGAGGCACCTGTGACGCTGGCTACAGCGTTTTCTTTAAGCGTGAATCCTCACTAGCCCATTGTATATACCCTCAAATATACATTCTCAACTTCCCATTTGGATTTGATCTGCAGATCTTGAACATTCCATCCTGATTGGAGGTTCCACAAACATTTGAGATACCTCTCTATCACCCAGTACGTTGATTTTTCTTTATGCATGCATGGTATATTAACTTTGTATTTTGCATTTACAGATTCTGACCCAACAGGTCAACACGTTAAAGTACTTTTTTTCGTTTATACGGATTCATGTAATTTCACATTTGAGCTGCATTAGCTTTCTTACTGTCATTCTAATCGCATTGACAGAATCGAGTGTGTCTTTTTTTCCTTTCCCATGTTAACACCCTCAGTCAACGTGGTATGTATGTATCCATTATCTGAATATATTTGACTGTTTTACCAATATGTCTCTTCATATTTACATCCAATTTGTGCACACGTGTTGTTCCATTTATGTTGGCCCAAACCAGGACTCAGCCCCGATGAAGAAGTTTTTCTCCCAAATCCATTGGCTTACGAGCTCGAAGAGATGAAGCTGGTGATTGCCTCAACTGTTCTGTAATTAAAATCGAATTTTTCCTTCATGCAAGATGATTTATTCAGAGGATTTCGTAAAGTGTGTAAATCTTATAGCAACTTACTTTAAATTGTTGAACAACTCCTCATGGAGAGCAGACTGAGTGTCTGGATAACGGTGTGGTTCCCACCCAGTTTTATGTGGACACAGTGGTGAAGCCATCACCCAAAGTATTCTGAAGGGACAGCGCCCAGAAAAGGAGGCTCCAGGGGTACAGCCATCACCCAAAGTGTTCTGAGGGGTCAGCACCCAGAAGAGGGGGACCCAGGGGTGAAGCCATCACCCAAAGTGTTAGTAGAACCGAACTTTGTGTTTGGTTGTTGAGAGTATCAGGCCTCGAAAGCAAGAGACTTTTCATTAGAAAGAGACTTAGCTCGTGCTGGGAGGGCTCGGGTATGTGCTGTGCTCCAAAATCCCACCTTGTCCCATGCTAAAAACATGGGGAGGAGGCAATCGCATCCTGACTTATTATTTATGAACACTTTCTTCTTTATTTTCATAACCTATCCCACACTCTTTCTGTAATTAGTTGTAAGGAATTGGCAATAGGTTTTTCTTAGTATAGGCCATTTTATTCTGGTACACTACCACTAGGACTGCCTTATTTTTCATTTGATTGTCGACGCTTGCTCCCATCTTGGATTTAGGTTAGTTTAGATGTTTATTCACCCTGCATTTATAGTTCAATAAACACCCTTGAACTGTAATCACTTGTATCTGTCTTTACTGGTGTCACCTTGAGTTCCTTACAGCTGTCACTACCGCCTAACCCGAGTGGATTCATACACCCCTTAAGCTATAAAGACCTGGCCTGCACTTCTACCATCCACCCGCCGGTTCCAATCTTCTCAGTTTCCCCTGTCCTCTACGTTTTCATATAGACAATCACCACCAAACCACCCCATTCCACCTCCTATTGTGGCAATCCCTGGGGTGGTAAAACCTCAGGCGACATGTACCTAGCTTGAAATGTTCCCCATTCCACCTCATAATCCACACGGCTTTCGTGAATTTCCATCACATAAATATTCTTTGCCATATTTATCCATTCCTTCTTTCCCGGGAGCAGCTTCCAATACATTGATAAACTTGCCCTCCCTGCTAATAGCAAACAGTGCGCCATGTGTGGCAGGCCACTATATTCCCCCTTGCTTTCCTCCAATCCAAACAATACTAATAGTGGCGTCCTCGCCCGTGAGACCCGATCCAGTTCCTTAATCCACCCTAGTACTTCATCCCAAAAGACCTGCACCCTCTCACAGCCACCCCACAAGTGTCCGCCAATGCCCCACACTCATGCCAACAAAGTGGGCTCACCCCCGAGAACATCTTGGAAAGGCACACCGGGTTATACTGCCTTTGTGCAACAACTAATCGCATTGAGCTTGTATTGGCACACAATTAAAACCTTTTAGGCTCTACAGCACATTTAATTCCATAATGGTGCATCAAGTTCTACTCTGAGGTACCTTTGCCCTTGACACTGCAACCTCTCTGTGGTTCCCTTCCCTGCCTCCACCAACGCATAATCGCTCTCTTCAGTCGTAGGTACGAAAATACCAATGAAATTTCCCAACCCAAACATTTAATCCAAGTCCTCTATGGGGATAAACTGACCCTCCTTCCATAACTTCCCAATCCTTGCTATCCCTGCCTCAAACCAACTTTTAAACCTTTCCAAATTCTTAATATGGTCCGGGGCCCACAGATGACTCAACAGGGACGGCCAAGTCATCATGCCCCTTATCTCCCGACCCTTCCGCCAGATATTCCAAATAACCACAAGGATAGGGTGTTCTCTAATCCGTCTCAGGATCCGGTCCCTCGGTACCCACACCCATTCACCCACCGTCTCTGCTTAAGGAGAAAATTGTCCAATTCCAACCACTGACATTCCCACTGCTCCCTCAAATGTGTAATCAGGACTCGGAGTTGTGTGGCCATGTAATAAAAAGGTACAGGGTTGGAAAACCCACACCTCCTTTTTCTTTTTCGGAAGTACCAAAATATCATACGCCACCCAAGCCTTCTTTCCCTGCCACACAAACTTCAGAAGATGTCCTTTCGCCACCCGGAACATAGAATCAGGGCTAATAGGTAGCATCTGGAATAAATATAAAATTCTAGGGAGGAAATTCATTTTTATGACATTAAGCCGCCCAAGCTATGATATAGTTAGCCTACTCCACTTCTCCATGTCCTCGAATAACCTCTGTAACAATGGAGGGAAGTTTGCCTCATACAGCCCCTGCATATCTGTGGGAACCGCTACCCCCAAATAATGCAATTGGTCCTCCCTAACCTTCATCCCCTTGGAAACCAGCCCTTGCTGGTCACTCTCCCCAATCTGATCAAAAGGGAACAGCAGGGACTTACCCTTATTAATTTTGAACCCTGATAACCCTCCATACTGTTCTATCAACTCCTCCGCCGTGACTGATGCCATCGGGTTCCACAGGTGTAACAACATATCGTCTGCGTATATGCCAATTTATATTCCACTCCGCCCTCCTCAGTACCTTCCACTCACAGGTCATCACGTAGCTTCTGGGCCAACGGTTCCAAAGAAAGAGCCAACAAAATCAGCGAAAGAGGACAGCCCTGTCTCGTACCCCACCCCAGACCAAACCAATGAGAAAACCATCCATTTGTTGCCACACAGTCCTTTGGGTCCGAATACAATGCCATAACTCCGTGCAAAAGTCTATTCCCCATTCCGAACTTGAGAAAAACTGCTTTTCAAGAAGCCCCAATCTACTCTGTCAAAGGCCATTTCGCCGCAAACCGCAAGAAGCATAGGGTTACCTCCCTTACCTCGTGCCCATGCCATCATATGCAGGGATTTTCGCATCATATCATCTCCTTGTCGTCTCCTTATAAAGCCCACCTAATCTGACTGACCAGTCATGGCATATGCATATCCCGCCCAGAGGCCAGGACTCAAGTAAATATCTTTGCATCCACATAAAGAAGTGAGATCGGGCGATACGTCACACAAACCTGGGGGTCTTTGCCCTCTTTAGGTATTACTGAAATAAGAACCCAGACAAACTAATCCAGCGCTCTGACAGTTTCCAGGATGTTGTTGAACAGTCTAACCAAATATGCAACCAGTATAACAGCGAAGGACCCCGCAGTATATCCGCCCTCACCCAGAGGTTTTCCCATGCCAGATTGCACTCAAGATCTCCTCCCCAAGGGGCTTCCAACCCTGCAACCTCCTCGGGTATCAGCTTAGGTAGAGCAACACCTCAAATAACCTCCACACCCTCCATATCCGTCGGTGCCTCCCCCTCATATAACCCTTCATAAAAGGAGGCAGAATTCTCCACAATCCCCCTCCCCAACGTCATTTACACCACCCCCCGGTCCCCAAACCTCCGATATCCACTGTTCGGAAGGCATGGTATCAACAGTAAGACAGACACAAGTGACCACAGTTCAAGACTGTTTATTGAACTTTCATAAGGGGGAGATTTCTTTTTTTAAATTATTTATTATTTTTTTTCATAACAATACCAACAAACCAAGTTATCATCATTGAAACATTGTTCAGCAGTCTCACATGTTAACCCCTTCCCCCTCTCCCCTCCCTCCCAAGACCACAGTCTGTGCTTTGAGTCTGCTATTCCAGGGCTCTGATTACAAGCCGCCCTCCATGGTAGTTTCTTCGTTCTTTGAATTGAATAAAGGCACCGTGAGCACCACCCATTGTTGCAGATCATCACTGTTGTCTAGTTTCTGTTTCCCGTAATGCGTTCTCCCATGCTCCAGATTCCGCCGTTACCCATTTCTGGAGGTCTCCCCACCACAATACTGCACTTGCTCTTTTGATGTTTTTCCACCCCATAGTGATACGTCTTTTTGCTAGTATGTACATCAGGTCTTTTACCTGATTCAGTGGTTTGTTCTTTCGACTTCTCCTATATCCACCCAGAATGCATGACACCGGGGTTTGTATGTCCAAGTCTATGCCTCAGCCACCTTTGTAGCTATCTGTGTCCAAAAGAGTTGCATTTTCCGGCACCCCCAGAACATGTGAGTCATTCCGGCACCTGTTTCTTTGCATTTAGGGCATTCGTTAGCCCCTGCTCCCTTGAACTTCGAGAACACCTCTGGTGTGAGGTACGCTCTGTTGGTGATGTAAAAGTGTATTAGCTGCAGTCTGGCATTTCTGTAGACCTTTTTGTGGTAGTGGGTTATGTTTTCCCGTGACTTGTCATCGAATTCCATACCCAGCTCTGTTTTCCCACTTCGCCTTGCATCTAAGCTCTTGATTGGATGTGCAGTCCAGTAATGTTTCATAAAGCCTTGAGATTTCGTGGCCCCTTCAGCAACATTTAGTAGGTTTTCTATGGTTTCATGTTCTGTTACTTGGTTCTTGATGTCGGGCCATCTTTCCGCGAGCCTTTCCATCACTGCTCTATGTAGCAGGAACTGTCCAGCGGGCAGTCCCGTGGATTTGTGCAGTTCGGCAAAGGTCAGTATCTCTTGGTCATTTAACAGATACCCCAATGTGGCTACTCAGCAGGGCTCCCACCCAATTCTTATTTCCGTTTGACCCCAGGGTCTGCCCGCCATGGTCGCTGCTATAGGGATCTGGGGGGAAATCGGATCCATTATCTTCATGATCCTGCAGACCCTTTTCCAAATCTGAATCCCAAGTTTCACCAAGTAGGGGCAGTTTTGTGTTGTGCTTGCCGGGGCCCAGAATAGGTCTCTAAGGAGCATTTGTGGGATGGCCGGTTGTAGGAGTCGAGAGTCCGTCGTGATCTCATCCGCCATCCATTTCACTACATGTTGCAGTTGTCCTGCCAAAAAATACAGCTCGAAATTGGCCTCCCTTTTCTTAGGGTCTCTGCAGTACTTTTAGTGCGACTCTATGCCTTCCCCCTTGCCAGAGGAATTGTCTACAGAGCTTGTCCAGGTCCCTGAAAAATAATGGGGGGACGTTGAATGGAACATTGCTAAAGCAGTGCAACAGCCGGGGCAATGCTACCATTTTGAGGAACCCGGCCCTCCCTGCAACTGACAGTGGTAATTTACTCCAGAAGACCATTGATTTCTCTAGGCCCTCTCTAGCTCTCACCGTGTTCAATGTGTGTTCTTCTTTGGGGGTTTGGTGGATGGTGATTCCCGGGTACTTGAATGAGGTGGTCTTCCACTGGAGGGCCATGGCAGGGAGATTCTTGATTCTTTCCTCGCCCAAGGCGGCCAGGGGGAAGAGGCATGACTTTTCTTTGTTTATATGGACTCCCGTATATCTATGGAACCCGTCTAGTGTCTCCAATATGTATGGTAGTATGTGTTCGGGGTAATTCAGATATAGTAGCGTGTCATCCGCGTACATAGATACTAAATGTGGTACCCTGTCTAATATTATGCCCCCATCGCCATATTCCTGTCATAGGCAGGCAGATACTGGTTCGGAGGCAATGATGTATAACATGGGGGAAAGAGGGCAACCCTGTCGTGTGCCCCTGTGTAATTGCCACTTATCTGAGTAATTTTTGCCTGTACGTACTCTGGCCATCAGGTCCGTGTATATGAGTTTGGCCATTTTAAGAAAACGTGCCCAATCCCCATCTTCGTCATGGTGGCATACAGCCATTTCCATCTAACTGAATCGAAAGCCTTAGTGGTGTCCAGAGACGCCACTACACATCTTCCGGGTCTGCCATTGGTGCTGTGTATGACATGGTGCAGTCTGCGCAAGTTTTCGGAAATGGTCTGCCCGTGCACGTATCGCGTCTGATCTTGATGGATCAGTAGGGGGATCACTTTCCGTAGCCTCCCCGCCAGAAGTGCTGTCAGGATCTTATTGTCTTCATTTTACATAGACAAGGGCCTATATGAGCCACACTCTGCCCCATCCCTCCCGGGTTTTAATAATGGGATAATTACAGCTTCCCTCATGGAATCGGGGAGGATGCCTTCGTCGTACGTGGCGTTAAATACTTTTGTAAGGAATGGTTCCAGGACTTCATTGTATGCCTTGTAAAATTCTCATGGAAGCCCGTCGGTCCCAGGGGCTTTACCGGATGGTAGGGACTTGATGGTGACCAGGACCTCCTCTGAGATAATGGGCTCGTCTAAGGCTTCAGCCAAATGAGCATCTAATTTGAGTGGCTTAATAATGTCAAGGACATCCTCTATTTCGGTGTCTGTGGCCGGAGGGGTTCTAGCGTAGAGGTCTTGGTAAAACGCAGAAAAGACTGAGTTTATTTCAGTTTGTGTGTGCATGGTCTTACCCTCCGAGGTGAGGATATGACATATAGGTGTCCTGGGGGCTTCACGCTTGTATAACCAAGCTAGTAGTTTCCCTGGTTTGTCGCCTAGTGCGTGGTTCCTTTCTATGTATTTCGTGTAGCTAAGTTTCTCCAATGTTTCCCAGTGTTTTAAACAAGCCTGCCTGAGCTCCACCTCTTTTTTCAAGTGTTCAGGGTCTGTTTCAGCCGTCGCTTCAAGTTCTTTCAGTTCCTCTTCGGTGTGTGCTAATGTGTTTTCGATGGACCTTAGGGCTCCCCCGGTGGCAGCAATCATTTCCTCTCTTATAACTACTTTGTAAGCTTCCCAAACTGTCCCAACATATCGTACACTGTGCTCATTTATCCGCATATATTTCTGCGTGCTTTCTCTGATCTGATCGCGAAAGGCGACATCTAGCAAGGCCTCACTTCTAAGCCTCCATGCGAGTATGGCGGATATGGGGGGGTCTGGTTGCATCCAGGTGACCAGGAGTGGGGCGTGGTCTGATAGTACTCTAGCTAAGTATTGTGCATCACTGAACATGGCCTGTTGCTCTTTGCTTACGAATATATAATCTATCCTGGTATGAACGGCATGTGGGGGAGAGTAGTATGAGTATTCTTTGCCCTCAGGATACTGCTTTCGCCACAGATCTTTTAGCTTGAACTGTTGTGTCAGCGTAGCTAATATTTTAGCGGGTGGGGATGGACGGTTATGTTGGTTGTCTGATCTATCTATGCGGAGATCCATAGTGCAATTTTGGTCTCCACCCCATATCAGGGTACTATTTCTGAATGAACTCAGCCTTTTGTATAGTGAGTGGAAGAAGACTGTGGCATCGTTATTGGAGTAAGTGTTAATTAGACAGACCTCCTTACCTTCTATTGTTCCATGTAATAAGGCCATCCTACCCTCGTTGTCAGTTTTAATGGTGATGGTTTTAAGAGGGATGTTTGGATCGACCCAGATCAGAATGCCCCTGGCGTAAGTGTAGCCTATCACTGTACCTCCCTATGTTCTAGCTACTGCTGCTTGCTTGCGTGCATCCAGGTGGGTCTCTTGCAGCAGGGCAACTCCGATCTTATTTCGTTTGATGTGTGCATAGATTTGGCGTCGCTTGACGTAATTGTTAATTCCTCTGACGTTCCACGTCATAACCCTGATATTGTCAGCCATATTTTATGGAGACCCAAGTGTTCTTGTGGGTGGCGTATCTGGTGGCATCTCTTCTCGATCTGGCAGTCTTCAAAGCCCTGGGTGGTCTTCTCTCCGTCCCTTTTATTCCTCCAACCTTTTCATTAACTCCCGTTTGCCCTCCCTCCCCCAACTTTAAACTCCCCTTTAAAAACAAAATGTGTCCAGCGGGGTTCCCCTCGTTAGGACTAACCAGTTTCCGCTCCATTTGACCCTGTACTAGTCTCCTGGTCCCCTACGGGCGGATTAACAATACCCAAACTGGTTCTGGGGGCAGAAGAGGTCTGCTGTTGACTACTCTCTGATCATGAGCAGTTCTCCTCAAGCTTGGTTCCTATATATAAACGATCTTGCTGTGTATAGCGTATGGGTTCCATCTCATTCTTATGTGAACGTGATCTGATCGTAGCGGTTAATCTGTTTTGTCTAGCCTGAGACATCGCCGGGCAGTCCTTAGCGTTTGCAGCGTTCCTTTACTTCGAGGTCCTGGATATGTTCGTTGTCCATCCATTCTCGGGCCTCTGCGGATGACTCAAAGAAAAGCGCACAGTTTTTGTGCATCACTTTTAATCTAGCTGGGTACAGGAGCATACAATGTAGTCCGGCCTTTTTCAATCTTGCTTTCGTGTAGATATATTGCGCTCTCTTCCTTTGGACTTGGAAGGTATAATCGGGATATAAAGCAATTTTCGCTGAGTCGCTCTGGATCTGGGCTCCTGTTCTCAAAAAGGGCAAAATTGTTTCTCTATCTTTATAATTGATAACTTTTGCTATCACTGGTCTTGGCAGAGCTCCAGGCGGCGGTCGTTTGGTAAGAGATCAGTGCGCTCTTTCAATAGTGAATCGCGGAGTTCGGCAGTGAGTTCAGTCTGCCCCAGATCCTGTTGGTGTGAGGAGCTGCAGCGACTGTTTGTACTTCTGCTGGACCAATTCCAATTTGGTGCTGTACCTTTTAATTCTTGGGGCCAACCCATATAAACTACTGCTGGGAGTTCGGCAGTGAGTTCAGTCTGCCCCAGTCCCCCCCGGCTTCGCATCAGCAAAATGACACGTGCTGCCCCGGCCTTTATGGCCGCCGCGGCACCCCAAAAGCAGCTTTTATCACTGTCATCTGGCCCCCAAACGCGACACAAAATGCTGCAGCTGCGTCGGAACCCGATTATTGGAGCGGAGTCAGAGGTAAGCAACAACTCCATTACTGAAATAAACGTTGCTCCCTCTGCTAATGGCATGCCTACAATACCAACATTAGAATCCCTAGCAACTGTGGTAGTAAACAAGGAAAACCCAGCTGCATTACACAGGCTACACAACGTTAATGCCTCAAACACACAAGCAAATTATGATCCTCGAGCCTCAGAAACCGCGAGAGCTATTGTGACTGCTCTATCACGCGGGCTCCCTGAAACGAGTAAAATGCCCTCAGTGTCAGTCCTACCTTCCCCGTAAGTTTACATCAATGCCAGCGAGTCTCCTTTTGATGTAACTGACTCCGAACTGCTGGCGCTGCACCTGGAGAGCGAGCCTAGTGTGGAAGAGGTCACTTCGAGGTGCATCAAAGCTGTGGATTCTGTCGGCGCTCCTCACGTTCCTTGTCGTTTCAATAATAACCAGGCTGATGACCACCCGACTTACCAGGCTGTTGGGGGGTGTACCGGCAGCATTGTAGGCCAAATGAGTGAGCCTAACATCTTCATATTTCTACATCCGTTGTGTTTGAACGAGTTGGTTCTAACAACACAAATAAACACTGAAAGTAATGAAATTTGCTCCCAGATTCCATCTATCTCGCTAACTAATGCCGAATTGACAGTTGACCTAAGAACCTTAAAACGATTGCACATCGATGGATCAAGGTCCAAGGATTCACCTGCAAAAAAGCTGGCGAGGATTGATACACATAATGAAATGTTAAAAAAAGTGGGAAATGGTCACGGAAGCCCTGCCACCCCAGGGAACACAATCCCAAAAAACAAGGAGCTGCTCGCACCCGAGTTAGCTGCGAGAGAAACGCCCCTAACCGAAAGATTAAAGGCAGATTTTCTAACGATGCGAGAGAGACTTGAAGAAAGCTTCATCCACAAATATGGAAAGGCTTGCGACACGACCAACTCTGACAAAAGAATGGGTCCGAACTCTCCACTTTCAAAGGCTAGCACGCACAAAAGGCAAACATCTCCTGGAGGCAAAATTGTCAATGATGATAGAAGAAAATCATCCCTAAATTAAAAAATAAATGAGATTCCCAAAGTGAGCATGCAACCTTCCGACACCTCGGCTGCACATGTAAGCGACTTAGATATTGAGGCTAAGAAGAAGGCCCATCTAGCCACAGCTGCTGGTCTACAAATTCATAACAATGTTTTAGCTGCAGTATCTATTGCCATGCTACCATTAATAAAGGTGTACGAGGCCATGCATGATTCCCTAAATGACCAGATCTCACTGCTGGCCACAATAAACAGCAAACTGTGTAAAATGGAAACGTGATCACAAAATATTTCCCAGAGATTAGACTATGAAGCCGACGTCTCACGATGCTGGCAATCGCGTTTAAGCGATATTGCCAGACAAGAATCCAATGATAAAGTCGATCTCATGCAGGCAGTCATAGAATGTACAAAATGGATGCGACACAATATAACATCCCAGCTTGACTCTACGGCCGTTCTGATCCATCGCACAGCCGAAAATAAGGTTGCAAGAAAGTCAACTTTAAAATCACATGGGACAAATGACACTTTCCAAAGAGCTTCGCACTATTGAGATCATTGATACGCAAGTTGCAATAAATTCTCTGGTCCCCGATATAATGCCAATGAAACAAGTGACATCAACGAACGCTCTGGCCTCAAAACAGGGAACCGATCCATCGTGCCCAGAGAAAAAAACTTCAGAGCCAGTGCCAACGTGCTCTGCAAAGAATGACCAACTGATCGACGATGCTGAGAAAGTAAAGTCAAATGAAAATACAGAACCAAATACGAGGGACTCTCAAGCATCTCCCGATCGAGGCCTGCAAGACTTGACCACCAAATTATCCTTTGGAATATTCAGAGGACATGCAAAAACAATAAAAGTACTAGACAGGCAAAATATCCAATCAGGAACAAAAACAAAGGCAAAATCTTTAAAAGCGGGATTTGAACCGAAAGCAAAGAGACAAAGAACCAATGAGGCAAAAAAATTTATCAGGAACATTACAACCCCTCCTCCTATTAGCATGTTTAACCGAGTGGCAAAAAGGGAAACAGATCGATTGAAAAAAATAAAGTCAATAATTCGAATATGGTAGCCACCTACATACCAAGAGAATGAGGGAAGAGCAAAGTGAGGAAGAAGACGCCGAGAGCGAATCTTCGATCGATCTCTGCGATCTTTCGACTTACCCAGTTGATGATGATGACGAAGATTCAATACAGAGGAATGGGGATACTACATTCAGGGGAAGAAAAAAAATGTGGCTAAATTGTCTAACGTGAACTCTGGAAAGAGGGCACAAAATTTGCCTCCAATAAATGTAGAGATGAGGAATAAAATTAGCAAAAGCCAAGCACCTATGGAGAACATCAAAGCATTAAGCATAGACACTTGCCCAAAAGGAAGCAAGGTGAGCAACAAACAGACATCATTTGCAAATTTAAATCCAAAACAGACAATGGCTCAAAAGGCCAAATGTCTAGGACAAAACAAAACGGGTTCTCATCAACTTGGTAAATCTGCAAAGACCAACAGTTGGAAAATACAACTTGACAATATTCTAAACGAATAAAATGATGTGAACTTAAACCGTCGCAATATCATCAAGCTTTTACACAGCATACCTACTCTACGCACAATCGATCCGATGACATTGCAGTTGTAGAATACATGTCAGAGGCATGATTAAATTGGGTTACTCTTCACCTCAAATCAAAACTAATTGTTAGGCAACTCCTTGATGCTAAAGAAGATCTGATGTTTTTTGGCTTTGATGTAAAGTACCACCAAAGCAGCTTGAAGTGAAGCCAGCTCGCTCAACGTAGCGATGAACAAAAACGTGTAGATCTACGAGATTAGTTGAGAGTTTTACCTGTGCCTGTTCAAACAGGTTCCTCAAGCCCACGATGGAATTCTCAAGGGCAGCAGAGAGGTGACCACTAGGACAAGACTGTGGGAAGGCCCACTATCCATCGTTTAGCATCTTGGAATACAAGAGGCTTCGCCCACCTATTCAAAGAGAAATGGCCACAATTAGACGAATGTACGCTTGTATGTCTACAAGAAACCTGGCTTCGGCACAAACCAACAAGCGATGGATACACATTATTGTTCAATGCAGCTGGCAAGAATGAGTTTGGTCGCCCTGTTGCTGGCCTAATTACGATGATTAAAAACAATATAAATTGGACCATTGTAAAGGCTGTAAATCTGAACTTATTTACTCAAGCAACCACGGTAAAATTTCATACAACTAATGAGGCTTAGGGGTGCTACTTGTTAATAATTAACGTGTACTGGAATCCAGCGATGATCTCCCAAAATGAACTAATAGCGACTGTCACTGCCTTAATTGATGAATGCCTAATCACTTATAATGACACAACAATAATCATATGTGGTATCAAAACTACTCTTGGTTCAACGAGCGAAGCCCACTTCACATAACAAATACTTTGCTAAACATTCAACCATCAGATAGAGGCTTCTTGGATGAAGGAGATGACGATAAGAAACTGCACTATGCTAAATGGATGCACAAACGGCGATATCCCAGCTGCACCCACATGGCATCGTGGATCCAGCTCGAAAACCCTTGATTATATTTGGGTGTCAAGAAATCTAAAAAGCAAAATCACTCACTTGAAAATAGTAAAAACTACAAAAAGTTATCATGATGCATTGGTGATGACGTGGCATGAGATGGAGATGCGAATTCTGAGGTCAAATATACGGGACCTCTAACAACAAACTATTCAGGCTCAAGGTTAAGAATTACCACCAAACAACTGAACACGTTTACTGAAAAATATGTGACAATCCCCACACTGGCACCAAATGTCAACTATGGCCCGTTGTTGATGCAGTTCACAGTGCAAACAACAAATCAAAGGATACAGCAAATATGCAATAGACATGCATTTAGTGCATCCCTTTGCCAAGCAAAGAAACAATTGCACAATGACTTAACGAAGAAAAAAAAGGTAAAGGCAAGGCAAGTACCATCGCAATGAAAAAACGATGGCTCCAATACAGAAATTGGTTAAAAGCTTTTAATATCAAGCATGACCAGGAGCAAGCCGAATCCATGCTGCAGCTCATTATGCGGAAAGACACGAGATTGATATGGGAAATAATTAACACTGGCTCGGTAAAAGCAGCCTATGACATGGCAAATGGGGTAAATGACGCAAGATGGGTCTCCCATTACACAGCCGTCTTTGACTCGCAGAGTATTGCATGTCCAACAACAGAGATCAAAGATACCTGTACTTGGCCTACTGTTGAAACAGCGGAGGACATAAAACGTGCTATTCAAAAGTTAAACAACTCTAGAGCAGCCGACCCAGATGGTATCTCCAATGTAATGTTGAAAACAAACAGTTCCCTATGGGAAAAGTTCATTGCTACACTGTTCATGAGGATCGCAGTGAGTAAGACCTTAACCGAGTCCTGGAGCATGGCAATAGTCGTGCCCATATTGAAAAAAGGCGATCGTAATGACCCGATGAACTATGGTCCTATCACACTCCTCGATACAATAGGAAAAGTGTTTGCCTCGTTTCTTCAAAAGAAATGAACGCTCTGGGCCGAGCAGGCAAAGATAATTGACAAACGCCAAACAGGCATTACAAAGGGGGTTGGCGTCGAAGTGAATTTGATCATTTTAAATACCATAAAATTAGAATCCATGAGGAATGGCAAAAATGTGTTTCTTGCCTTCATAGACTTGAAACAAGCCTTTGATACCATCAATCGCCAGAAATTATGGGGGAAATTACTATCATGGGCATGCCCTCTGGAGATACTACAACCTATTATGGCATTACACTCCAACACCTCCTTTCGTGTAAGACTGAATGCAAAAGGTGATCTATCTGACGTAATTTGCACAAAAAGAGGAGTCAAGCAAGGCTGCCCATTGGCAGCTCTACTATTCAAACTTTTTATATCAGATTTACCTATTGCTTTAATGGAGCCAACAACATTTCCCCCAAAGATAAACAATTGTCATGTCTCCTGGGTCACATACGCTGATATTGTCCTGTTGGATACCACTCAAATCGGGCTGCAACGATTGTTAGATGCACTACAAATGTACTGTAATAATAATGACCTACTAATGAACACAAAGAAATCTAAGATTATGGCAATCAGCAGTGGATGCTCACGAATAAAGAAAAACTAGATGCCATAAACTCCATCCGCTATCTCGGAGTGCAATTCAACATCTCAATACGTGAATGGAACTGGACTCAGGAATTGCTAATTAAAATAACAATGTTCGCCTTGCAAGGATTTAAACTTCATGCTGCATACGGCAAATTTACGTTAAAACCGTTACTCTCTTTCTACTTACAAAAAGTAGTACCAGCCATAACGTTTGGCAGTGAAGGTGGATGGAACATTTCAGCAGACATCTGGTGCAAGTTAGAGGGTACATTTGGCGAAAAGTGCCAAGTCTACCACAGAATCTTTCAATAACAGTGATCCGATATGAATTAGGCATAGACTCATTATATGGCACAGTGCTGTGGAAGTCGATTTCTGCTTGGCGGGGAAAACGGGATTAGTTCCAGTAGCTGGCCCATATGAAATTCTACAAAAAAGCCCTAATATCAACACGCCGGATCTAATAAGCATGTGGGAACAAAAACTTCTTGCGATTATGCGGTCTGCAGATCTGACGGAAGAGCTTGTTATAAAAATGCCACAAAGAGCCAAAATAAAATTGAGATGATGGAATTGGATTCAGAATGATGAAAAGAGAAAAAAGATGACATCAATACAAGATTTGGGATCTTCGTCGCATGGTCTGGACGAAACCCTGAAGTATCTATGTAAATTTCCTTTGTGGCATCATCGTAATCAATTTATGAGACTGCGCTTCAATCTTCATAAGATCAAAGAAGTTTTAATGTTGAGGCGTGATCCTTATACAGCTGATAATCAATGTAGATACTGCAACAAAGCAGAAGAAACAGCAAAACACCTAATAATTTGATGTCCAGCAACTAAAGTTCAAAGGACGTTACATCTTGGAAGCTATGCTCCGGTAGACAACAACCTAGAAGAATGGTGGAGCTATTTAATCATTGGAACGAATACACGGTTGACGTGTGCAGTGATAAATTATATGGACTCTATATTGCCAGAAAATTGATGAGGTTCTGCCCAGATATAACCAGCAGCAAAATGATGGACTGTTAAGAAAAGTAAAGGATACATGTAATTGTGTATAGTTAGTGGGGTCAGTTCCCTCGATTCCCTCGGGCAGGCCTAGGATCCTTATGTTATTTCGGCGTGCGCGCCCTTCGGCTTCTTCAGCCCTGTCTTCTAGTTGCTTCACCCTTTGTGCAAGTTCATCCACGTCCTTTATCATCTGTGTTTTAGCCTCTGTGTTTTCTCGAACCTGGGCTTCAAATGCGTCTGTCCTTCCAGCGATAGTACAGACATCTTGTCTCAGTAGGCCCAGATCTATGGCCACTGCGTCTATTTTGTTCTCTAAGGTAGTCTGGAGCGTTTTGATGGCCTCCAGGATCTGTGAGTTGCCTTGCTCTGCCATGGTCTCAGGAGATCCGGGCAGTTTTCATAAGACACCTTCAGGTTTCTCACATTAGGAAAGCCAACCCTGGAAAAATATGGTAGAAGGTATTTTACAATGAAGATTGCCCATGCTAACTGCACTGGTCAGTCTTGATTCTATTAAAGACAAGGAGGCGAGCATTATGCTT
This sequence comes from Ambystoma mexicanum, assembly GCF_040938575.1. Classification (NCBI taxonomy): domain Eukaryota; kingdom Metazoa; phylum Chordata; class Amphibia; order Caudata; family Ambystomatidae; genus Ambystoma; species Ambystoma mexicanum. Next base: position 1,234,929,596 of record NC_090926.1, on the reverse strand, counting down.
AACTCTTTAATTTGCCACCAACACAGCAATTCAACATTTTTAATAAACTTTTTCAAAACAAATGTTTCTTTCTGCTTTCAGTAAAAGAAATCTTTAGTTTAAAAGTTTGTTTCTCTTTACAGAGGCTCTATATCGATCTCCTACAAATCCCAAGAGCCTCTTTGTAAACAGTAGTCCTTCCTCCACCAATCCGGTGCCTGCCTCCCCTATAAGGAGTCCCCGTACAAGGTTCCTTCTCAAAATCTCAAGTCTGAATAACCTTCCAACTTTAAATTCCTCCTCGAGGCAGTTGCGGTCCTGGCTTGCTATCCATAAGGTCCAACGGGACAACTGGGATCACTCTTGCCTTAGTTAGCGATGCTTTCATGCGGGTTTCTGTTCTTCTCCTACGAGAGACACAAAATAGTGTAAGGGAGGGAATGCGATGTTCTGACTCAATCTGAACAGTTTCATATACATTACAAAGTCAATCTTAATACATCTTTTTTTGCATTCATTTGGGTGGAATATAATGCTCGCCTCCTTGTCTTTAATAGAATCAAGACTGACCAGTGCAGTTAGCATGGGCAATCTTCATTCTATGATAAGACGGAGGCGAGCATTATGCTTGTTCAAAGCTGTGTACCACCCTACTAGCCATTTCTGACACTGGCTTAAAATAGAAAGTCTTAAAAGTAGATTCTGAGGACCAATCATCTGATTTCATGATGCCTTGTAAAGACACTCCTACCGAAAAGGCTCTAGAAGCCATTGCGCCTCTAACAGAATGTGCACCAAAAAGGGTTAAATCAATGCCTGGCCACTGCATCACTTCTTTCACCCATCTAGCGATTGTCGCTGTAGCTATAGCATGATGGGGCTTCCTACGCGCAATTAGCAATTGAGTGACGCCTTGCGGCGTAACCAGCGCTGTAGCAGCCTCGTAGTCTTTAATGCACTGCGCTACGCATAGCTTTTTGTTATAGGGAAAATAGGGATAGGAAATCACTCTGGAATCGGATTTCGTCCTCTGTACAATAGTAAACGCAATTCCTTCCGGATAAAAGATCTTTCTGTCTATCTCTAATACTTTTACATCTGAAACTCACCGACATGCTGTAAGACAGAGTAACATCGCCAGTTTCCCTGAAAGCTGAGATCTTGATAGCTGACTATTTTCTGGCCATCTCATAAACAACTGTAGGACGTCACGGACGTCCCATAAGGTAGAATATTTGGGCTCCGGCAGCCTCTTAAATCTAATCCCTCTCAGTAGCCTGTGGACCGCTGGGTGTTCTCCTACTGGAGCTACTTCCACACTGTCGCGTCCTGCGGATAGGGCGGATCTATAAACTCCCAGCGTCCTGTAAGCACAGCCTTCGGGAAATTTGTTCGCTAGGAAGTTAAGGACCTGTACTACAGGTGCTGAAATGGGATCCAACTGCAGGTTTGTGCACCATCGCGCCCAGGCATCCCATGCCGAACTATAGCTCCTAAAGGTGGAAGGCGCCCAGGAATCTCTGATACAATCTGCAGCGATCTGTGAAATTCCTGGCAGTTCCCATCTCTTCCTGAAATTCTGCATGCTATGAGATGCAGGGAGCCCACCTTCACTAGAGGGTGATACTGGCCGGATGGGCTGAGGAGGAGGTCCGGGCGATGCGGAATCTTCCTCGCAAAATCTGAGGAAAGTTCCATCACTACTGGAAACCAGGGCTGACATTTCCAAAGGGGGACCACTAGTACCAACTCTGCTAGGTCTCTGCGAACCTTCGCTAGCAGTTTCGTGATCATTATGAAAGGCGGGAACGCGTAATGAACTGCTCCTGTCCATGACTGTAGAAACGCATCTGTTCCCGCTGCACCCGGGTCCATCCTCCAACTGAAGTAATTGGTTGTCTGCGCATTCAGTCTGGATGCAAACAGATCTGTGTGTAGGAGACCCCACACTTGGTTTAATTTGTGAAAGACTTGGGGAAGCAGTTTCCAGTCGCTGGAATCTGTCAGGTATCGAGAGTTCCAGTCTGCTACGTCGTTCTGCACTCCCGGAAGATATTCTGCCGCTACTGTTATCTGATGCTGAAGGCAATAGTGCCAGAAGTCTTTCGCTAGTTCTGCAAGCATTCTCAATCTGGTACCCCCCAATTTGTTTATGTATCGTACTGCGGAGACGTTGTCCATCTTCAACAGTACGGAGCACTTGACTCTGCTCTTGGTGAAAGACTGAACCGCGAACGAGCCTGCTAATAGCTCGAGGCAGTTTATGTGCCGTTGTAATTCGTCCTCTGACCATTTTCCTCCGCTCTCTAACTAACCACATATTGCTCCCCACCCTGCTCTGCTCGAGTCGGATTCTATTATGAGCTCTGGCCCGTCGCCGAAGATGGCACAACCGTTCCAGGCTTCCATGTTTTGCAGCCACCAGTGAAGATCTGAGATTGCTTCGCTGTCTAAGGTTATCAATTGATGGTAGCCCAGACCTCCTTGCAAGTGTCTGGTCTTGAGCCTCTGAAGGGCTCTGTAATGTAGGGGGCCCAGGAAGATGGCCTGAATGGAAGCTCATCTACCACACAGGGATATCACTATGATTCACATTACCTCTAACAACGGGTATGTGTCCTTTCTGTTACCTAGTAAACTTATATCACACAAAACAGAATGGGGAACAATTGCTTTACTTAAGCCAATTCCTTTGTTATGCCGTTAATGCAACCTAAAACCTTATCCTGCGGGGGGCAAAATATTCTAGCCCTGCATGATGTTCCTAGCCCTAGCAAGCGCTAATGCACCGGCTACGCATTAGAACCAACAGGGAGCAAATCTCACCCTATGTTAATTTCCAGTGACACAAAACACACAATGCTTTTTTTCGTCAATTTTTTCAATTTACTATCATACAAAATTTGGCCATAACAGATTATTATTTTCGGCCTGCACCTTTGGGTCAAATAGGCAGGTCACGTGGGACTCTACGTCGGGAAAAATTTAATTGCCCTCCGTGAGGTGTGCCTAGTTGGCCCAATCGTCAATTTTAAAACATTTTAAGAAAAACCACATCACACACCACTCTTGTAAATGTGCGAGGGGAGCGTAACACATCTAAAACGAAAGGTCATAGAATCTATAGCATTGATTCTGACACAATTTTGTTCTAAAAGAGCATCAGTCCACTTGTGTCACTCTAAGTGAGGTGACATCCATATGTCTGGTCGACCGGTTTCAATGATGTCTTTCGTGTATCATATTCTTCAGGACCCATTGTTTCTTCCATAGACCCAATCTGCAAACCCCGTAGGGGTAAAGTTGCGACATGTTCTGTGGAACAAAATGAGAGAAAGTCAGTTTGACTTCTCTCATAAACAGGATATAGGTAGGGCATTTCTTGTTTATTCTCAAATATAACGTGGAATCATTTATTTTCCAATGAGTTAAGCCAGTCAACTAGTGACATTAAAAAGAGGCTGTCTTCACCACACCCCACCACCATCAGATGTGTGACATCATATCCAGTGCTATAAAAGTCATACCTGTTTGTCTGTTGTATGTACAAACGCACGTTCGCTTCCAACAATAGTCACACGTTTCTGAAACTTCTTATTTGAAAAAGCCACCAACCTTGGTGCTAGATCTAAAAACATAAGGTGTCTTCTATTACATAAGTTATTTACATGCTTACCGGATCATGGATAACCTTATCCAAGGTATACCATCCACATGTTTTGATAATGATTAAACAATGAGTACAATTGACTCACCACTCGTCAATCTCTTTTTAACCCTGTGCACCTCTTTCGGTGTAATGTTCTTATGGGAAATGCCTTTTGGGATGGTCCTGTAGATGGAAGAAGGACCCCCAGTCACATAGATGGTCCCGGACCGTGTGGCGTTTTTTATATACATCACTTCATTCAATCTTTTACACCTGCACCGTGGTTACATCCCCACGGTGCATCTGAAGCAATTAATGGGTTACTTCCCCACTATCAGTCCCCACCCGGGTCAGGGGATGCACCCGCATTGTGGATAAAATATCCCGCCTATCATTGCAAGGACCTCGTTTGGCGCCAGGTGTACGGTCTCTTATACGATATTGTATTGGCAAAACCGCCCTTTCAAAAATGCTCATTAGCGTTAAAAGTACGCTTAGGGAATAAAGCATGTGCCGCTCGCATTTGATAAGAACTTACGGGCTATTTTCATCTGGGCTGCTCTGCCTCTCCTGCTGCATTCACAGATTCGTTTACCTCGCGGAGGACGCCACTCAGCGTCTCCGCGTATTATGTAAACAAAACAGAAAGCCCACAAAGTGCCGCCAGCCAATGGACGTCCGGAGATGGTTCGCGTGTTCCCGCGGCCATTTTGCATTGGGCAAAAACATGCGCCGGGGGACTACAGTGATATCCTATGGCGGCCATCATGGATTGGGCGAGTTACTCTCCCTCGCATATCATTTTTTCTCAATATTGGCACAATTTATTTAGGCTATGGGAGACACTGAAGAAGCCCTACTATTCTGGCTAGGTATTGAAGAGAGATGGTCTTCTTCGTTAGGACTGTCTTGATCTCCTTCTTTATCGCTCTCACTTTTTGGTTCGGGAGTTCCAGTGTTGCTTTCACTGTGTCTATGATAAACCCCAGGAATTCTATTCTTTGAGCTGGCTGTAATTGAGACTTGTCGAGGTTCACCAGGAATCCCAGTGAAGATAGTAAGGTGAAAATCCAACACACATAGTTGACTAGAGGGCATGTGTTCTGGTTTAGGATCAGAATATCGTATAGATAAATTATGATCCGAATACCTCTTTCTCTTATGGCCGCAGCAACTGGCCTCATCCATTTGGTGAAGGCTCATGGGGCTGAGGCGAGACCGAAAGGAAGGCATTTGAAATGCCACACTTCCCTGTTCCAGCGGAAGCGTAGGTACCTGCGATGGGCTTCTGCTATGGGCACTGTAAGATACGCGTCTTTCAGGTCTAGACGTGCTAGCCAATCTCATTCGCGCAACAAGTCTCTGAGAGGATGGATTCCCTCCATCTTGAAGTGATTGTACTTCAACCATTCGTTTAGGTTTTTCAGATTGATAACTGGACGGACTTTTTCTTTTCTGTGGACGAGGAACATATTGCTCATAAACCCAGGGGAAGACTGCGTCTCGTGTTCTATCGCACCTTTCTGGAGAAGCTTCACTAGTTCGCTCTGAAGAAGCGCTGCTTCCTGCCCTGATAGGTGTATCGCTTGCGGCTCTTGGCATTGAAAGGGGTCACCTAAAAAGTCTATGCGCAAGCCTGCTAAGGCGTTTAAAACCGAAGCATCGCTGGATAATGCACGCCAAGCGTCCAGAAATTGTAGGGTCCTGCCACCCACTTGCACAATCGAGGTACTCACTGCCAGTGGCGCCTGCATGTCCGTAGGATCCTCTTTGCCTGCGACCTCTCAGAAACCTCGTCCTGGAGGGGAAGAAGACATCTTGTTGTCTTCACTCCCAATATTGTGCTCTGTGACCTTGAGACCTGCGATGATAGGAATATCGACCGGACGCTCGTCCCCTTTGTCGTTCGGTCCCGGCAAAAACTCTTCCGGGAAAGATTCTTTTAATGGAGCTCTGCGCTTTTTGAGGGCTGAATAGGTTCCTACGAACTGCGACATCACCGAAAAGCAGACCTTTTGCTTCTTGCCCTGCTTCATACAATGCCTCCTCTTCGCAGTTGGCATTCCCCAAGAAGCACATGGCTCTCTGCGCCCAGTTAGCTAGTACCAGAGGATCTATGGGGGTCCCAGTGTCCTTGGCTTTCTCAGCCATTTCCATAATTTTCGCAAGTGTCTCGCTAAATCCAGCACCTTGTCTTGGCCCCCTCTCCACGCTCTATCTACGCCCTTTCTAATGTCTTTAGAAACTTTCGTTACGAATTTGACCATCTGTCACGTCTCCTACACCTAATACCCCCTCTGCAAGTGCCACACCCCCACCCTCGGCCTCTTGCCGTCCCACTCGCTCACATACACACCCGATTGCACGCACGTGCATGCGCCCGTTCAGTCATCATACCCGGGGGTTTACTCATAGACCTGGCATTTACCTTCCCTCCCGCTCCTGGCAGTTACACTGGAGGCTTCCACAGCACCATGGTGCCCTGAATGGACCTCGGAGGATCCGCGCGTCACGTGTCACGTGACTCTCCATTGCAGCAATACTTTCGTATCACGTGATTACTGTAATCCCCATCACGTGATACGTCCTCACAACAACTCCGTATCACGTGACTTCTGCCATCCCCATCACGTGATACGCCTTCATTGGTTAAAAGCTTCCGGGAAACAATGAGCGTCGCTTCACAGCTGTTTCCACCTAGATTCCGTGACGCTCGTTTCGCTTTTGACTCTACAGATTTGCTCGACCACGTTTTCTTTGTATCACTGATTGCCTTTGCCTTGCCCAAGTATTGACTTTGGATCACCAGTTACCGGACTACCTTTACCCAATCGGATTCCTATTGCCTTTGCTTCTTGTTACCTCGTTTTGGAACTGTTGGTTTTCTCGCTGCCTGACCATTGGACTGTCCCTGGTTTGCCCTACGGATTTTGTTTCTTGTCCTGGATTCTTGGTCTCTGGCCTCACGCTGGGCGCTTGCCTGTCTACATACCCACCATCTGCCCTCCACCATTTGGGGAATTCCCAACGCCTCTCTGCTGTTATTGAGCATCTTTGCCAACACATTAGGTAAGCCATTTCGGATAATTTCCCTGGGGTTCCGCTCTTGCCAACTGCTCTGTGCTTATCCTATAACCCATTGCCTTACAGCGTTCGAGGGGTCCTTTTCCAGCTGTTCCCGAATCCAGGCCTACGAACCACTTCACCTGTGGCCTCAAAGACCACACAGGCAGTATTTCTGGTGTTGTCTGTGCGGTACTTGTGGACGGAGGTATTCTTACTCTGCACGACCATCAAGTCTGTAACACCATCTTCGGGTCTAGATCAGGGGTCTCCGATAACTTGTCAGGGAGGTCTGGGCGGGGACATTCTGCTCTAATGCAAGATCTTACTTCTCTCTCAAGAGGTTTGCGTATATGTTGCGCCATGTAGAGCACCACTTTCGGGGAGGGTATCCACTCAGATGATTTTGGATGCCTAATGGCCTCCGGATCAAACATATCGTTCGTGTCCTCCTCTTGATCTAGAGTCTCCTCTCCTGCTGCTGGGTGCCCTGGAAGGTCAGCCTCTTCCCCTCCTTCATCGTCGGGCGAGTAGCCTTCGTCTATGTCCCCTGAATTATTCACCCCTGGGGCAGAGGGTCTGGGCAGACATTCTGCTGACTTTTCCAGGAAGGCCTTTTTCAATCTTGCGACAGGGTCGTCTGTCTTGTGGGGGTCTTGGTCAACCCTCCTTTCTTTGCTGGGGGGGGTCAAAGAGACTTTGCTCTTCCGAGCTTTACATCCCTGTTCAACCCCACTATGAGGGTGTCCAGTCGACGGGCCTTCGCCTGGGCTAAGCGCCCTCTTTTTCCTAGGGGATTCCTGCTCTTTTTGTAATATCCATGCTTCAAGCATGTCAAGTCTCTGAGCAATAGGTTGTACTCCTTCCGAAACTGCTAGTGAAAGGGAGTCACTCAATACTTTTTTAAAACTGAGAGACATGTCAGTTTCTTGAAGAGAAGGTTCCTCCTCCCACTCTTCCTCGGTATACTCAGGAGTTGTAGAATGTTCCCCTTCATAATGAGCCATAATGTCCTTTAGTAGGCAGAGCTATCGTTCTTTTTGTCGACTGCGAAGATCAGGCTCACAAAATGAGGCAGCTGTAAGACTGCAGGCCTTCTGGAGCCACGCAAGAGTTTCTGTAATCGCAGCTTTTCCTCGCTCGCGATAGTAATACGAATGCCGGAGGGGCTCTGGGGAAGACGGGCAGGTTCGAGACCTCCCGCTTCCCCAGGGTCCTAGCGCACGCCTGCCGTGCGACGCGCTGTGGAGCGGGTCAGATGCCTCTCACAGGCGAGAGCGCCCGCGGCTCCGGCTCCGCCTCCACAGTCTCCCGAAGTTCGGGTTAGTTCTATTCGTAGCGCGGCTCTTCCGAGCCGCTTTAATATGATTTGGAGCTGGCGCAATGGCGTCGCTCTATAGATACACTTGCAAGAGTACTAATCATGGAAGAAATATAATATAAATAATAATATTCAAAACTAGATATTTCTTTTTTTATGTATACGCTGTGCGCTAACGTTCAATATAGTCGTTTTAATTGAATTCAGAAACGAAATTAACTTTAGAGTCACATTTAATAGAGAAAATAAGCACTTATCTCGTATGCTGGCAGCAAAAAGAAAGAGGAAGGAACCTTGTACGGGGACTCCTTATAGGGGAGGCAGGCACCGGATTGGTGGAGGAAGGACTACTGTTTACAAAGAGGCTCTTGGGATTTGTAGGAGATCGATATAGAGCCTCTGGAAAGAGAAACAAACTTTTAAACTAAAGATTTCTTTTACTGAAAGCAGAAAGAAACATTTGTTTTGAAAAAGGTTATTAAAAATGTTGAATTGCTGTGTTGGTGGCAAATTAAAGAGTTAAGCATCATGCTCGTCTCCGTCTTGTCATAGAATTTGCTGAGTGGTGTTGTTCCGCATAGGGAATGCCTCGGGGTATCTGTTTGCATAGTCGATAATTACGAGGCTATATTTGTTGCCTAGTCTAGATGTTTCTAAAGGTCCAATGATGTCCATCCCAATTCTTGAAACAAGTACTTCTATGATTGGCAACGGATTCAGAGGGGCAGGCAGTGGGAGGCGAGTACTGGTTTTCTGACATATTTCACACATCTGAATGAAGGTTTTTATATCAGCATGGATACCTGGCCAGTTAAACTTCCCGCTGATGTGTGCCTGGGTTTTGTATTGTCCTAAGTGTCCCCCGGTCAGATGGGAATGCTCAATCTCAAGCACGGTGGGTTTTGGGGATTACTAACTGGGTTTTACTCAAGCCTTCTGTGGATGTTTCTTTTCTATATAGCAATCCTTACTTTAAGAAGAAGAACGGGCTTCCCTTATCTGCACCCTCTCCTTTGGGAATTGCTTGTAAAAAAGCCTCAGCGACGGCTGGGTCATTTCGCTAGGCGAAGGCTAGGTTATGATAGATGGTAGGCTGTTCTACCTTTTTCTCTACAGTGCTGGATGGTTCATCAGCTTCCCCAAATCCTAAGGTACCTCTCTACAGTTCTCCTGGTTCAGTTCCTCTAAAATGGGAAAATAGAGCTTTTTCAAGAATCCCTTGGGTAATTTTGTCTCCACAATGTACTTCAAATGGGATCTCGCCATGGCTCTGTAAGAGAACCTGTATGTCTCCCCGGAAGTCGGGATCGATGACGCCTGCTAGAACGTCTATAGCAAACTTCCAGGCCAGACCAGATTTTGGGGCCAATCCATATAACACCCAGGAGGGGGTATTAAAACTAAGTCTGTGGAAATCATTCCCCTTTTCCCAGGATGGATAGTAGCCTCTCTACTGCTACAGATATCGAAGCCTATTGATTCTTTTGTGGCAACAGAGGCGTTGGAAGCTCTATGACTAAGCTTCTGGAATTGTAGGGTTCTCCTATTTGGTTCAATTGAGTCACATCCCATTTCTGACACCACATGTAAGGAATGGCATGGTATCAACAGTAAAATGGACACAAGTGACCACAGTTCAAGGTTGTTTATTGAACTTTCACAAGGGTGAGATAAACGCCTATCTGAACCTAAATCTACAGATGGGAGCAAGCTAGGACCATCAAATAATAATAATGCAGTCCTAATGGAGTATTGTCAAATTAAAAAAGGACCTATACTAAAAAAAATCTATTGCCAATCCTTACCACTAATTTACAAAATAAAGTGGGGTTGATGTTCATGAAAAAGAAAGCCAAGTGTTCACAGAATGATAAGTCAGGATGTTCTGGCCATTGGGCTCCCTTCCCCATGTTTTCAGCACGGGACAAGGCGGTTCACTTGAGCAAAGCACACACTGGCTTCTGTGGCACGAAGATACAGTTCTATTTTCACAGTTCAAGACCTTCTGTGCCCAAGCCTTTTTACTTCTTGCAAGTGTGAGTGCCTGGTGTACAAAAACTACACGCAAACATTTTCCTTTAACCAGTGTTCAATTTGGGTGTTCACCATGGATCCCCCTCTTACGGGCTCAGATCCCTTTAAAAACTATGTTCAGATAATTCTCTCTCGGGTGACTCACGGTTCACCCCGGATACCCCCCAGCCGGGCTCAGATCCCTTTCTTTTGCTCAATTAGTCTCCTTCAGCCGGGCTCGGACCAATTGTGATATACTGAAAACGAAACTATCGAAGACGTTCGAATGTGCATGGGATTTAGCAAGACCCGTTGCATGACCACTTTGATTTTAGTATTCCTTTTTCTCACATTCAGCATCAGTTGGATACCTAACAGAGACCTTCGAATAAGCGGCCACGTGGCGCCAGACCATTGTGTGTATGGTATCTTGGGTTGCCCCCCAAAGTTCAATCACAAAGTTCAATTACTTCTTTGGTTCCAATTATACTTGCGTCGCTCATCCAACGCCTCACACACTGTTCCCTTTATCCAAAGTTGCCACTTGCCACCTTGGTGCAAAACACAAGCCGATCTGGTATCATTCTCTCCGACTCACTGGCTGTACTGTCGTTTCTGATGCCACTTGTTGTAGGAGCCAGGGACAGTACCAGAGCAGAAATTGCTCCTGCCCGCCTCGGTTATCGATGCAGGAGATCCCCGGGTTCCTCTGACACACTGTGCAGGTTTGATCAGCCTTAGTTCCTGTTCTTCGGTTTCTTACTTTCCAAGGCTCATGAAAGTTAACAGTCTTTATAGGTCACGGGTACTTAATAATAATAAAAAAACTTCCCTCCTTGCAACTCTCTCTGGCCCTCTTTCTCCTTGTATTAAACTGCCATCTCGGAACTGCCGTTTCCTTGCGTGGCTTGCCCCGCTCAGTGTGTGCTTTCGGGTGTGGGGAAGTGTAATGGAAATCAGGTGTGTGTGTAATAATCCGTAATTGCCTGACCTTGTCGGTCCATGGTGTTGGGACATGTCAGATATTCGGCACTGGTGTTAATCCACAGTCGCTCACCGTGAACAGTCTGTGAGTAAGTGCTTGTGTTGGAAAAGGGGGAGGGATTGAAGTCCTAGGTATCCTACCTGGTAGGATGGGGAAAAGGTGTTATTGGGAAGGGAATACCGCATCTCACCCTCCGGTGTACCACTTCCACTCCCCGAGGACCCCTCATCCAGGTGATACTCCCGCACTGGTCCACCTCCAGTAACTGGAGCCAAAAGCGATGGCTGTGTCCTGGGCACCTGGATGACAGATCCCTGGGGACTAGCGGGTGAGACACATTCAGGTTTCTCACACAGCAGAGCATCTTCCTCATCCCCCTTCTCGTTATATTTTTGTTTCATGAACTGAAGCTTCTATCCTGCCCTCCTCCAATAACTGCAGCTCTTCCCTCTTATTCCTCACCTCTTCTATCCATTCTCCTGCTCAGCCCTTCGATACTTGTATCCATCTTTCCAGAGCCCAATCTCGGTTTGTAATCTAATCTCTAAAACAGTCCTCTCCCTCTTTTTCAGAGCACCCTCTCTATTCAATAAGCCCCTTCAAGTCGCCTTTGCTGCATCCCATACCGTGCCCAGGACCACCTCCCCTGTGTCATTCAAAAGGAAATCTCACCCTCAAACTCCTCAGTGAACAAGTTCCTTCCATTAGGATCCATTACATCTCCACAACGAATAACGTGCAGTCAACCCCAATCATGATAAGTCCATTGAGATCATGTCGTGATCTGACCAAGTGATCTGAGGCATCTCGAAGGACAAAGCCTCCTCCCGCACCTCTCTCAAAATCCAAAGATAATCCATGCAGGTGTAGGTTTCATGAAATGGGGAGTAAAAAGTGAAGCCCCTCTCCTTGGGAAGGAAACAACACCACACATCCCCATTCACTCAAAGCCCACCTGCCCATTGTTAAATCTGCCCACATAATGAGGTCTTTTTCCCACCATTAGGTGCCCTGGGCCCTCATTCAGCATCCTTGTCTACATCGGCTTCAGGTATTTCAGTTAGGGGCATACAATGTTACAAAAGTGTCCCACTCCCTGAAGAAGACCCGAGACCAACAGTGCTCTTCCATCCACACTATTCCACAACCTCAACTCCTCCATCCACACTATTCCACAACCTCAACTCCTCCATCCACAAATGCTTGTAGCAGGATACCATTCCCACCCTTTCTGGAATCTCCTGATCAGCAATACACATTTCCAAGTTACAGCCCTTTCCTCAACCTTGGCGATCCTTGTCTCCTGGAGAAAGAGAATATCCATCTCCATCCTCTGAAATTCCATAGCCTTTTAGTTGGTGAGTTGAGCCCTTTCACATTCAACGTACATATCTGCAGGCGGTGCAGTCTTCCCCCTTATTCAAGTCTGCCATTGCCACACTACCAATATCACACAGAGCCACCACCATAACACACCAGTGTTAACCGCTACTCAGGTCACACCAAACTCCACTGTCAATTCCCCTATACCAGGTCCCCATAATCCCCAACTTCCCAACATACCCCTCCACTTCCCCTTCCCCCTCCCTGTAGTGCCCATTCCCTCCCAGTTAACATCACTGGTTGAGTGCCCGACCACGAAAATGACCTGATTCACCGGGTCACCTCCACACTCTCCTCCAGTTCAAGAGCCTCCCTTCTCCTTCCCTCAATGCCCTCCCACCCCAAAACCCCTACCAAACAATTCTGTACCCCCTCATTTTCGGGGTCCTAATTGACTCCAAACTACAAACGAAATCTTCCCCCAAAGGACCATCATGGCCGTATCTGCGCACCCAGATGAGGAACAGGAAACAATACCCAATAAAAAAACATATACAGCAAAAGAATAAAGCTCTGAAGTGTCCCCTAGGTGGAGTGGAGTTCTGTTTCCTAAGTTTCCATGGAACCGGCACCCGGTGCCTATTGGGACCCTTTTATGCGTCATTGTCTATGTTCAAGCCCCTTCGTTCCATCTGCAGGCAGAGACTCCGCTACCCCAGCCAAATCTCTGGTGAACCTGTGAATGTCCTCTTCCATGATCGGTTTGTATTTTAGCCATCTATCTCAAAGGAGATGGAGAAGGGAAACCCCCATCTATACCTCACTCCCTTCCCATTCAACCATTTCATCAGGGAAGCACAGAGACGACGATTGGCCAGCATGAGGGTGGACAAGCCTCGAAAGACTGCTAATTTTAGAGCTACCCTGCGTCACCGGACCCATTAACCTCGCTTTTTCCAGGATCCGCATCTTTTCAGGGTAGTTGTGAAAATGAGCAAGGACTAACCTCGGGCCTCTACTAGCTCCGCCAGCTCTGAGCACCCTGTCCATTTTAGGCTCACTGATGGTGTCGTCCCCGGTCAAAGGTTTGGCCACCTCATGTATGGCCCTCCGCAGGATCCTTCTGGATTCACCCTCCCTCTCGCAGAAAACCAAAGAACCTCAAGTTATTCCTTCTCTCCCGATTCTCGAAGTGGTCCATCTTGAGGGCGATTTCCGTTTCTCTCTCTCCAGCTCCGCAAATCGCATGCCCATCTGAGTTTCCAGTGTATCCAGGGACATCTGGTTATTCGCCACTTCTTATAGTCACTCTCCATCTTGTCAATCCTAATGTTGATTTTGTCTGGTCTACACCCAATGTCCGCTCACATCCCCCCGTATCACTTCCAAGAGAGGCAATTGTCTTTTTTGTGGACACCGGATCTTCACCCCCCCTCAGCCAAGGTCCGTTCCGAAATCCCACTCTCAGACACCTGCCTCTGTAAATATAAAAATTGACCTAATACTGCTTTCTAGTCCATATGGGGTGGGGAGGCCCCACCACGGGCCTAACCCTGGTCACCTCCCGTCTGCCTCTTCCCACATCACCTCAAAGGGTGAGCCACAGCACACCTCCCTCCTCCTGATCCAGAATAGGACCGATAACGCCAAGCTCTGTAGCCTCCCAAGTGGGAGGTGTAACGCTCACCTGATTCCCGTAGAGGCGCCGGTCTTGACTGGGCGTATACCGTATCTTCAAAGGTGATGTGTAACACACGGCTGGCTCTTTGGGCTGGACCTCTGTGCACTGTATGTCTGACTCGAAGGGTAAGATGTCTGCAGATAGAAAATATGGGATTAAGGAACTGGGTTATTGAATGTCTCTCTCTTCTTCCCTTTCTCTTCTCCTGTAGAACCCCAAAGGTTAACGCTCTCACCTTAGGTAAGTGAACGCCGCACTCTCCATCTGCCTCGGGGCAGGGTGCTGTAACCAGTTTCTTCACTGGATAAGGGGAGCAGGCCTCTTGACTTCAGAGGACTGCTGTCTGTCGTTTACTGCACGAACGGTAAGTTTCGAGTAATCCTAATGTCTTTAAAGTCTTTAGTAATGATGTCTCTTGTTTTGCAGGGTTCCGGCGATGGCGGATGACGGGCTGAAGTGAGTTGAAGATGGAGCCCGTGTGATGAATAGAAGCGCCTGGAAGCACGTAAGTAAGCGCTTGTTGCCTGCTTCACGATGCGCTCTAACTGTCTTTTTATTTTGCAGGTACAAGTTCGGAGCGGCTGCAGGGTGCCGGAATACCCACTGGGTTAGATGTGGAAAGGAGTAATGGCACGTGAGTATCAAAGTTCCCCAATGTCTTTAAACGCACCTTGTTTTGTCTTTCAGATGTGGGATGCAGCGCCGAAGGCCTCCGGAGCGTGCGAAGAGTTGGTAAGCTTTTGTCTTTCAGATGCCGGAATGCAGTGTGAAGACCTCCGGAGCGCACGAAGAGTAGGTAAGCCTTTGTCTTTCAGATGCCGGAATGCAGCGCGAGGCGTTGGTGACAGCCGATGGACCAGGTAAGTGAAGAGCTGTCACTGAAGACCGTAATGCTAACCTGTTCTTTCTTGTCTTTATAGGTGTTGCTGAAGACTGGATTCAGGATGGTAAGCCTTTTTTCCTTAGGCCCAGGATCAGATGCAGAAGACACGATGAGCGTTCTGCTGCAGAGGATGCAGAATAACGCAAAGCAAGATTCATCCATCGGGTGTGGTTTAAATAGCCTCCTGTAGTGCTTAGGTGTCTCCTTCCACAGCCACGCCTAGTTAAGAAAAGAGTTCCTGCTTTCCAGAAGAGTTCCAGTGTTCTGAATCTAGGGAGTGGCTCCTGCCCCACCCAACAGGAAAAGTAGTTCCAAACAGAAGAGGATCAGAGGCTCAACTGGCAGGCAAGTAAGCAGCATGGTCTGCTGCAGGTAAGTCCACCCAAGCATTATGAGCCCGGCGCTTCCAGCGCTGGGACTGGGCATATTTATGAGCCTGGTGCCACTGGCGCCAGGACTGGGTCCAAAAGGTCCCAATTGGGACTGGTTGGCACTCGGAACCTGGGTTATGGATCTGCTTCCAAGGGAGTTGGGAAAACCCTGACCTTTTGGAAGCAGAGATCATGACAGTACCCCCCCCTCAAGGCCCCTCCCAAACCGGGCTTCTCCGGGGGTTTTGGCTTGTCAGGAAATGTTCGGTGAAATCTTTTGATTAGGCGAGGAGCGTGGACATATTCAGCAGGTTCCCAGGATCTCTCTTGGGGGCCGTAGCCTTTCCAGTCAATTAGGTAAAATAGTTTAGATTTGGAGATCTTGGAGTCCAGAATGCTTTTGACTTCAAACTCGAGTTCTCCATCAACTAGGATAGGTTTTGGAGATTTAGTTAGTCGGGTTTGAGGTTGCACGGGTTTTAATAGAGAGACGTGGAAGACCGGATGTATCTTCATGTGCTGGGGCAAGTCCAACTTGACCGCTACTGGGTTTACTATGGTAGTGATGGAATAGGGACCAAGGTATCTTGGGTTGAATTTGCGTGGCCCTTTTAGAGGTAGATATTTGGTGGATAACCAGACTTGATCCCCTACTTGATATTGAGGGGCTTCCTTCCGATGTTGATCTGCTCCTTTCTTGTATTGTTCTTTAGCCCTTTGAAGGTGAGAAACAGCTTCCTTAAAGGCTTGGGTGATTGTAGAATGCAGGTAGTCTACTGCTGGTATTTCAAGATCTTGGAGGGGATCCAACTCCGAGGTTCGAGGGCGACTGCCGTACAAAAGAAAAAACAGGGTTTTCCCAGTTCCCGAATGGACAGAGTTATTGTAGGCATATTCGGCTATTCAAAGGATGTCTTTCCAAGTTTTTTCCGTTTGTTGCAGCATGCAGCGTAAATACTGTTCCAGAGTTTGATTGGTCCTCTCGGTTTGTCCGTCGGTCTGAGGGTGGTGACTGGTCGATAGTCTCACATCAATTTGAGCCGACCGACAGCAACTTCGCCAAAAATGAGAAATAAATTGACTACCTCGATCCGAAATTAGAACCGAAGGAAAACCGTGCAGTCGGACGATGTTTTCGAGAAATTCTCGGGCCAGAGTTGCTGCTGTTGGCAAGCCTTTGAGCGGAATGAAATGCGCCATCTTGGAGAATAAGTCCACGATTACTAGAATCGTATTGTATCCGGAGCATGGAGGTAGATCGGTGATGAAGTCCATAGAAAGCGTATGCCAAGGGCGAGATGGGATGTCAATAGGGCGTAAGAGGCCTGCTGGTCTTTTCTTTTGACTCTTGTTTTGGGCGCATACTCCACAGGACATTATAAAGTCTCTGATATCTTTTTTCCAAGACGGCCACCAGAAGTAGCGCTTGATCTTTTCTGAGGTCTTGGCCATACCGGGATGTCCTTCCATTAAAGAATCGTGATAACAAGAGATTACTTTTTTCTGTAAATCTGTGCTGGGTAGGTATAATCGTTCTTGGAAATACAATAAGTTGTCCTTTACTGCAAAGTCCTTTCCCTGCAGATGCCAATTCTGTATGTCTGCTGGAGTTACAAGTTGCCTGGCTTTATCCTTAACTTCCTCTATGGATTCTGTGGCGATTACACCCAGAATTCTTTGTTCGGGAATGATTGGTACAGGTTTAGGGTTGATCAAGTGTTCTTCCACTCCCATCCGAGAAAGGGCATCAGCTTTACCGTTCTTTGTACCAGGTCGATAGGTAATTATGAAGTCAAACTCGGCAAAGAATAATGCCCAACGGAGTTGTCTAGAGGATTGGGCTTTTGCGGTTTTCAAATATTGCAGGTTTCGGTGATCCGTAATCACAGTAACGGTGTGTCGGGCCCCCAGCAGATAATGCCGCCAAGCCTTAAAGGCAGACTTGATAGCCAGAAGTTCCTTGTCAGTAATCGTGTAATTGATTTCAGGAGGCGAGAATTTGCGGGACCAAAATGCCACGGGATGCAACTGATTGGTTACCGGGTCCTTTTGTGATAGAACTGCCCCCATGGCAAGGCTTGAAGCATCAGTTTCCACAATGTAGGGGAGTTCGGGGCGAGGGTGTTTTAAGATTGGTGCAGAGATAAATTTAGTCTTCAAATCCTGGAAAGCTTGTTCCGCCTCGGTAGACCATTCAAAACGTTTGTTTTTCTTTAACAAGGCAGTGATGGGCTGGACTATTCGAGAGAATTCGGGGATAAACCTGCGGTAAAAGTTAGCGAGCCTAACATGCTTTGCACACCTTTTACGGAGGATGGTGATGGCCATTTGAGAACTGCATCGACCTTCTTTGAATCCATACGCACTCCGCCAGGTGATAATATGAATCCCAAGAATTCAACTTCAGTCACGTTGAAAACACATTTTTCCAACTTAGCGAAAAGTTTGTGTTGACGCAATCTTTCGAGGACCATATTCACGTGTTTCCGATGTTCAGATTCCGATGAAGAATAAACGAGGATGTCGTCAATGTAAACAACAACACACACATCTATGAGCTCTCTGAGGACATCGTTCATAAAATATTGAAAGGCGGCCGGGGCATTGCAAAGTCCGAAGGGCATGACCTGATATTCAAATAGCCCATACTTGGTGCGGAAGGCCGTCTTCCATTCATCGCCCTCTTTTACTCGTACCAAGTGGTAAGCTCCTCTAAGATCCAGCTTTGTATATATGCATGCTTTTCTGACTTGGTCCAGGAGTTCAGGGATCAAAGGTAACGGATATCTATTCTTAACGGTGATCTGGTTCAGGGAGCGATAATCTATACAAGTTCTAAGGTCTCCTTCCTTTTTTGGAACGAAGAACAAAGCTGAAGAAGCAGGGGACTTGGAAGGACGAATAAACCCATTTGCCAGGTATTGATCCAGGTATTGTCGAAGGTGAAGGTTCTCAGGCTCGGTGAGGGCATAAATTCTACTACAAGGAGGAGTAGATCCAGGTATCAGGTCTATCTGGCAGTCATAAGACCTATGAGGAGGTAGAGAGTTAGCCTGATCCTTCCGGAAAACATCTTGGTATTCTAGGTATTCGGGAGGTAACTGGGGAGTCTCTGAAGAAATTGCTGCCAGTGCAACACCAGGTGGAGGGTGACAAGTAGAGACACATTCTGGAAACTGGACCGTTCTTGCTCGCCAATCGATCAGAGGATTGTGTTTCTCTAACCAAGGTATTCCTATAATAATCTGAAACTGAGGGGCCTTGATCACATCGAACACGATCTTCTCATGGTGTCCATCTTGACTTACTAGCGTCACCTCTTGAGTGGTATGCGTTACTGGCCCGGAGGCTATCTCCGTACCATCCACCGTAGTAATGACGTCCTTTACAGCCTTGGGACAAAGAGTTAGATTCATCCTCAAAACCATTTCATGATCCACATAATTGCCGATGGCACCGCTGTCGACGTAAGCTTCAATTGCATGTAATCGATCCGGATTATCAGGGCTAATGAGGACCATAGGTATCACGAAATGCGAGGTCACAGAACTGGTTTTCACGCTCGGCAAGAGGACCTCTATTCTTGTCGGGCGAGGTCGTTTCCCTGCTCAGAGTTTGTAACTTTGGTAACTGCAGCTCCTACTGCCTTCTTGGCAGGTTTCACCGGACAGTCTCGAAGAAAGTGCCCTGAGTTTCCGCAATAGAGGCATAATTGCAACTGTTTTCTCCTTTCCCGCTCCTTTTGTGTTAGAGGACCTTTCAGACCCCCTATTTGCATGGGTTCCCCGGAGTCTACTCCTTTGGAAGGAGTTGGCGGTTTGGAAAATACTCGAGCATCAAACTTGGAACGATCGGCCTTCCTGTTCTGCAGTCTGTGATCTATTTGAACGACTAAGTCTATATAGTCCGAACAATCTTGTGGGGGATTCACTACTTGGGCTAACACATCTTTGAGCTCTCCACGTAGACCTCTATAAAACAGCGTAATCCTTTTGTCCTCAGGCCATTGAGTTTCCACTATCAGTCTGTTGAAAGACGCAATATAAGCCAAAAGGTCTTGATTACCTTGTCGCAACGAAAGAAGCTCATTGTCCAAGGCCTGCCCCAGTGAATGTCTTGCGAACAGTTTTTCCATACTGAGCTGAAAAGCTTGAAAATCATGGAGGACCGGATCATCTTGATTTACTAGAGGGATCGACCAGTCTGCCGCATTGCCACTAAGGTACGAAAGCACGAAAGCTACTTTAGCTTGATCAGTTGGAAAGGCTGCTGGCCGGCATAAGAAATGCAACCGGCACTGATTGATAAATACTGCAAACCTCTTTGGGTCACCAGAAAATCGTTCGGGCGGAGCCAGAGGTACATTCCCAGGTAGGTTGATCTGCACTGGATTTATAGAGGATGTAGAAGGAAGATTTCCCCCAGATGCGGGTAACGGGGTCTGTCCGGCTTGTGACTGTAGCAATTGTCTAGCGAGATCATCTGTTCGCTCCTTGGAAATAATCAGTTCCCTTCTTAGAGCGTTCGTTTCCTGACGGGCTGCATGCACTTCTGCCCTTAGTTCCCCAAGTAACTGGGCTAGCTGGTCGGTATCCGAGGTTTCCATAGCGCCTGGACGGGAGTTTTGTGGTAGGCTTTGCGTTCTGTAACGCTCACCTGATTCCCGTAGAGGCGCCGGTCTTGACTGGGCGTATACCGTATCTTCAAAGGTGATGTGTAACACACGGCTGGCTCTTTGGGCTGGACCTCTGTGCACTGTATGTCTGACTCGAAGGGTAAGATGTCTGCAGATAGAAAATATGGGATTAAGGAACTGGGTTATTGAATGTCTCTCTCTTCTTCCCTTTCTCTTCTCCTGTAGAACCCCAAAGGTTAACGCTCTCACCTTAGGTAAGTGAACGCCGTGCTCTCCATCTGCCTCGGGGCAGGGTGCTGTAACCAGTTTCTTCACTGGATAAGGGGAGCAGGCCTCTTGACTTCAGAGGACTGCTGTCCGTCGTTTACTGCACGAACGGTAAGTTTCGAGTAATCCTAATGTCTTTAAAGTCTTTAGTAATGATGTCTCTTGTTTTGCAGGGTTCCGGCGATGGCGGATGACGGGCTGAAGTGAGTTGAAGATGGAGCCCGTGTGATGAATAGAAGCACCTGGAAGCACGTAAGTAAGCGCTTGTTGCCTGCTTCACGATGCGCTCTAACTGTCTTTTTATTTTGCAGGTACAAGTTCGGAGCGGCTGCAGGGTGCCGGAATACCCACTGGGTTAGATGTGGAAAGGAGTAATGGCACGTGAGTATTAAAGTTCCCCAATGTCTTTAAACGCACCTTGTTTTGTCTTTCAGATGCGGGATGCAGCGCCGAAGGCCTCCGGAGCGTGCGAAGAGTTGGTAAGCTTTTGTCTTTCAGATGCCGGAATGCAGTGTGAAGACCTCCGGAGCGCACGAAGAGTAGGTAAGCCTTTGTCTTTCAGATGCCGGAATGCAGCGCGAGGCGTTGGTGACAGCCGATGGACCAGGTAAGTGAAGAGCTGTCACTGAAGACCGTAATGCTAACCTGTTCTTTCTTGTCTTTATAGGTGTTGCTGAAAACTGGATTCAGGATGGTAAGCCTTTTTTCCTTAGGCCCAGGATCAGATGCAGAAGACACGATGAGCGTTCTGCTGCAGAGGATGCAGAATAACGCAAAGCAAGATTCATCCATCGGGTGTGGTTTAAATAGCCTCCTGTAGTGCTTAGGTGTCTCCTTCTACAGCCACGCCTAGGTAAGAAAAGAGTTCCTGCTTTCCAGAAGAGTTCCAGTGTTCTGAATCTAGGGAGTGGCTCCTGCCCCACCCAACAGGAAAAGTAGTTCCAAACAGAAGAGGATCAGAGGCTCAACTGGCAGGCAAGTAAGCAGCATGGTCTGCTGCAGGTAAGTCCACCCAAGCATTATGAGCCCGGCGCTTCCAGCGCTGGGACTGGGCATATTTATGAGCCTGGTGCCACTGGCGCCAGGACTGGGTCCAAAAGGTCCCAATTGGGACTGGTTGGCACTCGGAACCTGGGTTATGGATCTGCTTCCAAGGGAGTTGGGAAAACCCTGACCTTTTGGAAGCAGAGATCATGACAGGAGGGATCTCTCACATTCAACGGAGGGCCAATGCCACCCTGTTCAAGGTCTCCATGACCGGGGTGGGGGGGTGGGCTGGTAGGGACTGAACCATCAAACAGTCAGCAATTCCCAGGTTGCACCCTAGTGGCAAAAAGGCCATTCCCAAAGATGCTCAGCAGAGAGGGGCCACACACCACCCTCTTTAGTTCCTTCCACCCAGGTGGTTCCATGTGGCTCCTCTGCCGCCACACCTGGGCCCAACTCTTCCAACTCTCACCTACATTCGGAGGTCCCTCTCAGTAACCACAGTCGAGACTCAGTGAGATGGTCACTGCAACTCTTACACTCTGGGGACCCCCCTAGATGAATGACAGTCTGCGGCAACCTATTTCCCCTTGGGCTCTTCCACTTGCCCCTTCTCCTTTGGACCAGGTCTTCTCCTGGGGGGCCAAGGAGGCCACGTGGCCCCCCCTTCCTTCAGTGTGTATCCCCCCTTATTTGGGGCTGTTTGTGGCTCCTTCCCTCCTGTCAGAACTCTCACCCGGTATGCCCGCCACGTCTCCTTGGCAGCTCTGCAATCGCCCCTGCAGGTTCACGCGGTCCGGGTCTCTTCCTCCCATGGGGCTGCCATGTTGTGGGCACTGCGCATGCTTGTGGTACCAGCGGCAGCCTTCCGCACATGCGCTGTGGGGACGGCTTGGTCCGTGGCCATGCCAATGACACATTATTTAAACGGGGCGAACGCTGCAGCCAACGAGTCGCAACCTTTCTCTTGGGGGAAACGCTGCTGAGCTCTGCTCAGTCCTACCTGTCTTGGCTCCTGCCTTGTCCTTGCCTTACTTGGTACTTTGGCTGGGATTACTTACTAGCTGGCCAGTCTAGTACTCTCCTCTTCCTTTTCTTGCTCAGATACCAGAGCTTCAGTATCCTTTTCCCCTGCTTTGCTTCTACATTTCTGGCTTCCCACATACAGTGCTGCCACTGCCTGGTACCACGCCAATTGTGGGAAATCCTCTTACGTAGTGCCAGGTCCTGCATCCTATCCCTCACTGGTTGCCATCCTCTGGTTAGGGGTTTGGAGGTAGATTTCCACATCACACTAGCCACAGGACCGGATGGACACCATCTTCCAGTCCTCTCCTGGACCACCAGCAAAGTCGATGCACAGGTATTCGAGAATCACGGGAGTCTCACCTAGATTCCTCCACTCCGCACCCTTTCAATCCGGCCCCCTCATCTTCCGAGGCCAGGCTGCACTTGTTGTCGTCTCTCCTTCCTGCCTCCCCGCTCCACCAGGGACGACGCTTCTCGGGTGCATCCCCAAGGCCACAGCACACCATCCACAGACGGGCCAGACACCTTCTAAATTGAATGCTGCTGCCCAGGCCTACACAGCCTCTCCTCACGTGGGCCAAGGAGCAGCCGCATGCACCGCGCTCATCGGCCTTCCCGCTCACCAGGTTTTCGCTCCACAGCGCTTGGGGGTAGAAGCCCGTGTTTTTGCTCAGGGGGTCCGGGACTACCCAGTCCCACCAAATCCAATTTATGGGGACTTCAAAGGGGGGGCTCAGGACCCTTCTCTGCCCAGTGGGGACAGAGCTACGCAGATGGGCTATTGCATCTCTGCATCCCTTGTTGGCTCTCAAAGTGAAAGTGAAAGTGAATAACAAAAGGAAAGCACCAAGGAAGGCCAAGGAGGGCTCATGCCCTTGGAACCGTGAAGTAAATATTGAGGACAAAAGAAGCCTGGCAGGGGAGTATACCAGACATCCTGCGGGTCTGGGACTCACCTTGAGAGTTACATAATTTTGGGGGGGAAAAGGGAATCATAAGGAAGACGCATGCCCTTAAGATTTTAACTTGTTTGAACGGTTTTTGTGCTTTGGAAAGAAACCAGGGGAAGGGAGTTATCCCCTGGGACTGTGAACCTTGTTCATTTGGAACAGTTTGTTGGAGTTTGCCATTTATTTTGTACTTGAACATTTGTGCACTTTCTAGGCCAGCACCTTATAGTTACTTTTGAAGTGTGAGGCTAGGATAGGATTTTGGACACAGGACATTTAATTTTGGACATCTTGTCACTGGACAGACACTTAGTTTTAGTTGAGGTAGAGAAAAACCTCCTAAGGCAGGAACAGTCAGGCATTTCTCAAGTCTATTGCAGTCACTATGAGCCCTCGGTGGCCGCGTCTCATTCCTGGTTCATCACACTTTATAAAGATGAGCCGCAGTTTGGGGATTTTAGTTCCCCATCGATGTCCCCCACAGTTTCCTGTGAAATATATAAAATGGACAAAAGAAAGCACAGTGAAGGTGAGGACCCTGTCTCTTGATACTGCAATCTAACAGTAGGTGTACCTATTATCGGAAGGAGTCACTTATTTTTGGAACAAGGTTTCAATTTATACCTGTGGTCACAAAAATTCAAATTATCCTAATGCACATTTGTTAATATGCGGTGCAAGTTATGAAACCAACCAACTAACGTGGACAAAAATATAAATTTTATTTAATTATCAATACAACATATATAAAAAGTCTAAAAAAACCTAAAAAAGATCTTTGATTGATACATAGCAAATAAACAACGAACAGACAGAGTCTGATACAAAGCATTAAAATATGGTGGGGTTAGTACGTGTATATGTGACTAATTTTGTATTATTGTTCAAAACAGACACAGAAGTAGAGCACTTTTATTTGGAAAGCACTGCTCCATCATGAGAAGCCTATTAGAAACCTTAGGCTTTTGTGATGGTCGACATATGTTTTGTCTAATGGCAACAGGAGGAATCAGACAATTACACAATATGTCTGTTGTTGCAGGTGTAGCCGTCTTCAGGACAGAGGGAAGAGTTATTCATTTTCAAAAGAGGTTCTGGTGTGTTGAGTACTTCTGGTTAATTGTACTTATTTCGAATTGTAGCCCACTAAAAATTGATATAAAAGAGAACGGTTGGTTTCATAGTTACATGGGTGCAAATCCGACAGTGTTAATTTCTGACATACCGGTATAGTGTACACCACCAACATTCGTTATATGGATTGCAGATCAGAGACTCACATGATATATGTATTTTATCATGTTAACTTCAGAGGGGTGTATTTTAACAAACCTTCGAAACAGTTTATTGGTTCATTTTCAAAATGTTTGATAGAAAACCCAGTTTGGTCTAAGGGCTGCCGGTTTATCTGAGTACAACTTCTGGCATCATTCAACTCAAATTTCTTTCAATTATCTGCTTTGTTAATTGCCTGCGCATGCACTAAGGACGAGGTCCTCTGCTCACCTTAACATAAAAGTTCGGTTAGAGGATGTATTTCTCAGAGTTGTAGGACGTAGACTTTCTTAGCTTTACAGGTGCAATTCTGTTATTTGTGTAAACCTAGGTTACAAAAAGGAGGACCTATTAACATCTATGGTTGCATTAAAGTCTATGGTTGCATTTCGTAGAACAGAGTGAAAATCCATGGCAAATTCTGTTGTTACTATTAGGTACCTGATGTGGTAGGTTTTGATGCACGCCGTTTCGGTCGCCTCTAAGGAAGACAGCACTGCTGTGCCAAACGTCAGGTGGCACAGAATGCCAAAAAACGAATGTCTGCTGTGTTACAACATTCAAGAGGAGATGTTGGCCGCCTACAGGATAAACGTAAAAGAGCGGCGAAAATAGCCCAAGTGTAATATTAGTATTGATAGACCCACAGTGTGTTAAATATGGCATTGTGGATGTGCAAAACAGACGTTACCTCCTTTTTCCTTCTGTGTTGGAGATATATCAGCAGTTCTTTCTCAAGTGTTGGCAAAATGCTACTCGCGCATCTTGAACTGGAGGCGTATTATTTGATTTCTGTTAGAGAGAGCGGAACACATATGTCAGTGGGTTACATCGCTATCTATGTGCATATAGCTGAAAGTTAGTATCAAAAATGCAGCAACGAGTAAAAACTCTTACTTTTTTCTTTCCAGCGGTACGAGATAAGGAGGTCCACGCAATCGACACAGTTGCAGTCGGGGCGATGTCTGTTGTGTTTTAAAGATCTGCGGGGCCGTGAGATACAGGAAGTGAGGTCTGGTCATTCTTGGAGCCTAGACCGTTACAACGTGAACTTCACGCAGTTTATATCAGCATCCAACTTGAAAGTGTTAGATGTGTTTACAATGATATTACGGCTCCAAAATTGCTCCCAAAAGGGGTGTGTGCAGCAAGACTTTGAACGTTGCTGTGTGAAAGAAAAATATATTACTTTGATATGTAATTCTTTTTACCATTCACGCATGTTGTTCTGAATAATTACACACGCTCGAGAGGTGTATTATAATCAGTATGACGAAATGCTGTAGGTATAGCAACAAACATTATCTAGTTCCTTGTGGGGAAAAGTAATAGTTTTGCAGCAGAGTAAAAAAATGTTTTGTCAGTTTGGCGATCTATTTTTTATACGTGTGTTACTTACCACTCGCCTATGTTGTTATGACCGCGGCAGGGTTTTAAAGTACAGAACATGTGAAGGAATATATGACTGTAACATGTGCCTAAGAGGATGTGTACTGTCTCATGTAAAGTTATGAGAGCTCAACAGAGTGTCTATTTAGATGTAGTGCTGGGACCGCTGTATGTTGGCTTTTACTGTATACATCTAATGCAGGGCACCTTCTAGTAGTGGGGTCAATGTTCACCAGAACAACGACCACTCCACTGTTGGGTTGAGGCCTTGTTTGGTTTTTAGATTAAATATCCATTTCTGCTCATGTTTAGTGAGGAGCAGATCTCTATTCCCCCCCATGGGGTTTGTGGGATAGTTTGAATAATAAATCAGGAGATCAGTGTGAGAATGTTTCTTCTGGGTATAATGAGCCACCAGAGGTTTGTTTTCTTTTTTATTTTTAATACAAGACCGTTGTTCACAAATTCTTTATTTCACCGGGCATCCGATTTTTCCTATGTAAATGAGGTTACAGGGGCATTTTATACTGTAGATTGCCCACGGGGTGTTACAATTAGAGAAAGATGAAAAGGTCCATTTCATTTCGTATAGCTCTATTGTTTTAAGTTTTTGGTCAGAGCGCTGACACAACAGGACCCACATTTGTAGTGGCCTACTATTGGCGTTAGGGACCATAAGGTTGTCTGAGGGTTACAGGGTTCACATTTGTTGGAATATGTTTGTACCAATTTGTCACTTAGATTTGATTGTCTTTTAAATGCAAACCGGGTGTGGATGGATCAAAATCAGGTGTTTTCACAATATTCCAGTTCTGTAGTATGGTTTTTCTCAACTTTTGGCTATTAGGTGAAAAGGTTGAGACACAGTTAATCTTGTCTAACTTATTTTTGTCGGATGGATTGAGGCAAGTGTTTTGATCAGTGTGTTTGGCTCTCCTGTAGGCCCTCTGGATAATTTTATGTGGGTCCCCGCGATTCTGTAGGCGAGTTTTCACATTTTTCCTGTGGTGTCCATACTCTGAAATTTTTGTACAGTTGCATCTAATTCTGAGAAATTGTCCTATCGGGAGATTCTCTTTTAGACTTGCCGAATGGAAACTGTCAAAACTTAAGAGTGTGTTCTTAACAGTTTCTTTTCGATATAAGGTAGTTTCAAGGTGCCCGTCTTGAGATTTCAAACTTTTAAGGTCAGGAAGGCGATGGAATTTACGTTGGGAGTGCCGGTGAATTGAATATGTGAATTTTGTTGGTTGAGCCATTCAATGAAAGAAAAAAGGTTTGTGGTTGAGCCTCTCCATACCATAAAAACATCATCAATGTAACGATACCAACAGAAGATATTTTCTTTGTATGGATTCTCTATGTGATGGATCGAATTAACCTCAAGGTTATCCATAAAAAGGTTGGCAAGGTCTGGGGCAAAGGTTGTCCCCATGCTCGTGCCATGTTTTTGATTGTAGAAGTGACCCTCCTATAAAAAGAAGTTTTCCAATAACGCAATTCTAGTGCATTCCAAAAGGAAGGTCGTAGGTTCAGAATGTAATGTGGATGTTCTTTTATTTAGATATAATTCGATGACCCGAATACAGTCAAGTTGAGGGATACTTGTGTAAAGAGAGGTGAGACAGGCTACTGTCCCGCCATGGACGATTGTCCTGTCCCGTAGCTGCTGAGAGCCAGAGCGTCCTGTAACTGCAGGGGTGAAACCTACTAGCGAACTGGACTAGACTGGCAAAGTTTGGTCCAGAATGTGTCGAGGGTCGGTGATGAGAGAAACCTGAAGGTGTCTCCCTAGCTAGTCGCTGGGGATCTGTCATCCAGCTGCCCAGGACACAGCCATCGCTATTAGATCCAGTTCTGGGGGGTGGACCAGTGAGGGAGGATCACCTGGATGGGGGCTCCTCGGGGTGTAGGAGTGGGACACAGACTGGCGAGACGCGGTATCCCCTTTCCTTTTACACCTTTCCCCCCATCCTCTCACGGAGAGCATTCCAAACCACTGCCCACCCCGCACATTTCCACCTCTTCGTACAACATGAAGGACAACGGACTAACACCAGAGCAGTTTACCCGACATGTCCCAATACAAGGGTCAGGTAAAGTCAAGTCAAGCACTTGATTGAATTACACACACCTGACGGCACTTTCCCTTCCCCACAGAGATAAAAGGTGGAGCATGAGAGCGCAATATGAGCAAGACAGACCACACAACGAGAGAGCTAATTTAGCACGACATTACAAGAGGAGGAGATAGACGGCGCAAACCAAGTGGGTGACAAGGAGAGAAGCGACCTTGCCCTTTCCTAGCCAGGGCCATGAAACCTCCACAGAAGGAATTGTAATACAGAAAACAATAGCCAGTGTGTGTTGTAGCAGATGTCAACGGTACACCAGGCCCTCCTACACTGATAAGCAAGCCGAGGGGAGACGCTTGACATGATGGTCCCGGCCTTGAAAGAGAAAGAAAAGCCGAGCCATTCATCACTGCTGGTGAGGCAAGGGGAGTAACAATAAGAATCCAGTGTTTGAACAAAATTTAGCCAGCAAAACTGGCTAAATTAACAAAGTACAAAGAACTGTACTTTCCATACGAGAGGGGAAAGCCAGCTACAGGGGAGACAGGCACCATGCAGGTGCTTGCTTGAAAAACTCTGGGCGAATATTCTATGGTTGAGACTATCGTTACCAGAAGCTCTTGGGAATGGCGCAAGAGGCTTGGGTATAAGTGGTCATAAGGGGGGCTAGCAAAATCCTCCGTACAGTCAAATGTCTTCTACCGACAAGTGATAGTGAAGTTATGGGAAATTAATCTGTAACGCTTACCTTATCTCTGCCGGAGCGTTGGGCTTCTCAGATCTATGGCTGCAGCAATATCCTTGCTAGGAGTGGGAGGACCTCTGCAATTTTGAAGAGAAAAGGACAAGGAATGAATATTTATGAGTAGAACCTATTTATCCCTTCCCGCTCTTCAGTGTTTCTTCCCTGAGCTCCAGTTACCCTTCTCATCTGTGTGTTTGAGTTAGGGACGGAGTTCTCAGTCCTGCTGTCTGGCAGGGGCGCAAGTCTTCAGTGAGGTGGCTGCAATTCTTGTCACTGGCAATTTGGACTGCCTTGCTGAGAAGTATGAAGCGGCCTCGTCTTGGTAAGTGTTTTACAGTTCGTTCTTTTATACTTTGTCTTGTCTGCTGTAGTCGAAGATGAGCCTTTGTTGGTAACTTGATTCTGCCAGTTAACTCTGCTTTCTATCTCCTTTTCTTGCATACTAAGCAAAAAGGAAACACGGATCAATACGACGCTGAGGAACGCCCCTGAAGTCTTAGAAACAGCAGTAATCTTGTGTCTTCTATCCTAGCTGGCTATGCGCACAAAGACTTCTGGAGAATGGAGAAGTTTGTGGAATGCTGCGGTAAATATGCACACGTAGCACTGAGTAAATGCACAATCACTAATTGTGTGAATTATAATGTCTGTACCTTGCTTTTCAGATTGTGCTGCAATCAGAGTTTTGAAACTCTGCAACTGGAACAAACGCGGAGGAAGTCTTGCGGAGCTCGAGCGCGGGACCCGAGAAGGAGATCTGCTGAACTAGAAAACTGCTGCGGAAAACTGTGGTAAGTATAATTCTGCTGTCTGTAGTTTTCTTGCTATTCGTAAAAGTCTGTAACTTCTTCTATCTTCTATTTCAGGTCTGTGGACAGGAGTGCTGGTAAGCGTTGTGCTACTGTCAGCGGTAACAACACAAGCACGTGCGAAGGCACGGGCAGGGCTTGAATAGGCCACCAAGCCCAACAACTAGTCTTCCTTACTGGCCACCCATGAGCACATTATGCCGCCATCTTGAGAGAACACGGAACACTTGTTTTCCCCTATGAGTATTGCTAAAGCGTGTGTGAATATAAGCACGAGGAATGCCTAGCACGCCAGGCGAGGACCCATCTAACTCACACATGATTCTTCCCGGTGGTGTTGCTACACACAGGGGGTGTCCCAATCAATGAGAGTTTCTGGTGATCATGACCGTTTTCCCCCCCAAACCTCCTCCCAAGGACAGGTCTCCGGGCCCTGGTTTGGCCGGATTATTCTGATGACATTTCTTAACTAACTTGAACCTGGTGCATGAACGTTCTGACTGGGTTCCCAAGTTCTGTCCTGCAGGTCATACCCCTTCCAATCAACCAGGTAAAACAACTTCCTCCTGACTATCCTAGAGTCTAAAATGTCTTTTACTTCAAACTCCGGGTCACCTTCTATGATCACTGGGGCTGGAGTTCTCTGCACTCTTGTTCCTGGACAAACAGGTTTCAATAATGAAACACTGGCTGCATCTGCATGTAGGGTGGAAGTGTCAACTTTATTGCTACTGGGTTGATGACTGTCACAACGGGAAATGGACCCAAAAACCTAGGATTTTTTTTCTCAGCCCCTTCAATGCGATGTGTCTGGAAGCTAACCACACTTTGTCACCTACTTGGTACTTCGGAACCTCTCTTTGGTGTTGGTCAGCTAACCTTTTCTGACTTTCTTTAGCTGCGGCCAGGTGTGTCAAGGCACTTTTCTTTGCTTGGGAAATGTTTTCATGTAGAGTTTCAACTGCTGGCATCTCCAAAGATTTGGGCGGATCGAAAGCTGAGGTCTGCGGATGGCATCCGTACAAGCTTTAAAAAGGGCTAAGACCTGTAGATGTATGCACTGAATTATTATAAGCATATTCCACAATCCAAAGCAGATCCACCCAAGTGTGATCTGTTTGATGTAGAAGACATTAGAGATACTGCTCCAGGGTTTGGTTTGTCTGCTCGGTTTGTCTGTCAGTCTGTGGGTGATGACTAGTGGCACCTCTATCTTTGCCATTTCACAGCACCTTTTCCAAAACCTAGACACAAATTTGCTGCCTCTATCTGATACTACAGCCGCCGGGAAACTATGAAGTCGTACACGTGTTCCAAAAAGACCTTAGCCAAGGCTGACGTTGACGGAATTCCTTTCAAGTCTACAAAGTGAGCCATCTTGGAGAACATATCCACTACCACCAGTGCAGAGTTGAAGCCGGAACAAGGAGAGGCAATTCAGTGATAAAATCCATAGAGATGGTGTGCCATGGTGCCAGTGGAACTGCTAAAGGCCGGAGGAGCCCGGCGGGTCTTTGCTTTTGGGACTTATTCTGGGCGCATATTCTGCATGTCTGAATGAACCCTTTGATATCCTTGTGCCAAGTCGGCCACCAGTACAACAGTTTGATTTTCGCTGTGGTTTTAGCTATTCCTGGATGGCCATCTACCAGAGCGTCATGGTAGTCGGCTAAAACCTGTTCTTGTAGGGCCTGTGTGAGGCATCCTTGGAAATATGGTAATGTCACGCCCTCTCACACGGCCTTTCCCTCTTCGCACCCCTCCTCCTCAGGCGCCTCGCGCCGTAGTATTTCCCGTTCACACCACCAGCAGGGAAAACACGGCAGGCGGAATACCATGTTGGGCGGTTCTGCCTCGTTTCGCCCTTTTCCGCGTTGGCGTCTGCCATGGCGCCTCTTACACAGCCGGCAACATCAGAATACCAGGAAGTGCCGGCAGCTCCAATCGCTGGCCGCGTTGCGCGCCATGCAACGTACGCGAGCAGTCACGTGATACGTCACGTGATACCACTCGCCCCTTCAAAAGAAGCCGGCAAACAAGATTCTTTGCTTCACAGCTACTTCAACTGCTACGGAGGACTGTCACGCATTACCCTTGTTCTTGTTTGCTTCGACCTTGGAACTCTTTTCGGATTTGCTATTGGATTATCCTTGGATTTTGGCATACTCTCTGATTTTCTGGACATCCGACCCCTGTTATACTCTGGACTTGCTCTTGGATTGCCCTTCTGTTTTGCAACCTTCGGATTGCTTCAAGCCTTGTTACACATCCTGCCACGCTCCACGAGGTACTGGGAAGGAGTGCCTATTACATCATTCCAGCCTGCCGTGGATTTCCCTGCGTAGGTGTTCTACCTACATTCCATCTCTACTAGGTAAGCTGGTGTCACTGCATCTTGTTTAACCCTTTCTGTCCATTGCCCATTGCCATTATAGAGTACATTCCTGATATTAACCTTTTGCCTTACAGCACTCAGGGGTCCTTCCGGCGTTCTCAATACCAGGCTGACGACAACACTCCTTCCTGTGGCCTCAAAGATTGCTCGGGCAGTGTTTATATTCTGCTCGAGCGGTACTTGGGGACGGAGGCATTTTATAACTGCACGACCATCAAGTCGGACCCATCAAGTCAGAACAGACTGTGAAGCCTTATGGTCGTCCAGTTATGGATGTTTCAGCCGGGGACCCTGTGACTGCTTTAATGCAAGCAGTGACATCGCTTAGGACAGATATGGCAGTTGCTACCACTGCCCTCCGCACTGATTTAGCCTCTGCCACCACTGCACTGAACCATCGTCTTGATGCCATGCAAAGCACCCGACATCCCTTACCTGCTGACGCTGAGTTCGGCGATGCTACCACATCCCAGAACATCCCCATCACTCCACTTACTTTGCCAGTCCCGTCTGTGGTGGTTCAGACTCCATTTCCTCTAGCAGCCCCTGAGAGGTACCAGGGAGATCCTTTGAAATATCGCACTTTTATAAATCAGTGCAAACTACATTTCTTATGCCGACCTCAAGCTTTCTCTGATCCAGTCTCTAAAGCGGCTTTTCTACTCTCCCATTTGTCGGGTGTAGCAGCCACATGGGCTAATCCGTTTTTGGAGAGCAATCATCCCGCTCTGTACGATTTCGAATTATTGACTCAAGAAATGGCTAAGGTTTTTGACACTAGATATAAAGCCCAATCCAGAGACATGGAGCTCTTAGATCTCACTCAGGGTCGATCTACTCTCATTGAGTATATTACCAAGTTTAATCAACTCGCCACCGAGACTTCATGGCCAGAGAATAAGAAGGCAGTGATCTATTATCGGGGTCTGTGTGGTTCCATGAAGGATGCTTTGTCTGTAGTGCCCTCCCTTCCCTCGCTTTATCTTGATCTGGTGGATTTAACCTTGCAAATCGACGCCAGGCGGGCAGAACGTAAGGGGGAAGCAGGGATCTCCCAGAGCTCACCTTCAACCTCATCTAGCACCTTACCTGAACCCATGCAGATCGGCGGGGTACGCAGTCCTATTACACATGCCGAACGGGAGCGCAGGAGGGCAGACAATGCTTGCTACTACTGCGGACTCAATGGGCACTTTGTAAAGGAGTGTCCCCGTCGACCAAGAAACAAAGCTCCGGGTTTTCCGAAGACTCGCCCTTGAGATCAGGGGTTGGGGCGAGTCCTATACCTAATACCTCTGATCTTACTTTTGGTCCCGTTCGACCTGTGGTGGTGCAAGCTTCCTTAAACCTAGCTGCAGGAGTTTCCCATGCAATACAAATAGTGATCGACTCTGGTGCTACTGGTTGCTTTATAGACATAGCGCTAGCCAATGCTCTAAACTTACCTCTGGTCCAAAAGAAACACCCCAAACCAGTTCATGCAGTAGATGGGACGTCATTGACCTCTGGGCCGATCTTACACCAGACAGCCCCTTTGGAATTAGTCATACAGGAAGTCCATAGAGAGACCATGGCTTTTGACCTCATAGCTACGCCTCAGTTTGGTGTTATCCTGGGCATTCCTTGGCTAAAGAGGCATAATCCTTGATCAACTGGGGTACAGGTCAGGTACTCTTTGAATCCGAAACATGTCAATACTACTGCCTGCTTGAGACACCTCAGGTTTCCAGTCCCGCAGGCATCCTAGGGATAGTCGCTTCATTAGACATAGAAGACAGGTCCGATTCCCCAGACACACACATGATAGGGGCGGTCACACATAACATACCTCCTGAGTATTATGAATTTCGGGCGGTGTTTGATAAAGGCTCTGCAGAAGGCCTTCCTCCACATCGATCTTACGACTGCCCCATTGATTTAATCCCGGACGCCCCTATCCCAAAGGGGCGGATATACTCCTTAACCCAAACAGAGGAGCGGGTCCTTCAGGAATACATACAGCAGGCTCTGCGTCTAGGTCATGTTCGCCCATCAACCTCTCCAGCTGCAAGTCCCATCTTCTTTGTGCCAAAGAAGGAAGGGGATCTCCGTCCCTGCATTGATTACAGGCGTTTGAACGCCATCACAGTAAAAAACCGCTATCCTATTCCTCTTATTACCCCATTGTTGGACAGACTTACTCATGCCACAATTTACACCAAATTGGATCTACGGGGTGCATACAATCTCATACGCATACGAGAGGGAGACGAATGGAAGACGGCTTTCTGCTCACGACAAGGGCTGTTTGAGTATACAGTTATGCCGTTTGGTCTCTGTAATGCTCCTGCTACGTTCCAGCGCTTCATGGATGACATATTTGGCGATATCCTGAACGCATACGTAGTGGTGTATTTAGATGACATATTGGTCTTCTCTTCCTCTCTTGATGAACACATCAGACACGTTAAGGAAGTGTTGTTACGTCTGCAAGCCAATGCACTATTCGCTAAACCCGAAAAGTGTATTTTCCACACCAGCCAGGTTGAGTTCTTGGGGTTCCATATCTCTCCTGGAGGCCTCTCCATGAATCAGTCCAAAGTTCGGGCAATAAACGATTGGCCGGTTCCGACCACACTCAAGCAATTACAGTCGTTTTTGGGTTTTGCCAACTTTTACCGACGGTTCATAGCTGGGTTTTCTTCTATTGTAACACCACTCACTGCGCTCACTAGTCCTTCAGTTCCCTATGTCTGGTCCGAAAAACAACAAAATGCTTTCGATTCTCTGAAAACTATGTTTACTACTGCTCCGGTGTTACAACACCCTGACCCTGAACTCCCATTTGTCCTTGAGGCAGACGCATCCTCTTATGCACTTGGAGCTGTACTGTCCCAGCCATGTCCTGCCACTGGTCGGCTACATCCGGTGGCATTCCACTCTCGCAAATTCACAACAAGTGAATTACACTACACAGTCACAGAAAAAGAACTATTGGCCATTAAGGACGCCCTACAGACCTGGAGACATCACCTTCTAGGAGCAAAACACCAGACGGTGGTGTTCTCAGACCATAAGAATCTCCAAGACCTTGCCTCCTTGAAATGTACCAATAGTCGACAAGTACGTTGGCATCTTTTCTTTGCCGCGTTAGACTTCGTGGTCAAACATAGACCTGGTGTAGGGCATGGGAAAGCAGACGCCCTGTCTCGCTCTCCTGGGGGGGAACTTCTACCATCCTTCCCTGAAACCATGTTGAGTGATTCTCACGTAGTATGCGTTTGCACACCATCTCCTTCATTGCAGTCCACCATACGACAATGGGTCTCCCGATATCCACAGTCACTAACAGAATGGGATCCCGTTATGCAGGATGGGCTGCCCTTTGTACATGGGAAGCGTTTCCTTCCCACGAGTGAAACCAGGAATTTGGCGTTGGAATGGTCTCATGATGCTGCCATTAATGGTCACCCCGGGCAGCATCGTACCCTGGAATTACTCAAACGATGGTGTTGGTGGCCGGCTATGAAACGAGACGTACAGAATTATGTCAATACCTGTCCAATCTGTGCTCAGGGCAAGTCACGTAGGGGCCGGCCTTTGGGTCTTCTTCTTCCTCTCCCGGTTCCTCCACGTCCCTGGCACACGGTCTCAATGGACTTAATTACTGATTTGCCACGCACACAGGGTTTCGATACGATATGGGTTGTTGTCGACTCCTATACCAAAATGGCTCGTTTTGTACCATGTAAGGGAGTACCCTCAGCCCCGGTTTTGGCCAGGCATTTCTTTAAGTCTGTCTTCTGTCTCTTTGGCCTGCCTCATGTTTTGGTGTCCGATCGAGGCACACAGTTCACCTCTCGTTTCTGGCGGGCCCTCACCTCTCTGTTGGGAATTGATGCTCATTATTCCTCTGCTTACCATCCAGAGAGTGACGGGCAGACTGAGAGGGTTAACCAGTCATTGGAGCAATACCTACGTTGCCTAACGTTACAATATCAGGACGCTTGGCTTAATTTATTGCATCTTGCCGAATTTGCTTATAACAACTCTTTGCATTCTGCTACTGGTTTTTCGCCTTTCTTCGCTCTCTATGGCCAACATCCTCGTACTCTTCCTCTGCCAGATTACCCCTCTTCTGATAACCCCGCTGCCTCGGCCTGCGCTAGGGATTTAGTGTCAGTACATGCCCAGACTTTGATCCATTTGCGTGAGGCCCAATCTTCCATGAAATCCACAGCTGACAGGAAGAGGGCGGATGCTCCTGCGTACAAGGTGGGGGACAGGGTTTGGCTCTCCTCTCGTCATTTACACATTCCTGGTTGTCGCAAGCTTCTCCCTCGCTTTGTGGGTCCTTACAAGGTGGCCAAGGTTCTGAATCCGGTGGCTATGCGTCTGGCGGTACCTCCTGCTTGGCGA
The DNA here is from genome assembly GCF_040938575.1 of Ambystoma mexicanum. Taxonomy (NCBI): domain Eukaryota; kingdom Metazoa; phylum Chordata; class Amphibia; order Caudata; family Ambystomatidae; genus Ambystoma; species Ambystoma mexicanum. The sequence goes on along the minus strand of NC_090926.1, from coordinate 1,234,893,373 downwards.
ATCCACCCGGTTTTCCATGTCTCCCTGCTTAAGCCCTGCCCTGGTCCTACCCGATTAGTTGCCCCTCCTGCTCCGGTCTCTGTCTCTTCTCCTGATGTTTTTGAGGTCCAGAGAATACTGGGTTCCCGTGTACACAGAGGTGGGTTACAATATCTGGTGGATTGGCGGGGTTATGGCCCTGAAGATCGCTCCTGGGTTGCTGCTCGAGATGTTCATGCTTCTCGCCTGGTGGCCAAGTTTCATCGAGAGCATCCTTCCAGCCCACGCGGTCGTGGGCCTTTGAGGGGGGGCTCTGTCACGCCCTCTCACACGGCCTTTCCCTCTTCGCACCCCTCCTCCTCAGGCGCCTCGCGCCGTAGTATTTCCCGTTCACACCACCAGCAGGGAAAACACGGCAGGCGGAATACCATGTTGGGCGGTTCTGCCTCGTTTCGCCCTTTTCCGCGTTGGCGTCTGCCATGGCGCCTCTTACACAGCCGGCAACATCAGAATACCAGGAAGTGCCGGCAGCTCCAATCGCTGGCCGCGTTGCGCGCCATGCAACGTACGCGAGCAGTCACGTGATACGTCACGTGATACCACTCGCCCCTTCAAAAGAAGCCGGCAAACAAGATTCTTTGCTTCACAGCTACTTCAACTGCTACGGAGGACTGTCACGCATTACCCTTGCTCTTGTTTGCTTCGACCTTGGAACTCTTTTCGGATTTGCTATTGGATTATCCTTGGATTTTGGCGTACTCTCTGATTTTCTGGACATCCGACCCCTGTTATACTCTGGACTTGCTCTTGGATTGCCCTTCTGTTTTGCAACCTTCGGATTGCTTCAAGCCTTGTTACACATCCTGCCACGCTCCACGAGGTACTGGGAAGGAGTGCCTATTACATCATTCCAGCCTGCCGTGGATTTCCCTGCGTAGGTGTTCTACCTACATTCCATCTCTACTAGGTAAGCTGGTGTCACTGCATCTTGTTTAACCCTTTCTGTCCATTGCCCATTGCCATTATAGAGTACATTCCTGATATTAACCTTTTGCCTTACAGCACTCAGGGGTCCTTCCGGCGTTCTCAATACCAGGCTGACGACAACACTCCTTCCTGTGGCCTCAAAGATTGCTCGGGCAGTGTTTATATTCTGCTCGAGCGGTACTTGGGGACGGAGGCATTTTATAACTGCACGACCATCAAGTCGGACCCATCAAGTCAGAACAGGTAAATTATCTTGGAGCGAGAACCGAGGTCCTTTAGACCCCCCGACTTCCAACTCTGTGGCGATCATACTGTGTTGAATCTTTACCTTAAACTCCTCTATGGGTGAGTCTGTTGTTCCAACAAGTCCAAGCAGTCTTTCTCCAGGTATGTTGTTCACGGTGTCGGAGGTAGCATAGACCTCTTCACCTTCCCCAATGCGTGACAAAGCGTCCGCCTGGCCGTTGCGCACCTCAGGGCGTAAGTGATGACAAAGTCATACTCTGCATGAAACACAGCCCAGCGGAGCTGCTGAGATGACTGTGCTTGAGCCGAATGCAGACAATGCAAATTTAGGTGGTCAGTAATGATGGTGATGGTGTGTTGAGCTCCCAACAGGTGGTGCCTCCATTCCTTGAGTGCATTCTTTATAGCCAGTATGTCAAACTCACAAGGGAATAGGGGACTCAACCCCCTCTCCCGAACCACAGAAGCCGAATAGAACGACTCTCCCACCGTGGTTGACACGGGCACCTGAATAAAAAATCACAGGGAACCACGTGGCAGCCAATGGGGGGGAAGACGGAGTTAGGGAAAGGGGGTGGATTGACAAAGGAAAGGAGGGGAAAACATAACAAGAAAGTAAATAGCAATAATAATACCTATTAGGTCAATGTTCCTGAAACCTGTATCTTACTCCTATACCTGTATCCTAATCTCACATACCCATAATGACCTTAGTACATTTCGTAGCAAGCTCTTCATATTTTTAGCAAGATTCTTATGAAACACCACCCTTGCGTACAACACAACAAATAAATGTTAGCAACTTAGACTTGACATAAAACGAAACCCCTTTTGAAAGCACTCTTGAAACATGGGGGGTTGCAGACAAGCAGAATGGCACAGACAAATGAATGTACGAGACTCATAGCCCAAGGGGCACATTGAAGCAACAAACATGGGTTCACAAATACTAAGCACATGTCCTCTGGTTGTTCTCTGAAATCATAATTAGCTCTAAGTGATTCTCTTGTTGTAAAACGAATAATAGCCAGTGTTAGCAGATAGCTTATTCAGAAATTAGATGGCGTTTTTAAGCATGAGCTGTGCACACAAGAAATAGCGTGTTCCTTCACATGCTCTCTCTTTACATGGCATCACATCATTCAGGCGATACGCTCATTAATATGCAAATAGCATGAGTAACTTAACTGACGGTCCGGACGCCTGATAGGACATCCGAACCCTGAAGATCAATGCCCAACACCAAGAACGAAGCTGTTCAACGCCGCAGCCGGGCGCTGTGGTTTTCAGTAGAGAAATGCACCGTTGCGGCCCGGGATACAGCTTCTCAGTCCTCCGGCGTTTCAGCGTTCCTGCATATCATCGCGTCCTCAGCTGCCGCCGCAGACCAGCCCACAATCAGAACCAGCTGGCGTGCCGCGCGGACGCTAAGGACTACATAATTCCCAAAGCATGCTGGGAAGTGTAGTCTTTAGCTACTTAGCGCCTTTTTGGATACAAAAAACGCCTTCCTTTGCCCCATATTTGATTCCTGACAGTACCTCCTCTCTTAGGGTCCTTTCCAAGTTTTGCTTTCTCCGGATGTTGTAAATGAAATAAGCGTACCAATCTAGTTGCATGGACCGCACTAGCCGGTTCCCATGAACAATCCTCAGGTCCATACCCTGCCCATTGAATAAGATACCATAATTGATTCTGCCTCCGTCGGGAGTCCAATATCTTCTTCACTTCGAATTCCATCTGCCCATCCTTGATAATTGCTGGTGGTCTCTGCACTCGTGTCCCGGGAGCTGCGGGTTTAAGCAAAGACACATGGAACACTGGATGTATCTTCAGGGTTTGAGGCAACTTCAATTTGACCGCTACCTTAGATATACATTTCACAATCTCGTATGGTCCAGTGAATTTAGGGGCAAATTTACGAGGTCCTTTCAAAGGCAAATTGTGAGTAGCCAGCCATACCTTATCTTCCACCTTATACAAAGGAGACTCTCTCCTTCTTTTGTCTGCATATTTTTTATACTGTTCTTTAGCCTGTTCTAAATTAGCTTGTGCCTTCTGTCTGATGTGTAGAAGTAACTTTTTTCTATCCTGAAGCATAGGAATATTCGCCATGTCCGGTAAATGCTCTGGTAACATATTCTGTGTTTCACCATACAAACATTCGTTTGGAGCCATACCCAACGAAACGTGGTCAGTATTATTGTACGTGAACTCCGCCAACCATAAAGATTGTACCCAAGACTCTCTGCCATCATTTAAATACCAGCGCAAATACTGTTTAAGCGTCTGATTTACTCTCTCTGTTTGTCCATCCATTTGTGGATGATAACTGGTGGACAACGCACAGTCAATTCCTAACATCTGACAGAAAGCACGCCAAAATTTGGAATTAAATTGAGGCCTCTATCTGATACAATACTTTTAGGTAGACCATGTAATCTGACCACATTTTGTAAGAACAACTCTGCCAATTTCCCCGCTCCCGGAATGCCTATACAAGGCACGAAATGGGCTTGTTTAGATAAATAATCCACTACCACCCAAATTGTGTCGTACTGGTTATCTGGAGGCAAATCAGTAATGAAATCCATAGACATATGTGTCCAATCCTTTTCCGGTGTGGGTAAAGGTTGGAGTAAACCTGCTTTCTTAGTATGATCTGATTTACTTCGTACACATGTTTCACACTCTTGAATGTATTTAATAGAGTCTTGTCTTAATCCTGGCCACCAGAGATACTTTTCTAACATACTTTGTGTCTTTTTGCTTCCAGAATGTCCGGCTAGAGGGGAATTGTGACACCATTGTAACGCTTTTCTTTGCAAGGCATGCGTTGGTAAATACAATTTCCCTGCATAATAGGGGAGACCGTTATGAAACGTTTCCGCGGGATTCACCCCTCCCCACTCCATGTTTTTCTTTCCTTTCATTTCTTGTTTTACTTGTTTCACTAATTGAGTCATTACCGCTCTTACTACTTTTTCCACCGGAATGATGGTCTTAACTTCTGTTATACTGCTGTCCAGATTTTGCTGCCTAGATAAAGCGTCAACTTTACCATTATTTCTTCCTGGTCTGAAAGTTACCACAAAATTAAACTCATTAAAGTACTGTGACCACCGTAACTGCCTAGGACTCAATGAATGTGCTGTCTTGAAATATTGTAAGTTCTTATGGTCTGTGACCACTGTAACCTGATGTTTGGCCCCCAACAAATAATGTTGCCACTCCAGAAAGGCTGCTCTAATTGCCAATAACTCTTTATCCGTAATAGAATAATTTTGTTCACAACTGGTAAGCTTACGAGAGTAGAAAGCCACTGGATGCCACACTCCTTCTTCATCCTTCTGAGACAATACTACCCCAACAGCCACATTGGAGGCATCAGTTTCTACTTGAAATGGTTTCTCTGTGTTAGGGTGTCTCAGGACCGGAGCTGTCGTGAATGCTTTCTTTAACTCCTGAAAAGTTACTTCTGCCTCAGAGTTCCAACAACATCTAGTGGTCTTTCTTAACATTTTAGTAATAGGTGTAACAATTTGTGAAAAACTGGAAATAAATCGCCTGTGAAAATGTGCAAAACCCAAAAAGGATTGGATATCCTTGATACATTGAGGCGCTGGCCATTCAGTAACTGCTTGCACCTTCTTTTTGTCCATTACAATACCAGAAGGAGTCAAAATAAAACCAGGAAATTCGACTTGGGTGGTATGGAAGGCACATTTTTCTAATTTTACATACAACTGATAGTCTTGTAATTTCTTCAAAACTGCCCTCACATGCTCTATGTGTTGCTCTTCAGAAGATGAATAGATCAAAATATCATCAATATACACTATGACAAAGACATCTAGGAACTCACTCAACACCTCCTGCATAAAATATTGAAATGCTGCAGGAGCGTTACACAATCCAAAAGGCATAACAAGATATTCGAACAAACAAAACTTAGTCCTAAAGGCTGTCTTCCACTCATCACCCTCCTTAACGCGAATCAAATGATAGGCCCCTCTCAAGTCTAATTTGGTGTAAATCAATGCCGTTTTCACTTGGTCCAATAACACTGAAATCAAAGGTAAGGGGTACCTGTTTTTTACTGTCACCTTATTCAACGCCCTTTAATCAATACATGTCCTAAGAGTGCCCTCTTTCTTTGGGACAAAGAATAATGATGATGAAACTGGTGAGGTGGAATGTCTAATAAATCCCTTCTTTAACATATCATCTAGATATTCTCGTAAATGCTGGTTCTCTTTTTCAGTCAGAGCGTAGATTCTACTACATGGTAACTTAGCTCCTGGTTCCAAATCAATCACGCAATCATAGAGTCTATGGGGTGGTAACCTGTCTGCTCCCCCTTTGTCAAAGACTTTAGCTAAATCATGGTACTGATTTGGGATATCCACAGCCATTGCTCCCACCATTTGTGGTTCTGCCACCAGGTCTGCCAAATATAATGCAGGTCTAACTTCTTCCTCCATGTGACCCTCACTTTCCACCCCTGCAAACACCACCTCTCGCTTAATCCAATCAATCCTGGGATTGTGCTGAAGTAACCAAGGCATGCCCAAAATGAGTCAAAACTGAGGTGCCGCTATTAAATCAAATACAATTTCCTCTACATGTCCAGACTCACACCTCATTACAATGGGCTGAGTTTGTTGACAAATGGGCCCCGAAACTAAGGGTGATCCATCCACTGATAGCACCCCCTCAACCTGAGATTTTTCTCTTAACGGTAAATCCAACCTTTTTGCCAGTCCAATGTCAATGAAATTACCCGTGGCTCCAGAATCCACCATGGCAGACACTAACTGTTTCGCACAGGCAAAAAACAACGTTACCAAAATGTACAAATGTGAATTTCTTTTCCCTGTCGTATTTGCTATCCAATTGGGGAACCTAGTTTGTTCTGGGCCTGTCACCTGAGTTCCCCCTAAGGCCGGCCCAATCCTTTCCCGTCTCCCCCTGTTTTCTGTCCACACCTGCTCCTTTCTTTGGAGTATTCGGGCATGTCCTAATATAATGTCCTGGCTGTCCACAATAAAGGCACAAGTTATTAGCCTTACGCTGCTCCTTCTCTGCAGTAGACAATGGCCCCCTTACTCCACCAATCTGCATAGGCTCTGCTTCTATATTCCTGTTCCCCTTACCCCGATCTAATCTGGCAAAGGGCAACACTTCTGGTCTTTTCTTCTCTCCCCTACGCTCTCCAAACCGATGATCCAGTCTTAGGGCTAAATCAATCATTGCCGTACATGTACTGGGTTGAGGTTCTACTTGGGCAATAGCATCCTTTAATTCCTCTTTCAGCCCTTGATAGAACAACATCGTCTGTTTATTCTCAGGCCAATCTGTTTCAATCACTAACCTGTTAAATTGAGTAACATACGATACCAAGTCCCTAGTTCCTTGTCTTAAAGCTAACAATTCTTTGTCTTGAGCCAGGGAAATTTCCCGACGATCAAACAGTCTTCCAAATTCCCCCAAGAAACCATCCCAATTATACAATAAAGGATCATCCTTCTGTACCAAAGGCATTGCCCAAGCTGCCGCATCACCCGTTAAATAAGAAATAACGAATGCCGGTTCTAGCCTGTACGGTCTCAAAAGCCGTAGGTTTACACAAAAAGTGCAGTCGGCATTGTGCCAAGAATGTCATATATTTCTTAGGGTCTCCTGTGAATCTTTCTGGTGCCGCTAATGGTACACTACTAGGGGACTGCACAACTACTGTAGGGGTGACTCTACCCGTTTGACCTCCTGTAGAGGTTCCTGCCCCATCCAGAGGGGTGCTCTGTGCTACCAACCCCTGTACTTGGGCTTTCAACGTACTGGATTCCTGTCTAGCCTGCACTAACTCTATTTGTATATCTTGTGGTGCTTTTAGCACATCCGCTAAAGAGGGAGGATTCGTATCCATTTGGCCTGGGTGGTTCAATAACCCCGAAATCGGGGGCAGGTAATTCTGTCAAACTCACAAGGGAATAGGCGACTCAAACCCTCTCCCGAACCACAGAAGCCGAATAGATTGACCCTCCCACCGTGGTTGGCACGGGTGCCTGAATATAATATCACAGGGAACCACGTGGCAGCCAATGGGGAGAAGACAGAGTTAGGGAAAGGGGGTGGATTGACAAAGGAAAGGAGGGGAAAACATAACAAGAAAGTACATAGCAATAATAATACCTATTAGGTCAATGCTCCTGAAACCTGTATCTTACTCCTATACCTGTATCCTAATCTCACATACCCATAATGACCTTAGTACATTTCGTAGCAAGCTCTTCATATTTTTAGCAAGGTTCTTATGAAACACCACCCTTGCGTACAACACAACAAATAAATGTTAGCAACTTAGACTAGACATAAGACGAAACCCCTTTTGAAAGCACTCTTGAAACATGGGGGGTTGCAGACAAGCAGAATGGCACAGACAAATGAATGTACGAGACTCATGGCCCAAGGGGCACATTGAAGCAACAAACATGGGTTCACAAATACTAAGCACATGTCCTCTGGTTGTTGTCTGAAATCATATTTAGCTCTAAGTGATTCTCTTGTTGTAAAACAAATAATAGCCAGTGTTAGCAGATAGCTTATTCAGAAATTAGATGGTGTTTTTAAGCATGAGCTGTGCACACAAGAAATAGCGTGTTCCTTCACACGCTCTCTCTTTACATGGCATCACATCATTCAGGCGATACGCTCAGTAATATGCAAATAGCATGAGTAACTTAACTGACGGTCCGGACGCCTGATGGGCATTGATCTTCAGGGTTCGGATGTCCTAACACCAAGAACGAAGCTGTTCAATGCCGCAGCCGGGCGCTGTGGTTTTCAGTAGAGAAATGCACCGTTGCGGCCCGGGATACAGCTTCTCAGTCCTCCGGCGTTTCAGCGTTCCTGCATATCATCGCGTCCTCAGCTGCCGCCGCAGACCAGCCCACAATCAGAACCAGCTGGCGTGCCGCGCGGACGCTAAGGACTACATAATTCCCAAAGCATGCTGGGAAGTGTAGTCTTTAGCTACTTAACACCTTTTTGGATACAAAAAACGCCTTCCTTTGCCCCATATTTGATTCCTGACACAGTAGCTCCATGTCGGTTATAGCATAATTTAACTCGGCTGCGAAAAAACTTCTTAGACCAAAAGGCCACTGGGTGCAACTGCCCGGTACCAGGATTCTTTTGAGACAATACCGCTCCCATAGCAACACTAGAAGCGTCAGTCTCAACCGCATATGGCAGGTCCGGTCGTGGGTGTTGTAACACTGGAGCCTTAGTGACCTTGTTCTTCAATGCCTTGAATGCCTCTTCAGCATCCGCTGTCCAGTCGAACTTCCTGTGCTTCCGAAGTAGTGATGTGATAGGATGAATCAATTGAGAGAACCCAGGTACAAAATTGGCAAACCAAGGAAGCATTGAACCCTTTCACGGACTTGGGGGGAAGGCCAGGCAAGGATCACTTCGACCTTCTGATTATCCTTCAGAATTCCCTGTGGCGACAAAACAAATCCCAGGAACTCAATTTCTGTCACGTGAAAGGGGCACTTCTCTAATTTGACGTACAACTGGTGTTGCCTAAGTTTGGTGAGGACTGCCCGAACATGAGAAATGTGCTCCTGGACTGTGGCTGAGTAGATTAATATCATCAATATACACAACTGCACATCACATCCAACAATTCTCATATCATATCATTCATGAAATTCTGGAAGGCTGCAGGAGCGTTGCACAGCCCAAATGGCATCACTTGATATTCATAAAGACCATACTGGGTGCGAAATGCGGTTATCCTCTTTCTTAACTCGCACCAAATGGTAGCCCCCCCCCCCGAAGGTCCAGCTTGGTAAAGATCTGTGGTTGCTTGACTTGGTCCAGCAACACAGGAATTAGCAGAAGCGGGTATCTGTTATTCACTGTGATTTGGTTTAGTGCGCGATATTCGATGCACGTACGTAGGTCCCCCTCCTTCTTAGGCACGAAGAAGAGGGGTGTCAAGTTGGGAAGCCCGAGAGGGCCGCGTACCTGGTGTCTTGGAGGTCGATCTCGCAGAGGTCGCCAGTCTGGAGCTCGTGAAAAGATGAACAAGTGGCACGAAGAACCAGCCTCTCCACCACCCACGATTAGAAATGGGTGGAGGATGGACCGACTCCCAATGTCACAAAGTCACTCTTCTGATAACTGTGACAGTGGGACTGTGCAAGCACAGACTGGTGAGGCCAAAGTTTAGGTGAAGATTGCTGGCAAGATGAAGTCCGATGACAATACTCCGGAGGCTCAAGAACTGCAGTAGTAGTCAAAATGTCCGACGCGGCAAGACAGGTCAATACCGCAGAAAGAAAAGATCTTGGCAGATGCTGGTGGTCCGACAGGAGCAGGCAGACAGGAATGAGGGAGACCAGATATAACTAGCAGTCAGGCCCTAAAATGAGCCGAGTAGGCGGACCCAGAGTTGACCTGGAAGAGTTGCTTGGCAGGGCCCAGGTAAGTGATTGGCAGGTTCTGGACGGGAATATGGCAGGAGTGAGCAGGCAGGCCCAAGACAGGACCCAGGTAAGAGTAGCAGGCAGGCCCAGGGCAGGTCCTAGGTAAGTAGTTGGCTGGCCCAGGACAGGGCCCAGGTAGGGGTAAACAGGCAGGCTCAGGGCAGGACCCTGGTAGGGGTAAACAGGCAGGCTCAGGGCAGGACCCTGGTAGGGTAAGCAGACAGGCCCAGGGCAGGACCCAAGTAAGGGTAAACAGACAGGCCCAAGGCAGGACCCAGGTAAGGGTAAACAGGCAGGCCCAGGGCAGGACCCAGATAAGGGTAAACAGGCAGGCTCAGGGCAGGTCTCAGGAAGGTAGAAGGCTGGCCCAGGACTGGACCCAGGTAAGTACAGGAGCACAGGAACAAACAAAGCGAAGCGAAGCAAACCGCGTTGAGACGCGGCTTGCATCGATTCGTGGCCTCTTTTATGGGACGCCGGCGCCCGAGAGGCTTGGAACACAAGCTGCTTCGTCTCCGGGCACCGGCGAACCCACAACGAGGCCTGGAAGGCAAGCCCTTCCAAGGAGGCGAGCCCAGTCCACGGCGCATGCGCGGAACCGCGACAGAGGTCTCCCGCGCATGCGCCGTAGGCCGCCGGGCCCAACACCCAACGCTCCTCCCCTGGCGAGTCCCCAGACGCGAACGCGCGGGTAGACTCGCCAGGAGGAAAAGGGAGCGGCAGACTCCGGTCTCCCACGTGACATGACACTATGCCCCCTCCCAGGAAGACCCGGGGCCCCAGGTTTCCAAGGAAACCGTCTATAGAATTCACGTATCAGACGGGGGGCATGCACGTGCCGGTGCGGTTCCCAGGTACGATCACAGGCCGGGTACCCTTTCCAATCAACTAAATAGTGGAGTAACCCCCTGCGATAACGGGCATCACAAATCTCGTGAACCTCGAACTCTGGAACGCCTTGCACCAGGACAGAGGCCGGGCGAGGACAGGTGCGGCCGTAGGTATCGACCACGTAGGGTTTCAACAAGGACACATGGAAAACGGGGTGTATATGCCAAGAAGGGGGTAATCGGAGACGGAAGGCTACAGAGGACAGCCGCTTGGTAATAACGAAGGGCCCAAAAAATCGGGGAGCCAGTTTGACGGGCAGGTTGTGAAGCGGCAGGTTCTTTGAGGATAGCCACACCCTGTCTCCCTCCTGAAAATCTGGTTCTACACTCCTCTTCCTGTCTGCCTGTATCTTCATCCGATCTTTGGTTTCTCTCAGGATCTTGCGTGCTAGTTCCTGTTGTTTCTGAATGTGAGTGACATAGCCATCAGCAGATGGGACTGTACTGGAAGGAACCGGATGAAAAGGCATCAATCGAGGATGTAGACCAGTAGAGCAGAAGAACGGACTGACTCCAATGGAAGCGTGAATTGTATTGTTGTAAGACACTTCTGCAAGATCTAAACCAGCTTTCCAGTTGGACTGAGTAGCATTAGCAAAACAGCGGAGGTACTCTTCCAAAGTTTGATTGGTCCTTTCGGTGAGCCCATTGGTCTGTGGGTGATAGCCCGAGCTTAGAGCCCTATGAATTCCCAGATGACCACACACCTTGCTCCAGAATAAAGAGAGGAACTGGGTCCCTCGATCTGAAATGATCTTCTCAGGTAGACCATGTAACCGGTAGATTTCATGCAGGAACGCTGAAGCCATCTGGGTTGCTGTAGGGATCTTCTGAAATGGGATGAAATGGGCTAGCTTAGTGAAACTGTCCACTACCACCATTATGCAAGTAAACCCTTCTGAAGGAGGTAGATCCACAATGAAGTCGGTGGCGATGGTATGCCATGGGTAAGGTGCTATTTCAGTAGGTACCAGCAATCCCAACGGACGTTTTCTAGGTATTTTGCACTGGGCACAAATTGGACAAGCTTCGATATACTTCTGGACTTCGGTAGCCCAACCAGGCCACCAAAACTGTCGGGATATCAACTCCCGTGTGGCTCTTATCCCACGATGTCCTCCTATAGGCGAATCGTGGAATCCATGCAAAATGCCATTCCGAATAGCTCCCTTAGGAATATACAGCCTTTTTCGAAAAAACAAAAGCCCATCTTGTTCAGACACAAATGGACGACTGAGAAGAGTCGCTCTTTCGGGATCAGTTCGAGTGGCGTCCACGATGGATTCAAGGTGAGGAGACAAAGTCAGCAAGAAATGTTGAGGGGAAATCAGTGGCTGAGCTGGGCAGGACGCCTCTTCCACATTCCCTAGGGATCTAGAAAGTGCATCTGCTTTCAAATTGGAGGTTCCCGGGATGTAAGTAACATGAAATTCAAATGGAGAAAAGAAGAAGGCCCACCTGGCCTGACGAGGAGTTCGACATTGCAAGGAGCGAAGGTATTGCAGATTGCGATGATCTGTCCGTACTTCCACGGAAAAGCGAGCTCCGAGAAGGAAATGTCTCCATTCCTCAAATGCGGTCTTAATAGCCAACAGTTCCTTTTCGATCACCGCATAATTTCTTTCGCTGGGATTCAGTTTACAAGAAAAATAGGCCACTGGATGTTCAACCAACGTAGTCGGGTCTTTCTGTAGGAGGACAGCACCGACTGCGAATCTGGAAGCGTCGGCCTCCACAATGTAGGGTAGCTCCTCCTGTGGATGGCGCAGAATCGGGGCTGCCATAAAGGTTGACTTCAAGATGTCGAAAGCCTGAGAAGCCTCGGAATCCCACGAGAAAGCGATTTTGCAGCTGGTTAGTCTGGTGAGGGGCGCAGAGATCTGAGAAAATTGAGGGATGAAGCGCCTGTAGAAATTAGCGAATCCCAGAAAGCGTTGAAGGGACTTGATATCATAAGGAGGTTTCCATTCTTGTATGGCTTGCACTTTCTTGGGATCCATCCCAATTCCTTCCTGATTAATCACAAACCCCAAAAACTCGATGCTGGATTGGTGAAAGCTGCATTTCTCCACCTTGGCGAATAGATTATTAATGGACATTCGACGGAGGACCTCACAAACATGTTCTACGTGCTCGTCAAAGGATTTGGAAAAAACCAGGATGTCATCCAAATACACCCAGACGGATAAGCCAAGTAGATCGCCGAAGATGTTGTCCATAAATCGTTGAAAAACAGCAGGGGCATTGCATAGGCCAAAAGGCATGACTCGATACTCAAAATGCCCGAATGGTGTCTTGAAGGCTGTCTTCCACTCGTCCCCGCTCTTGATACGTACCAGGTGGTAAGCTCCGCGTAAGTCCAGTTTGGAAAAGACCCGAGCAGTATGCAAGGATTCAAGGATACTGCGGATCAGAGGTAATGGATAACGATCTTTTGTTGTCATATCGTTCAGTTGCCGATAATCAATACAGGGTCTCAAAGTGCCTTCCTTCTTCTTTACAAAAAACATGGGGAATCCTGCGGGCGATTTAGACGGCACTATGTATCCTTTTTGTAGACTCTCCGACAAGTACTCCAGAAGCACCTGCTTTTCGTCTCGTGTTAGGGCATACAATTTCCCATGGGGGATGACACAGTCCGGCAGCAATTCGATGGAACAGTCAAAGGAACGATGTGGAGGAAGAGGTATATCGCCAGGCTCAGAGAATACCTGTTCGTAGTCGATGTATTCCTGTGGAATCAGAGACGTGGAACATAGACTGACCCCTCTGCCGTATGTTTCCAGGGAGGTTGAAACGGCCAGGGTAGGAGCTGGTAGTTTGCATTTCTGAGCGCAAGCAGTGGATGAAAAGGTTAAAGTCTGAGTTCTCCAGTCTATCACCGGGTTATGATATTGCAGCCAAGGTAACCCCAAGACCACTTTGTAGGATGGGGACTTTATTACGTCCAAGGCGAGTTCTTCACTATGGTCCGCAATCTGGAGGACTAGACCTACTGTGAACTGACAAACGGGCCCGGAAGACAAGGGGGTTCCATCAATGAGCTCCACGGTTAAAGGAATGTGTCTGGAAATTAATGGTATCTTGTGTCTGGAGGCGAATGTCTCGTCGATGTAGTTGCCGGAAGCCCCACTGTCCAACAGGCCTAATACTTCCAAATTCTTGTCAGGCAACTTAATCTGGATCTTCAAGGTCTGTAACACTGCTGGTTGCATGAGAAGACGAATCGAACAAACAACTGAAGGGTCTGAAGATGGATTGAGACCTGTCGGTGCCCTTCCAGTACACGACAGGTCTCCTAGTTTCCCGACTTCTTCTTCTGCGGGCGCAATGGGCACGTACCGAGATAATGCCCGGCTGCTCCACAGTAAAGACATAAACGTAAAGACCTCCTCGTTTCTTCTCTTCCTCAGACAATGGACCTCTTATGGCTCCCAGTTGCATTGGCTCCGATCCAGATTCAGTAGGACCGAACGAACCTGCGGGTAAACTGGACGTCCTGGGACTGTTTCTTTCAAGCCGACGTCTCTCAGCCTTTCATTCGGCTAATCTCTGGTCAATACGGAGCACCTGATCAATCAACTGTTGGAGGCTCTCTGGTTCGGGGATATGGAGTAACTCGTCCTTGTACTCCTCTCTGAGGCCTCGGCGGAACAGAGTCTTCTGTGTAATTTCTGGCCATTGGGAGTCGGTAGCCAAAAGTCGGAAGCGGCTGATGTAAGCTATAATGTCAGCGCTTCCCTGCTTGTAATCCATCAGTTGATTCTGTGCAGCGGAGGCCAAATTAGGCGTCTGGAACACCTCAAGGAATGCCTTTTCAAAAGCAGCAAAATCGTTCAAAATGGGACTGTTTGTAACTACAAACGGAGTTGCCCAGGCTAACGCATTTCCAGTTAGATTTCCCAGGATATACCCGATCTTGGCCCTATCATTGTTGAAGTAAGTAAATCTGAAAAGGAAATGTATCCGACTGTGATTACAAAATTCAGCCACCCGTCTCGGGTCTCCATCAAACTTGATAGGTGTAGTGTGAGCCAAAGATCCCTCCACCTGAGAGGTACTAGGCGCTCCTTGGGTTATCATCTGGCGTAACGTCTGATTCTCCTGGCGCAGGGCGGTCATCTCGGCCCTGAGAGCTAGTAACTCATTCCGCATGTCTTGCGTATCATCCATCTCCAGGTCAGAAGGCAGGCGTCTCAATCTGTCAAGTTGGGAAGCCCGAGAGGGCCGCGTACCTGATGTCTTGGAGGTCGATCTCGCAGAGGTCGCCAGTCTGGAGCTCGTGAAAAGATGAACAAGTGGCACAAAGAACCAGCCTCTCCATCACCCACGATTAGAAATGGGTGGAGGATGGACCGACTCCCAATGTCACGAAGGCACTCTTCTGATAACTGTGACAGTGGGACTGTGCAAGCACAGAC
The DNA here is from genome assembly GCF_040938575.1 of Ambystoma mexicanum. NCBI lineage: Eukaryota > Metazoa > Chordata > Amphibia > Caudata > Ambystomatidae > Ambystoma > Ambystoma mexicanum. The sequence continues at coordinate 1,234,878,355 of NC_090926.1, read as the reverse complement.
TGGTGAGGCCAAAGTTTAGGTGAAGATTGCTGGCAAGATGAAGTCCGATGACAATACTCCGGAGGCTCAAGAACTGCAGTAGTAGTCAAAATGTCCGACGCGGCAAGACAGGTCAATACCGCAGAAACAAAAGATCTTGGCAGATGCTGGTGGTCCGACAGGAGCAGGCAGACAGGAATGAGGGAGACCAGATATAAGTAGCAGTCAGGCCCTAAAAGGAGCCGAGTAGGCGGACCCAGAGTTGACCTGGAAGAGTTGCTTGGCAGGGCCCAGGTAAGTGATTGGCAGGTTCTGGACGGGATTATGGCAGGAGTGAGCAGGCAGGCCCAAGACAGGACCCAGGTAAGAGTAGCAGGCAGGCCCAGGGCAGGTCCTAGGTAAGTAGTTGGCTGGCCCAGGACAGGGCCCAGGTAGGGGTAAACAGGCAGGCTCAGGGCAGGACCCTGGTAGGGGTAAACAGGCAGGCTCAGGGCAGGACCCTGGTAGGGTAAGCAGACAGGCCCAGGGCAGGACCCAAGTAAGGGTAAACAGACAGGCCCAGGGCAGGACCCAGGTAAGGGTAAACAGGCAGGCCCAGGGCAGGACCCAGATAAGGGTAAACAGGCAGGCTCAGGGCAGGTCTCAGGAAGGTAGAAGGCTGGCCCAGGACTGGACCCAGGTAAGTACAGGAGCACAGGAACAAACAAAGCGAAGCGAAGCAAACCGCGTTGAGACGCGGCTTGCATCGATTCGTGGCTTCTTTTATGGGTCGCCGGCGCCCGAGAGGCTTGGAACGCAAGCCGCTTCGTCTCCGGGCACCGGCGAACCCACAACGAGGCCTGGAAGGCAAGCCCTTCCAAGGAGGCGAGCCCAGTCCACGGCGCATGCGCGGAACCGCGACAGAGGTCTCCCGCGCATGCGCCGTAGGCCGCCGGGCCCAACACCCAACGCTCCTCCCCTGGCGAGTCCCCAGACGCGAACCCGCGGGTCGACTCGCCAGGAGGAAAAGGGAGCGACAGACTCCGGTCTCCCACGTGACATGACAAGGGGAGAAGCTGCAGGTGGTTTTGAAGCCCTTATATATCCGTTAGCTAGGTACTGATCCAGGTACGCCTTCAAGTGAGTATTATCCTGTTTTGTCAGAGCATATATCTGACTGCATTGTACTTGGGTTCCTGGAATGTGGTCGAGCTGGCAATCGTATGGCCAATGAGGAGGTAGAATGTTGGCCTGTTCCTTTTCAAAAACGTTCTGGAATTCACGGTATTCAGGAGGCATGGTGCCCACCAGCCCTAGAGCAGGGCCGGTCTTCTGAATGGTCTGTACCAGATTTCCGGAGTCATCTTCTACTGTCATGATGCCCGCTCCCGGGGAGCCGGTTCAAGCCCTGCGTCCCCGAAAGCGGACATCCAGTCCCTAAGGAAGGACTCAGCAACCCCATATAGGGGCCCTTTGCACAGTGTCCTGGCGCCTATGGCGCCAGGCTCATAAAAGACATCAGTCCTGGCGCCATAGGCGCCAGGCTCATTATGGATGTGCTTGGGTGCACTTACCTGATGCAGACCATGCTGCAGGATCCCGGCCTCCTTGAGGCCTGAAAGGAACTACTTTACCTGTGGGACTAATTTACCATCCGGAGGTGGTCGGGGAAGGATACATACCTGATTGGAGGAAGGATACATACCTGGAACTTCTTCCAAGGCTATTTAAACCCCACCCGAACAGCCACACGTGCTTCGCGTTGTTCTGCATCAAGCCGCTGGACGCTCACCGTGTCTGCTCCTGCATCCTGACTTCTGCCACGCCTGTCAGCATCCTGGATCACCTGCAAAGGAAGAGAAGAAGAGAACAGAAGAAGGAAAAGTCCTAACCTGCTAAATCCGCATCCCGGAGACATCTCGCTGACAATCCTGAAAAGGAAGACTTTTATTTAAAAGCTCATCGCATCGATCGCTGCAGCGCCGCATTCCACTCACCTTTACTGGGCGCCTCCATGTTCAGCAGCGATCATCCGGATTCGCAGTCACGCCCCAGCGCCTAGGGAGAAAAAGACCAGAACAAAAGGTGAGAGAGAGAAGGGAATAAGGAAAGCTAAATCTCCATGTTAAGACTTACCTGTTGATTCATTCCCTCTTCATTTCGGGTCCGTGCTGCATCCTGGCATTTCCAGACCCCGGCCCCTAAGGGGAAAAAGAGACATCAGCGTTAATGAGCGAATGAAAAGACATTACCAAAAAATGCTCATTAAAGACTTACCTGATTTCTACAAGGATTTCACCTCTAATCTCGGGCCCCTATGGGGAAAAAGACACTAGCATTAGTACATTAATGCATGGACACAAGGGGAACCTCTTATTAAAAAACTTACCGGGAAGCCAAGCAAGTTTGGTTCTCACCAATCCGAAAATCCAGTGAAGTAACTGGATACCAACGCGCCCCTGCATCAGAAGCAGGATGGAGAGCTCGTCCTTCCAGGCCCTAAGGTGAGACGCTACGAGGAATCACGAAGGGTTTCGAGGAGGGTGAGAGGGGAAAGTGGAAGACTGATTGCATTACCCCGCAGACAGTTTATCCCCTATTTTCGCCTACAGAAGGATACTTCTGCGAGCCAGACAAGCCAGATTTGGGGGTCCGGTCCAGTCCGTCTTCCGAACCCTGCGCATCACCTTAGAAGAGGTCACAGCAGCGCGAACCAGGCTAGCGCCTCCGTGGGAGTCAGGTGAGCGTTACATCTACTCCGTAACACGAGTTCTTGCACTCGGCAAAGAAGATCAAGGTCCTTGTGCGCCAGTCAATGTGTGGGTTGTGTTCTTCTAACCATGGAATCCCCAGAATAAGCTGGATCTGCGAAGCACTAATAAGGTCAAACGAGATCTTTTCTATGTGTCCATTCTGGCAAAGGAAAGTGAATTCCTCGGTGCATTGTGTCACTGGCCCCAACACTAACTGGGTACCATCAACTGTTGTGACATGCTCGGCCACTGTTTTAGAATGGGCTGCAATTCCGATTCTACTTGCTAGTCCGTGATCCATGTAGTTGCCTACCGCACCGCTGTACAGGTATGCTTCTAAAGCATGCATTTTGGAGGGTTGATGGTGGCAAATCAGGATGACGGGGACCACGAAGTGTGAGATCTGAGATACCTTTTCTTTGCTCGGCAAGCCGACCTCTGTGCTTGCCGAGCATTAGAGTTTTCTGCCTGGTCCTCCTTCTCTCCTTTATCCAAAGCTCAAACAGATTTTCTGGGTGGTTTTACTGGGCAATCACGAAGGAAATGTCCTGCCGTGCCACAATAAAGGCATAAGTGCTGCTGCCTTCTTTTCTCTCTTTCCTCTCTTGAAACAGGTCCCTGAATTCCTCCCAACTGCATAGCTTCCGGATGGGCCTCAGACATATGATGGGCTGGGTTTTCTTTCGGGCGGACATAATAGGACATGCTTTCAGAGCGAGAACGATCCACCCGACGGTCTTGCAACCTGTGGTCCAACTGGATGGTCAAATCAATATATTCTGCCCAAACCGTGGGAGGATTAACTACGTGAGCCAGAATGTCTTTCAATTCGCCTCAAAGGCCTCGATAAAACAATGTTCTCTTTTCTTCCGCCCAGTTAGTTTCTGCCACCAACCGATTAAAAGTGGCCACATAGGCCAACAAATCTTGACTGCCTTGTCGCAGGGACAACAACTCATTGTCCAAGGCCTGTCCCTGAGCTCTTGCTGAAAACCAGGAAAACTGCAACATTGGATCATCCCTGTTGACTAAAGGAATGGACCAGTCCACTGCATGCCCTCCTACGTAGGATAGTACAAATGCCAGCTTTGATTTGTCTGATGGGAAAACCCCAGGTCTACACAAAAAATGCAACTGACATTGATTAATAAATACTGCAAACTGCTTGGGATACCCCATGAACAGTTCCGGAGAATGTTCCCTGATACTACCACCTGGACAGGGGCAGCAGGCTGCGGAATCTGAACTGGAGGATCCCCACCTGGAAGAAGAGGGGCCTGTCCCGCCTGCGCTTGTAATAGCTGTCAGGCCCACTCGTCAGTAGGATCTCTGTTTACTACCAGTTCACCTAACTCCCACATGATTCTTCCTGGTGGCGTTGCTATACTGTGGTGGGTGTCCCAACCAATGAAATAAAAAGAGTGAACCCGATGGAGGATGCCGATAAAGAAGGGGTGAAGCCAAAAGTCCTGATTAACAGTGTGTTGACAAGAGTGAACCCAGCAGAGAGTTGTACACAGTAAACTGTTTAAAAGACAATAAGATTTGTGAATGGCACAGAGATTGTGTTGAGAGCCGTAGTGAACCCGACGGAGGGAGGTGGACATTCAAGAGGGGTCTGAGCCCGGAAGAGGGGGATCCAGGAGTCAAAAGATATCACCCGACATGTAAGCAGAAAAAAACTTTTGTTTATTATTTTAGAACACATCAGATCCTCGCAGGTAAGAGACTTTTTGGAAAAAAAGAGACTTAGCCAACGAAGGCGCTGATAGTTGAGAGCAGAACTGTTAGCTCATGCTTGGAAAGCTCACGCGTGTCCTGTGATCTGAAGTCCTACCTTGTCCCGTGCTTAAAACGTGGGGAAGGGAGACCCACTGACTACTGCATGTGGACCTATTATTTGTGAACACTACTTTCTTTCCTGTGAACCCTATCCCACACACTTTGTATTTAGCGTAAGGATTGGCAATAGGTTTCTCTTAGTACAGGCCCTTTTATTTGACAAGACACCACTAGGACTGCCTTGTTATTATTTGATGGTTATAACTTGCTCCCATCTTAGATTTAGGTTTAGATTAGGCGTTTTTCCAACCCGCTTATATAAACACCCTTGAACTGTCATCACTTGTGTCTGTCTTTACTGTTGCCACCATGGTTTCCTTACATATGGTGTCAGGAGTGGGCTGTGACTAAATTGAAACTAATTGGGGAGCCCTACAATTTCAGTTACTTAGTCAGAGAGCCTCTAACCCTTCCATCACCACCAAGGAATCAATAGGGCTTGATATATGCAGTAGTAGGGACGCTATTATCTCTCCTGGGAATAGAGGAATGATTCCTATGGACCCCTACATGGTGTTACATACGATTGGGCTCAAAATATGACCCAGTATGAAAGTTCGGGATAGACGTCTTAGCAGGTTTTATTGATTCCAATTTCCGGGGAGATTTGATGGTTATCTTACAGAATCATGGTGAAATCACTTTTGAGATATGTAGGGGAGAACAAATTGCCCAGGGAATTTTGGAAAAAGCTCTATTTCCTCAGTTTAAAGAAAGTGAGCCAGATAAAACAGAAAGAGGTGGCTTTGGGGAGGCTGTTACATCTATGAACATCGAAGAGAGGAAGGGAGAAGAACCCACCAACTTTCACGACCTAGCCTTCACCCAGAGAAATGAACTAGTTCTCGCTAAAGCTTTTCTACAAGCGATTCCGGAAGGAGAAGGATTAGAAAGGAGAAGGGCTTTTTTCTTCTTAAAACAAGGATTGCTTTATAGAAGGGAGATATCTACGGATGGTTTGATAAAAACACAGCTGGAAATACCCGAGTTACCAAAAGGTTGTACTGGAGATCGCACATTCCCATCTCACTGGGGGACATGAAGGACAATCTAAAACCCCGGCACATATTAGTGGAAAGTTTTATTGGCCAGTTATCCACGCTGCCATAAAAACTTACATTCATTGTGCAAAATATACCAGAGGATCAGCATGTACATCCCATTACCTGCCCCTCTGAATCCGTTCCCTATCATAGAAGTGCCCTTTTCAAGAAACGGCATGGACATAATTTTACCCCTAGAAACAGCCAGGTTAGGCAATAAATAAGTCCTTGTGATTGTAGATTATGCGACCCCATATCCTGAGGCATTCCCAATGCGAAATACAACACAGCACACCTTCTACCGTACCTCTCCAGGGTTGGTTTCCCCAAGGAAATATTGACAGACTAAGATTTGAATTTTATGAGTAAGCTTATGGCCGAAGTCAATGAGCTACTCCACATTACCACCTTGCGAACTTCAGTGTACCATCCCCAAACCGATGGCATAGTGGAAAGATTCAATAAAACCCTGAAGCTAATTTTATGAAAACTGGTAGACCAGGATGGGATAGACTGGGATTGAATGATAACTTGGGCACTATTTTCAGTGAGGTAGACGGCTCAGACTTCCACAGATGTCTCTCCTTTCGAGCTGCTCTACGGTACAGAGCCCAGGGATGTCTTGGACATGCTCCGGGAAACCTGGGAAAAACGAGAGATGGCCCTCATTCCCATTTCACAAACTGCCACCAGAATGCGGGAACATATGAAATTGATTGGAGACTTAGTATGTACGTATATGCAAAAGGCCCAGAGTCAACAAAAATCTGCTTATGATAAAAAGGTGATTTAAGAACATTATCCATAGGACAAAAAGTACTGGTCCTCTTGCCCACCTGAGAAAACAAACTTGTCTCCAAATGGCACTGGCCTTATGTGATAGTAGTGCGAATGGGGACCTGCACTTATAAAGTAGCCCAACCAGACAGAAAACAGAAGATGCATTGTATCACATAAATCTCTTGAAAGAGTGGAACGAGAACCCGGCAGCCATCCATGCTAAAGTACTAGCCTGCCTGGTTCCCGAAGAGATAGAAAACATGTATTTAATTTTTGCATTTCTAAAGCGCACAAGGGGCCCTGGAGCATCGTGGCGCTGTTACAGCGGTGCTTACAGAGAGAGTAGACACGAGCGCCTGTCTGTGGTTCTTGGTTACATTGAACTTAATGCCATACAGGTTAGTATTACGTTGACCAGGAAAAACAGAAGAGTAGGAATAGATATAGGCTCAGAGGTTGAGGTAAAAGACAGGAAGCCCTTCAGATGTCAGGATGGGAGGCAAGTGAGGGCAGGGAGTGCTGGGGTGAGCTATTTGAAAAGCTCAGTTTTGAGAGATTTTAGAAAAACTAGGTGAGAGGTCTCATTTCGAAGGGTTGTGGGGAGGGTATTCCAGTGTTTGGGAGCAAGGAAAGTGAAGCTGGCACCTCCTGCTTTGACCCTTTTGAAAGTGGGCACTTTGAGCTGATTAGAGTGACCACTTGGGTCTGGAGGAGGTAGATCTGATTATGTTTTCAGCGAGATAAGGGGGGCTGTGAGTGAGAGGCATGTGCGAGTTATGGCTAGCATCTTGAAAAGTATCTGTTCTTTGACCGGGAGCCAGTGAGCCTCTTGTCTGGCGTGGGAGATGTGCTCTCTTTTGGGAATACTGACGGCAGCCCTAAGAGCATTATTCTGAATGATTTGTAATCCGCAAAGATTTATGGATGATGTGCCAGCAAATAAGATGTTGCAGTAGTCTAATTTGGCTCCAATAGTAGCTCTGGCAATTGTATTGTATTGTATTGTATTTCTTTATTTATATAGCGCACTTGGCCCGAAGGCATCTGGGCACATATCTTAGGTTCCAAACACAGCATCATTATACAGAAACAGAAAAAAAACATACTATACATTTATGAAATATATACTCAGTAATTACAAGCAATAAGTCTCAAGATATTTACAGAAACAGGCTATGAAAGGTTGTAGTGAATGAAGAGGCAGTTAGGCGTGGAAAGGTAAGGTTTGAGGTAAGGTAAGGTTTGACCACGTTTATAAGTTTGTTTGTGAATGCAGCTGACGAAGCAATGCCGCTAACTTGGTGTGTCATTGAGAGAGTGGAGTCAATGTACACCCCAAGAGTTTTGACAGCTGCGAGACAAGGATTTGGGTGTTGTCTATGATAAAGGAGTTGTACTGTTTGTCTAGTTTGTTAATTGTTTCCTTGAGGATTTTGGTTTTGTCCCCATTGAGGCATAGACCGTTACTGCCATCCAGGCTTGTATGGTGGCGTATGTTTTACATAGTGTTTCTGCTTCTCTTTCGTATGCGCCGGTGAGAGGAAGGAGTACTTGTTTATCATCGGCATTGTAACGGTCAGAAAGAACCAGATGCATCAAGGGTCCTTACAGAGGAAAACACACTAAACGAAACTGAATCCAACCTTGGGACAGGGTGGGGCCACAACGAGGGACGGAACACAGTGAAAGTGCATACCAGTGCTACAACGGCTGACAGGGGTAATGCGGCCGGGGACATAAACTCTATGCACAGGATCAAAATATATGCACACAACCATGTGAACCGCATGCGGAAGAGACTGCCTCGAAGAAAGAGGTTGGGGGAGGGAGCGGGGAGCCGCAGATCCGCTGCAAGACAGCGTTTTCTCTCCTCATGGAACGCCACGAGGAGGGAGAGGCTCCGCGGCGCTCATCATACACAGCTCCTACCCCAGTAAAAACACGGATAAAACACACGCAGCCACACGGGTTGAAGGCAACCCGAACAAACCACACAAAATGTTTGAAAATCCCGCTCACCTATAGTCCTCGATCCAGGATGAGGTGTCGGGTCTCACGAGAAGCGTGTCTCCATTCCCATCGGTGCTTTCAGGAGAAGGGAGTGGGGCTTGCAGGGTTTTTTATAACCTAAGGAGTAACCCAGGCTCTAATTGGCTAATTAACTAGAATGTATTTAAAGCACCTGGGAGGAAAGGCTGGTGTGTTCATTCTTGCTTTCATTGCATAAACATCTGGACGTTGAGACGGGAGCTGAGGGAAGCCTGTGGGCCTATGAGGATTAGGTGCAGAAGAAGATCTAAAGGTCCGTACTGCGTCCCTGTGCAGGAAGAAAAGAAGGAGAACACTGAGAACAGGGACAAATTTGAGAGACTTATGTTTGACAAACTTTAATTCTATTTTTTTTTTTTAAATTGCTGTTATTCCAAGTCAATTAAAGACTACATTATTTTTTACTTCATCCAGCCTGTCTGCCTCTTTGTCACAAAAGTTTGGTGGCAGCGGTGGGATACAAAACATGCAATGGAGGCAATCATCAAAGCTTTGGCTGATGGGCAGCAACAACTACAGCAATTGGTACAAGTTCACAGTCACCAAGCCAAAGCAGATCGGCAAGCGCTACAACAAGCCCTACAGTTGCAGGCGGCAACTTAAGATACCCTCAAACAGGTCATGGAAGCAGTGGCGGCCTGTAGAGGAACGTCTCCGGCACCTTCCAATGTGTTGCAGAAGTTTCAACAAGGCGACGACCCTGGATATTTCTTCACAAGCTTTGAACGGGGTGCCTGGAATTCACAGTGGCCAGTAGAGAAATGGGGGCACTACATAGCCCCATTACTGACCGGATCCATGCAAGGAGCCTACAAGGCCGCCAACCCGAATGGAGATACAAATTATGCAGACATCAAGAGAACCATTTTGGAGAGAATGGGTTTAGACGAAGAGGCCTACTGACACAAGCTCCGGGAAACCCGACTTCGCAATGGCGAAACCCCAAGGCAGTTATATTATCGGGTACATGATCTAACAGATAAATGGCTAAAACCCACTCACAGTACGGCGCAGGAGGTACTGGAAAAGATAAAGCTGGAACAGTTTGTGGAAGCACTCCCAAGTGCAATGCAACGGTGGGGCCGCCAACACCATAGACCAACCCTCAAAGAAGCCATTGACATAGCCACAGCGTTTCAAAAGGTGGGTGGTACCAGATCGGCACCTTTGGAAATCAACAAGATCCTTCCCTCTAGAAATACAGGGAGTGGAACCGAGCCGAAACCACAAAGAATGGAACCTAAGAACCTAGCATGGCCCAACTGAAACAGACAACCACAGTGCTTCGATTGTGGGGCCACATTGCCAGGTTTTGCTCTAGAAAAACCAAGACCGAGCCAATGGAAATCGGATGTCTCAAAACCGGGAATTCAGAAGAAGACGAGAGCCCTACATGGTGGAGGTCAAAGTTGATGGGATTCCCAGACATGGACTGCTCGACAGCGGAAGCGAACAGACCGCCATCAGACCAGAAGTAAGTGTCTCAGGGGAAAGGGGGCAAAATGTGATTCCAGTAAAGTGCGTGCATGGGGACACAAAATCTTACCCAGCCGAACAAGTTAATATTGAATTTAATGGAGTGACCACCCCCATGGAGGTAGCCATCATGCCTCACTTACCCGCCCCTGTATTAATAGGAACAGATTTACCCACCTTTAAAGACTGTGTGGTAGAACAGCCGTGGCTGTAAAATACACCTTTTTCAAAGACAGAGATTGTACAAAATAGGTCCAGGCCAAGGAAAACGAGGAGAGAAGTACGAGATGAAAAAAGAAAATGGGAAGAGAAGTTTAGTGGACTTGTGGATTGGATTCTTGAAGAGAAAAGAGTCTCCGTCAGAACGGAAATGCAAACTGACCAGTCTTTAAGGAATGTACGGGAGCAAGCAGTTGATGATTCCAACCCTCCTTCATCCCTGCCATGGTTCAAGATACTCAGAGGTCTTCTGTATAGGGTAACCAATGACCAGAACGGTCAAACAGTAGAGCAGCTACTATTACCTACCAGTTTCAGAGGATACATCATTAAACTGGCCCATGACAACCGAACCGGAGGGCATATGGCCCGAGAGAAGACATTAGAGAGAATTGTAAAGAGATTTTATTGGCCAGGGGTGTATAGGGAGGTGGCTAAATTCTGTGAAGAATGTGAAACATGTCAAAAGACAACCCCTATAAAGCCCCTTCGCGCACCCTTATGACCCATGCTGCTGATAAAGGAGCCATTTTTCCAGATTGGAATGGACTTAGTGGGACCATTGGAACCCAGTAGTCATGGATTCCAATATCTGCTAGTGGTGGTTGATTATGCTACAAGGTATCCAGAGGCCTTTCCCATGAGGGGTATAAGTGCAGTACAGGTATGCAACCAGCTCGTACCGTTCTTTGCAAGAGTTGGCATTCCCTCAGAGATTGTGACGGATCAAGGCCGGAACTTTGTGTCCGGAGTGATGCGCCGAGTATGTCAGCAGTTGCAAATCAAACAGATTCACACTTCCATATACCATCCACAAAGGGATGGGTTGGTAGAGTGGTATAACAAGACGATCTAATCAATGTTAAAAAAGGTAACAGCCCCTTCAGGAAAGGGCTGGGACAGGGCGGTGCCTTGGGTACTCGTGGTCCTAAGAGATACCCCACAATCCTCAACAGGATTTTTACCTTTTGAATTATTATTTGGACACAGATCCTGTACAGTATTGGACATTGCCAAGGAAGAATGGGAACAGCGAGAAGAGGCTGCAACCCTCACGGATTACGTGATAGAGCTAAGGGATAGTCTATCCAAGTTAAGGGATCTAGCCAGAGCAAATGTAGGAAGATCCCAATTGGCACAAGAGAAATGCTACAATAAGAAGTCCAGGGTACGGAACTTTAAAGTCGAAGATAAAGTCCTGATATTGCTACCTACCAGCCAAAACAAGATGTTAGCTCAGTGGAGAGGCCCATACAAAATAGCAGCAGTATTAGGACCGGTGAATTATTTAGTGGAACAACCTGATAGAAGAGAGAAGAGGCAGAATTACCACATAAACCTACTGAAGGAGTGGAAGGAAGCGGAAGCTGAAGATGGTGCTGTGACGGTCAATATAACCACGGTCATAAGTGAAGAAACAGCCTTCAGTACAGTCCAGTGGGGTGTACAACTACGCCCTAAAGAGAAAAAGGAACTAGAACAACATATCCTTCACTTGAGAGACATGTTCTCTTTTTCTTCAGGAAAAATGACCTTGATTGAACACAAGATAGAGACGGAACCAGGACAAACAGTCCGAATACGGCCATATCAACTTCCTGAATCCAAAGGAACTGCTGTACAGGCAGAAATAGAGGAGATGCTGAGATTAGGGGTCATAGAACCCTCCTGCAGTCACTGGTGCTCTCCTATTGTTCTTGTTCCAAAACCGGACTGTAGTATTAGGTTTTTCATGGACTACTGGAAACTAAATTCAATATCCACCTACCAAGCATATCCTATGCCGCGCATCGACGAACTTATCGAACAACTAGGTTCCGCCAGGTTCATAAGCACCATTGATCTGACAAAAGGGTATTGGCAGATTCCTCTGAGGCAAAAAGACAAAATGAAATCAGCATTTGCAACTCCTTCTGGGTTATACCAGTTTACGGTACTTCCATTTGGGTTGCATGGGGCTCCAGCTACGTTTCAGACCCTGATGAATAAAGTCCTAGCACCACACGGACTGTATAGCTCGGCATACCTGGATGGCATAATTGTGTTTAGTAATAGCTGGAACGAACACCTGGAACATCAAAGCCTGTCATAACGTTGCTCAAAACAGCCGGTCTCAAGATAAACCCCAAGAAAACTGTACTAGCGGCCAACCAAATTACGTACCTAGGACATGTAGTAGGGTGTGTGGTGATTAGGTCTCAACTCGGCAAAATGGAGGCTATCATGAAGCTGCCTATGTCCAGCAACAAGAAACAGGTGAGGGCCTTCCTGGGTTTCATCGGCTATTACCGGAAATGCATTCCTCTCTTTTCAACAATCGCCAGTCCATTAACAGATGCCCTGAAATCATCCTATATGGCCGACATTCTAAAAGATGAGGAAGCCTTAAAAGCAGTTGCTACACTCAAAACAGCAATATCCGCCCACCCTTTACTCAGATGCCCAGACTTTAAAAAAAAAAAAATTCTACAAACAGACGCTTCCGGGATAGGTCTGGGCGCTGTGCTATCACAAGGTAGCGAGACAAATTTGCAACCAGTGGCCTTTATCAGCAGAAAACTATTGCCACATGAAATAGGGTATTCCACCATCGAAAAAGAATGTTTGTCAATATTGTGGGCCATTGAGACACTACGGTACTACTTAGCCGGACAACAGTTCACGGTATTTACCGATCACGGACCCCTGCAATGGCTGGCCACCCATAAAGATTCGAATCAAAGAGTTTTGAGGTGGTTCCTCACCCTACAGGAATTCTGTTGTCATACCATACACAAACCATCTGCGTTTCAACTGATACCAGACTATCTGTCTAGAAACCTAGATCGACCCGAATGGCTCGATGTTGGGGAGGGTATGTGTAACGGTCAGAAAGAACCAGATGCGTCGAGGGTCCTTACAGAGGAAAACACACTAAACCAAACTGAATCCAACCTTGGGACATGGTGGTTCCACAACGAGGGACGGAACACAGTGAAAGTGCATACCAGTGCTAGAACGGCTGACAGGGGTAATGCGGCTGGGGACATGAACTCGATGCACGGGATCAAAATATGTGCATACAACCGTGCGAACCGCGTGCTGGAAGAAACTGCCCCCAAAGAAAGAGGTTGGGGGTGGGAGCAGGGAGCCGCGGAAAGGCAGAGCCGGGGAGCCGCTGCAAGACAGCGTTTTCTCTCCACATGGAACGCCGCGAGGAGGGAGAGGCTCTGCGGCGCTCCTCATAAACCGCTCCTTCCTCAGTAAAAACACAGACAAAATACACGCAGCCACACGGGTTGAAGGCAACCTGAACGAACCACACAAAATGTTTGAAAACCCTGCTCACCTACAGTCCTCGATCCAGGATGAGGTGTCGGGTCTCACGGGAAGCAGGTCTCCATTCCCCTCGGTGCTTGGAGAAGGGGGGGGCTTGCAGGGGTTTTTATAACCTAAGGAGTAACCCAGGCTCTAATTGGCTAATTAACGAGAATGTATTTAAAGCACCTGGGAGGAAAGGCTTGTGTGTTCATTCTTGCTTTCATTGCAGAACCAGCTGTACGTCGAGACGGGAGCTGAGGGAAGCCTGTGGGCCTATGAGGATTAGGCGCAGAAGAAGATCTAAAGGTCCGTACTGCGTCCCTGTGCAGGAAGAAAAGAAGGAGAACACTGAGAACAGGAACCAATTTGAGAGACTTATGTGTGACAAACTTTAATTCTATTTTTTTTTTAATTGCTGGCATTCCAAGTCAATTAAAGACTACCTTAATTTTTACTTCATCCAGCCTGTCTGCCTCTTTGTCACAGGCATTTTTGGTGTAGGCCATGCCGAGATTGTCCAATTTATTGAAGAGAGGTATGGTGATGAGATTGTACAAAGGGGGAGAGGTGCAGGAACCCTGTGGGACTCTGTAGTAAATGGTGGTTGGAGCTGTGCAACCCTGCTCTGAGAAAACCTTCATGGCTCTCCCTTCACGGAAGGAGGTCACCCATGCAGTGGCTTCCAGGGAGAATTTGTCTGAGTTAATGAGTTGTTTGCAGAGTGTCCTGAGGTCCACACGATCAAAGGCTGCAGACAAGTCGAGAAGGAGGAGCAACGCTGGTTTACCTTCATACATTATTTCACCCAGTTGGTTCTTTAGTTCCAGTAAAGCAGTTTCGGTCCTGTGACCAGGGCGGGAACCTGATTGCCTTTTGCCTAGGATGCTGTTTGTTTCCAGGAATTGTTGCACATATGCCGTTTTTTCTAAGATGTTTAGCAGGAAGGGCACAGTGGTGATGGGTCTGTAGTTGTCTGGAGAAGCAGGGTCTAAGGATGTTTTTTTCAGAAGTGGGTGACCCCATGCCTCCTTCAGGCAGGGTGGGACAATGCCTGAGGTGAAGGATGCATTTATGAACGCTGTGAAGAAGGGTGTTAGGGTTTCTGCACACTCTTTGATGAGATTGGCCGTGCAGGGTTCCCCTTTACAATTGGCTGGTTTTATATTTTTAAGGATGTTAGTACTTCAGATTCTGACACATCTTTGAAGGTGAAGAGCGTCTTATCTTCCGAGGGGTGGGGGTGTTCAGTTATCGAGGTAGGCAGATCGGATTTGGGCAGGTTAGTGTAGTGAGATTTGATTTTGCTCTGCAGGAGCTCTATTTTATTGAGCATGGCAGACTGGATGCTCGAACACGAAGATTCGTCCTTTACAAGATCTTGGGTGCTGGAGGCTGGGGTGGCCAGTTCTTTGAAAATGGCAAACATTTCCTTGGATTTGGATTTAGCATTTGCAATTCTGGTATTATAAGAAGCAGATTTAGCTGCTGTGATGGCTTTTTTATATTGTGAGGCTAGTTTCTCGTAGGCCTGTAGGGTGATGTCCTGTGGATCGGATTTCCATCCGGTGAGCGCTAAGCGCCTGCGGGCGCTTAGGTCTTTGAGTTCATTAGTGTACCAGGAATTGGCGTGTATTGTTCCTGTTTGCTTTCTTTTTTTCTAAAGGGGCAATGGCATCAATTGCATTTTTGATAGTGAAATTGTAGAGTTCTGCCACAGCCAAGGGGTCCTTGGAGAACGGAGGCTTGACTGCCGGTAATTCTAAGAACTGACAGATATTGTTTTTCATCAGTGTATCCGCGCTTCTAGCTAGAGCAGGAGGTGAGGGAGTGTTGGGTGAATTGGTTTTAATGGTGGAAGGGATGGAGAAGTGAATGAGGTGGTGATCCATCCAGGGGCAGGAAGTGTCTGCCTTGCAGTTATGGAGTGCTGCCCAGTCTAAAATCCGTCCTTTAGAGCGAGTGTGGTTAGAGATTCGTTGCACGACTCCCAAGTCCTGAAGAGCTTTGGCAAGGGATTTGGTTTATTTATCTTTAGGATCATTGAGGCCAAGGTTTAGGTAACCCAGTAGTAAGGATTTAGAGGTGTTTTTCAGGTTATTGCCTTGTAGATGGAGGAGGTTTTCCTGAAAATCAAGTACGGGCCAGGCGGACGGTGCATGATGTGGATGGCAATTGTGCAGTTTGGCGAGAGGGAGCATTCAACAGTCAGGGCATCAGCGTTGCCCCCTAGTGGAGAGTTGATTTGTCTGATAGAAAGGGAGTCCTGAATCATGAGAGCTACTCCCCCTCCTTTCATGAGCAGTCTGTCCTGTCGGTGTAGAGTGTAGCCAGGTGGGAGGGCTACAGATATGGCTAGACCTGCTGCTTCATGTAACCAAGATTCTGTGATGGCGAGGGCATCAAGATCCAGGTTAGTTAGAAGGTCATAGATCTCAGTGGCGTGTGCTGGAAGCGAGTGTACGTTTAAAAGGCGCATTGAATGGGGATGGGATTGGTATTGGATTTAGACTTGGGTAGTTTAGGCGGTAGGATAAGATGTTCAAAGTTGGTGGTGTTGGGAGTGTAGGGAGTGCGGTTGGAGTAGTGTGTGGTGCGAGAGTCTTATGTTTATCAGTCACAGCGAGATGAGATGTTTGCAGGCCTGTTAGTTGGTTTCTGATAGAGGTGGGCCTAGGGCATGTGAGGTGCAGACTTGGTTCAGTGCGGTAGCTCAGTATGGATAGTCTGCGAGCAATGATATCTCTGGTGTGGAAGGTGGGGGGCAGTTTCTGTGCATGAGGTTTAGTTTGGTGGCTGAGCAAGGAGGGACGGAATGGAGTGGGGGGAATGTCCTCAGAGTTTGGTGGTATGCGGGGCATACCTGGGTCACAGGCGTTACTGGGCCTATGTGAATTGCCGCTGAGAAGGCAGAGTACAGTGGTCAATATTTGTACAGAAAGGCAAAGGTGCGCCCGACAGCAGTTGGAGCCATAGGCAGAGTGGCACAAATAGGGCAGTAGGCAGGGTGCCACAATAATATTTGGGGCAGTAAGCAGGGTGCCACAATCAACAATTTGGAACAATAGGCAGGGTGCCACAATCAACAATTTGGGGCAGTAGGCCCAACAATAGGCAGGTTGCCACAATCAACAATTTGGGGCAATAGGCAGGGTGCCACAATCATTTAGAGCAATAGGCAGGGTGCCACAATCATTTACAGCAATAGGCAGGATGCCACAAGCAACATCAATGTTGAATTAATCCTTCCTGAGCTATCTATCCAACAACAAGAAGATTTAAAAGACGTAGTGGCCTCATTTCCTGATGTATTTATAGAAAAACTAGGAAGAGTAAAAGGCACATACCACTATATAAGAACTTAGGGTAAAGTGGTTCATTTAAAACCGTATCGACGCCCAGAAGGCCGTAAACAGATAGTGATCGAGGAAGTCAACAAAATGTTAAACGCTAATATCATTGAACCATCTTCAAACCCTTGGTCCTCTCCTATCATGTTGGCCACTAAACCGGACCGTTCATGGATATTCTGCTTAGACTTCTGACAAGTTAATGCCATCTCGGACTTTGATGCATATCCCATGCCTCTCCTTAATTGATCAACTCGGAGCAGCCACCTTCCTATCTACCCTAGATTTAACCAAAGGGTACTGGCAAATCCCTGTATACAGGCCGGATAAGGAGAAGTCCTGCCTTTTGGCTTCAACGGTGCACCAGCTACTTTCCAACGCCTCATGGATCAAATTTTACAACCCTACTCTGATTTCTGTGGAGCTTGCATAGACAATATCGTCATTTATAGTAAAACCTGGGAGGACCATGTCTTCCATCTTTATACCATCATGAAAGTCTTCAGAAACGCTGGCCTATTTTCAAATCCAGCCAAGTGCAGATTGTCCCAGTCAGCCGTAAGATACCTAGGCTTCTTCGTAGGGAAAAGGAATGTACAGTCCCAACATGAGAAAGTAAAAGCTGGCTCTAAATACACCAATGCCCCCAAGACCAAAAGAGATCTTGGAGCTTTTCCTAGGTTAATACGCTATTACCGTAGGTTTATCCCAAACTTTTCGGATGAAACAGCCAGGCTAACAGATAAACTTAAGAATGCCGCACCACAGAAACTACATTGGAATGACGAGGATGAGATATGCTATAACACCATGAAAGAGACTCTGTGCCAGAACCTGATCCTGAACGTAGTCGACTTTCGAAAGAATTAATTTACAAACAGATGACTCCCTTACAGGGTTAGGAGCAGTCCTGTCCCAGGTTTACGATGGATTGGAACATCCCATATAATTCACCAGCCGCAAACTGTTCCCACGTGAAACAATATTACTCTGTGTTGGAAATAGAGGCCCTGGCCATTAAGTGGGCCATAATCCATCTTAGATACTACCTCTTAGGATGAAAATTCACACTTGTCACAGATCACTCACCCTTAGTTTGGATTACCCAATGCAAAGACTCCAACCATCGGGTCATGCAATGGTTTCTAGACCTACATCCCTATTATTTCACTGTGGCACACCGAAAAGGAAAAGACCAGGGAAATGTAGATTTTCTTTCCTGGTTCCCCTGTGAAACAAATATGGCTACATCGCATGGAGGAAGGGTATGTGAGAAACCTGAAGGTGTCTCCCTGACTCATCCCTGGGGATCGGTCATCCAGGTGGCTAGGACACGGCCATCGCTATTGGATACAGCCCCTGGGGGTGGACCACCTGGCTGGAGGGGTCCTCAGGGAGTGGAAGTGGGACACAGACAGGTGAGACACGGTATCCCCCTTCTTATACCTTTTCCCCATCCTACCCTGTAGGATACTCAAACACTCTACCCCTCGCCCCCTTTTCTAATACGAACACTTTCGCACACCACAAAAGACGACGGACAAACACCAGAACCATTTACCTGACATGTCCCAATGCCAGAGTCAGGCAATTGACCAGAATCACACACATTCCAGATGGCCCTTTCCCTTCCCCACATGGATGAAAGGTAGAGTACAAGAGCACGATATGAGCAAAGCGGGCCGCATGAAGAGAGAGCAAACTCAGCACGGCAGTTCAAGAGGAGGAGAAAGATGGCGCAAACTGAGAGAGTGGCAAGGAGAGAAGCAAACTTGCCCTTTCGGAGCCAGGCCCATGAAACCTCCACAGAAGGAATTGTAGGACCACGAGCAACAATAGCCACCGTGTATTGCAGCAGATGTTAACGGTACACAAGGCCCTCCTCCGCTGGTTAGCAAGCCGAGGGGAGACACGTGACATTGTGGTACCCGCCTGACTCCAGAGAAAAGTAAAGCTGAGTGGTTCATCACAGCCGGTGAGTCGAGGGGAGAACCGATAAGAACCGAACTGTGTTTGAACAAAAGTAGCAAAACTGGCTAATTGAAGTAAGTACAAAGAACAGCTCTTTCCATACGAGAGGGGAAATCCAGCTACAGGGGAGACTGGCACCACGCAGGTGCTTGCTTGACAAACTCGGGGCACATTTTCTATGGTTAAATCTACTGTTTCCAGAAGGCCTTGGGAATGGCGCAAGAGGCTTGGGTCGAAGTGGTCAAACAGGGGTCTAGCAAAATCCTCTATACAGTCGAAAATCTTTGACCGACAAGTGAAGGTGTAGTTAAGGGAAATGAACCCGCATTTTGCGAATTGCACAAGTTGGCAAGCGTGAACCCGATGGAGGGATACTGATAAAGAATGGGCAAAGTGAAAAATCCTGATTATCAGTGTGTTGACAAGAGTGTTAAAAGCCGTAGTGAACCCGACGGAGGGAGGCGAACATTCAAGGGGGGTCTGGGTGGAAAACATATCACCCGATGTGTAAGCAGAAAGGAACTTTTGTTTATTATTTTGGAACACATCAGATCCTTGGAGGCAAGAGACTTTTTTTGTAGAAAAGAGACTTAACCACCGAAGGCTCTGATAGTTGAGACCGGAACTGTTAGCTTGTGCTGGGAAAGCTCAAGCGTGTGCTGGGAAAGCTCAAGCGTGTGCTGTGCTCCAGAGTCCTACCTTGTCCCGTTCTAAAAACGTGGGGAAGGAAGACCCCGACTACCTACCCTAACATATTATTTGTGAACACTTTTCTTTCCTATGGACCCTAGCCCACACTCTGTATTTAGCCTAAGGATTGGCAATAGGTTTTTTGTAGCTTGCTCCCATCTTAGTTTTAGGTTTAGATTAGGTCTTTTTCCAACCCGCATATACAGTTTAATAAACACCCTTGAACTGTGATCAGTTGTGTCTATCTTTACTGTTACCACCATGAATTCCTTACACCTGCCTTCGATATTAGCGACCACACCATACTCCTAGACAGGCTACACTTGATAGGAATCACAGACACTGCTCTCACATGCATTGCCTCCTTCATCTCTAACAGCTTGCAAATCATGCTCCTACAACCTTTCACCTCTACATCTTGCCCAGTGCCGAAAGGGGCTCTGCAGGGAGCACTCCTATCTCCCCTCCTCTACAATATCTATCTCAGCCCACTCCCTGCACTCATCAGGTCGCACAATCTCACCTACTACAACTATGCAGATGATACCCAGATCATCCTCAAAATCGCCAGGCACCACCTGTCCGGATCTTTCATCATGCCTTTCGAATATTGACCACTGGATGACGAACAACAACTTCATCCTCAAACTTGGAAAAGCAGAAATTCTAGTTTGCAGTAAAGCTGCTCTCCTTCCTATCCCCTGGCCTCACTCTTTAGCCTCCCCCACTGACAACCTCTACTTTGGTGAAAAATCCCAGATGAACGCTGGACTCGAATCTCTCCCTCTCCCAACCCATCAGCTCTGTATCCAGAACCTGCTTTTTCAACCTACGCATCCTCAGGTGAATCTTCCCATACCTCACCTACCCACACCGAATATCTGCCATCCTCACCATCATCCTCTCCCGCTTAGACTATGCAAACTGCCTTGGGCAGAAGGCCATTGTTGTTGGGGAAGGGTATATGAGAAACCAGAGGGTCGTCTCACTGGAAATCCCCCAAGATCCTTTATTCAGGTGGCTAGGGGAGGGCCATCACCCTTAGATCCCAACCCTGGTTGCAGACGGGTAACTAGGGATCACCTGGCCAGTGGGTCTTTGGGTCTGCAGAGGAAACTTCGACCCACAATCACAGTGCAGCTGGTCGAGGTACGAGGACTCGCCGTCTTGAAAATGTCCTTAAAGATGGACGCTGGTTGATGCTTGTCTGGCACTCCTCCTAGCTTCTTCGCAGGGCTCGTGGTGTCCTTTCAAGGTGGATAGGCCAAAGCTCAGGAGAGTGTTTGCAGGCAACAGCCTTGTCCTTTGTCCAGAGACTCTCCGGCACTTCCCACTTAGGAAGCTTGCTGGCAGACCTAGCAGGGCACGCTGTGTGCTGGATGGATACCACTTCTGGAGCTGCTGGATGGGTCCTCAATGTCCAGTATCTCCCTCTGTTCCCTGAGAGATGTTTAGGGGAGGGATCTCGCTTCCCTCTTGGATCTCCTGGCCTTCCTTCACTGGCAGAGGATGTAAGGTAGACTATACCTTCAGCTCAGGTCCAAATGAGTCGTCCTTCTTACTCCCTTCAAAGTCGTCAGATGATCTCCTAAGTGAGGGGTCAGCCCTCTTTTCTTAAGCCAAATGGGCCCCAGTGATTGGTGCAGGCTAAGCCTACCTTAATGAACCAATCCTCGATCCTGTGAGAAACCTGAGGGTATTCTGCCCAGCAGACCTCGAGAATCCCTTATTCAGGTGGCCAGGGAAGGGCTGACACTCTCAGATCCCCAACGCTTGGGGTGGACAAGTGAGGGAGGATCACTTGGGTAGGGGTTATGCTCAGGGGAATGCACCAGGTGAGACGCGGGTACTGTACTGGAGAAAGGGACAAGGAAGAGGAGGTCCACAAGCCTTTTTTTGGCTGTATCGACTCAACCTCCCTTCCACCCAATTAACCTCTTTTTCGAGAATCCACCATCCCCTCCCCGCATTTGGTGAATCCATTAGACACCCTGTTACACTTAGAAACTACATTCCCCAGAATCCCAGTTTCCTACCTGAATACTCCCAGTCATTCTGTCAGTCTAGAAAAATGGATACGTCTACTTTGTGACCACAAACGTATTTTGGTGGCCGTGGGCCAATCGTCTCATGCACGATACGACAGAATATAGGTTTTCGAGTTTGCCAATGAACGGCCATTTTGATGTAACAAGAATCGCCATTTTGTTTTCTAACCATAGGTCATTGCTTTCTGTTCCTATTGCTTCGCAGTATATTTTCCGCTTACACTGCTCGACTGTAAAACATTGTTGTCCGTATGTGAAAAGGACAAGGCCGCTGGGTCGAGAGGATAACAAGAGTTCGCTGAAACACAAACATAGGCAGCGCCAGCAAGAATACCCGGCTCCCTCCCGAATGTAGCCTTGAAGCAGAGCTGCAGGGCATTTAATCATTTTGCAGCTGCCAGCCAGTCTCGTTATATGGTAGAATATGTTAGAATAATATTGCTAAAGGCTTGAATTATGCTTTTCTTACGGCCCCCCTTTGCTGAGCCCGCTAGAGCGTGTCGGCTCCCAGGACACGAATAGCACCTAATAGATAGCAAGGTCCGGAATGCAACTCTTCCCCCCGTATGTAGCTCGCTTCCAAGAACAGAAGCGCTGTGTTCTATTCAACAACTGAAAGATGCCTTCGCACTCACAAATTGCAAATTGTTACTAGAATAGATGTTTAAAGGTGTCATAGTAGTCGGAGATGTCCATCATCACACCAAGTTCAAAGAAACCCAATAAAGGGGGCTGTTAAACATGTCATAGCTGATTGTTTGATATGCATTTTGCATTTTGTATATATGTAACTGATGTACGTAATTCACTCTTTTGCGTCCCTCGAGGTCTAGAGATACACTTCGCGGGGCGTGAGACCGAGTTGGCCAACTGAGACTTTTGCTTTGCAATAAACCCTAGCTTTGGGAATACAACCTCGTGTCTGGCGTATCTTTCGTGTGTGGTGACTCGCCTTGTTTCCATAGACGTCAGGGTCCCTTAGGGGCCCCTTTCAATTCTTCTTCACGTCTCTGATTATTCTTTCCCGAAACCCCAGTATATTGCATTGATAACACTACCATTCCCACAATCCCCCTCTGTTCAGGTCACGATAAAAACTCTGGTCATTTTCGTTCATTCCACAACCCCT
Organism: Ambystoma mexicanum; assembly: GCF_040938575.1. Classification (NCBI taxonomy): domain Eukaryota; kingdom Metazoa; phylum Chordata; class Amphibia; order Caudata; family Ambystomatidae; genus Ambystoma; species Ambystoma mexicanum. Next base: position 1,234,855,750 of record NC_090926.1, on the reverse strand, counting down.
ACCAATCACACTCTTCTGAACTTACCCAACCCCTTAGTACTAGGGCTTTAATCCTGTATAACACCTTTTCTCTATCCTACCCCATAGGATTACAAGTGTGTGGCAACAAAGAATAGAGACCCAAGCGCATTGTCAACAAATAATAAGGAACTAGCCGCAGGTGAATGTATAGCGTGGGTATATTATCTGATACTCCACAGTATAAAGACCAAATAGAAACAAATACAATCGCACTGCGCCAAACTCAAGGTGTTACATGCTTCATTGCATGCAATTTATTATATGAAGGTCAGCCTAACACGTGTTTCGAGCCACTGCCCTTCTTCTCAGGCTGAGTTATAAACACATGTATATCATTTGACAAATTAATGAATACATTGGTAGACAATAATAGGCACAAACCAAAGTACAAAAACAAAGGGAACGGTTATACATAAGTCCATTATCATATATTTTGGAAACATGTATAATAATAATAATAATTTGGCACTTATATAGCACTACGAACCTACAGGTATCTGAGCACCACAGGTATCTGAGCACTGCTTATTATTACCCACGTTGTGTGGTGCTCATTTATCGACCTCGGAAGGATGAAAGGCTGAGGTTGGCCCCACCGGGATTCGAACCTGCGTTAGCGGGCTCTGCTTCATGTCAAAGCGAGCGCTCTACTTGCTGTGCCACTTGACTGGCTTATATAGACACCATTATGTAATTCATAAAAAAAAGATTTACAAAGAAAGCAATCACATGAGACAAACTAAGACAAAGAGAAAAGAAGAACATGGGAAAATTGAAAACAAAAGAAAGCATAATTAGTAAATATCCTGTTGGATGTATGGCAAGGTGGTTAAGTGCCAATGTATCACACCAAGAGAGGCAAAAGTCACATCTAATAACCAATGTACCTTATGTGCTCTTCTGTCCTTGAATATGTCGCTATAAAAATAATTGAGAATAATCTTATTGACAGTACTGCAACAGTTCTGACTATTGGTACCCACCAATCGAGCCAGGACGGTTGGAGGTGTTGTCCCTTGCCTTGGACCTCAGTTTACCACGTGGGTGTCCCGTCCACAAGCACAGCAGCAGCTCCAGGGAGCTCCAGCAGGGTCCCCTTCCCTCCCCCGAGGGAAATTCTGTAACTCAGCCCAGCCAGCGCTTCAGAATGGTCGGGGTTGATGTCCCTGGGTTTGGGCGGCTGTCTCCCATGTGGTTGACCATCCCCAAGCTCAGCAGCGGGTACAGGGAGGCCCAGCAGGGTGCCCGAACTTTTCCGCAGGGAGAAGCTCTAATGCAGGCCAGCCAGAGCTCCGGGATAGTCCAGGGTGATGTCCCTGGCCTTGGGCACCCGTCTCCCATGTGGGTCGACAATCCCCAAACCCAGAGGTTCCAGGGAGCCCCGGCAGGGTCCCGACCTTTCCCGGAGGGAGAAGCTGTTACAGCCCAGTCAGAGCTACAGGCTGGGCTTGGTTGACCCACATGGGTGACGGGTGCCAACGGCCTGGGACTTCGACCCGGCCATCCTTGGGCTCTGGCTGGGTTGCGTTACACCTTCTCCCTCTGGGAAAGGACGGGGAGCCCGCCGAGGCTCCCTGAAACCGCTGCTGGATTTGTGAACGGTCAACCCATATGATGGACAAGCACCCAAGGCCAGGGACATCACCCCTGACCACCCTGGAGTTCTGGCTAGGCAGCATTACAGAATTTCCCTCAGGGAATGCACAGGGACCCTCCCAGGGCTCCCCTGGGGCTGCCGTTGGACTTGTGGACAGTCAACACTTTTTCTTTTCCACCCAGGTAGGTGCTCCCACACATATGAGGTACTGTTTTCATCCAGACACCTGTGGGAATGTGGGAAGGTAGGACATGTGTTGTTGGCGGCATGTTTCAGTAGTTTCCAGGTGGGAAATGTCTGAAAATTGAGGGTTATTTTTCCTAAATCTGGGACTCTGTTGGGGCTTGTTGGTAATACATTCTGGATTCCCACGGGTGTCTTCTTTTCTGAAATGCATGGGGTTCCCCGTTTTTCTTGGTGGCTGCAACACCTTAGGCCAAATCTGTAGGTTGGCTCGCCAAACTCTTTGGGGGATAGCAGTGGTTTAGCCTTTTTCCTTTGTTTGTTTGTTTGTTTGTTTGTTTTATTACTTGTATTGCACACCAGACCCGTAGGTATTAGGGCGCATTGCATAAGATCACTCACAGCTTAGTTAAAAAGAAGAAAATACAAATACATAATGCAATTTATATACACACAGGCACATTATATACATAGAGAATATATACATAGGCTATGGGCTAAAATCAGGCACCGAGGTCAGGGGAGACAGTCAGTAATATGACCAGTAACTAGAATATTTGCAGGTAGGTCGCCCATTACTCTGGGGTGTCATGGGCCGGCCTAGTAGTCAGCGTCTATGAGCCAATTTATTATGTTCCGATGGAAGTCATTATATGAGTGATCTACTCTTAGTGGGGAGGGTAGCGAGTTCCACAATTGGGCTGCCTTGACCTGGAAGCTGCTGCCTCCAACTCTAGAAATCTAGAGACCAAGAGGCAATTTGTGTTATATAGTCTAGTTGTTCTTGTCACAGGTTTCTTATTCATTCTATTTGACAGGTAACAGGGTGCCACATTGTTCAAGCATTTATGTGTGAGGGAGGCAACTTTTAGTTTAATTTTATCATGTGTGGAAAGCCAATTGTTAGCTCTTCTCGTCTCAGTGATGTGTTCTCTCCTAGCAATACCTAGTGCAGCTCTAAGAGCATTGTTTTGCAAAAGTTGGATTTTCTTAATAGTTTGTTTGTTAGCCCCTATGTACAAAGGCATTACAGTAATCGAGCTTTGATAAGATAAGTGCTCTGGCGAGGTTGATGCAACTAGTATTGGACAGGAAGGCTTTGCCTGCTATAATCAGTTTGCAGGTATATGCCGTGGACGAGGCCAAGGCATTAACCTGTTTGTTGAAGGAGAGAGTAGAATCCAGGTAAAATCCAAGGGTTTTTACCTCCTTAGCCACCGTAGTAATATTATGGTCTATGTTAAAGGCCGAGTATTTGGGGGTCAATGGCGTACCCAGGATGATGATCTCTGCCTTATCATTCAGGCATAGCCCATGGGTGGCCATCCATGCCTGAATGATGAGATATACCCTGTTCATCAAGGCCAAATCCTTGTCATAATCACCGGTAAGAGGTAGGAGGATCTGTGTATCATCTGCATAATTGATGTAGGTGATACCCAGATGATCCAGATCATTGAAAAGGGGCTTGGTGAAGATGTTGTATAGGGTAGGTGAGACACAAGATCCCTGGGGCACTCCGCAGGTGATGAGGATAGGGTTGAGGTATGCCAGTCCACACAAGTTAAAATAAACAAAGTATGTTTATTTATAGATCACAGCCGGCGCCCTGCATGCCGCTCACAGTCTTCTCCTTATCTCTCTCTCTGGCCTCCGTTTCGTTTCCTGCTTTGAACATCAACATTCCCTAGCCTAACCTCGCGGCATGCAGGACGTCATAAAGGAACACATGGCATACTACACCACCTCCCCCTTTTCAGAGAAAAACACATTTTTAGGAATATGCCGTGAACAATCCATAAACATTACATTTTAAATAGTGTGAAAGAACCTAGAAACTTGGGAACCATGTGTGGCTGTGGATGGTGGTAAAAACTAACACCTATCCTTTCCCCCTTAAATTATTATTATTATAATTTTTTTTTTTTTTTTTTTTTTTTTAACCAGAAGTGTGAAAGAAAACAACAAACATAAAAACACATGTTGACAATGTAGGTTAACCCAACTGCTATGTATAAAACAAAATTGGTAGTGTGCAATATAATTAATTATTTTCCCATGACATAGTCTTTTGTCCAGAATGGCAATTTTCTATCTCTGTGGTTGTACATACTTCCACTAGCCACACAACCTTCTTGACTTCCCTCCATGTTTCTATCATCATTAGTAGCAGTGCCATTACTTTCTTGGACAGATTCAAACTCTAAATGAGTATCTTCTTGACCATTGCTTCTCAATATTTGACTATCCGCTCTGGCAACTTGGTCCTCTCTTACATGCATGTGTCTCTCCCTAACTTGAGGTCTGACGTTAGTATCTGAATTCAATATGTCTCTTATGTTATATTGAAAACCTATATCATTTCCAAACCAATTACTTTGATCCTGCCTGTGATTTTGCCTGGGATAAAATCTTTTATTATCCTTAAAATCCCAATTCCATTTGCTTACTCTATTCATATTCCATACTGATCCACCCGTTACTCTTATGGCTTTGCCTAGGACTTGTATAACTTTAACTGGTCTGCTGTATTTGGACTCACCCTTTCTAACAGCACGCCCTAGTTTTATCCTTACCATGTCTCCTGGTACAATTCCAACTTTACATTTATAACTATTATTCCAATTAATTTTGCTTTCAGAGTATTTACAATGCTTTCCTTTATCTCTATGCTCTGATGTCCTTTTGTAATTCACCCACTCTGGAGTAAGTAATGTGTTAGGGGCTCTGCCTCTCATCAATTCAAACGGAGATACTCCTAGATCTCTTTTGACTGACATTCTTGTGCTCCATAACCTATCTTTAAGTGCCTCTTCCACAGACATGTTATTCCTCAATGCCAACTCTACTGTCTCTACAACCATTCTGTTACATCTCTCGACTAGACCATTTGTTTGGGGATGATACAAAGCAGAATATTTCCATAAAATCCCAGATGTGACGGCAAACTCTCTTATTTCTTTGCTTTTGAATTGAACACCATTATCACTGATAATGGATTTGGGAAAACCCTCTCTCCCGAAGATTTCACTAAGGAATTTAATAATTTCTCTTGAATCAATATTTTTAACAGCTTTCAATTCTACCCAACTTGAATAGTAATCAATCAATACAATTAAAAACCTTTTATCCCCAATTAGTCTCTGATATGGTCCGACAATATCAATTCCAAGTTTCATCCAGGGAGCTTCTCCTTTATCTATAACAAGCGGCTCTGACTTAAAACTTTTACAACTTTTGTCGCTGTTTTGACAAGGCCAGCAGTTTCTAACAAATCTTTCAATCAAAATATCCATTCCTGGCCACCAATATACAGATCGCACATTGCATTTGGTACCAGTAATCCCCGGATGACCCTGATGCGCTTTTTCTATGAGCTCATTATATAATGCTTTTGGAGGTATCAATTTATTCCCCCTCATCAAAAATCCTTCCTCCATGGACAATTCATCTTTCACTTCCCAAAACTTCATGCATTCTCCATCAATTGATCTCTTATCAGACCAACCTAACATTGTAAAATTTGCAATCTTATTTAACGTCTCATCTTTAGAGATCTCATCTAACCATTTTTCCTTCGAGGTTACTTCAAGAATGGCTGCCACCATCTCCTCAATACTTTCAGATTCTACACTCACACTCTTTAATGGCAGCCGTGACAAATAATCTGCAACAACATTCCTCTTACCTGGAACATACTTTGTCACAAAATGATAATCTTGTAATTTAATGCTTAATCTGGCTAACCTAGGTGAAGCCCTACACATGCCTTTAACTGTCAAAACTTCTACAAGTGGTTTATGATCTGTTTGTATAACAAACTTGCAACCCCACAAATACTTTCTAAAATAGTTTACTGCCCATGAGCATGCCAAAAGTTCTTTTTCAATTACGGAATACCTGCTTTCTGTATCTGAAATTGCCCTGGAGGCGTAACATATTGTCTTTTCCTTACCACCTTCTTCAATCTGAGAAAGTACCGCTCCCAAACCATTTCCACTCGCATCCACTGTAACCTTGGTTGACCTCCCAAACACATAACCGCCCAATTCTGTGGAGTCACATATTTCTCTCTTTATGCAATTCACTGCTTCATCACACTTGTCATTCCATTCAAATTTGGCATCTTTCTTTAACAATTTCCTTAAAGGTTCTGTTATGTTAGCAAACTTCTTGACAAATTTGTTATAGTATTCACACAGGCCCAAAAACGACCTAAGTTCATCCTTATTAGAGGGATTAGGCGATTCTCTGATTGCTTTCATTGCATCACTTTTGGGTTTGTAACCATTGCCATTTACCGTGTGTCCCAAATAATCAACTTCATACATGCCAAATTTACATTTACTCTTTTCAATTTCCAAACCAACACTCTCCAACTTTAGTAAAACATCTTTCAATCTCATGTCATGTTCATCTCGACCTTTACCAAATACTATGATGTCATCTTGATACACAAAAATGCCTTTCAACCCTTTCAAAACGTGTTCCATGACCCTTTGAAAAACAGCCGCAGCCGATGCCAAGCCAAATGGCATGCGTTTGTACCTATATAAACCATGTGGAGTTATAAATGCAGTGATGTCTCTGCAGTCTTCCGTTAAAGCTATCTGATGATATGCACTGGAAAGATCTAAAGTTGAAAATACATTTGCATCACCTATGCGATTCAGCATTTCTGATATGACTGGAAGTGGAAAGATGTCAACAATAATGTTTTTGTTAACATCTCTAAGATCTACGCAAATCCTGACTTTCCCACATTTTTTCATTACAACTACAATGGGGCTTGACCACTCCGAGGACTCAATCTTTTCGATCACTCCTTCAGACTCCAATTTAGTTAATTCTTGTTCCACTTTGTCTGCTATGGCGAAAGGTATAGGTCTTGACTTGACATGTCTGACAGGTATTGCTCCATCTTTCAATCGAATTCTGTGTGAAAAGTCTTTCAACAGTCCTAATTTCTTGTTTCCTTTATCTTCTAGGGCTTTTGATTCTCCTTTCTGTTTATGACTGGAGTTTACTATCAGAACCTGTTCAGATTCACAAGGATCCAATCTGATTCGTAAACCAGCTTGATCTCTCCAACCAATGACGTTAACTCCTTTTTCTGCAACATATATCTTCACTTCCGCTCGCCTGTCTTTGAATTCTATGATGCTTGAAAACCAACCAATTAACTTAATTGTCGAGCCTTCAAATCCACCCGGGTTTTTAATATCAGGTTCAAATAATTTACTTTTTAGACCACATGCCAATAAGTTGTTCCATGTTTTCTTCGTTATGATCGTCCATGGTGAACAGCTGTCTACTTTTACTTTGAGTTTCCAGTTGTCAATTATTATGACACAACTTGGGCATTTGAAATCTCCCTCAGGTGGTTCACGAATGGCAAAAACCCTGTCTTCGTCCGAATCTTCCTCTTCCTCCTGTATGGCCGAGATTCTCTTTTTCCGTCTACAAACGACAGCAAAATGTCCCTTGCCTCCACAATTGCCACATTTTTGTCCAATTGCAGGACAATGCTTGGCATAAGCAAAATGTCCTAATCTTCCACAGTTGAAGCATCTATCAGCTTCTCTAGATTGTGCTGGAGCTGATTTATTTTCGGGTCTCACCCATCCTCTTCCTCTCATTGACTGGCCTCTATTATCAAATCCTCTTGTCCTATTGGTCTTGACCAGGTGATTTTCCGTACGTTCTTTTGTTCTTATTGCATTGACTATATTTTGATCTCCAGATTCCAATGAGAATTTATCATTCTGTAATTGCATGTTTATGACAGTTTCTTGTTTCTTATTTTTTATCTCTTTAGAGCACAATTGACTGTGTTCTATTCGCTTGGCAATGGCCATTGTTTCTGGCAGAGATGGGTTTCCTACCATCCAAAGTCTGTCTTGAAGCAGACTATCTTTGGCATGTATGATAATTTGATCTCGTATGAGTTCATCTAGTGTGATCCCAATGCCAAATCTGCATGTGCGTGATAGTACCCTTAGAGCTGATACATAGTCTTCAATAGATTCATGTTCTTTTTGAGTTCTGGTATAGAAATTATACCTGTTTATGGCTACATTGGTCTCAGGAGTATAATATTTGTCTAGTTGCCTTATGGCCTTTTCGTGTTCATCAATATCTCCAGCTTCATCCACAGGCAAATCCGGTAATTCCCTGTATTTTCTCTGTCCTTCTAGGCCCAAAGCATGAAGCAGTAGTGATTTCTTTTTATGAGCAGACAAACCTTCTTGATCAATGGTCTGAACATAGTTTAGCCAAAACTCTTTCCATTCTAGCCAGTTTACAACAGGCTGTCCAGGTGTTGGAAGAAAACATGCCGGGGGTTGTATGCTAATACCTTGCATACTTCTTCTGTATTATGTCAGTATGAGAGGAAACCAGAATACTATTTATCCTGAATTGCGTTTTGATCTGCTTCTTAATATGTACTGTGAAGAGGATGAGGAGTCTATTCTTTACTCCTCATTCTGCCTAAGTCCAAAGGGTGAGTCATGCAGTCGGCGGTCCTTTACTCTGAAGCGGAGTGGTGTGGCCAATGGGATCGTGTCTAACAAACTCGAGTTAGACAGACAAGAAGAAAAAAAAAAAAATCATCACAATGATGAAATATCAGCACAAACCAACGTTTGATTAACGTCAGTTCGGAGCATCTGCTCTTCCTCCCTCTTCTTATCATGCAGCACAAGCCAGGCACAGTGTTGCACAGCGGCTCGGAGCTCCGCTCTGGATTAAATCCTTCCTGGTTTCTGTGGGTTCTGGGACGCCGGCTGTCCTCGTCGCCAAAATGAGGTATGCCAGTCCACACAAGTTAAAATAAACAAAGTATGTTTATTTATAGATCACAGCCGGCGCCCTGCATGCCGCTCACAGTCTTCTCCTTATCTCTCTCTCTGGCCTCCGTTTCGTTTCCTGCTTTGAACATCAACATTCCCTAGCCTAACCTCGCGGCATGCAGGACGTCATAAAGGAACACATGGCATACTACAAGGGTCAGCCGCTGCCATGGGTGAGAAGACTCTCATAGTCCGATTACTTAGAAAGGATTGTATCCACGCTATGGCTTCTGTTGAGAAGTATGCTGCCAAATCCCTAAATTCATCAATCTGGGCCTTCAGGTCAATTAACGCTGTTTCGGTCCCATGCTGGGGCTGAAAGCCTGATTGCCTTCCTAATAATGAGTTAGATTCCAAGTGTTTTTGTATTTGGGAGTAGGCCATTTTATCAATGATTTTCAGGAGAAATGGCACAGTAGTAATAGGTCGGTAGTTGGTGGGTATCAACGGGTCTAGAGTCTGTTTTTTCAGTAATGGGAGCACCCATGATTCCTTGAGGTTAGATGGGATGGTATTGGACGCAAATGAAGCATTGATGAGTTTCATGATAAAGGGGGCCAGGTCTCTGGCTGCATCCTTGATAAATTGAGCAGGGCATTGTGTAACGCTCACCTGACTCCCACAGGGGCGCTGGTCTAGTCTGGGTTGCTGTGGCCTCTTCGAGCGTGATGCGCAGAACTCGGAACACCGACTGAACAGGACCCTCAAATCTTGCTTGTCTGGCCCGTAGGAATATCCTTCTGCAGATGAGAAAGGGGATTAACAGTCTGCAGAATAGTCTGCAGAATAGTGTGCTTGCTCCCCCCTTGCCCCTTTCGTCCTTCTCTAACTTCCTCCGAAATCCCCGGTTGAAGCTCACCTTATGGTTTGAAAGGATGAACTCTCCATCCTGCTTCTGGTGCAGGGGCGCGTGTTAGTCCTGTTACTTCACTGGTTTTCAGAATGGCGCTGGCAAAATCCACTTGACTTTTCCGAGCGGAACGCCGTAATTATGAAGATTACAAAAGTTCAAGTGTTGAGCCTCCTTTTCTGTTGCCTTCCTAACCTGTGATCTGTCCTTTATTTCAGGTGCAGAATGAAGGCGATGCTTGTCTGGCCCGTAGGAATATCCTTCTGCAGATGAGAAAGGGGATTAACAGTCTGCAGAATAGTGTGCTTGCTCCCCCCTTCCCCCTTTCGTCCTTCTCTAACTTCCTCTGAAATCCCTGGTTGAAGCTCACCTTATGGTTTGAAAGGATGAACTCTCCATCCTGCTTCTGGTGCAGGGGCGCGTGTTAGTCCAGTTACTTCACTGGTTTTCAGAATGGCGCTGGCAAAATCCACTTGACTTTTCCGAGCGGAACGCCGTAATTATGAAGATTACAAAAGTTCAAGTGTTGAGCCTCCTTTTCTGTTGCCTTCCTAACCTGTGATCTGTCCTTTATTTCAGGTGCAGAATGAAGGCGATGCGTTGAGGGATTGAATTGCCAATGGTAAACTCAGGTGAGTTAGCGATGGAGGCGATCCCTCTTAATGTCTTTATATTCCTCCAGTAATGTCTTTTGTCCTTTCCCCATAGGGGCCGGAGTGCGGTACCTGCCAAGAAGCGGCACCGACCCGAAATGAGGAATGGTCCACCAACAGAAGACCGGTAAGTGTTATGGCGGAAAATTAGGCTTTCCTCATATGTTCCTTCTGCTCACCTTTTGTCTCTTCTTCTCTCCCCTAGGCGCAGAGATGTGGCGACCGGTGCAGACAGTCGCGGTGGAGCCAGAAGAAAACCCGAGGACAGGTGAGTGAAGCGCGGCGCTGCAGCGAGCAACGCGGTGCTTTTAAATGAAAGTCTTTTCTCAGGAACAGGAACGCTGGCGTGAAGGTTCCGGATGCAGGTAAGAAGTTTGATAGAATTCTTGGTTTTCACCTTTCTCTTCTCTTCTTTCCTTACAGGTGTTCCAGGATCGAGGCGGGCGTGGCTGGAGACCCGATGCAGGAGCAGACACGGTGAGCGTTCAGCTGCTTGGATGCAGAACAACGCGAAGCGTGAGCTACTGTCTGGGCGTGGCTTAAATAGCCCCCAAAGTAGTTCCTAGTAAGTATCCTTCCCTGGCCACGCCCGAGTGGCAAAATAGTCCCAATGAAAAAATAGTCCCTTTCAGGTCTCAGGGAGGCCTGAATCTTGCAGCATGGTCTGCATCAGGTAAGTGCACAAACACCTTCCTTTATGAGCCTGGCGCCTATGACACCAGGACTGATGTCCAACATGAGCCTGGCGCCAACGGCGCCAGGACAGAGTCCAAAGAGCCCCTATAAGGGGCCGCTGGGCTTTTACCCGGGGGCATGATGCCTGCTCCCGGGGGTGCTGGGCCTGGCCTGGTGCTCCGGGGGTAGGCATCATGACACATTGTTCACCCTGATAATTAGAAGGTTTGAGTGACAATATAATCTTTTCAGTTTCAATTATGGTAACTGTAGAAAACCTAAAACGGGTAGGTTTAATGGTGTTATTAGATGGCTCCGGGGTATTTTTAATGGGCGTGGTGCTAGTTAATGCACCTTTTTTCTTAGAAATGTTTACTTAAAGAGTCTCATCTTTGTTGGCTAGTGCTTGCTGTATGTTTGAGCACTAAAGTTTATCCTTTGTACAGTTGTCTGCCACTGGGATGGGAGCTTTTAACTCTTTGAGGATGACAGAGTTCCTTCATACTTGAGTTGGCTTGGGATATTCTAGCGTTTTAAGTTTCACGTTTGGCTAGGAGTATTTCATTCTTGTATAAGGCAGTGATGGTGCTAAGATTAGTCTTGTTTATTTCAGACGGTTGTGATCTCCAGGATATCTCGCATTGCCTTTTTTTGGTACGTAGAGTTTTTAAATAAGGTATGTACGAAGAGTTAAGATGGGCCTTGGATTTACCTTGTCTTGATTTGAGTGGTGCTATTGAATCTAGGGTTGTGGTCATGATATGATTATATTCCTTGACCAGTGCATCGGGTCCCAAATTTTCAGGGACTGCATTGAGTGTGGGGAGGATAAGAGGGAGTAAATTGTCGCAAGTAATATTCTTTTTATTCCGGGTGGTAATAGGTGGAGCTGGCGATGCAGGCACAGTAATAGGTTTTTCGGTGGCTAAATTGAAGGTTATAAGGTAGTGGTCCGTCCATATCTGGGGGGAGATGGTGGAGATTGAGGCAATACAATTATGGTCTGCTAACCAGTCCAGTGTTCTTCGTTTATTATGTCAAGGGTGGAGCACTGTGGGTAAAGCCTTGTTCTGTTAGGATATTTGCCACTTTTGAAGCATGTGTGTCTTTTGGGTCATTATAGCCTAAGTTTAGATCCCCTAGTAGTATGACTTGAGATTAGTTTTTAAAGTTATTGGATTCTATGTTCGATATGTCATCCTCGAATGCTGCGATAGGGTCTGGGGGTCTACATATCAGATGGATAGTGAGAGTCTGTGAGCAGTTTATGTTGCGCTTGGCTGTCAAATTCTCACATGATTTGATATCTGGGGAAGACACTAGCCCGATAGGTAGATTGTCTCTAGCTATAAGTGCGATACCTCCTCCACGATTATCAGCTCTGTCTGATCTTAGTATATCCGTTGGGAATAGCTAATGAGAGAGCTGGTCCTGCGGCGGCATGAAGCCAGGATTCAGTGATCGCTAGGAAATCAAGGTTTTCTGAGAGGATATCTGCTGTCTCGGTTGCATGAGAGACTAAAGATCTTGCATTTATTAGAGCGCCCTTGAGACTAGAGTTATCTAAGGTTGATAGTGGGGAGCGTGTTGTAGTTTGGGTCTTGGGGGTAGAATGGTACGAGGCAGTAGGTGTGGTCCGGCAATTTATTTTGGTAATAGGCATATCAGGCTTAGGGTCAGATCTTATATTAGTGGTAGCAAGTGTTCTAGCTAACGGTTCATGGAGTTTAGCCAGTCTTGAACAGAGTCTTCTATTTCTATCACGCGTGGTACAAGGTTGGGCATTCTGTACGGGTACTTGTGTGATAGGTTTTGTTGGCCATTGTTTACTAGGAGGTAAGGCGATAGTGGTGTTTTGGTTGATGGAAGTCTGTCAATATTAACACTAAGTAAGCAATAGCTGTCGAGATAGTGAGGAAGGGTAGTGAACTCCTTAGTATGTGCATGTTTAGGTACTGTTGACAAGAGGGCCAGTGTTACGCACAGAGCCAGGAACTATGGCTTAATTACTGGTGACAGGGTAGGAGAAAGTGAGGCATAAAATGGGTTAGGCTAGATATGATAAGCTCAAGGCGACTGCAACTATAATTCGCCTAAAATAAACTCACTTCAACCAGGATGTGATTGATAAAATGTATACAGTCTACCATTAAGTATGCATTAATGTAGGATTTTAGAACAGTAATCGGTAAGGGCATGTGGTATACCAATGAATAGTACAACATATCACATACAGTCACATATGAAATGTAATCAAACAATGCTGCAAGGTCAATATGCTACCATTAAGCCGCTTGGCTAAATGCAGATAGTCACCTAGAGAGCCAATAAGCAGTGTAGCCATTCAAGATCGGGCAGCTAGAATACCATTGAGCAGTGCAACTCGACGCCTAGGATGTACCATATATCGTTGCGGATTGCAGCTCAGAAAATTGCATACGAGGTACAATTTGGGTAGGGCAGGTAAAAGCAATGGGGCATACAAGATGTAATTAGACATGCTGCCATATCATTGGAATGCAATTGAGAAGCTCGACTGGGTCGGAAGGTGGCAGGAAAGCAATTGGCCAGATCACCAAATTAAGCAGGGGACATATACAATGCAGTTGATGAGGGCAGCTAGTTCCAAGAACGACTTACAAATGCATTTAGGCCTATCACCATATCGAGTGGGCCACACAATACAGATAAATACTTCAGTAGAATCCGTAGAAGAGGCAGTGCAGATAATGATTGGAAGAGCACATGGAGTGCAATCAATAGCGATCAGTGGTTCTCGCCAGTGTAGGCACACAAAGGTGGATAGTGTCCTTACCGCCTTGTATGCGAATGTCAGTAGCCACTTCTGGGCCGTGTTGGCGGTTCGTGGTAAGTAGTTCAGCAGCAGCGGAAGGGGTGACTTAAGTGAAGGACAAGATAGAGTGTCGTGGCCAGGATGCCAGATCGCCAGTCATCGGACAGGCGCCTTTGATTCCGCGCCTTCGTTTCGTGTGCCTGTGCCGGCTCACGCCTACCAGCGTCTGGTTGTTGGGGAAATACCCAAAGAGACCAATCAGGCGTCCGGGGCGGGAGTCAGGTGAGGGTTAGGTGGACTTGTAGCGAACAGGGCAATTAGGTGGCCATCTTGGCCTATGGTAGTCCTTGTGGGGCAGAGTGCAGATTAAGCGCACCAGTGGCAAAAAATAACATTAAGCAATGTAGTTGCAAGCTGCACTCAGGGACTTCCCATATGAATATTGGTGGTGCGTATTGTGCGAGCGTGTTCCGCCGCATTAGCATGGCAATCAGCTGTTTTGGACTCTAGCTGCACCCAAGGTCTGTGGCTTACCTCGGCATTTGCTTATTACACCGGGCATTCTCCAGATGGGGGCATGTACTGCTCCTGCAGTACATGGGGCTCCTGCTCCTCTTGGGGATCAGATGGTTCTGCGCCCAGGTAGGTAAACCCACACATGTGAGGTACTGTTTTCGTCGGGAATGCGGGATGGTAGGACATGCATTGTTAGCGGCGTGTTTCGGTAGGTGGGCAGAGGGAAAGGTCTGAAAATTGTGAGTTTTTTCACCAAATTTCTGACTTTGCCAGGGATTGTGGGTAATAAATTCTGGGGCGATTCGCGCAAGTCAGACCCCTGGATTCCCACTGTGTCTTCTTTTCGGAAATGCATGGGGTTCCCCGTTTTCCTTGGTGGCTTCCACACCCTAGGCCCAAATCTGTAGGTTGTCCAAAAGAGCAAAATCCCGCAAAATCTGCTCTGCCAAAACACTTGGGGTTACCAGTGGTTTAGTCTTTTCCCTTTGCGCCCAGGTAGGTGCACCCACACATGTGAGGTACCATTTTCGTCAGGACACCTGTGGGAACGGGGGAAGGTTGGACATGTGTTGTTGGCGGCATGTTTCGGTGGGTTGGCAGAGGGAAATGTCTGAAAACTGTGGGTTTTTTTGTCAAATTTCAGACTTTGCCGGGGATTGTGGGCAATAAATTCTATGGAAATTTGCGCAAGTCAGACCTCTGTGGATTCCCACGTGTGTCTTCTTTCTGGAAATGCATGGGGTTCCCAGTTTCTCTTGGGGGCTGCGACATACCAGGCCCAAATCTGTAGGTTGTCCACAAGAGCAAATTCCCACAAAATCTGCTCTGCCGAAACACTTGAGGTTACTAGATTTGAGGTTACTACTTGAGGTTTAGCCTTTTCCCTTTGGGCCCTGATAGGTGCACCCACACATGTGAGGTACCGTTTGTGGGCAAGCCTGTAGGAACCCGGATGTTATGACATTTGTTGTTTGCATGGTTTTCATACCGTTTTCGAACATTTGCTGCTGCACTTTGGCACACAACCCTTTTGTTTCCCAAATGTGACCTACATTTAGTTGCTGCTTTAGGCACTATACACTTTTGTTACCTGCAAAAGTCACCTACCCTTCAAAATGCCTGCCTGTGCTCTTTCAAAAAATGTATGCGTGCCATTCTTCACCACATTTGTTTTCCTTACTTACACATACTAAGTGCATCTGTTCAGGCCGCAAGCATAAAATAACCTGTATACCATGGCTCTGTTTTTGGCTTGTGGTAATGCTTGTTTTGTGAAACATTATGTAAAATGTGGGATTTCCTAACTAGAAGAGTCGGGGAATGTAGCAGGGCTTTGCTTTTCTCAAAACTCACAGAAGCCATTGCTTTACTGGGCCAACCATGTCCACCACATCATTTTCCCAATTTTTCCCCAAACTATGGAATTTTTCCCTACAAAGTTGTTACCTGACCTGCACAAATCACCCCTTCCTAAACTTGGAATTTTGTCTATTTTTCATAAATGTATGACTCTGTCTTCCCATTCAGGTTTCCTACCCTCCTCTTCCATTCCATCCACGCATGTCCTATTGGCATTTTCTGAAACAACCCAAACTTTTCTCCCTTTTTGGTTATTTTCTCTCACGCCCCCCCCCCCCCCCCCCCCCCCCCCCCACAGCAAACTAGACTGCCTACACGTGGAAAGAAAAGGGTCCTAATTTGGCCGAGAAATCTCATGTAACATAAAAGTTACAAGGGATTGAATATTGAATAGTGACATACCGAAATCACTAAAAAAGGCACAGGGGGTGAAGGGAACCCTTGGCAGTTAAGGGGTTAAACCCTTTTTGAAGTTCAATAAACACCCTTGAACTGTGATCACTTGTGTCTGTCTTATGGTTGATACCATGCTTTGCTTACACCCGTCTGAGCACACCTGCTCAAGTATCCAGAGTGCCATACATTACTGTCTGCAACTTTTGTGTTCTTCCTTACAAGGGGTGAGATTTTGGCTTATGTTTCCTAGATAGTTATGGTTTAATTAAAAGTCTATATTTGTCTAGAACCTTGATTGGACATTATTTTGCACTTGCATACTTAAGTTGTTTGGGTTGTATGACAAATCCAAGGAATGGGTCTACCCCCTAAGGGGGATCCACCCCTTTTGGGACTGGGGAGGTGAGCCCGGCTACACAACAGACTCCCTAGGGGACATGGCAAGTGGGATCTCACTGGGGGTGAACCCCTGTTAAGGGACAAGGCCATCTCAAGCCAAGCAGCTATGGCATCCTACTTGCCTTCCGTGTCCCACATATTTAGGAGTTGTATAGGAACTGAACAGTATCAAAATACAGATGGCCCTTCAAGGGCATGTGGCTTGGTCTCTGGCCCAATGTTATTAGCCATTGCACCTGAGAACTAGTAGGCCAATGTCTCCAGAAGGATGAAACTAGAGGGGACCCTGAATGAAGGGGTAACATAGAACAGATGCATAAAGCCTGGTGGGCAGAACAACCCAAAAGGGGCAAACTGCACCATCGAATCAGAAGGCATGGAGGGCCGAATAACCCCAAAGGGACAACACTAGAGAATTCCGAACAAAGAGGTGTAATGAGCCCGAGAATCCTAAAGCCCAGAAGGATGGGCAACCCAGGAGCAGTTGAAACAGAAATGACCCTATAGGGGGGTGAAACGGATGACAGGATTATAAGACCTGGAGAGATGCAAGTCCCACAGGGGGCTCGATAGGATAATATCAACAAAAGGGGTGAATCAAAACCCAGGGCAATAAGGACGGATGGGACAGACAGATTATACTGAGCTGAGGAAATCGAAAACCTGAACCAAAATCTTCTCTTAAAGGGAAACACGTGTATGAGGGATACGAACTGTAGGTGTTTTTTTTTCCTTTGGACACTGTGACCATCACAATAACTTTTCTCTGATCTTTGACGTATCGAGCAGGCCATAAGCTGAAAATAAGGGGAGAGACTCCTAAGCCATTATTGGGTGGGGCTCAGGGACCAATCCCCTAGCATCTAAATGTCTAATGTTGATAGAATGTAGGTTATTAGTGGTAGGGAGTGTAAAAGAGATCAAGAATAGGACCGAGGGCTGAACCTGTGTAAGACAAACGGATGAGCACTCGTTTTATTATTGTCTTTACTTTTTAGTACAATGAACCGCATCACCATAGTTGGCAAGGACGTGCCAGGCATTTCATTTCTTTTCTCATTAATAAAAGTTCAAGTTATGACAGGTCTGCTGGTCCGGCTCATATCTCCGGCTTGCCACAGTTGCTACTGTTATCACCTCACACCCCTCATGAGAGTATAGTCGGATCTCTTGCCCACATTACCAAAAAAGACAAAGGAAGTATACCAGTCAGCCTGTGACGGTTTGAACTTTACGATTGGGATCACTGTTGGTTTAGTAGTGGGGGCCGAGTAGGTGGTTTGGCCACTACTCACCCCTGTACTGCTGCAGAGGATTAGTCATTTTCTCACAGTGCGAGAAGCCTGTGCTGTGCCTGCTCTGTTTGAGGGGAGCGTTCACTGCTGTTGCTTGTGTTGTGCCTGTTGTGCGTCTGTGTGAATGATGGCTGCTTCTGCTGTGCTGTGCCTACTCTCTCTCTCTCTGTGTAAGAGGGGCTTCCACTGCAGCTGCCTGTGTTGTGCACGTTGTGTGTCTGAATGATGGCTGTGGTGTAATCTGTATGAGGGAGGGTTCTGCTATGCTGTGCTGTGCCTACTCTCTCTCTCTCTCTCTCTGTGTAAGTGGAGCTTGCACTGCAGCTGCCTGTGTTGTGCCTGTTATGTCTGTGAATGATGGCTGTGTTATCTGTGTGAGGGAGGCTTCTGCTATGCTGTGCCTACTCTCTCTCTGTATAAGAGGGGCTTTCACTGCAGCTGCCTGTGTTGTGCCTGTTATGTCTGTGAATGATGGCTGTGTTATCTGTGTGAGGGAGGCTTCAGCTATGCTGTGCCTACTCTCTCTCTGTGTAAGAGGAGCTTTCACTGCTGCTGTCTGTGGTGTGCCTGTTGTGCCTGATGGCTGTGTTGTTATCTGTGTGAGGGAGGCGTCTGCTGTGCTGTGTCTACTCTCTCTGTGCAAGAGGGGCTTTCACTGCAGCTGCCTGTGCTGTATTTGTTTTGAGTGAGCGCCAAGGATCTCCGCCCTGCTGCTGCCTGTGCTCTCTGTTGGGGGTCGCCTGCCATGTCCATCCGGCAGGCGCCCCCGGGGTGCTGCTTCCTCACAGCACCAAACAGGCCCAGCGCCTGTGGGAGTTTGGGGCCTGCCATGTCCATCCGGCAGGCCCCGTGGCACTAGGGGACATCAGCGCCATCGGGGTGGGGGACACAGCCTGCCAGGCTCCTGACCATGCGGACCTCTGCCACCGTCCTGGCACGAGGGTCCCATGGCAACAGGGCCTGCAGGCCTGTGCCGCCCCGTGTAGGCCTCCGGCCTACATCAGTAAAGGAGACACGGACTCAGACCAACCTTCCACGGAGTCTGCAGCCGTTCTGTCTCACGTGCCTGCAGGATCTCCTTTTGCTAGGGGCAATACACGTGGGAGGGACACCCACAACACTCCTCCTTTTTCATTACAAACGAGAAACGTGACTAAAACATACATGCGTCCCACCTTTTACAGAACGACAAACTGCCTCTCAAGTCAAACCTTGCGGGACACCCACATACTACAATACATCACTAACACATACCTAGCTAACTCAAAATCGTTACCGACATAACCCATGCAAACTGAGATGCAACCCACACCCTGGTCCAGTGAACCACTTCCCTGCTGCAGGTGCCAGGGCCACCCGTGTTTGTTAGTCAGACCTCGGTTGTTGGTTGACCCCAGGGGAGGGGCTGGTAAGTACCTCCCCGAAACCCACGTTGGCCTGTACTCCCGACCGGATGGCATGCTGGGGAACGTTAGTGTCAGGCGACCAGGGTGTCATCTATAGCAAGCAGTTTAGGCCACTGGTAAGGCAGGCCAAGTGGCGTGTGGGACAGGGTGTGCTGCTTTCCTGATAGCACTGCTCCAGGGAATTACATTCACTTATTGATGTGGTGCTGTGCGATTGTTCACTTTTCTGCAATGAGCACTGAACGGGCATGCTGGACGTGGTGCTTACCATCCATCAGTCGGTACTGTTTTGCGCATTGGGAAGGCTGAGGTGTTGAGTTATTCTCCGATGTCTTTATTTCCACCATTTTGTTTGCTTTCTCACCAGGTGTTCGAGGGAGATACGAGCACGGTCAGAGTCAACGCACACACTGTCGCCTCCAATGGCCAGCCGACAGCCGACCCTCACAAGGTTGCTCATGATAACCTCCAACTACATCGTCGTAAACCCACTACCCGACTGCAGGAATGTATGGGCAGGGGAATGCGGTTTCTTCACTGCCGGAGTGTACAGGTTACCAGACGATGCACCCGCATGTTTGGGTAGAGAGCACCCTCTCTGTTCTCCACTGCATGATGTGGCAACCAGTGCATGCTCACGTATGTTCTGGTCCTGAGTATTATGCTGGTTTCAGGCCAGTCCCACTGTGTCCCGAGGCATTGTGATCAAACGTGAGATATGGAGCACTTTATCACTTTTCTTCGTTGCTCCGACACGGAGCCTGGTGACTGCACCGTCTGCAGGGCTCCAGCAGCCGGCCCAGAGAGGCTGCAGACATCTGGTGCCTCCGCCCCCCAGGCAGGCTGGGCAGTCACCTCCCCTGGCCTGCCAACAGACACGCAGCATCCCTCTCCCCGGGTGGAGAGTTCTTTATTAATTTGCGGCAGCACTGCCAGCACTTCCTTCCCTGGGGGCTAGCGGGTCTTCTATCCGCCCCTCCAGTCAGCCCGGGCAGCAAGTGAGCCCAAACACATTCTCCCTTTCCCGGCGGCGGGTGCCGCAGGATTTGCAGGTCGGCTACCTCCCTGGTCACATGAGCACCTACCTTGCAGAGGGCCGTGGCCAAGGAGGGTCGCCGGCAAGGGCTCCTCTCTTCCGGCGGCAGGAGCCTCTCACAGGCACTTTCCTCTGCCGGCAGCATCGGCTGCCCGATATTTTCACCACGGGGCAGCCCGAGGCGTTTTCTCCACAGGGAGGTCCTGTATCCTTGCTTGGGGCAGCGGGCGCTCCAGTTCTTTTTGGGTGACAGATGCCGCTCAGCAAGTCTCCATTGGGGTGGGGGCGGCCAACAATTCTCTACTTTGTTGCGGGCATGCTTCTGGTGGGAGAACATTCAGAAGGTGAGATTTCTTACCACCCTCCGTGGCCGCGGGGGCTCATCTCATCCCCTTAGGGGCACAGCACCCCTTCCTGCAGCAGGGTGCCAGCATGCTCTGCCCCCAGCCGCACGAGCACCCTCTTCAGAGGGCCGCGGCTAAAGCGGAGACATGCCGGGCGCATTCCCTCCCTGCGGCGATGGCCTGCGGCCACGTTGACCTTCTCTCTGGTGTCGGGAGATGCTGCATCCGAGAGGGGTTGGGCCAGGGAGGGCTGCGAGCGAGACAAAATACCCCGGCCACACAAGCACCCTCCTCAGAGGGCCACGGCCGGGAAGCCAACTGGCATTATTCCCGCATTGGCTTCTCGTTGCGTGGCGATGTATGCCACATGCTGCTTTGATATGGGTCCTGCTCCCTCGTGTGCCGCACGTCGCCTTCCTCGACTCTTTGCGGCAGAACACCACCAGGTGTGTACCCCACCGCTTACACTTGTGTTACTGATCTCTGATCTGCTCCAGGGTGGGGCACACCAGCACTCACCACTGGATAGCCCAGTCTTGCGGGGCCAGCACAGTTCTCCTCATTGCGGGATTTTTTTTTTTTTTTTTTTAGGATTGTGAACTCGAGGCTGCCTGGCAGGAGTGGTGCGCCTCATCGTCCAGTGCACACTTGTTTTTTTTTTTTTTTTTTTTTTTTTTTGTCGCAGCAGGCCCGGATTCTTGATGGGCTGCCACTGGCAAAAGTTCCCTTTTTGCAATTTTTTTTATTTTTTTTTTCAACAAAAATCGCCGCTCCTCCCACTCCACGGTGGATGTCGCTTCACGTCTCCATCGCGGGGGGGTGCGCACCTCCTTTCCCATCGCGGGCTCCGACACGCGTTCTTCTTGTGGCTGGGGGAGCGCTCGCGCGGTCGATGCCGCTTTTCCATTTTTGTGCGGCCGAGGCCGCTTCCAAGTTTCCACTACGGCTGGTGCTGCATGCACCGAGCCGCCCCATGTTGTGCGGCCTCTGGGTGGGGAGGGGCTGCTCACCCTCCTCCCCACGCGGCGGATGCCACCCTCAACGGGGGTCGGGCCGCTCACCTCCCTCCGACGGGAGGGGAGCACCAGCTCCTCGATGTGGCGGCCGACGCCGCAGGGCCATCCCGCTCCACACGGGGTGGGGGCGCAGACCCACACACCCCTCCATACAGCTGAAACCGCTCGCCACCTCGCCCAGGTGAGTGGGGGAGGGGCAGCTCCTCACCACGCTACGGGCACGCAGGGTCCTTAGACCTTCGTCGCCATTGTTGGGGGTCGCCTGCCATGTCCATCCGGCAGGCGCCCCCGGGGTGCTGCTTCCTCACAGCACCAAACAGGCCCAGCGCCTGTGGGAGTTTGGGGCCTGCCATGCCCATCCGGCAGACCCTGTGGCACTAGGGGACATCAGCGCCATCGGGGCGGGACACAGCCTGCCAGGCTCCTGACCATGCGGACCTCTGCCACCGTCCTGGCACGAGGGTCCCATGGCAACAGGGCCTGCAGGCCTGTGCCGCCCCGTGTAGGCCTCCGGCCTACATCAGTAAAGGAGACACGGACTCAGACCAACCTTCCACGGAGTCTGCAGCCGTTCTGTCTCACGTGCCTGCAGGATCTCCTTTTATTAACATGGGCCATGACACAGTCATGGCCCATCTTAAAGGGGCAATACACGTGGGAGGGACACATCCCCTTAAAGGGGCAATGCACGTAGGAGGGTCACCCACAACACTCTCCATTAGGGAGGTGTGGGCTGTGCTGTTCCTGCTCTGCGTGAGAGGAGCCGTTACTGCTGTTGCCCCTGCTCTTCCTGTATTGCGTGCAAAGGATCTCCGCCCTGCTGCTGCCTGTGCTCTCCATTAGGGAGGTGTGGGCTGTGCTGTTCCTGCTCTGCGTGAGAGGAGCTGTTACTGCTGTTGCCCCTGCTCTTCCTGTATTGCGTGCAAAGGATCTCCGCCCTGCTGCCTGTGCTCTCCATTAGGGAGGTGTGGGCTGTGCTGTTCCTGCTCTGCGTGAGAGGAGCTGTTACTGCTCTTGCCCCTGCTCTTCCTGTATTGCGTGCAAAGGATCTCCGCCCTGCTGCTGCCTGTGCTCTCCATTACGGAGGTGTGGGCTGTGCTGTTCCTGCTCTGCGTGAGAGGAGCTGTTACTGCTGTTGCCTCTGCTCTTCCTGTATTGCGTGCAAAGGATCTCCGCCCTGCTGCTGCCTGTGCTCTCCATTAGGGAGGTGTGGGCTGTGCTGTTCCTGCTCTGCGTGAGAGGAGCTGTTACTGCTCTTGCCCCTGCTCTTCCTGTATTGTGTGCAAAGGATCTCCGCCCTGCTGCTGCCTGTGCTCTCCATTAGGGAGGTGTGGGCTGTGCTGTTCCTGCTCTGCGTGAGAGGAGCTGTTACTGCTGTTGCCCCTGCTCTTCCTGTATTGCGTGCAAAGGATCTCCGCCCTGCTGCTGCCTGTGCTCTCCATTAGGGAGGTGTGGGCTGTGCTGTTCCTGCTCTGCGTGAGAGGAGCTGTTACTGCTGTTGCCCCTGCTCTTCCTGTATTGCGTTCAAAGGGTGTATGTATGCACTGCAGCTGCCTGTGCTGTACCTGCTGGGAATGCATGTGGTGGGCCGTGCCCAGGGCTTTAAGTGGGGCAAGAAATCGAGGGGGGGCCCTCATTGGGGGGCGTGGCCTAAAACGTACGCAAATCGTAAGGTATGCACATACATATATATGCATGTTATACATCTGTGTGCGTACCTTACCATGGTTTGTGTACTTTGCAAGCCATCTTTTCTAAACATAGAAATATGTATTTCTATATGTATTTCTATGTTTAGAAAAGATGGCTTGCAAAGTACACAAACCATAGTAAGGTACGCACACAGATATATAACATGCATATATATGTGTGTGTGTGCATACCTTACGGTTTGCCTACTTTTCAGGCCATTTTTTTTTTAAACATTTCGGTTTTATAAAAGATGGCTTTGAAAGTACACAATTCAAGCCATCTTTTATAAAGCTTTGACTACGGACAAAATTGTCCGTCGCAAAGCTTTATAAAAGATGGCTTGAATTGTGTACTTTTCAAGCCATCTTTCATAAACCTCGAAAAATGTCAAGGAATCCCCAGGTTCGCCGAGGGTTAAAGACGCCTCGGCGACCTGGGGAAACAAAGGGACAGTAACTGCCTCTGGTGACCCCTCGCGCGAGAGGTCACCAGAGGCAGTTACTATGATTTACAGAAGTGGCAGCAAGGCACAGCACCGCTGTGGTTGGCTGCCACTTCTGTCAGAAAGCCTGACTTCATGGCAGGCGCATCTCCCGTCGCAGCTCCCGCCGCGACGGGATAATGCATCCCGCCAATGTTGCGTGTGGTGGGACGGGGGCCCCGGCAGGGCCCCGGCTCAGTCCCACTTTTTGGAGACTGCCGGGGCCTGGCCCCGGCAGGCCCCGGCCCACTTAAAGCCCTGGCCGTGCCCTCTGATGCACTAGTGTTGTGTGTGTAAAAGCGATGCCTACATTGTTAATGCCGGTTCTGTGCTCTGTTTGCGGGAGGGAAGTGTGCGCTGTGCCTGCTCTGTATGGGAGGTGAGCTTCCATGCGGTTGCTCGTCCTGTACCTGATTTGTGTATGTGTACACTGCTGCTGGCTGTGCAGTACCTGCCCTGTTTGTGTGAGGGAAGTTTGTGCTGTGCCCAAAGGAATCAATGATGGTGTAATTACAAGTTCCTCATAGAGCACACAGGGCTTCATTATGAGTTTGGCGGTCCGGGAAATAATGGTGCCAGTTGAAACGTACCGACACCTTTTCCGGACCACTAAACTAAGAGCCTGCTGGTAGGGCCACGGAATTCCCGGCAGGCTTGACCTGCCGAGAGTTCAGGCCCCTATCGGCAAGCTTTTCCCTGAAACACCAGGTTTCCCATTCCCATGGGGAGGAGAAATAACCGTTCCGTAGCCGTTCATGATATCCCGGGGTAACTGGAATTATCAGGTGGTGGAAACGGTGTTACGGAGTTGGCAGTAGCCTGCCGCCTACCAGCGGCTTTTACCGCTGACCCCGTAATGAGGCCCATAGAAATAAACGTTTCCGTTACAATTACAATGTTCAAAGCACAGCTACAAAAAATGAATGCAATTTGGTCGTACTCAAGCTGTTGAAATGCTAAAATTATACAGACCATCTGGAAAAAGGACCTGTTAGCAACAACCACTTTGTAAAGTGTGTATGATTGGTCGCTAATATTATAAATGGAGCAACATATATAGTCTGTTAAACTGTGATAAAGGCATTTTCAAAAAAGTGTAGACTATAAACTGAATCACATCTATGGACTAACAAAATTGGCAGATAAGGTGCAGTAAGGGAAAATGATTTGCCCAAGATCACACACTTTAATTACGTGATGTAACTTTTTATTGAGAAGCCTCCCTCAACACGCGGGGTCCCTTCCCTCCCCACTCAAGTGGTTACTCAATAAACTGTTTAGATTCCTTTTTTAGCCCTATCTGAGACACACATCATGCCCCTTGGATCCCTCGCCCCGGAGCTAACAATGAACCAAGAACCAGGCCGGTGTACAGGAAATATAGTGGTATTTATTTAAATTAAAAGTAATAGAAATGATCATGAAAATGTAAAAAGTATCCGTGGTACAACACAATCAGCTTCTCTCGGCATAAATAAATCACTAAAGTGAGTTAAAAAGAACACATTAACATCTGTAAATTGCACTTCACAAAATAATTACACTGTTCAATAATATAATTTCTCCCAAACATTTGGTTTAAAACAAACGCAAGATGATTTATTGTTTTGTTTTTCAGACCGCCCCTCCCTGATTTGGTCTATGGTGGGAAGTCGACAGAAAAATCGGAACGGTTTGGGGAATTTTGGTTTTTCAGACCCCCCTTACTGAAAGGTCTGTGTTGGGGAAGCTGGATAAAAAGGTTGGACAAATTTAATAACAAAGACACCCCTCATCCTTATAGAAGTTGGGGTCAGCTGGACAACAAGGATTGCCCAAGTAAATTATGGGCTATAGTTTTCAGTGCCCACTGGGAAGTGGTCTTTGTTCATTTCTAATTTTAACAGAAAAATGCACCCTGTAGTGTTCTGCCAAATGGGGATATCTGCCAACTTCCGCCCTCTGTTAGTCTTGAACTCTCCCTTTTCCCTCCTCCTCCTCCTCCTCCTCCTCCCTCCTTTGATGACGGGATCGCCCTCAAAGAAAAGCCACAATGAAGGCCTGTTGGAGAGCCCACCTTGTGACCCCTTCTCTGAGAGGGACCAAAATAGTGGGGAAAAAGCCGGGAATGGCATAAAAAGAAAGCAGATGACTGGATCCTTGATGGAAGATGGGCTCCGCCGGTAATTTCCAAAGCACAGCAAAGTAAGTAAGCGGTGGTCAAAGACTCTGAATAAGAACAACCCAAAGGAAGCCAAAGATAGCAATTCTTACCTAGCGGAACCTAAGGTAACGGAACAGGTCTGGAGGAATGGGTCAGATCCGATCCTTTCAGTAGGGAAGAATGAAACATAGGATGAACCCGTCTCAAACTGTGAGGCAACTTGAGACGAAAAGCTACAGGGTTAATCCTAGCTGAGATGGGATAAGGACCAATGTAGCGAGGAGATAGTTTAGAGGGACGAGTCCATCGAGGCAAGTATTTAGTGGAAAGCCAAACCTTTGAGCCCACCTTCCAGTCCAGAACCTCTTGTCGATGCTTGTCGGCCTGTGATTTGTATGTACAAAGGCTGTCCGACAAACTCAGTTTGGCAGTGTTGTTAGCTTCTTGAATCTGAAACAGGGCATCTTCTACTGCAGGAAGAGCAGATTGTATGGGGGATTTGTGACATGATGGACGGGGGGTGATACCCATAGGTACAAAAAAATGGTGTACATTTGATGGCCGAATGTCTTGCATTGTTGTATGAAATGAAAATTCTGCAGTAAGTAATAAAGGTACCCAGTTGTCTTGTTCTGTGTTGATATAACTGCGAAGGGATTGCTCCGAAGTATAGTTAAACCATTCAGTTTGGCCGTTGGATTGAGGATGGTAACCTGATGACAAGGCCCTTTCTATGCCCAAATTCTGACATAGGGATTCCCAGAACCTAGAGACATATTGACTCCCCCGATCTGATGTTATCTTGTCTGGAAGCCCGTGTTCGAAAGATGTCTTTGACAAACACTTCTGCCATACCTGCGCCAGTGGGTAACCCCGGCAGGGGGGAAAAATGGGCCATCTTAGACAGAGAGTCCATGGTGACCATTATGAAGGAGCAGCCTTGAGATACCGGTAAATCCACTATGAAGTCCGAGGAGATATAGCTCCAAGGACGGTCTGGGACTGTATCCTGTTTTAATAATCCCACTGGTCTGGAGGTACTGTATTTGCTTCTGTT
The DNA here is from genome assembly GCF_040938575.1 of Ambystoma mexicanum. NCBI lineage: Eukaryota > Metazoa > Chordata > Amphibia > Caudata > Ambystomatidae > Ambystoma > Ambystoma mexicanum. Next base: position 1,234,828,983 of record NC_090926.1, on the reverse strand, counting down.
ACAGACCCCATACGAATTGACATACTGTCTCACAGTAGAGTAGATACCTGGCCAGTAGAACACCCTTTTATATCAACTCCAAAGTACCAGCTTGACCTCTATGACCGGCTGTCTTGTGATCGTGACACCACGATAAAACCTTTTGGCGACGGACCCCGGCGGGTAAGTATAAGCATTGGACATAGAACAACAGGCCATCTCGTTTAGTTAATTTTTTGTCTTGTACTTAATTGCCTTACAAGAGTATGGCGTGCTTAACCTGTTGAAGAAAGGCAGAGATGTTGCTGACAATCCTATTCCTGGGAAACAGTCTTTCGGGAGACTGAAAGGGTGGTCCTGAATTGCTGTACTTCCTAGAGAGGGCATCTGCCAAGATGTTCTGACTGCCTGGAATGTATGTGATTTGGAAATCATACTGTGCAAAGAAATGGGCCCTGCGGGCTTGGCGAGAATTGACACAATCCATAGTTCGCAGGACTTGTCAGTTTTTATGATCTGTTCTAATGGTAAATGGGTGTTCACATCCTTGTAATAAATGCCTCCATTCTTCGGAGGCTATCTTTATAGCCATAAGTTCTCTTTCTATGACTGAGTAGTTACGTTGACTATTAGTCAAAGTCTTAGATAGGTAAGCAATGGGATGTTCTTCCTGATCTTGCTTTTGTAGAGGGACTGCCCCTATGGTGGCCGCTGAGGCATCAGTCTCCAGTATAAATGGTTTCCTTTGGTCTGGTGGCGTAGAATGGGCACACTGCAGAATAGCAGTTTGAGATGCTGAAAACTGTTTTCCACATGTTCGTTCCAGTGAAATGGCAAAGAAGATTTCTTGAGAAGACTGGTAATAGGCAGCACTGCTTCAGAGAACACGGCAATAAAACGGCTGCCAAAATTGGCTAGACCCAGAAACTTTTGGATCTCTTTTACTGAGGTGGGAGCAGGCCACTGCAAAATAGCGTCTGTCTTTTTGCCGTTCATCTGACTCCCTTGAGAGGACAGGACAAACCCAAAATAGGTACTGTGTTGACTCCAAAACACACTTTTCCTTTTTTGCTAGTAACCAATGATTTTTTAGGCGATTCAGGCCCTCTTCGAGGTGTAGGAGGTGCTCCTGCATGCAAGATATCATCCAGATACACTACTACATTGAGGAACAGAAGGTCCGAAAAGATGCGGTCCATAAATCTTTGGAATACAGCTGGGGCGTTAACCAGCCCAAAAGCATCACATGATACTCAAATAAGCCGAAGGGTGTACGGAACGCCGTCTTCCACCCACCCACGGAACCAATTCTTAATAAGTGGTAGGCACTGCGTAAGTCCAGTTTGGAAAACACTGTAGATCCTTGAACAGCTTCCAGAATATCTGGAATGAGGGCCATGGGATAGCGATCACTCACGGTAACTTTGTTGAGACCCCTAAAGTCAATGCATGGTTGGAGGTCAAAGTAATCCCGTTTAGGTATAAAGAGTGGAGCTCGAGCAGGGGATTTGGATGGTCTTATAAGTCTGTTGTGCAAATTGTCATCTATGTACTTTCGCAGTACTTACTTTTCCTTTTGGGACAATGCAAACATTCTTCCAAATGTTACCAATGCATCAGATACAAGGTCTATGGAGCAATCTTTGGTCTATGGGGTGGTAATGCCAACGGAGTCTCTTCTGCAAACACTGTATCATACTCAGCCAGGAGTGTAGGAATGGAATGTATTTCTATGCTCGTATTCAGAGTACTTGTCAATGTATCAGCTTCTTGAAACTGTACGTCTTGTAAACAATTATTTTGGCAGAATAAAGATTCAAAACCCAGTTGGTTCGCAGCCCAATTTATGCGTGGGTTGTGTTTGTACAACTAGTTGATGCCCAATATAAGAGGAAAATGAGCCGCACGCATTATGTCAAATTTGATTTCTTCGGTATGTTGTTGGATGGTCAGTTGTAAAGTCTCCATGGTCTGCGTGATGAGCCCTGAAATCAGAGGCTTACCATCCTCTCCTTCCACCTTTTGGTCCTCCTTGCAGTCAATGTGGTGTAAACCCACCTTGTCCACCCATAACGTATCCACAAAATTACCAGCGGCACCACAATCAAGCAATGCTAATGCTTTTACCTGGCGTTCATCTATTTTCAAATGAACACTGAGCACCATCAGTCGAGAATCTTTGATCATGTTGTTTGGACAAATGGAGAGTGAAACACAGGGACTGGAAGAAACCCCTCAAAATCCCGTCCCTCCTAGGATCGAAGGTTGATGTTTTCCGACTGCTGAGAGGGGATCTCTGTGCAGTTCCGGATCTATTGTTTGTCTGAACCGCAGTAGGCACACAGTCCTTCATCTCTCCTTCTCTTCCTTTCCTCAGGCATAAGAGATTGCCAGGTAGCACCGATTTGCATGTGTTTGTCTGTTCGTTTGGTGGCAGGGCGACAGAGGAGGAGAGGTGCTTCCTGTGAAGGATGGGCAAAACCAGTGTTTTTCATGTCTTCTCTCTTGCATCCTAAATTCAATCTGAAGGGCAACTGCCATCAATTCTGTCAGAGATGCTGGACGTGGTGACCTTGTTAGCTCATCTTTAAGATCCTCTCGGAGACACCGTCTGAGAAGTATGAACTGAGATTGTTCCGACCATCCAGTCTCTGGAGCCAGTCGTTTGAAGGAAGAAATGTAGGTTAGGACATCCATATGCCCTTGGCCGACATCTAACAGATCTTCCCTTGCAGTAAGGGCTATTTCTGGCCTTTCAAAAGTATGTTTCAGGAGTTGAACGAATGCCCCATAATCTTGGAGCACAGGATCAGCTCCAGTGACTAGGGGGGGGTAACCCAGGCCAAGGCATTCCCTGACATGTTGGAAATCAGAAACCCCACTTTTACGTGGTCAGTAGCGTAAGTGTGTGTTCTGAAAATAAAGTATATTTTGCAGGCATCCAGAAACTCCTTAAGTCTTTTAGGGGATCCGTCAAGTTTGCACGAGGAAAGTGCCATAGGGGGCAATTCATGAGTTTGTGGTTCTCTGGCGGTTACCATCTGTTTCAATAGGTTGTTTTCAGCTTTGAGGTTTTGCATTTCCAGACTGAGATTCTGCACAGCCGATACCAGCTCTTGTAACTGTTCTGGGGTAGCCATTTGTGTTACTGGGTGTTGCAAACTTTCAACTTCCACACTCTGTTCGTCTTGAACTCTCCCTTTTCCCTCCTCCTCCTCCTCCTCACCTGGTAGATCAATGTCCATGGTAAGTGGAGATAGGGATCTTCTTGGCCAATAGTCTTTCTTATTTCTAGCTTCATGACGGGATCGCCCTCGAAGAGAAGCCACAATGAAAGCCTGTCAGATAGCCCACCTTGTTACCCCTTCCCCAAGAGGGACCAAAATAGATGAGGAAAAGCCAGGAATGGCATAAAAAACCCCACAGAAAGCAGCCGACTGGATCCTTGATGGAAAATGGGCTCTGCCGGTAATGGCCAAAGCACAGCAAAGTAAGTAAGTGGTGGTCAGAGACTTCCGAATAAGAACAAGCCAAAGAAAGAAAGTACAAAGGAAGCCAAAGAGAGCAACTCTTACCTAGCGGAACCCTTGCCTAGCGGAACCTAAGGTAAGAGCAAGGAGTGAAAGTAAGGTAGAAAGTGGGTAAACAGGAGAGGGAAGGAAAGAATGAAAATGCGGCAGCGCCAATGCAGAGATGTTCGTAAAAACCAAGGGTCACGTTGCGTTAAAGCAACAAGCAGCAGCACGGAAGAGCACAGCTGACCGAAAAGTTTGCAACGCACTGTGGGAGAGACAGGGCGTGGCTAATGAGCTCCAGGAAATGCCGGAGAAAAACAACTAGACCGCTGCTGGATGCATTACGTGATGGAATACCCACAGGCTCCTTGACTGATGCGAGGCCACATGCGCCAGGATATGCAGGGCATGACAATATATTTGGTTACATAGACTAAGGATCTACACAGTTTTGCCCTTCCACCCTCACCCACTATAAAGGCAAAGGATCCAAAGCAAGTAGACACATCCACCTTTTTTGCTTTCCAGGGCTTAGCTCTACTTACATAGCAAGCCTCTTTTTAAGGTTCAGGAAAGCCAGCTGCATCTCAGGACACTCTGGAAAGATAGGGCAGGGGTCTAGTCACTCCAATCTCAAACATGGCCTCCCGCTCTCCACCACAGGACCCAGTCAGCTTTGAGGCCTTCCTAGAGATAGCCAGTTCCACCCAGATGCTGTTACGCTCGCCTCATCTCTGCGGAGGCGTTGGGGCACGGTTGCAGCCCTCCCGGGGGTGAGGTCACTCGGGTCCGACTTTGCCCTCTGCGCTTATGTGGTGACTGGTGGTAATAGGTGATGCTGCTTGGGACTGCTCCTGTTGATTAGTTTTGGCAAGCACTCTGTCCTGCTGCTTCTGGCAGGGGTGCTTGTATGATATGGACTGAGTTCCTTCACTGGTCCCTTGCACGTGGTAGTCCAGTCCTGCTGTGACTAAGCCACTATACTTCAGGTAACTGTTCCTGTTTGCCTTTGTCCTTCCTAGTCCGTTTTTGTTGTATTGTAAAGTTTGTTGTCTTGTATTGCTGTCCGTTCCACTTTTGATGTTTGCTCTTTTGCTTTCTTCCCTTGCAGGTGATGTTGCTGGTCCGTCAGAAGCTGTGGAGCTCGAGGCGACATCCCGGAGGGAATGAGGAATAAAGCTGCAGCGGTACAGTAGCTGGTCAGTTGTTAACTAGTGGGCGCGCAGGGTTGAAATGCGACGCGGTCCTAGGACGGATGTTCTAACCTTTTCTTTCTTCTTCTTCACAGGGTCCGAGCTTGTGGATGCAGAGTGCCGTGCTGCAGCGTCAGGATCAAGATCACTGGATGTCAGGAGATGAGTCTGCAGATGAGGCAATGAAGCACCGGTTTCCTGGAGGTGAGTATGCAGGAGAACGCCTGGTTTAAAAAGGTAAGTAAACTGGTCCAAGCAGCGGTGAGCGTCACGTTGCACGCGAGTGCACAGTAACACGAAGCACCGACCTTAAGGATGGAGCAGCTTATATAGCTGAGCTTCTGAAGTCACGCCCACCAGGTTCAGCATGCCTGCCACACCCGATGAGTCAGCACATGAAGACCAGACCTAGGGAGCCACAGCCGATGAGTCAGCACATGAGGATGTTCTCTGGAATAAAGGATTTCAGCTCCTGGAAAGTTCTTGCAAAATAAAAGCACTCCTGCACTGAAATAAAGTGTTCCTGCCCACATCTCCATTGAGCCGGGCGGCGCCAAAGGCGCCAGGACCGAGTGTAGCCAGGGCCCCTGTGTTTATAGGTCCCAAAGGGACATAAGTGAGTCAAGTGACCCATTGCCCCCCATCACTAGATGGTGTGGTTTTTGTGTTCTGGGCCCTGTGGCCATGACAACACTCCCCCTCAAGGCCCCTCTCATGGGTGGTCCCCCCCCTGGCCCTCGTTTAGTGGGGTTATTGCAGTGGAACTGCCTGATTAATCGTGGAGCTCCAATCTTGGGTCCATTACCTTTCCAGTCTATCAGGTAGTATAACTTGGACCGGACCATCTTAGAGTCTAGGATCCTTTTAACTTTGTATTCTGGTTCTCCTTCAACTATTTTGGGATCCAGTGGACTATCGATCCGCATACCTGGTCTCAATGGTTTTAGGAGGGAGACATGAAACACCGGATGGATCCGCATGTGGGCCGGTAATTCTAATTTCATGGCTGCAGGGTTGATCTCAGCCTTGATAGTGTAGGGTCCCAGATATCTGGGACGGAACGACTGTGGTCCTTTCAGGGGGATGTTTTTGGATGCTAACCAAACCTTGTCTAGGTAGTTGGGAGCTTCCCTTCGTTGTCAGTCCGCAAACTGCTTCGGTTTCTCTTTGGCTCTGGCAAGATGCTCTGCTGCTTCCTTAAAAACCTGGGTGATGGTTTTGTGGAAGGTCGTTACAGCGGGCGTTTCTAATGATTCGAGTGGGTCGAAAACGGATGTCCGTGGATGTAGACCGTACACTATGTATAATGGGCTTTGTGTCTGCTAACCAAAGTATGTCCTCCAGGTATCCTCGGTTTGTTGCAGCATACACCTTATGTATTGCTCGAGGGTCTGGTTAGTCCGTTTGGTCTGCCCGTCGGTTTGGGGGTGATGGCTTGTAGATAACCGGAGGTCGATTTTGGCAATTTTACAACACTTTTTCCAAAATGCAGAGACAAACTGAGTTCCTCGGTCTGATATCAATATTGATGGGAACCAATATAGGCGGACAATCTGTTCCAAAAACACGGTAGCCAGAGTAGAAGCAGTTGGGAGACCTTTCAGGGGAATAAAGTGGGCCATTTTGGAAAACAGAGCTACGACGGCTAGGTGGTATTGTATCCGTTACAGGAGGGAAGGTCTGTTATAAAATCCATTGATAGCGTATGCCAACGTGCTGGGGGTACTTCTAAAGGACGTAGCAGACCTGCAGGACTTTGTTTTTGGGACTTTGTTGTGCACAGGTGCCACAGGTTGCGATGAACTGGACAATGTCCTTTCGCCAAGTTGGCCACCAGTAATTTTTCCTTATTTTAGCTTGGGTTTTGGCTATTCCCGGATGCCCTTTTACTAATGAATCATGATAGTTTGCGATTATTTGATTCTGTAATTTCTCACCCGGGATGTACAATCGTCCTTGGTAGGTTGTCCACGATCATATACTGGTCTCCCTTCCCTAGCCATTCCTGTTGCGCTGGTGGACTCATCAAGTGTTGCAGGTCAGATTTTAAGTTGTCTAGAGTGGTGGTTGCGGCAATCATGCCTTGGATTCGTCCTTCAGGGATGATGGCCATGGGGTCTGGTGTAGTGAATGCCTCTTCTCCCTCACTCATGCGAGACAGGGCATCCGCTTTTCCATGGCGTACTCTGGGTCTATGGGTGATGACGAAGTCATATTCTGCAAAGAAGAGAGCCCAGTGGAGTTTGCGTGATGATTGCACTTTAGCGGTCTTCAGATATTGTAGATTGCAATGATCCGTGACAACGGTGATTGTATGTCTAGCTCCAAGAAGATAATGTCTGTAGGCTTTGAACGCTGCCTTAATTGGTAGCAGTTCTTTATCAGTGATTGCATAATTCAATTCAGGGGCTGAAAACTTGTGACACCAGAATGCCACGGGATGCAACTGACCTGTTTCAGGGTCTCGTTGTGAGAGGACTGCTCCCATTGCTATGTTGGAAGCATCAGTTTCGACCACGTATGGTAGTTCTGGTCGAGGATGGCGTAGAATTGGTGCTGTGTTAATTGCTTGTTTTAGTTCCTGGAAAACTTTCTCTGCCTCCGCGGACCAATTAAATTGTTTATTTTTCCGTAGTAAAGAGGTGATTGGGTGGACGATCTGGGAGAACCCAGAATGAACCGGCGATAAAAGTTGGCGAACCCAAGTACACTCTGTACTCCCTTTATGGATTTCGATGAGGGCCAGATAAGTATAGCGTCTACCTTGCGTGTGTCCATGCGTACGCCCCGTGGTGTGAGGATAAATACGATGAATTCTACCTCCGTCTCATGAAAGAAGCATTTCTTCAATTTGGCATATAGCTGGTGTTGCCGCAGTTTCTCCAAAACTGCCCGGACATGGTTGACGTAGTCCTCCTTGGTGGTCGAATAGATAAGAATGTCATCAATATAGACAAGAGCATAGACGTCCAACAGTTCGTGGAGCATGGCATTCATGAAAAATTGGAACGCCGCCGGGGCATTACATAGTCCAAAGGGCATACCTGATATTCAATAACGCCATATTTCGTGCGAACGGCTGTCTTCCACTCGTCTCCTTTTTGACTCTTACTAGATGTTAGGCCTCTCGCAAGTCTAGTTTTGTATATATCTGAGTGTGTTTGACTTGATCCAAGAGCTCGGGGATAAGTGGTAACAGGTACTGTTTTTTTACCGTGATCTGGTTAAGTGCTCTGTAGTCAATGCAAGCTCTCAGGTCTCCCTCCTTTTTAGGCACAAAAAAGAGGGGCGAGGATGCAGGGGACTTGGACGGATGAATGAAGCCATTTGCCACATACTGATCGAAGTAGGTTTTTAGATGCTGGTTTTCCTGTTCTGTTAGGGCGTAAATCCGGCTGCAGGGAACTTGATCTCCAGGTACCAGATCAATTTGGCAGTCATACGGTCTGTGCGGAGGTAGGGTGTTCGCTTGCTCTTTTTGAAAGACATCTTGGTAATCCAGTTATTCAGGTCGCAGTGAACTGGTGAGGCCCAGTATGGTTTCTTTCTTCGATGAACCTGGGTTGGTAAGACCTTTTAATGAGAATCCCTTGTTATAACAGGTGTCGGCACAGTCTTGGGGAAAGGTCATAACTCGTTTACACCAGTCAAAGTTCTTGTAAAATAAAAGCACTCCTGCACAGTGTTCCTGCTCACATCTCTATATGGGCCTGGTGCCAAAGGCGCCAGGACTGAGTCCAGCCAGGGCCCCTGTGTTTATAGGTCCCAAAGGGACATAAGTAAGTCAAGTGACCCATTGCCCCCCCCATCACTAGATGGTGTGGTTTTTGTGTTCTGGGGCCTGTGGCCATGACAGATGCACTCTCAGAAATCTCCTCCCGTGTCTCCTTACAGCTGTCAGATGGTAGATTTCAGCAGCCTTCTTGATGGTCTGTCTCTTCTCTCTGTTCTCCTGTCTTTCTCCTTTTTCTGTCTCTCCGGGTTTGTTTGTGTGTCACTGTCCTAGTGCAATCCCCCTTACATAGCAGCAATGACATCACCACTTTTACAATCTTGGGGAAGTACCCTGCAACAATCCCTGCCACTAGGATTGGACAGTTCGCCACTCGCTCCTCCCAACCCAGCCTCCAAGTCAGGATTGGTTTAGGGGTTTGGAGCAACATATGGCAATTGCTATTTGTAATTGTCCCTTTGTTCTCCTTAAAACTTTTTGTCAAAAACTAGTTATGTATCACAACATCATAATTTCACTAGCAACTGCAATACCAAACATATTTTCTGTTTTAGCTGATCATGGAAAATTAGATAAGCCAACCACCAAATCTGTACCACGTGGCACCTTTCAGTCGTTTACATAAAAAGCACAACAGTTATGAATATGTAGGTTATTAAGCATATCCCCTCATTTTATTTCCCCCCTGCTCACCAACTCTACTGGCCATTACAGCTCTGAGAGTCACAGGTAGATGCATTTTATATCCCCAAATCGCATAGAAATTACATACAAAATGGTTATAAAAATGAAATCAATCCACATTATGGTTGCTGAGAAAAAAGGCCTAAATCATAATAGTCCTTTTAAAATAATTGTCATTGTTCATGTGGGACAAATGGCAGTTTCTGCCTCTGGCCATTTATTTTCACTGGGTCAGCCTGTGACTAGATGTTTTTATGAGTCACTCTGAAGTTGGTAGTTTGCTCTTTGAAGTTGCAGCCCCCAGTCTTCACACCTTTTAGTCATGCTCCAGCCAATGATGACTTTCCTTGAAGTCCCTGCTTTCAGAGCCAGCATGTCTGGAGAACACTGGGCTTTCGACACCTTCAGCAGCAGATTTTACTATGGGGGGTCATTAGATGGGAGATGTGCCATCCACGATGGAAGTGGGAGATTTCCTTTGTGAGGTTTTGACCACTGAAGACAAAGTGGCTCTTCAAATGTCACTGGAGTTTTGTAGGTGAAACATAATGTACATTGCTTTTGTCAACCCACACATGTTTTGTTTTTCTGACATCTTTCTGTGAACAGTGATTTTTTTTCAGTTTAATTTTGTTCAAACTGTTTATTTGCACACCGATGTGCAAGCAGTTTTTGTTTTCAATGTTTAAAAATCCTTATGCGATAGGGATCTTTGATTCCTCCTTCTTTTGTAAATAAAAATGCTGCTTGTCCATTGGTAATGACAGTTAGGCCCCTTTCCGCATGGCTCTTTAACTTTACTTGAAAAACAAAAACAAAAGCCAGGCCGTTTTTGGTTCAGTGTTTAAAATCCTGACATTCATGTGAAAGGGACTTCTGTTTGGGGCCTTTAAATGCACCCCACAGTGAAAAATCTGAGATTTGACCCCAGTCTTCAATTTGGACCCTTGACTGACCAAATCTCCTCTGTGATCTGGTTGGTCAATGAATAAAATAAACCAATCTGACAAATATATAAAGCCTTGTCGAAATACATTCCTCAAAATGCGTATTATTGAAGCTTTATGTTCCCCCACTCAGGTTTGAAGTATGCAAGAAACGGAATGCTAAGTAATGTAAGACTAATCACTCCCCTCTTTGTTCTGTAACGTAATTTTAAGGCTTAACGAAACACCACCTGCAGCTTGCAATTATGCATAATGCAAAGAAAATGTCAGGTTCCAAAAAGTGAAATTGAAACCTTTTTTGTCAATGACATCATGGAAATAAAATAGTTTTAAAAAGGGGACACGTGGTCATTTTGGGACACCATTTAAATGTCTTGAGAGAAGATGCAGATTAAGCGTGGAAGGTGTGTAGGGGCTTTCTGAACAAACCCCACTCCCCCAATCATCCAACAGTTAATATTTAATTGCCTGCCCTGTCTGGTGGTGAGTTTCGCTGCTACTGTCTATGGCATGGGTGCACAACATTCGGCCCGCGGGCCAGTTGCGGCCCGCCATGGCATTTTGTCCGGCCCGCGAGGCAAAAAGACTTTCCTAATGGAGTGCGGCCCGCAAGCAGCATTGGCCGCCCTCCATTAGGAAAGTCTTTGAAACTCTTCTCTTCCGGGCTGGACAAAACACTGGCCCTCATTGGCTCAGGGCACACGCACCACGTAGCTCCTACAAGCCATGTAGTGCGTGTGTGCTGCGCCAATGGAGGGCCAGCACTACAGCTGCCGTGGCCAGTAAGGCTTGATGCCGGAAGGCATTTCAGCCTTGCCACGCCCACGCCAGCCGTAGTGCCAGAGACCTCGCCAACGTTCCAGCTAGCCTGCCTTCCAGCACGTCCGGTAAGTGGTCTGTTTGTTTGTGTTTCTGTGTCGGGCCTGTTCTGGTGTATGTTTGTGTGTATGTTTGTGTTGTGTTGAGATGCGGGGGTGGGTGTCGGGTGTGCACGAATGTTTGTTTTTGTATGTTTGTGTTGTGTATGTTGGGATGCGGGTGTGGGGGGTGTCAGGTATGCATGAATGTTTGTTTTTGTATAATTGTGCAGTGTTTGTTGAGATGCAGGGGTGGGGGGGTGTCGGGGTGTGCATGAATGTTTGTTTTTGTTTGTTTGTGTTGTGTACGTTGAGATGCGGGGGTGGGGGGGTGTCGGGTATGCATGAATGTTTTTTTTTGTATGTTTGTGCAGTGTTTGTTGAGATGCAGGGGTGGGGGGGTTGGGGTGTGCATGAATGTTTGTTTTGGAGTATAAGTGCGGTGTATGTTGAGATGCAGGGTCTGTTTGGGTGCATGCTTGAGAGTTTGTATGCTGTGTTGGGGGGTGGGGGGTTTGGATCTGTATGGGTGCATGTTTAAGAGTGTGTGTGCTGAGTTGGGGGGTGGGGGGATTCAGGTCTGTATGGGTGCATGCTTGAGAGTTTATTTGCTGTGTTGGGGGGTGGGGGGTTTGGGTCTGTATGGGTGCATGTTTAAGAGTGTGTGTGTGCTGAGTTAGGAGTTGGGGGGGTTTGGGTCTGTATGGGTGCATGTTTGAGCATTTGTGTGCTGACTTGGGGGGTGGGGGTTCGGGTCTTTATGGGTGCATGCTTGAGTGTGTGTGCTGAGTTGGGGGTGGGGGGTTCGGGTCTTTATGGGTGCATGCTTGAGTGTGTGCTGAGTTGGGGGTGGGGGGTTCAGGTCTTTATGGGTGCATGCTTGAGTGTGTGTGCTGAGTTGGGGGGTGGGGGGTTCGGGTCTTTATGGGTGCATGCTTGAGTGTGTGCTGAGTTGGGGGATGGGGGTTCAGGTCTGTATGGGTGCATGCTTGAGTGTGTGTGCTGGGGTGGGGGGTTTGGGTCTGTATGGGTGCATGTTTGAGAGTTTGTGTGCTGAGTTGGGGGGTGGTGGGGTTCAGGTCTGTATTGGTGCATGCTTGAGTGTTTGTGTGCTGAGTTGGGGGGTGGGGGTTTGAGTCTGTATGGGTGCATGTTTGAGTGTGTGTGCTGAGTTGGGGGTGGGGGGTTCGGGTCTTTATGAGTGCATTCTTGAGTATGTGCTGAGTTGGGGGTGGGGGGTTTGGGTCTGTATGGGTGCATGTTTGAGTGTGTGTGCTGAGTTGGGGTGGGGGGGTTCAGGTCTGTATGGGTGCATGTTTGAGTGTGTGTGCTGAGTTGGGGGGCGGGGGAGTTCAGGTCTGTATGGGTGCATGCTTGAGTGTTTGTGTGCTGACTTGTGGATATCGGGTGATTGGCTCTGTATGGGTGCATGCTTGAGTGTTTGTGTGCTGTGTTGGGGGTGGGGGGTTCAGGTCTGTATGGGTATTGGTTGGGGGTGGGAGCCATAAGGCATAGTGTTTGGTTGGGGTTGAGGGACATGGGGAATAGTGTTTGCTTGAGGGGTGGGGGCCATGGGGCATAGTGTTTGGTTGGGGGTGAGGGGGCCATGGGGCATAGTGTTTGGTTGGGGGTGGGAGCCATGGGACATAGTGTTTGGTTGGGGGTGGGAACCATGGGGCATAGTGTTTGGGTGGGGGAGAGGGGGCCATGGGGCATAGTGTTTGGTTGGGGTGAGGGGGACATGGAGCATAGTGTTTGGTTGGGGGTGAGGGGGCCATGGGGCATAGTGTTTGTTTGGGGGTGGGAGCCATGGGGCATAGTGTTTGGTTGGGGGTGAGGTACATGGGGCATAGTGTTGCACTCCAAGAGTGAACCCAATAATAAAGCTAAAACAGGCACAGTTAGGAGATGTACATCCTTTGCTTTTTGAGGAAACAGGACTCAACGAAGGCCCTACTCCTCTTGGGCAACCCAAACAGCAAACTATAGCAGTCCAAAATAACGGAATGTCCAATCAAGGGTCAATAAAATATATATATACAATTTAATTAAACAGACGATATACAATAACTAAATAGAAATAAATTATAACAATGGAAAATGTGTAGTACAAAATGTACGTGTGAAATACAAATAAAAATCGTTACCCCTCAAAAACGTATTCTTTTTCCATGTGTTTAATACAAATTGGGGGTTGAAAAAGCCTCCTGCCACGCCCCGCCTACCGCCCCGCCCACATTTACTTTTCGGCCCACTATAGCCATCATGTAAGGTACTTTCGGCCCTCTGTCAAAATCAGTTGTGCACCCCTGGTCTATGGTGTACCTGCTCTGTTATGTGAATGAAGCTTGTGCTGTGTCTTGTCTGCTTGGTGTGAGCTTTCCCTGTTGCTCCTTGTGCTGTCCCTATTCGGTTTGTGTGAGTGAAGCTCGTGCTGTGTGTTTCCCGTCTACTTGGTGGGAGCTTTCCCTTTTGCTGCTGGTTTTAAAAAATAAATAACTAACTTTGTTTATTGGGTGGTTCACATCACAAGACATTCAGCAATACAGTATTGATTTGAGGTATAACGTTTAGGTCAATAACAAGCAATGTATCAGACATTAAGCAATAGGGCTCCCCCGAAGAGTGTGTAATGACTGGGGGAGGGCATTAACCGTGCAGTACATTCTGGCCTGTTGGTACATATACAAGTTGCGCCTAGTTGCAGTCCCTTGCCTATGGAGTCGATGTTGCTTCTCTTGCTTCCATGTCCGAGCCCTGAGATACAAGATAGGACACGAAGGGGCCCCAAATGTTCTTAGGCCTAGTCTGCTGACTGCACAATAGTCTGTATTCTTTGTCGGCCTTGCTAAGCCAGATCAAGTCCCTGAGCCAGGTTTGTACCCCGGGAGGGGTTGCGCCAGTCCATCTCATCAAGATACACCTCCTTGCCATTATCATACATGTTGTAAGCAATTTCTGGTTATGCTTAGGTTCCCCGCGTAACCAGCCAAACATGCAGCACAGTAAGTCACATGGTATTGCTCTCCCCAGCATAGTAGAATCAGCTTCCACCACCCCTCCCAGACTTCCCCAGCATAGTAGAATCAGCTTCCACCACCCCTCCCAGACTTCCCCAGCATAGTAGAATCAGCTTCCACCACCCCTCCCAGACCTCCCCAGCATAGTAGAATTAGCTTCCACCACCCCTCCCAGACCTCCCCAGCATATTAGAATTAGCTTCCACCACCCCTCCCAGACCTCCCCAGCATAGTAGAATCAGCTTCCACCAACCCCTCCGAGACCTCCCGTAGTTTAGGACATATCCACAACATGTTAATAAAAATCAGCAGGTTCAGTGTTGCACCGTGGCCAATTGCTCTCCCTGGTGCGGTTAATCAGATGGAGGCGGGCTGGAGCTAGGTACTCTCCGTCTAGAGTTTTGAGCAGCTGCAGTTGTGTATTAAACGCCCCACTGTGCGTACGTTCACATACCCTTGACCATTGCTTGTCTGTGAAGGGGGTTCCTGCGTCCTCTTCCCATTGACGCCTGCACCTAAGGTTTTCCCCGGGGGTTTACGCTGAATAAGCCCATACATTACAGAGATCACCCGCCTCATAGCTGGGGAGCCAATCAGGCATTGCCTCAGCGGTAGGGTCGTCAGAATGTTTCGGAACACCTGGGACCATGCTTTAAATGCCACCCGCATTCCAAGACTGCTCCACCCCCCTCCCCTCTTCGCAGAGAATTGTTCTTTTGATACAAGTATTCCCCCGGGGTACAAGTCAGCCATGTATTCAATCCCCACCCCCTTCCACTCTTGTACGTCAGCTTTATCACATGTCAGTGGAAGGCACTCTTTTTTTCCATATTTGGAGCCCCGGGCCACATGGGATATCGACTCGTAGTCGTCCCAGTACTCAGTTCCATGCATGAATTCTGCATGCAACTGGGTTGAATTTACATTTGTCCACCACCTTCCGCGTTATTAGGACCCTCTGCAGCGTAAAATGGCGCACTGAGCATCTCTCAATACGTATATGGGGATGCCTTGGCGTTCCTGGCATTCAGCAGGACGCAAAATGCAGCAGCGCAGCAAGGGAATACAACTCCATGTCCGCTGCCCCCACACTCCCAGGGGAGGACCAGGGTGTCCCAACTTACCGGCAGGGCCCGCGGGTGCCACGCTAGCCTCATCAGCTGGGTCCTCATCTCAGTAAAGAATCTGATACCCTGCCACACAGGGATATTTTGAAACAAGTAAAGGAGTTTGGGGAATACCACCATTTTGGCAATTTCTATCCGACCAAGCAGGGAGAGTGGGAGCCTACAGCACCCATCCACCCTGGATCTCAGATCCCTCAGGTACTTCATATTGTTATCCTCCACCCAGAGGTACATGATTGACTCTTGCTCCCACCTATAACCCCTCACGTCCGCCGGTAAATCATGTTCTCATTCAGTGGGAATAAAATGGATTTGATCCAGTTTATACGGAGTCCAGATGCCCGCCTAAATTCCGCGATCTCCTAGGAGAGCGGTCCTAGATTAGTCTCAGGGTCTTTGAAATACAGGATGGCGTAGATCAGTGACACCAATTCCCTAGTGCCACCCAGTGCCAACCACCTCGCTAAGTGTAGTTTACGCAGCCGTGCCGCCAATCACTCCATCCCCAGTGCAAAGAGCAGCGGCGACAGCAGCCCTGTCTAGTTCTGCGGCCTAAGGGGAAGGGTCTGGACCGTTTGCCGTCCAGGCCGGTTTGTGGATTAGCGCCAGCATACAGCAGGTGCACCGCCGATAAGAAGTACTCTGGGATGCCCACCTGCCCCAGGACCTCAAGTAGATGGCTCCACTCAACAGAATCGAACGCCTTTTTCATATCTAGCAGTGCTGCAATTGCCTGAACTTGGGGTCTATCTGGACAAGGATAGCAAAGAGTCTGCGCAGGCTCAGTGAGGTTGATCGGGGTAGCTCCAAATAATCTGTAGTTCGAGGTGGTATTTAGCACAAGATATATCACTTCCGGCTCAGCTTTCAATGATAGCTAGTAAAAATAGTCTGTTTAACCGAAGACATCTCTCATACCTAAGTTACAAATGATAGTCAATGACAGTCTTTTTAAAGGAGTAGTTTGCTGAGAAATGCTATTGACCCAATGGATAGGACATGTATTATTTGGCATATTTCGATCGATCCAGAAACATTTTCCTATGAATCTTACCTTTCATTTTCTCACATGTACAAATGCTAAACTCAGGAGTTGGAAGCCGCCATCTTGAGCTAATTTTATCCATCGCCTAAAGTTATAGTGCCCCGTGCTCCAGTAAATCATAAGACCCACTCCTAGAGCTGACATCATTAGAAGCTTACACCACTTGTCGGCAGAGTCGACAAGTGATTAGTAGCATTCAGGGTGCTAGAATGAGGCACAGAATGTATTCGGTTTTACAGCCTGGATGTGCTTGACTCTGACGCCTGTGATGCTAATCAGGATCAGCCTCGATTGGTTGGGTTTATAAGCTTTAATTTGATCACAGCAAAGTTTCATCTGTGGGAAAGTTCACTCACACATTTTATGATTTTAAAATGTTGGCCTCATAATACAAAATATATGTTAACATGATGTCTCCCATCCTTCAAATTAAATACACAAATTATAAACACAATCCATGTGCAGCAATCATTAAAGTTTGTGTTTCTATGGCAGTCTCCCATCAGCAAACCAACCAAAGCTGATCCTGCTTAGCTTTACAGGGTAGGGCAGGCAAATGATTAGTAGCATTCAAGGTGCTTGGACGAAG
This sequence comes from Ambystoma mexicanum, assembly GCF_040938575.1. Lineage (NCBI taxonomy): Eukaryota > Metazoa > Chordata > Amphibia > Caudata > Ambystomatidae > Ambystoma > Ambystoma mexicanum. The sequence continues at coordinate 1,234,812,294 of NC_090926.1, read as the reverse complement.
CACTGACCGGTGTTCCGCTTGCTAAGTAGGATCAGCCTTGGTTGGTTTGTGGATGGGAGGCAAGATGTGCACAGTCTTGTGACAAGGGGCATAAGCTTCTAATGATGTCAGCTCTCAGTTTCTGATAGTTCCTCCCCCTGACTCTCCTCACCTGGATCTTTTGTAGAGCTGACTTGAATTATTGTCTTCTGCTTTCTTCTGACTTTCTTGGTGGTCTCCCCGTCATCTTCTTAGCCTTCCTTTCCTTCTTTCGCTCATGGAGCCAGGGGCGAGCTCCATCCGAGGCCACCTTGACCGTGATGGGAAAAGCGACCTAGAGGAACCCAAAGGAGCCAGCCCCCATACAGGATAAAAAGCCTGTGCAGGCAGAAAAAAACCCTGTGTTGATGGAAGGTGCACTTGGTATTTTGAAGAGGAGGCTCGTAAGGCTGGATGGGCTAGAGAGAGAGAGAGAGAGAGAGAGAGAGAGAGAGAGAGAGAGAGAAAAATACAGCAATCCTAAAACGAGAAAAAGAGAAAAATGCAGAAGCCGGTGTGGAGGGTACAGAGTACTTCACCAGAGGGAGAGGCCGTCAGCGCCGTGAAACTTTGGAAAACGATGCAGAAGCCGGTGTAAGGATGTAGAGCAACCCCCAAAAGGGAGAGGCTGTGCAAGACCGCTCCGACAAAGCAAGAAAAAGAGGAGCTGGAATCGGCATGGCGACACCACGTAGGACAGGGAAAGGAACTAACAAGACTGGAGAGCAAAATCGCCAAACGACACGAGGAAGCAGAAAGACCATACATTTCCATGCTGGCTGTGCCAATATATGCCAGTTTTCCCATGTAAGCACCTATTCATGTTTGCTTTGTCTTAGGTAAGATTTTTCATATCAATTGACCTGTGTCAACCCCAGAACTTTGTGTTGGACTGGTAGATTATTGTTCCCTATACCTCAGTGAGTGGGAATCTTTTTCCACACTCACATTGGGCCTCATCACGACTTCGGCGGTAGGGCCGGCACTATTAGCGCGGGGGCTATTAGCGCGACCGCCATAGACCACGGCACTAATAGCGCGGGATCACGAGTTCGGCGGACTTGGAAGTCCCCATTCCCCATTGAGCCCATTCGGAAATGCCCCATTCCCCATTGGGCTCAATGGGGAAATTTCACGCTCATACCGCCGGCGGATTTCCCGCCGGCGGTATGAGCGCGAATTTTCGGCGGATTTCACACCAGCTCAGAGCTGGGTTGAAATCCGCCGAAGCCCTGATTCGGCGGACCATTAAATCCGGCGGTAATAGGGCTACCGCCGGATTTAAGGGTTACCGCCGAAGTCGTGATGAGGCCCATAGTCTTTTATTCTTTTTGTGGGTGTCATTTTTAAGACTCTCCATAGTGTCTTTTAAAAGATATGTTCTTTGACAACTTTTTGCCAATTAGTGCCTATTGTTGCTGCGTTACCCTAGTGGCTCCCCTTTTAACTTTCTTTTGCTAACCTTGTGAGAACTACTTTTGCCAAGGGTAGAAATGATCTTTGGGTCCCATTTTACATTTTATTAGGAGAGACCAGAACCCCCACCTTATGGGGAGTGCTAGGGAGATACGGAGTATCCCCTTTCTCATGTTAAATGTAACATTTGTGTTAGAAAGACAAACTTAACTTTAATGGCTGGTGGCAGTGACCCTTTTTATTAATTCGATGCACCTTTACTGCGTGCTGTTTTCACAGCCCCGGTAAAGGTACCCATGGGTGCTCATTTTACCAAAAAGGCCCGGTCTTCTTTTTTTCACTATTTTAGCGTTCCTTGTGCTTTCTTGCTCCTTCTCCTGATGTCCAGGGTGGGAAATGACTTGGTCTTCCAGCCTGACTGCGAGAATCCAGTTCAATCTGCAAGGCTGGCTGTCCTGAAAGGACTGGCAACCCCCCCAGGTTTGAATGTTGCACGGCTGTTTGATTGCCTGGGTTCCTGCATGAAGGTCTGACCCTGAAGTCTGACCACTGGAACCAAACCCGAAGTGGAAGATCAAGAAACTGCAGGTGAGAGGATTTCCAGCCACCAGAGAGCCTGCTGTGTAACCTGAGCCTGCTGTAGCCCTTCCTTCCAATCAACCTGGGGACTCTGAAAACTAAGATTCCAACCCAGAGCCTGATGAAACTCGCTAGACTCCAAATGACCTGCATTTTGAGCCATCCCACACCAGGCTGTGACCTTGCGGGGCTGCAATACCCCAATTCCCTGGGACCTCAAGCCATCGTGCGGTGCATGGTCTTCCAAATTCTGAATCGCGCTGAAACTTCGTGAGCATCCTGCTGGATTTCCAGAAGTACAATTCAGGTTTGAAAAGTCCCCTTACCTGAGTGCTGAACCTTGCAAACGGTGAGACTCCAACCAGCTATATTCTGCCTTCTCTGTGCTCCTGGAAAGGCGTCAAATCAACAGAGCTGCATCAAGCCACAAGGAAACTCTTGCCTGGAGCCATCTCCTTTGATCCCTGCTGCAAATGTCCTTCCAGAGTCCTGTCTTCCATCTTCTTGACAAAGGAATCCATCGACCAGGGTTTTGGCTGCATATCCTGAAGTCTCCCTGCTGCAACTCATCTTCTGTGCTGAGGTACTGTGTTGGCTGGGGTATTTTACCGACCATAAGTCTTTGTGATTTATATATAGCTTTGGCGTGTTTTCAGTGATTGGGAGGCCACTCATCCAGTACACCCAGGCCCACTGTGGCAAACTCCTAGGTTGTATTCTCTGAAGTCCCTGGACCCTCACCTAACTTTAAAGTGAAATACATACTTATTTGAACAGTCTTCCTCTAGAACTCTGACTTTTCCTGCAACTTAACTTCATCTCACCCTGCCTCTGAGTGAACCTCTGGGTATTAAGCGCGTTATAAATAATCTATCATATCATTTATAGAATAAGGGAAGGACTGGCTAAGAAAAGGGTTCTTGTTAGGCAGAATCCTGTGCAGTTGCCTTAGGGAGCACTACAGAAGATTTAGACTACAGGTGAGAGCAATAAATCTCCTTTGGTATCAGTCTGTACCACAAAGATTTAGTTGGTAGCTGTGGCTAAGCAGTCAGACTTATCTCAAGAGGGAGATGAGCAGTTTTCAGGGTTTACACAATAGGGTTACAGTACAATGGCACAAGGAAACACTGACCAAAGCTTTGTATTAAAAAGAATATATATATATATATATATGTATTTTACACACTTCAACACATCAATCACAGTTATTAAAGCAAGTTCAGTCAAGAAAAGTATACACAACTCCCTGGTTCAATTGTAGACAAGTTTGAGTAAGAGTGAAAACTGAGCAAAACCGCACAGTGAAAACCAAACACAAATGGCACTCTATCAATTTCTCACAAGGGAGGGAAAAAGCAAGTTATACAGGAATATACTCTTAGACACCCTAGCAACACTTCCCAATAGGTTTTTGAACAAGTTTAGGCAAGGCAGTACTTTAGCATGTAAAATACTGAGGTGAAAACCGAGCAAAATGGCACTTCACAAGTTTTAAAAGAGGGAAGGAAAAGGTGGTTATAAGAGTTAGGTGCACCAACACATTTCTAGGTGAGAAGCAATCTAGAGAAGGCAGTTGTAACAGATTTAGCCAGAGTCAATAGGCCTGTGCCAGAGTCAGTGGTACAGGGCAAAGAGCCCAGGAACAAAATGTTCTTGTAGCTGCAGTCAAGTCTTTGTTAAACAATTCGAAAAGGTGGTTGCAGAAGGTGAAAGACAATGATAGATGATAGGGGCGGCCAACCCAGCAGGTAAGTAAAGGATTAAAAACACCTTTAGCGCTACCAAACGAAAAGGGCGGCCTGGCGGAACAAAGTACCTTAAAATGTAGAAGAGGCTCTCGCGGTGGCAGTTGTTCCTGGCAGTTCCTGCAGTTCGGGGGATCCAGCAGAGGAAGAGAGACTCTCGTCGTGGAGGAAGGTTCGAGTTACTGCACTGCCCAGGGAGGAAACTAGCCGCGGTGCTGCCAAACGAAATAAAAGGCACGCTCCTTTAAATCGGGGTCGGGTGGACGGGTGCCTGGCTAGCCGGTCTCTGAGTACAGGGCACTGGCGATTCGACCAAGGCAGGTCCTGGAAGGTGATTGGCAAACTGGTTGGCCCCGCCAGCTCAAGGGAAGAAGGCTCTTGCAGATGAAGATCTTCTCTAGTCGTGTGGAGAAAAGTGGTGAGACGCTGCAGCAGGGCTTCACCGGTGGTTCAGTTGGTGCAGATGTCTTTGGCTTCTCTCCTCTTTGGCTTCTTAGTTCCAGTGGCAACGTCTTGCTCTTCCAGTCCTCAGAACCCTGCTTTTATGCAAAAAGACCCCCATTCATACATCCTAGCTGTCACTCACACAGTGGAGTGGTCATCCTGACGGGAGACCCTCCAGCCTATCAGGGCGGAGTGCAACATGGGTTGCTGAGGCAACCATGTCCAGGGGGTCTACTCCCCCTCCCACACAATGGGTCCACCCCAGACTCAGTGGCGCCGAAAGGAGGGCTTCTTGGCAGAAGCCCGCCAAAAGGACGAACAATGGATCCCCGACCTGGGTTAGGATCTTAGAGAAAGACACGAGAAAGAATTTATATAAAAGTTCGGCAAATAAACCCTACCGGAGTAAAGTTAATATAAAAATAAACCGGCGGTATGTTAGAGGCTGTCAGTAAATGTGGTAGCCTCGAACAATGGGAAAATCCCATAGGGAAATATTTGCGGTCGAATATTTTTGGTAGTAACCACTGCCACCAGCCAGAAACTTTTGAGAGAGGGACTGTACGGTACCCTCTCGAAAATGAACATAAGGGAAAAACTATTAACCCTTGCCGAGTACCTCCATAGTAAGATGGGTTGTACTGGTTTTGTTCATAAAGAGTGACTAGTAAAGTCAATGGGGACTTTACATGCCCTGGGAGACAGTAGTCAGTCCCAGGGTATGGAGTCTATGTTTGGGGGTCGCTACGACACCCCTGTGTCACTGCATGGAGGGTGCTGTGTAACACATGTGTATAAAGATGGTTCCTATGAGGGTGAGATAAACCCCATAGACATTAAATACAAAAAATAGCCTAGAACCCATATAGCAAATATGCCTAAGAGTGGGAAAAAGAGTCTCACTCTAAGCAGGAGAAAAAAACAAACCCTTCAAATCCAGCAAAGCTGCTGGGGGACTCTATATGTAAGGGAAATTAGCCATAGAATGAGAATTCTCCCTAACAGTTCTGACTTGAAAAGAAAAGCAAGCGTGCAAAATGTACTTGTAAAAGACGTTGGTTGGTAACTAACTCTGAGAGTGAACAGTTTCAAAGGTTACCACTTACCTTCAGTATGGCGGAAAATGTCTAAACCTATACATAGGGTTGATTTACTTACCTTAGAAATGTGTTGCCATTCTGAAAAGTATATGTAACATCTTTCTTTCCTTACAAACTGTTTCGCCATTCTAACAAAAGGTAGATGATTTCCCTGGTCTGTTTTAGACAGACACAAAAAGTCTTAGGTTTACACCAATACCTGGCACTTCTTGCCCACCGCACTGCCGCTCTCTGCCCCAACTTTCAGTGCTATGCGGATGACACTCAGCTCATTTTCAGGCTCCCTTCAGCCACCTCTTCTCCTTCTATCATTTCTGACTTTCTGTCCGCCATCCAGGAGTGGTGTGCTGCCAATGAGCTCTGCCTTAATGCCAGTTAGACCGAGATTCTCCTCATCGGCACACCCACTCCCTCCTTCCCTGTAGCTCTCTGGCCGGCCTCTCTTGGCCCTCTTCCTGTTCCCACCTGTGAGGCTAGAAACCTTGGTGTCATCTTCGACTCCACACTTTCCTTCTCTCCTCACATCTTTGGTGTTGCTAGGAAGTCACACTACCAGCTGAACCTCCTCAGAGGTATTCTTACTTTCCTCTCCTTTCCCCAGAAGCTCACTGTCTCCAGAGCTCTGGTTCTCTATATGCTGGACTACTGCATCAACCTCTTTCTAAATCTACCTGCATCTACTCTCTACCCTCCTCAACTCATCCAATACAGGACTGCAAGACTTGTCCTTGGCCTCAAGCCCAGGGATCGTATCTCTCCAGGACTGAAATTACTGCATTGTCTCCCAGTGGCGGCGAGGACCACGTTCAAAGCCCTCTGCTTTGTCCACAAGGCCGTCTGGGGCCTCAATACTTTCAACTCTCTCTTCGCAAATATCTTCCTTCTCGAGCTCTTCGCTCATCTGCATCCAACTCCCTCAGGGTCAGACGCTTCTCCAAGAAGCGAGTTGGTGGTAGATTTCTAACTTCTTGCAGGAGTTTCTCTCTGGAACAGCCTCCCTGCCTCTCTGAAACTTGTGGAGAACCATCTCCGGTTCCGGAAGCACCTCAAGACCTTCCTCTTTGCTTCTGTTTTCTCTCCTCCTCTCCCCTGCTGATCTCCTGACTGAATCTGATCCCGCACTGGTTACCTGGCTACCCTCTGATCTCGGGCCCAGGTCCCCAATCCCCCCAGCCCCCGCGAGTTGCACACTTGCACTGCCTCCCTGGCAGCCCTGCACTCGGGGACTGTTTCTGTATCCCTACAGCCCCTACTAGCACTTGACACCTGATGTCAGCACTTACCCTTGCACTCATCAGCTGGCTGCACATGTATTTGTTGTCTTTATTTATTTTACTGCTATCCTATATACTGCACTGCCTCCTCCCCTTTCCCCTGCACTTTTTTCCTTTCCTCCTCCCCTGCACTTGCGCAAACTCAATGTCACCTGGTCTAGTAGGATTGTTGTGTCTGTCTTCCCTCTGTTTCCCCTCCCTTGCCTCATCACGCCTTGAAGCACTTGTGTATAGGCACGTTATAAATGTCATATCATACCTGCCTTTAAGTTGCTGATAGCTCCTTTAAAAAGTGTGTAGGTTTTACTTACCTTGTGTTAGCTGTGTTCCATCCTAAAATAAGTTACAATCGTTATTGCTTATTCCGATCGGTGTTTCACTGATCTCAAAAAGCACCTGTAATAGTATATTACACTCTTAGGTTTACTCACCTAGTATAACAGTGTGTCATCACAAATGTAGTTATAAGTTTTTACTGTTCCTGGAATAAGTGTACCACTATTCTGAAAAGTATGTTGCCCAGTTGATTTACTATGGAAATTCCTTGCCGAGCGTCATGGTACAACTGCTAGGGTCTACTACCCATGTATTACTGAAAGTAAGCAGAAAGTTATCTATGGTCTTAGTCCCCTAGAAATACTGTTATGTGTTGTAGAAGAGGTCCCAAATAAAGCCTGCACTCCAGTCGCCCATTTTGGAGTACCAGGAACGTTCACATCAAAATATGTGACGTATGATGAGCAGATAAATCAGCAGAGAGCCGCAGCAGGGCTCTGCCCAGTACCTATCAGAAGAGCAACACCTATTGAAGCACCAATACCAAGAAAACTATGGACACTAAGGTATCCATTGAGGAAACCTTACCAGCAAGTGAGACGAAATGAAAATTGCCTAAGTACAGTCCCGGAAGAAACCAAAAAGGTCTTAATGGAAGACGAATGGTGACGTCACGAGGACCCGGACTGACGTACAAGTAGAAGAAATGACAACCCGAAACAAAACACCATGAATAAGGATATTGTGAACCTAAAAGGGGAGAACGGTGTTGAAATACGAAGAACCTTAAGCTTTAAACAGGATGAAGATATTCAACCAGCTAACACCTGTACATATGCTTGGAACCGCAAGAAAGCTAAGAAAACAATGCGGCTTGCAATGCTGAGTAGATGAATAATGCGGCAAGCGCCATTATACATAATCTACCTCAAAACAAAGCACAGAATTATAAGTGTAATTCCACTTGCAAAACGAAGCAGAATGGCTAAACCCCCACACTAACCCCCATCTCACGTTAGTGTGGGGGATTAGCCATTCTATGACAAGACAGGAGGCTCATATTATGCAAGTTTAAAGCCCTTGCATCCCATTAGTACAACATGGTCAATACAATAGTGACAATATAATAAAAATAATAATAGGAGAAGAAAATGTTAAATGTTTTCATTTGATCAATCAGCTGACCGCAAGAATATTGCCCGAGGCTAGGCTGCCCGAATAACTGTCTTAAAAGGCATAGCCAAATCCACTGCAAGAAAAACAACTGGAAGATGTGTCAATTCCAGCGTTCCTTACAGGCCACCAAAACCAACTGGGTAAAAAAGAGGGGGTGGGGGGACACTGAACAAAGTCTTCCTATACTAATAGGTTAAGAAAAAAAAGCATCCGAGTAATAACCTCCTCTGTTGTCCAAACAAACATTTAAAACACTTAAATTCATACCATCTTTGGGAACCTAGATAGCAAACAAAAGAAGATAAACAGCTCTCCTGGAGATGAAGATAGAAAAATACCCCTTAGGGGGTGAAAGCGTTGTAGGATCCATCCCATGCGTTAAAGGAAGATATCGTATTAGAAACAGGACATGTCACATAACTACACTTGGGAACCAAGTGGGAAAGACCAATCTTCATAAAAGGTAAAATGGGAGTAAAAGGTAATTTTATTAAAAGGTAAAATTGGGCGTAAAAGGTCCTTTTATTAATCTGTAATAGGACGACCTATCCTGAGCGGAGCCGAAAAGCAATAGACTTAACACACAATTGTCCCCAGACACATGTCTACTAAGAAAAAGTATGTCTTCAGAAACAGAATGGAAGAGAGGGGCCCCACCTGAAAAGTTAAACCTGCCAAACCGCCAAGACTGAGACCAACAGATCTCCCGAGCTCTTGAAGAAGGACACTGCTACCATGACAAAAGGAAGATATTTACAAAAACCTGACCCCCAAGGGACCGAACTTGGCAAGGAGAAAAAAGTATCTTACATCCAATCGCTACCATAAAGTGATATCTGAACCCCTTTGTAGATGTGCCAGGTGCTTGGACCTTGGTTGATAAAACCCTTAGAGGATCATAAACTAACCGAAGGAGGACCACTAAACTCCATAGTCTTACCAAAGACTCTAAACTGCACAGAACTGATCACTAACAGTTAAAATGAAGTTGCTCACCAGAAGAGGACTAACCTCTATCTTAGCCAATCTGAAGAACCTTGAAGCCCCCCAGCACCCTGTGCTGGCACCTTATTGCAAAACAATCTCCTGTGAAAACCCAAAAGGTCAACCTGCCATGCAGGTGACTAGTATAAACAAGTCAATAACTAAATATATATCCCCACCCTCTGGAGATCGCACTGACAGACACCTTCTGAGATAGATAACGTAGAGACGTTGGAACGCCTTGTGATAGAAGGTCGTAATAACATGGATGGGGGATAGTAGCACTCCAAGACCCTTCCATCCCACCAAGGGATACTGTGCCTTCCCAAAGGAGGAGAAAAACCTCCCCCACTTATCTAAGGAAATACCTTGCAACCCAGAAGAATGCTACCCTGAGGACCACACTAAAGCCCTGCTTTTCCCTTAAAATAAATACTCTTACACTTCCAACCCACCCCCTGACAGTGGAAGGGGGGGCTCCGCTTAACGTAGTGAAATACCAGGAAGTATACCAAAGGAAAGTAAACTGACGGGGGAAATGCTCAGTGAGAGTCTGCCCTATTCATGAGCCAGAACTCCTGTAAAAGGAAAAACGGAAACCATCAGGTGTTACTCCAAGAGGTGTAATAATATGATGCAATCTCCCCCAAGGATGGCGGGAAGGGGAATGAGGTGGAAAGGGACTTTGGGTTAATTATCATGCCCCGTAAATGAAAGGTTGTGAAAGAATACTGGGACCACTGTCCCTTCAAACACTGAGGTCTGAGTCTCTGTATGCATGTGAGGCTGACTGGCCACTATGGGGATCAGGGGAAGGAAAACATTTAAGCACATTGCCCATAGCAGAATAGCACTTATATAGTGCTACTAACCCTCAGGTATACGAGTGTTGCTCATCACTACTACCAACGGTGTGTGATGTGAGGTGTTCACTTATCGAACTCAGAAGGATGAAAGACTGATTTAACCCCTCCCAAATTAGGAACCTGCATCAGTAGGCTCGGCACAGATCTGAAAGCTAGCACTCTATTCGCTGCACTGTAGAAAATATATATATATATATATATAAAGAAAGAGGCTAAACAACTCTCTTGAGGGTACAGAAGCCTACTTGTACTCCTCGGGCAGAGGAGAAATTGTAACACACTGCTAGACGGATAGCTGAAAACAGGCCAAGCCTTGGCCGGAAAAACCCATGGCGCCGGCGCCAGAAAGTTATTATTTGGCAACTCGTCTCTTTGATACCAACAAGTGTTTCCAACACTCCATCCAATTTGAACATGGGTGCCCAACTTGCCTTGCAACAAAACTGAACAGATACCCCCGAGCTGACCTTGTCTCCACCAATAGTCCAAATAGTATAATGAATGTCATAATGAGACAAATAGTAAGGGAAACACGCCACCACTAAAGAGAGCCTCGAGCCCGGCAGACCTCATTAGAGGCATAACCCATCATCTTTTTCTTCCTCATGTTGAGAGAAAAATACTGCCGCTTAATCAGCACAGGGTATTGGGTGGAGCAATTGTTATCGGGGAAAACAAAACCTAAAGAAAGGACTGAGTTGTCCTGAAACTAACTAAGGTAAAGGGCGACAGAATTTTAATTAAAAGACGAAGGTTAACACCAGAGTGATGGCTAGAGAGGAAGGTACAACCCCCCACATGGGTCTGTTTACAACTACCTCCCACACTCTTTTCTTTAAAGTACTTAATAAATAAAATAATATAAAATAATATCAAATATCCAGGAAGCGGGGTTACGCCCTCCCAGGGGTCCGAACCCCTGCATTATAGAAGCTGTAACCTACCGAGCTATCCGGGCTACTGACAATTCTGAAAACGCAAATGTGTTCCAGGCATCACTTAAGCATATTGTTTAGCAAAAGAGTACACTGAGCAAGTGTACCTCCACTGCTCACCCTAGCAGGGTGTGGAACCAGCAGTACATGAGGGGTTCACCTCGAAGAACACCGGCAAAGCCTGCCACTGATCAGGTTATGGCGCACATGCAGTGAAGGTAAACACCAATGCCATATGCAGCACCTAAAGCTGCCGACCTTAAGGGAGGAATACACTGAGCAAGTGCACCTCAAACTGCTCACCCGAGCAGGGTGTGGAACCAGCAGTACACGAGGGGTTCACTTCGCAGAAGAACACAGGCAAGCCTGATACCAAGCAGATTCTTTTTATGGCACAGCTACCTTGAAGGTAATCACCCATGCCATATGCCGCACACAAACAAAGTTGCCCACTTTAAGCGAGGAATACACTGAGCAAGTGTACCTCAAACTGCTCACCCTACCAGGGTGTGGCATCTAGCAACCCACGAGGGGCCACCTCACACTAGAACACAGGCAAAACCTGCCACCGAACAAGTTATGGCCACTTACAACCATATGCAGCACCTAAACAAACTGCTGACTTTAAGGGAGGAAACACTGAGCAAGTGCACCTCAACTGCTCACCCTAGCAGGGTGTGGCAACCAGCAGTACACGAGGGAGAACCTCGCAGTAGAACCCAGGCAAAGCCTGAAACCGAGCAGGTTAAGACACACCTATAGTGAAGGACAAATCAATGTCATGAACAGCGCCTAACATAAAGCTGCAGACTGGCAGTGCAACAAACTCTCAAACAGGCGGGTCCTCCCAAACATAGACTTAAAAAATATCAACTAAAATAACAAACTAAAAATATATATATATACACCTACACTTATGTGCACAGTGGACATGGCGGGAAGTGCACCCAGGTCTTCCTGCATGGAAAACATGTAGCTGCACCATTGAGCTTTCCTGCTTCTAGCTGAAGCAGAAGCTTTAAATATGCTTCAAAACAAGCAAGACCCACCGCGCAGTGTTACAGTCCAACACATTATATATATATATACATACACACACACAAATACTGTGATATTTCAAAATCATTACATGTACTCGGACTCAAATACAGGTAAACAAAACTCCTACCTCTCTCTTCTTTGGGATCGATGGTTCGGTAACCTTCTGGAGTAGTGGGAAAATACCTAGAAACCCCTCCACCATCCGACTTCGGAGAGTCCGACAGTGGTGGAGCCTCCAGGGAAAAACCCCTTATGGGGAAAAAACCCTGTGAAGGGCTGCTAGAGAGAGTAGTTTCCTGAAGACTGCTCCCTGAAGGTGTTTCTGGTGGAGAATAATCAGCTCCTTCGATTGAACTTCCCAATCTCCTCCAAGCTCTATAAGTGCTAGGCGCAAGTAGACACAGAGAGGAATTAATGACACGAAGCATAGATGTTACAGACCCAAAGAGAGGATAAAAGGCTTACCCTAGGAACACCTAAATCAGGCCCGGAAGACCGGAGGGTTAAGTTCCTGGATGGCAGTTTTGGAGAAAACAGGGGGAATAGTTGCAAAGTCTAACAAAGTGTAAAGAAAATTAGACTTAGTCTTTCCCCTCCCAATCCTGATTTTGTTAACTGAGAAGGAAAGTAACTTAGCTTACCTCCTGAAGGAGAGACTGACCCCCTGCTAGTACTGGGAAGAAGTAGGCAACGTAATGGCCCGTGTAAAGAGATGAAGGAATCCTAAAGAAAGGAGATTGTGATGAATGGAAAAATCCTGGGTAAAGCAAAGGAAATGTCACTGAAGGAAATCTGACTTCTATATCAAAGATCGTACCAAGACCTGCGTCCTAGAATCCTTGGAAGAAGGATCGTCTTGTAAAGACAGGGACTCCTCGGATTCCACGGAAAGCAGAGAAGAAGGCGGAGGATCTAAGCCGCGATCGGATGATTGCCTAAAGCGAACGGTAAGGGAGTTTCAATAATAAGTAGGAGCAGAGAAACAGACACAGGATAACCACTTAGCTGTACGAGGAAAGAAGGAGAAAGGCTGCAGGTACGAGTGCATACTTACGTCTGCGAGGCGCGGCTGGACTCTGGAAAGAGAGTAGCAACGCGCCGATGTGCAGGTGCTGGATACGGAAGTACGGCTCGCCAGTCTGGGGGCGTGGCTACAGCCTCTTCCTCATGTGGCCCATCGGCTATACCGTAACTTGCCGCAATGGGATTCTCCATGTTGGATGAGTAAAATGGACGCCGTACATCTCGTCCGTTGTCCCAAGGTTCGTGTATTCCACGGACCATCACAGTATGCCCCCTTTTAGGGGTGTTCCCCCCCGGTTTGTCCGGATGTTTCAGATAGAACTGTCTTACCAGTTTGGAAGCATGTACTACAGCCTCGGATTCCCAAGTCCTGTCGGCGGGAGTGTAACCCTTCCAATCTACTAAGTATTGTAACTTTCCGTGATGGTAACGAGAGTCACAGATACCAGAAACTTCATATTCCGGACTGGTAGATGATGAAATGGAAGAACTCCGTTGGTCAGGCTTAAATTGGGATATATGAAAAACTGGATGGATGCGAGACCAGGTCTTGGGTAATCGGAGTTTGAAGGCAGCTGCTCCAATCTTTCCCAAAACTCTAAAGGGACCCATGTATCTTGGAGAGAGTTTCGATGGTCATAAATGACGAGGCAGAAAGCGAGAAGGCAGCCATACCCAGTCTCCCGGGTTCAGGATTGGAGCCGGGGTTCGATGCCGATCTGCCAACTTCTTCACCCTCAGCTGGGAGTCTTTGAGTGCCTTTTCAGCGGATTGATGTCCCTGACAAATCTGTTGCATTAGAGGGATCACATCTGGGAATTTGCTATCTGTTAGTCCAGTCTTGGGAAAGGTTGTAGGATGGAAACCATAAGTACAAATAAATGGTGAGGCGTTGATTGTAGAGTGATGGGAGTTATTATATGCAAATTCTGCCATAGGTAATAACTCCAACTAGTTGTCTTGGGCCGTGGAAATATAACTCTGCAGATATCCTCCAAGTGTTTGATTTAGTCTTTCCGTTTGGCCATTAGTTTGAGGGTGAAACCCGGAGCTCAATGCTCGTGTTATCCCCAAGATCTTACAGATTTGTTTCCAGTACCGAGAAGTGTACTGAGAGCCTCTGTCTGAAATTATAGTTTCTGGAAGCCAATGGAGCGTAAAAATTCGGGTGATAAAAGTCCGAGCCATTTGAGCGGCCGTGGGAAGACTCCGGAAAGGCTCAAAATGTGCCAATTTTGTGAAGGTGTCAATGGTTACCATTATCGTGGTGTGACCTCCAGATGGAGGGAGATCTACCACAAAGTCTGTAGAAATGATCTGCCAGGGTCTTGTCGGTATCGGCATCTGTACTAAACTCCCGTAAGGAAAGTGTTTAGGTCTTTTTGTCTGAAGACAAACGGGCCAGGATTGGATGTATTGTCGTATGTCTTCTCTCCAGTATGGCCACCAAAAATGACGGGAAATTAATTCTCGTGTGGTTGAGACACCTCGATGTCCTGCTGTCTTTACATTGTGACTCATCCTCAATACCTCCTTTTGTAGACTCTTAGTAGGTAAGTATATCTGCTGATCATGGAAATAGATTCCATCCTTCTTTGTCAAGGACTTTTGTTGGGACTTTGAAAGTTTGTCTAGTCTGACTCTTCCTGATTGAAGTTTCAGGTGCTCCAGAAAATCTGATGGTTTCGTCAATTTTGCTGCCAGATATGGAAAAATGGGTTCAGATCTAAAAGGTTCAGGAGGAGAGTGATCCTTCCGGGATAATGCATCTGCCTGCAAGTTGTATTTTCCTGGGATAAACGAAAAGGTAATCTGAAAGGGGGAAAAGAAATGAGCCCACCTCGCTTGTCTGCTATTACAAGTTTGAGCATATTGGAGAATTCTGAGGTTATGATGATCGGTTCTAACTTCCACAGGGTAACGTGCTCCCAGCAGTAGGTGTCTCCATTCCTCAAATGCCCGTTTTATCACCAACAATTCTTTTTCCAGCACCGTATAATTCAGCTCAGAAGGTGCAAGGGTCTTTGATAGATATGCGATAGGACGTTCCTGACTCTGATCATCTTTTTGTAGTAATACCGCTCCCAAGGCAAATTGGGATGCATCTGTCTCCAAGAGGAAAGGACGTGATTGGTCTGGATTCATCAATATAGGTGCAGTGGTAAATCTGTTTTTTAATTCATCAAAGGCTTTTTGAGTCTGTTCGGTCCACAAGAATGTCACTCCCTTCTTGAGCAAGTTCGTTAAAGGTTGTGTCAGGGCGGAAAAATTAGGAATAAACCTTCGGTAGAAGTTTGAAAACCCGACAAATCTTTGTATATCTTTGCATGACACCGGAGTAGGCCAATCTTTCACGGCCAAAACCTTTTCAGGGTCCGAGCAATTCCTTGGGCTGATAGAATGTACCCTAAATAGGTCACCGTGTGTTGATGAAACGAACACTTCTCCAGATTGCAGAAAAGATGGTTATGGCTAAGCCTCTTGAGTACTTCTCTTACCTGGGATTCATGCTCGATGACAGTCTTAGAGAATACCAGAATATCGTCGAAGTAGACGATGACGGAATGTAAAAGTAGGTCTGCAAACATATGGTCCACGAATCTCTGGAATACGGCGGGGGCATTGGATAGCCCAAAAGGCATTACCTGATATTGAAAATGCCCGAATGGGGTCCTAAAAGCCGTCTTCCATTCGTCTCCGTGTCTTATTCTAATCAGATGATAAGCGCCTTTTAGATCCAGTTTTGTGTAGACTGTGGCTCCTTTGACTGCCTCAAGAATATCCGGAATTAATGGCATGGGATATTTATCAGGAATGGTTATTTTGTTTAATCCCCTGTAATCGATACAGGGCCTAAACTCGTGGGTATTCTTCTTAGGAATAAAAAATAGCAATGCCACTGCTGGGGACGTGGACTCGGTAATCAATCCATTCTTTAGGTTAGTGTGTAAATATTCCCGCAGAACCTCTTCCTCGAGAGCGGAAAGAATGTACATTCTCCCAAATGGCAGTGGTTGTTGGGGTACTAACTCAATGGTGCAGTCATCTCTTCTGTGAGGCGGTAACTGAGAATATTCCGACGTGGAAAAGACCTCTGCAAATTGATTGTATATGGTGGGAAGTCCGGATATGCAATTAAGGATAGTTGTTGTTTTAGGATCTTTCAGAGTAGTACAAGATTTGGTCAGGGGGAGTCCCTTCTCCTTAATACAATGAGCCAGACAAAACTCTGAGCCTAGGAAGAAAGACCCGGCAGACCAATTGATGAAAGGGTTGTGCCTACGTAACCAAGGTAACCCTAAAATGACGGGATAGTGAGCGGCTCTGATGATGTCCATTGAAATAATTTCGTGATGGTTTGCTATGGACATGATCAGTGACACGGTTTGACCGATTATGGGGCCTGAAATAAGAGGACTCCCATCCACACTTTCGACCGGTATGGCTTCTAGCTTATTAGATCGTGGAAGATTATTCTGGGTGGCCCATAGATCATCAATAAAATTGCCCGCAGCTCCGCAATCAACCAGAGCGGAAACTTCAAGGCCATTCTGATTCCCGAAACTTAGAGTGACTTGAAGAACCATCATGAATGAATGAGAAGTCCCTGTACACATGGAATTCTGTATCTTGTTTGAGGAACCATTTGAGGTAGTGGGTTCTCGAACCGTGGTTCCTCCTATGGTCGGGCGTTGGCGTTTCCCGACCTTCTTGGAGGAGCGATGGGACATTCCTGAACTGAATGGGTATTCGCCCCACAATACATACACAGACCCTGGGTTCTAATCCTCGACCTTTCGTCTGAAGATAATGGACCCCTAGCAGTGGTACCCAATTGCATGGGCTCTTCTGAGGTGCTGGCTGTATTGGATGAGGAGGCTGGAGTAAAGGGGCATTGGGTTCTTCCCTTTCTTCGCTCACTGATCCGTTCTTTGAGACGGTAATCAATCTGCATCACCAATGCAATAAATTCAGACAATGATGCGGGTCTGGGTATCCGCAATACTTCATCTTTCAATTCTTCGGACAGTCCTCTTCGAAACAGTGTGACCTGTGCATCGTCTGACCAGGTAGTTTCACTAGCCATCTGCTTGAATTTGGTGATGTATGCTAAAATGTCTAGATTTCCTTGTCTCAGATCTAATAGATGTTCTTGGGACGCGACCCGTATCTCTTGTCGCCCGAACATCGTTCTTATGCTATTGCAAAAGGCTGTGTGTGAATCCAAGATCGGATTATTGGAGGTGACCAATGGGGTTGCCCAAGCCAATGCAGGATCGGTCATCTGGGAAATCATGTAACCAACGCGGTCTCTATCTGCGTGAAAATAGGCACCCTTGAATGCAAATAGAATGGTACAGGCGTCGAAGAACTCTTTGACTTTATGTGGATTTCCGTCAAACTGACCTCCCGACAGAGGCCCAGGAGGCACCTCCGAACAGTGGGGGGATCGGTTTGTTATGGCTTGTTGGGCAGCTGCTAGCTGAGCTGTCTGCTGTTGGTTTTGCTGTGCAGCCTGCTGTTGGTTCTGTAGTAACATGGCATTTTCCTGTTTAAGGGTTTGAACCTCGGATGTAAGTGACTGAACTACCGCTATCAATTGCTGTATTTGTTGGTCCATTTCAGAATCAATGAGTTTTCTGAAACCGTATTCGAGTTTGAGTACTGTTCTCGTTCCTATCTTTTTTTAGGCGTTGCTAACTGTGATATTTCAAAATCATTACATGTACTCAGACTCAAATACAGGTAAACAAAACTCCTCCCTCTCTCTTCTTTGGGATCGATGGTTCGGTAACCTTCTGGAGTAGTGGGAAAATACCTAGAAACCCCTCCACCATTCGATTTCGGAGAGTCCGACAGTGGTGGAGCCTCCAGGGAAAAAACCCTGTGAAGGGCTGCTAGAGAGCATAGTTTCCTGAAGACTGCTCCCTGAAGGTGTTTCTGGTGGAGAATAATCAGCTCCTTCGGTTGAACTTCCCAATCTCCGCCAAGCTCTATAAGTGCGAGGCGCAAGTAGACACAGAGAGGAATTAATGACACGAAGGATAGATGTTACAGACCCAAAGAGAGGATAAAAGGCTTACCCTAGGAACACCCAAATCAGGCCCGGAAGACCAGAGGGTTAAGTTCCTGGATGGCAGTTTTGGAGAAAACAGGGGGAATAGTTGCAAAGCCTAACAAAGTGTAAAGAAAATTAGACTTAGTCTTTCCCCTCCCAATCCTGATCTTGTTAATTGAGAAGGAAAGTAACTTAGCTTACCTCCTGAAGGAGAGACTGACCCCCTGCTAGTACTGGAAAGAAGTAGGCAACGTAATGGCCCGTGTAAAGAGATGAAGGAATCCTAAAGAAAGGAGATTGTGATGGAAATGGACGCCGTACATCTCGTCCGTTGTCCCAAGGTTCGTGTATTCCACGAACCATCACAAATACACATATCCACAATATATATATAAATAAATATAATAGGAAATGGAAGAAAAATTGAAATTGATATTTTCAACACTTGCCGGAGTAATGGCTCAAACACCCAACCTTTCAGGTACAGGGCACAACACATACATACTCTGCTACAGAAACAGGCTTCTTAACTTAGAATCATGGAGCCCCTTGCGTGCCGGGTCTGAAGCCGACGCTTCCATCCGACCGGCGCGCAACGGGACATAGAGGACGTGACACCCATACCGAAAATAAAGAAAGAAAAGGAAACACAGCGCTCGCACACGGGCTGTAGAGGGCGGCAATGCCCCACTTGAAAATAAGTATTATCGCTCTTGCACGCGCCAGGTCTTGAATAGAAGATACTGACAGACCGGCGCGCCTCAAGAAATAGAGGGCGGCAACGCCCAAACTTAAAAATAATAATAATAATAATAATAAGCTTTACAGCTCTCGCGCGCGCCGGGTCTTGAGCAGAAGCCTCTGACAGACCGGTGCACGTCGAGATATAGAGGGCGGTAACGGCCAAACTGGAAAATAACCTGTACAGCTCAAAAGTGAAAAGAAGCATAATAAATGAACCAAGGTCTTATATTCTTCCATAGTTATACAAACACTTCATTAGAAATAAGTAACGGCCGCACACGACCTGCCAACACAATGTCACCAAAGCAGAACATTTTCCCTTTTAAAATGAAAAGTATCCAAACATACCAAATATATATAATACATTTGTTTAATTTAAGGCTGACTAACAAGCAAGGCACAATGAAATTAGGAGTGACTTAGCTGTGGTGTCAGCAGCAAAGAAAGAGGAGTTGGGTTTAGATTAATGGACTTATATAAGGAAGGGTCCCTGCTCATTGGTCTCCTGCAGGGCATGACCTGTCCTCCATGGTGGATTGGGGAGCTCCCTTACATTGACATTGAACTCTATTTAGTTCTGTTCTTTACAACTTTTTTGTTTGTAAAAGTTTTTTATTTGCTGCTGTGATTTCAGAGTAAAGATTGTAATGCAGAATATGAGCCTCCTGTCTTGTCATAGAATCAACCCAGGTTACTAAAGGCGAATGAGCAGAGATTCATATTCTAGCAAAATGAGAAGAGACGGCTAAATCGTAACTCGGCAGATGCAACTCGTGCCAGGAGAGCCAAGGTCATACCAATAGAAGGAACGAACAGTAGCTACATATAATTGAAACTTAAGAACAGAATATCCTGTCTCTGTAAGGTCAAATGCACAAATTAAGAGAAACTAGACAAATTCACGGTGTGGGAAGCACGTGTCCATCCGAGCGAGGAGAAGCACGAGTTCACACCTACGCTTGGCATCCACCCAGGCAGAGATATCGGAACTTTCCCAGATAGAAGATGCAGTTTCAAGGCCAAACACAGTAAAATAAATGACACATAGTTGCTGAAGTGATGATTGATTGTACCCTTAATTGGAGAAAGGTTGGGTAACAAGGGAGCACCCTACACCTGGCTGACCATTCTGCGTGCTGCTAAGCAAAGTGGAAATGTATGCATGGGGTTGGTACCAACCCAATCACAATGGACCAAATATTCTAGGGTCCTTTATGGGACATCGTACTTTTAGTGACATCTACAATGGTCATCTTTGAAGGAAGGGCTTAGACGCCCACCTGACAGTATTTACCCAATCCTCTCACTCCGTTACCATATACAGATATAGTACCTATATTAAAGTTACCTTTTCCTAAACAATAGAAATGCATATTAACTTTTGAGTGTTATGCGTCAATTATGACAAGTTTCCAGTATAAATGCTATGATTTTTATGAAGTTCATTGGAGTTGAAGCGAGAAGGACGATCACATCACTGCTGATTTCCAGGACTCCCCGTTTTTTGTACTTGTCATTAAACAGACTCCCTTTGCCAAACCATTGAGTTGTCCTTATTGATTGGTGTTGGAGTAATACATCCGCACTCCCATCCATCTCAAGGGTGCAGCTTTCTCGTCTTAAAGTACTTTCGGACCAAACCTCGGCTCTATGGGCCGGCCAGGGGTCTCTGGATTACAGTGTTCTAAATGAGGTCTGTGCTTTGATCTGTGTATTTAAACCATCGTGTTGTGTTTTTATAATGTGTTTATATGCTTTATGATAGTACTTAGCTACCCAAGAATCTCTTGGTCTGCTTGTATATAAAATCAACTATTTTTACAATGCATAGTGCGTCAGTGTTTCTTTGGACCATATGTATAATACAATTTCTTTGTACTGCTTCTACAGCCATCTCTCCCTCCTAAGATAAGCCTGGCTGCTCTTTCTATGCTACCCTGAATGCAAGTGGTACAGCCTTATACTAAGAATGGAGTCTTGTACTGTCTCAGTTGAATGGTTTTGATGAAGTCAATGGTAGGGCTTAAAAAAAGCTGTCACAACACTGCGCATAATGCCATTTATGATACTATAAGGAAACATATCCACGTGCGTTCTGCCAAAATATGCCGGTATACCCATGTAAGAACATACTCGTTGGCTTTACCATTGAAAATGCCCTGCCACAGTATGAAAAAATGTCCAAACTGGCTGCATCAAAATGCTAGTGTAGCCATATAACCCGTATCATGATTGCTTTATCAAAGATTCCCAATACAAAATGTCCTGCCACAGTAAGAAATAGCTATACTGGCTGCACCAAAAGGCCAGTCTAGCCACCTAATAACATGCATAATGCTTACTTTGTCGAAGATGCCCAATACAAAATGTCATGCCACTGTAAGAAATGGCTAGACTGGGTGCATTAGAATGCCAGTTTAGCTACATAATACGTATCGTAGATGCTCAGTAAAAAATGACATGTATTCCTTTGGGGTCCCACAGTGTCCCATGCACACCCACACAGAAGGTGCACACACAGAATGTGATTGTGTGCATGCAAGGTGCTGGGGGGGCTCAAGCAGCAGGCATGGTATTGCCTTCCCCCTGGGCCTTCCCAGTGTCTCACACAGGTACCTGATTTTGGCTGATACACAACCCACCTCCTGTCAAAATCAGCTCCATGTCCCAGTACAAACATGCATGCACAAATCCACACAACCTTCACACGCAGCATGCACTCGCTCATTCACATGCACACCCATCATCATACACTCACTCATTACACACAAGCATACACATTTAAATCAGCATACCTTCCGCCCCAGTCCTGATATTTTCTCGCAGCGCTCCAGCTTCTCCCTCCTGTGGAACAGCCTCCCTCTCCCTCTGCGTCTTGAGCAAGAACTCCTCAAGCCTCAAGACCTTTCTCTTTACCGCCTCTTTCTCCTCCTCTCTCCCCTGCTAATCTTACAGCAGCGTGACTGTTGTGCGGGGCCCTTATGTGTCCTCGTGCCTTGACATCCCACATTTCTCATCCCAGCGGCTGTCTTCTGCTGCAATTACATGGGTGGTTGCACTGACGCTCGCCTCCTCTTAGCACTTATTCTGAGCACTTGTACATGAGCCTCAAAGCACATTATCCCTCACCCCTCCCCCTGTGCACTTGCACGTTCTGAACACTCACAAGGCATAGTAGGTTTGTCTCCCCTTCCCTTTATTCCCATTACTTGTTTATACTATTAATGCAATGTTTATCCTTGCTGTAATTTCATGGTCCACCCTCCCCTGTCTCCACCCTATTGCCCTGTGGGCGCTTTGAAACAGTTTTGCTAATTGAATAAGCGCCTAACAAGTGACCAATAAATAAATAACTTGAACAGGAACCAGGAAGCAAAGAGCTCTTCCTGGTTCATAGACATGCACCCAAGAGCCAGAGTGCTGATCACAAAGTGGCCCATTCCGTTTGTATGTGCCAGAAGGCACAGGAGCATCTCCGTTGCACATCAGCCAGCATCCCGAATGGGCCATGCAAAGTTGGGGAAGCAAAACGCCCCCAGCTTCGCATGGCTCATTGGATATGCGAGGCTGGGGAACAGAACTGTCAAACGAAAAACTCGTTTTCCTTTAACAGTTCTAGCCAGAAGAGGATCGCTCAGTATTCACACTGGCTGGCTCCTTGTGCAGGGGTGGTGATTGGCTGACGCCCCCACACTCATTATGGAGAAGCCACCACTTGTACACCGTCAGTGAATCTAGGCACAGGGTCAGGGTGCCTGGAGATGAAATACTGTTGATTTTGAAGTCATGTGCATAAACTGCACGGTTAATGAAGCAATTTTGAACACATTAAGAGATCCATAGACCTGCCCTACAGTAGAAGGCTACCCAGATAGCTCAGCAGGTTCAGTGACTGTTGCTAAGATGTTATATATTTAAAACGGTCTGTAAACTGTATGACTTTTTGTAACTCCTTATAAAAAAAACAAGTACTATAAACTTTGATCGGCCAGGGGATGTGTTGGGCTGGCAGCTTGTTTATATTCAGAGCGAGAGTGAGGGAATTTCTGCCCCCATAGGGAAAATCCAAAGCTGGCACCCATGAACCCACAATCTAATTTCCTAATAGCTGCCGCCAGCACAATAGAAGCATTTGTGATTAAGCAGTTCAACATAAAACACAAAGGGGCACACAAATTATATGTGTTGTATTCCGACGAAAAAAGAAACACGTTTAAAGAAAAACTAGTGAAAGTAAGCTTAAGGAGCATGTTTCAGTTTGTACATTTCTTTTTTGTTTTTGTCTAGACACACGTAAGCTGCCCATTTAGAAAACAAGTGTGCCCAGCATGTAGGTAACAGTGATGGCCCCAGTCCAGTGATAGTCATGGCCCATTGATTCCCGTGGTGTCTCCTTCAGGCCAGAAGAAAGAAACGGGCCGGTGAAATGGGCCTGCAAACGCGAGAATGACAGCTGAGAGAAGGCTCATTGTCAGAGAGGAGGGTGGGGTGCCAATAAGGGGGGGTTGCCCCCCCATACACCCTCCAGGGACGCCTATGGTCTGTTCCTGCGAGGGAAGCATGCGCAGTTCGTGACCCTGCCCAGTCTGTGAGGCGAGAAGTCACTGCTGTTGCCTGTGCTTGTTATTTGTGCGTGTAAAATAAACCCCTTGCTGCAGTACTCGCGGTTACGGCGGGTTACACAGTGCCAGGAGGAGGCAGACCCCCTATGCCCGTGCCACGTGGAGTTGTTGGCTCCTCTCCGCAGCTTGGTACCCGGCCTGCCCGTTATCTCCCCTCTAGCCTCTGCTGTGCACGGCTCTGCAGCTCTGCTATCTGGCCCTGTGCACGGGGCTTTCTGCCTCTGGGTAGTTGGATAAGCACCGCCTGCCTGGGCCCGTGCTCAGCCAAAAGCCCGACCCCCTCCCCCAGGCCTGCCTTCCTTTCCTTCAAAGGAACCGGCCCACGGTTATGGACCTCCTACGTGCGGTGGCGGGTGCCACGCGAAGACCCACAACTCAGCCAATCCCCAGGGGGCTTCCAGGCACTAAGCCCAGTGTTCGTGGCCCTATTACCGGTCTGGGTGGATAGCTCAGGAGGTAAAGCGCTCATCGGACATGGGGCCCGGCTGCACTTCCAAAATCCCACGGCAGAGTTAACCCAGCCCTTCCTCCTCCCAGGGGATAATAATACAGATACACTCACTACCAACAGATCGGATGATAATAGCAGCTATTTCAGCGCTTAGAAGCGTGTGCATCCAGCATGGAGCGCTGTATAAGAACACGGATTTTTGTTATACTCCGAAGGTGGCAGTATAGTCAAGGGCCTAATAAGGGGAGCAAAGGGGAAGGGCGGGGGTGGGACAGGCGCTACCCCCTGGAATGTGAAGGTCGTAATGTATGGATTTAATGCGTTCATATAGCGCATCGTTCCCCCGGGTTCTTTCGGCGCTATTCTTTTCCTGGACTAGGAGGACACCTGTTCTTCAGAGGCCTCGGGGAAAGCTGGAGAAAGGGCTGGTGTGCGAGATGAGCGCCATCACACAGGGCGACTAGATGGCCCGGGTTTGCCACGACCACCCCCGGACATTGGACCATCTGCCCCCTGTCTCGACAGTCTTTTTTAATATAAGGATTAGATGGAGAGAAGAGGAGAGGCGACGGGCAATGTGGAAAGACTTCATAGATGCTGATCACATGGACCCCCAGCAGGCAGTGGGAGGGTGCACGCACCAGTAGAACTGACCACATGTATGATAGTTCACATGGGCCAACATGCAGTCTGAAATGGGGCTCATTCCTCTGCCCAGGGAGGGAATACAGGCACCAGGGGACTTTAGAATGTACCCCTCTGCCCCCCACAGTGAAGAGAGAAGCTTTGCCAGCAGTCATGTATGAAAGACCCTCAGGGCGTGTGAGACACATGCGATATCTCACTGGGCACGGGTCGCTTGGGCCAGATTTCCATAAGGAGCAAAACGATGCTTTATCTCGCTGTTGGAAATGAACGAGTTTCGTTTATTTCAAAATGCAGGCTTTCCAAGAAAATGCCTGTTCATGTTGCCTTCCGATTGGTGGGCCTGATGCACGGTGGGCGGTGCTGCAGGGGGGGCAGGTATCAACCAATCGAATAGATGGACAAAAAGTTGGTTAAAAACGCAGTAGAAAAGCGTGTGAGGGACAGTGGGTGTGAGTGCAAGCGCGTGAATACTCTGTTATTGGGGTGATAAACCGACCAAACATGCCATTGAGCCGGTCAGCGCGGGGGTGAGCACTTAATACACCAGCCCTTACCCCTTGCGTTGCCCCCTGTCAGTCCTTTCCGCCATGGCGGGGGCTGGGACCGTGCTCCCCCCGATCCACACCCTGGCCAACTTCAGCCGCTTCAAGCAGAGGCAGTCTGAGATCCTGCAGGTAAGGCCTGGTCTGGGGGGAGGAGGAGGGGGGCGATTACTAGTTTGCACCCACCAGGTGTGTGTTTTTAGCGCCGACTGAATAATGAAATGCAATGAAGGCGTGTGCTGGCCGGCTGAGTGCAGCGGTCACGGGGCGCGCATTTTCATTACACCCACTATGCTAAATAGACGGCAAAAGATCCTTTTCTTTTACAGAAAGCCATCATTGGGTGGGGGTGGGGGCCTTGGTTAATTGTGGGCACACATGCAAACACGAGCTATATACTTTTATTATTTTTGTGGGAGGGGGAGAATGGGGCCGTCGGAGCGAGTCCCGCAAGGGAAAACAATTAGATTCTGTAATCAGAAATGCCAACAAATGTTCTCGGGTCGAGGCGGGGTCGCCTTCTACAAGAGACAGACCTGAGCTTAATTTTTTTTGTTTTTTAATTTTCTTGATTAACAATACAATCATTTTGTTGAATTCGAATTGACATCTTAAAAGGTATAAATATACCTTTTTTTATAAAGGTACAAGTATACTAACAACACTTTAATTTGTGAATTATTTTTTTGTTTAAAAGCGCTGGGGCAGGTTCATTTCTGGCAACGGCGATGGACTGTTTTAAATGATAACATTGGGCCGCTATGTCTTTTTGGGCGGGGCAGAACCCGGCCAGCTGAGCCACACTCCTCTTAATCGCCCGTTTCCGACCTCGGCCCCGCTGCTCCTCATTAGCGCGCACCTGTGGGTGTCCCACCCCCTGCTCGCTGAGCGCCCACTCCCGGTACACGCGTTTCCCACGGGGCTGCACCGATTCTACGGGAGAACACCTGTCCTGCTGGACTGGCTTGGGCTTATTATGGAGGGGACCCCCGCACCATGGATTTAGCAAAGCGGGGTGTAACCGGGCTGTGATAACTGAACACCTCTGGGAGAGGTTTGCCTTTGGCCGGCAAATGCACATTTAAAGGCTTGTGTCGAGGACATATGACTAAACGGGAATGGCATTAGCGTGTCTGGTTTCTGTGGCAACATCCTAGAGGGATGCTTGCCAACATTATAGGATGCATTTGGAAACACCGACGCGGATATCATTTTGCATTCTGGGACTTGTAGTTCTGGTGTTTAATGGGAAAGCCAAAAACTACAGGCCCCTGAATATAAAGTTAAAACCAGGACTGTACCAACATTTCCCGAATGGATACTTTTTGTCATCTATGCAGCTAAACCAACGAAGGGGGCCATGTATCCTGCAGGTTATCGAGACCCCTAGTTTTTGTCCTGTGCACAGCAGAACAAAGAAAGGCAGCAAGAATCTAAATGCCCATTTAAAACCTGTTAATCCTTATCAGCTATTTGACCCCCCGTTGGGGATCTACTTGAAATGTAGTGTTATGATACCACCAGTTCTGTGCGAAGGAAGCTTGTACTGTGCGAAGGAAGCTTGTACTGTGCTCTTTCTCTGTGTATGGTATGTGTGGATTATGCTTGCCACTTACTTGTTCTGTGTAGGCCACCGGTGCTGTACCTGCTTTGTGCGTGCTTAAGTGATGCTTGTCTTGTGCTGGGGTCTGGAGTTGGCGGAATCTGGCTTTTGCTGATGCGCCCATTCCTTCCTTTGGGTTAGCAATGTTTTGCCATTTGCCGTTCTGGAGATGCTCGGGGACTATTCGGTGTTTCCTCATGCATTCTGGAAGCTGTAGTTCTTTCTGGATTTATAACGGTGAGAACAAGCAAAATTACCCGTTCTAGAATGCAGTGGGGGCGGGGGGATGTTGAAGCATCACTGGATTTTTTTTAAACATTTTTTTTATCGTCCTCGGAAGGATGAAAGGCTGAGTTGAGGTGTTTAGAACAGACTGAATCAGTGACTCCCCCCCTGAAGTGTGCCTGAAATACGCCTAGAAAAGGGCGAGGTATCTCGTCCTTGGGATTACCTCCCTGTTGCCAAGGACATGATCACTCATCCTCGGCACTTAAGGGGTTGATGAAAGAGAAAACGTTAGAAGGCATTGGATGGCGAAATACAAAAATCACCAAAAAAGGCCTTGGCACTGGGGCGGGGGGAGGACCCATGGCAGTTAAAAGGTAAAGTCTAGAAATTATTGTATAGAATAGCTAATCCCCCACACTAACGTGAGATGGGGGTTTAGATTCTATTAAAGACAAGGAGGCGATTATTATGCAATACAATCTTTACTCTGAAACCACAGCAGCAAAGAAAATACTTTTACAAACAAAAAAGTTTCCACAACAGAACTAGATAGAGTTCAATGTCAATGTATGGGGAACTCCCCAAACCATCATGGAGGACAGGTCATGCCCTGCAGGGGACCAATGAGCAGGGACCCTCTTCTATATATGTCCATTACTCTAACCCCAACCCCTCTTTCTGCAGCTGTCTTGCACCAGAAGTCCAATGAAACGGTTGAACTGCGTAGCGCGGAGAAAGAATCCATCGAAACTGGAGATCTCCACCTTCCCGCAGCCTGAATCTATGCCGAAGTTCTTCTGGATAGGACTTCTCATCCAAAATCACGCACCCCACAACTTGTAACTGCAAGCCACACTCCTGATGAGAACCTCAACTCGTGGCTGTAAGAACAACAAACAAGAAGGGTGGGTGGTTGGGAAAAACAGCAAACCAAAGAATGTTCTCTCTTGAACCACCTGTGTACATGCGTGTCACAATTGTCATATCATATCCAGGGTGGGTGGGTGGGATAATAATCGCCTCCTTGTCTTTAATAGAATCTAAACCCCCATCTCACGTTAGTGTGGGGGATTAGCTATTCTATGACAAGACAGGAGGCTCATATTATGCAAGTTCAAAGCCCTTGCATCTTATTAGTACAACATGATCCATACAATAGAGCCAATATAATAAAATAATAGGAAAGGAAAAAACATTTTTATGCTTTCGTTAAATCAATCAGCTGACCGCAAGAGAATTGACCAAGACTAGTTTGCCCGAAAACTGTCTTATAAGGCATCGTCAAATGCAAGAAAACAGGAAATTGTGCCAATTCCAGTGTTCCTTACAGGCCGCCAAAACCAACTGGTTAAAGAGGGGAAAAAACCCTTGAACAAAGTTTTCCTATACTAATAGGTTAGGACAAAAACTCCTCTGTAAAAAACGCCTCTGTTGTCCAATCAAACATTTAAATTAATATCATCTTTGGGATCCTAGAAAGCAAACCAAAGAAAATAAGCACAGAGCTCTCCTGGAGATAAAGAAAAAGTACCCCAAAGGGGGAAAGTCTTTTAGGTTCCATCCCATGCATTAAAGGAAGATATTGCATTAGGATCAGGGCATGTCACATAACTACACTGGGGAACCAAGAGGGAAAGGCAAATCTTCAAAAAGGTAAAATGGGAGTAAAAACCATTTTATAAATTTGTAACAGGACGACCCATCCTGAGCAGAGCTGAAAAGCCATAGACTTAATACACAATTGTCTTCAGACATATGTGTATACTAAGGAGGGATGTCCTCTGGAGGCCGAAGCAGAATGGAAGAGAGGGGCCCCACCTGAGAAGCTAAACCTGTCAAACCGCCAACCGGAGACCGTCAGATCTTCCGAACACTTGAAGAAGAACTCTGCTACCATGACAAGAAGCAGATATTTACAAACCTGATCCTTAAGAGGCCAAACCTGGCAAGGAGAAAATATCTTACATCCAATCGCTACCATCATAGTGACATCTAAAACCCCCTTGTAGATATGCCCGGTGCTTGAACCTTGTTCCCTCCTCTCTGGTGATAAATCCCCTAGAGGATCAAAAAAGAACTAACCGAAGGAGGACACCTAATTCCAAGTCTTAGCAAGACTCAAAACTGCAAAGAAGTGATCACTAAATAGTTAAACTGAAGCTGCACACCAGAAGAGGTCTAACCTCTATTTCAGTCAATTTGGAGAGCCTTGAAGCTCACAGCACCCTGAGCTGGCACCTTATTGTAAAAACAAACTCTTGTGAAAACCCAAAGGTCCACCTGCCATGCATGTGACTAGGAGAATCAAGTCATTAACTGAATATAAATATCCCAGCCCTCTGGGAATCGTACTGGCAGACACCTTCTGATAGTTAATGTAGAGACGCTGGAACACATTGTGATAGAGGGTCATAATAACTTGGAAGGGAGATTAGTATCACTCCCAGACCCCTCTATCTCACCAATGGATATTGAGCCTTCACAAATGAGGAGAACCCTCCCCCACTTAACCAAGGGAAAAAAAAAAAAAAACTTGCAACCCAGAAGAAGGCTACCCTGAGGACCACATTACAACCCCGCTTTTAACACCCTTAAGAGAAATAAATACACTCTAACCAACCCCCTGACCGTGGACAGGCTCGGCTTAACCTGTTGAAATACCAGGAATTAGCGCAAAGGAAAGTAACTGACGGGAGGGAAATGCTTAGTGCGAGTCTGCACTGGCCCTGAGTCAGAACTCCTGTAAAAAGAAAACCAGAAAAACCATCGGGCGATACTCCACGTGGTGTATATCATGATACAATATCCCCCAAGGATGACGAGCATGGGAATGAGGGGGAAAGATCTCAGGGAAAAATGATCAATGCCTCGTAAATACAGGTTGTGAAAGAAATCTGGGACCACTGTCCCCTCAAACCCGAGATCTGAGTCTCTGTATTCGTGTGAGGCTGACTGGCCACTAAGGGAATCAGGGAAAAAAGAAAAAATGAAGCACATTGTCCATAGCAAACAGTACTTATACAGTACTACGAACCCGCAGGTATATGAGTGGTGCATATCACTATTACGAACGGTGTGTGACGTGAAGTGTTCACTTATCGATCTCAGCAGGATAAAATACTTATTTAGACCTCTCCAAAATTAGGAACCTGTATCAGTAGGGTCAACACGGATGAGAAAAAACCAGCACCCTAATCGGTGCACTGTAGAAAATGTATACGTCTATGTCTATATATATATATATATATATATATCACAAAAGAGATTAAGCAACGCTCTTGAGGGTACAGAAGCCTGCCTGAACTCCTCGAGCAGAGGAGAAAGTGCAACACACTGTTAGACGGTTAGTTGAACCACAGGCCAAGATTTGGGAGGAAAAACCATGGGGCAAGCGCCCTAAAGTTATTGTTTGGCAACTCGTATATCTGATATCATCAAGTGTTTCCCAAACACTTTTTCTCCAAGTAGAACACGGTTGCTCAATTTGCCATGCAACAAAACTGAACAGTTACCCTCGAGCTGACCCTGTCTCCACCAACAGTTCAATAGTAAAAAGAATGTCCAATGGGACAAATAGTAAGGGAAACCCCGTCCCCACTATAGAGAGCCTCCAGCCCTGCAGACCTCAACAGAGGCATAACGCATCATCTGTTTCTTCCTCATGATGGGAAAAAATACAGCAGCTTAATCAGCACAGGTGTTGGGTGGAGCAATTGATATCGGGGAAAGCAAGACCTAAGGAAGGACTGAGTTGTCCTGAAACTAACTACGGTAAAGGGCGACAGAAGTTTAACTAAAAGACGAAGGTTAACACCAGTGTCTATAGAGGAAGGTACAACCCCCCCCCCCACATGGGTCTGTTTTACCACAACCTCCACACACTCTTTTCTTTAAAGTACTTAATAAATTATATAAAATAGACATATAAAATATCCAAAGAAGAGGGGTTACGCCCTCGCAGGGGTCCAAACCCCCGGCCCTTCTATAAGCTGCTACCTACCGAGCTATCCGGGCCACTGACAATTCTGAACACGCCAATGTGTTCCATTCATCACTTAAACATAATGTTTAGCAAAAGAGAGCACTGGGCAAGTGCACCTTAACTGCTCACCCTAGCAGGGTGTGGCAACCAGCAGTACACGAGGGGGTCCCTCGCCGCAGAATCCAGGCAAAGCCTGAAACCAAGCAGGCTACGGTGTGCTTACAGAAATAATGACATCTGCCATATGCAGCATCTAAACAGACTGCTAACCTTAAGGGAGGAATACCCTGAGCAATTGTGCCTTCAACTGTTTGCCCGAGCAGGGCGTGATAACCAGCAGTACACGAGGGGTAACCTTGCATTAGAACTGAGGTAGAAACCTGAAACCAAACAGGTTATGGCACACAAACTGTTAAGGTAATCACCAACGCCATATGCAGCACACCGACAAAGTTGCCAACTTTAAGTGAGGAATACACTGATGAAGTGTACCTCAACTGCTCACCCTAGCAGGGTGTGGAACCATCAGTATACGAGGGATCACCTCGCAGAAACACAAGCCAATCCTGCCACCGAGCAGGTGACGGTACCTTTCCAGAGCACCTCCAGAGTACCTGAAACTGGTCACCCCCGCAGGGTGTGGAAACCAGCAGTATACGAGGGGTTAACCTCCCCATAGAATTCAGGCAGAACCTGAAGCTAAACAGGTTATAGCACTTACCAAGAAGGCAAAGCACCCTTCAGTAGGCAAACTGGTGTTAATATATACTGAAAATATCAATTTAAACACAAAATAAAATATCAATTTTAAATATATATATTATATGAATAAATATAAACATTAATGTGAATACATATATATAAATACACATTCGCATCCACATGTGTATACCGCCAAAGGCGGGCAGCGAACCGAGGCCCCTCGGCCTGGTAAACCTGCAAACCTCTCCTTGAGCTATGCCTCTTGTGGGCTGAAACATCCCTCACCACCATAGATCTATATAAATTAAATGTAGAAATACAAGCGTTTCACTCTAAAAAGAGGACACAGCTGCCCTTTTCAGGAATGCTCATGGAAGTTACTCCCATCAAAGGAGGGCCTAGCAAACTGCCCCCCCGCACCCCCCAGCCGGATCCCCAGGACAGGCCTAGCCTGTATGCAACTAATGACAATGCGCATGTAAACATAAAAACACACACACGCGAAGTGCGGGAAGTTAATGAGTAAAAGAAGCTGCAGCCTTTACAGTCATGGAAAAAAATGCGTGCAGGTTCCTACTGCCACTTACATAATGAACTTGTAGAAAAACAAAAACAAAACTTCCTCTCAAGTGAAAAGAATTTCAAGCGTTCCCAAACCACCTGTGGGAAACGTGCTGGCTCTGGGGCTGAGGCAGCTGCTAAAAATAACACTGCCTGGAGGGAAAGAATTTCACACTTAGCCGCAGCCTGATTAGAACTACTCTCAGGGCTGAAGAAATATAAACAAACACTGCAGAAGCAGAAGGCTCCCAGCGGAGCATTACAAAGCATGAATGTGACCTGCAGGTCAGCGTTGGAACACGAACACGGCACTCAGCCAGTTACCAACGGAACATGAAAAATACATGACCATTTCCACAGTACAGTGTAATAAAACCCCAAACTCATCAATATAACATTAATAACATAAATAAATAGCACTCTAAACTCCATAATTCCACACTAAGAAAAGAACTAGGAGGAGTTGACTTAGCTGTGGATTTCAGCAGCAAAGAAAGAGGGGTTGGGGTTAGAGTAATGGACATATATAGAAGAGGGTCCCTGCTCATTGGTCCCCTGCAGGGCATGACCTGTCCTCCATGATGGTTTGGGGAGTTCCCCATACATTGACATTGAACTCCATCTAGTTCTGTTGTGGAAACTTTTTGGTTTGTAAAAGTATTTTCTTTGCTGCTGTGGTTTCAGAGTAAAGATTGTAATGCATAATATGAGCCTCCTGTCTTGTCATAGAATTCCAGAAAGGCACATTATTTGGTATTCATATTCTTAACATGCCTGAACAAGAAAGGTAGCCACTCCAGAAGCGAAGAGCCACATGGCGCTGGCCACAGCCCGGGAGCTTGCATTAAAAAAAAAAGACGTTTTTATTTTATTGACTTTTAGGGGTGGCAAGGGAGACCTGGGGGAGAGGGGTCGCTGTTGTGCCCCCTAATTACATCCCTGGACTTGCATCTGCTTGTTTGCTGTGCAATAAGGTCTCTGGTATCCCCTGTGTTTTGCGTTTGAAAACCATTGAGCTGGGAACCAGAGTTCACAAAGTCACTATTGGAAAATTGTCTTCTCTTTTTAGGGTTTGTTGATCTGCTGATTACTTGTGTGAGTAATCTGAAAGTTGCACGTTATAATCCCATTAATTCCCAATGCACATAATATAATTGAGTGGAATACTAGAACTGCTGCAGAGATCCCAGGAAGTTCCAAACCCTGAGTAATATAGCTCATGAGGTAGTGTACCTGCAGCAAAGAACTGTATTCTGTCTGCAGGCCAAGGTACTAGAGCAAGTAAAATGGCTCAGTAAGGCATGTGCCTGCGGCAGAGATGTGCGTGTAATATATCGAAACATATGTTACCATTCCTGCCCTTCCACTTCTCTGTGGCACTGAACTGGCTGACCTCCTTCGTCACTGACAGTCCCTCCCAGGTCATCATGGGCTCTTTCTTCTCTTCCCACCTGTGGCCTTCCCCAGGTCTCTAACCTCTCACCCTTGCTCTTTAATGTCTATTTTGCTCCTTATCTCCACTTGTTCCATTCACTTCCAGTATTATGCAGATGACCATTCTTCTTCAAACTTCTCTCCGATACTCTCTCTGCCTCCTCTACCGTTCCCGACTGCATATCTGCTATCCAGGGTTCCATGTGTTAATATCCCGGCAAAAATATCGCGATACAAAAATATTGGCATATTTTTGCGGTGATATTGACCCATGGATCCTGCGGGGGACACCCCCGCAACCCCTGCTCCCACAAATTATCCCCCCAAAATAATCACCTGTGGCGAGACAAACGGCCATATGTACAGCAATATTTTTTGTGGGGATATTTTGTAGGGATGCACTATCCAGTCCTGGTGTGCCTCCAATGATCTCTGCCTCGACTGTGATCCTTCAAATTGGGACTCCCACTCCCTCTTTCCTCCCTTCACTCTGGCCACCCTCTATGGATTCTCCCACTTCAACTGCATCTGAAGCCAGAAACCTGGAGTCATTTCTCCCTCATATCTTAAACCTTGCCAAGAAGGCCCACTTTCAACTCCCTCTTCAGAGGCATACTTCCTTTCCCCAGAAGCGCAATGTCTCTAGAGCTCTGGTACTCTTTAGGCTAGGCTACTGCAATGGCTTATCTACCCTTTTCCTCTCTCTGCCCCCTCCAGCTTGTCCAGAATAGGGCTGCAAGACTTATCCTTGGCCTCAAGCCAAGGGACTGCATCTCTCCAGCCCTAAAAGCCCTCACTGGCTCCTGATTGCTGCAAGGATCAAATTCCAATCGCTTGCCTCATCCATAAGGCTCTCTGGGGCAGCAAGGATCAAATTCCAATCCCTTGCCTCATCCATAAGGCTCTCTGGGGCTGCAAGGATCAAATTCCAATCCCTTGCCTCCTCCGTAAGGCTCTCTGGGGCCGAGGACCAATCTACAACTTGCTCTCGCCAAATACTTTCCTTGCAGATCTTTATGCTCCAATTCTCTGCGAGGTCAGGCACTTTTCTAAGCAGCAAGCTGGTGGCAGATTTTTATCCTTGGCTGCCCTCCTCTGGAACAGGCTCCCCCTTCCTCTCCATCTTGCCTCGTAAGACTTTCCTCTTCACTTCCTCACTCCCCTGCTAATAACAGCACAGATTGGTGGCCTGGTCCTTGTGCGTCCTCTGGGTCCCGGGCTTCCACCCAATTGCCCCCAGCCTTCCGCCCCTTCCAAGCACTTGCCTTTGGGCACCCACTGGCTTGTGTTGTCGCAGGCTAGCACTTATTACTGGCAGGTGATCACTTCTGTACCAAGCAATCTCTGCCGGGCACTCACTGTTGCACACTAACTCATCAGCACTTCCCTCTGTGGAATTCCTAGCACTTAACCCTTTCGCTTCTCTCTTGCACGTTAGGACCGCCCCTTCCTGTTCATCAGTTTCTGTTGGACTTTGTTCCCATGTGCCCTCCCGTATGCCCTGTGGGCGCTTTGAAACCCAATTTCTTGATGTATAAGCACCTTACAAATGCACAATAAATACATTAAATCTTGCCAAAATGAGTCTGGGGACGTGCTTTGGGGGATTCCAGGGGGCACACCTGTGACCACTGAGGTCTCCCTTGCTACCCCTGTGGTCTCCCTTGCTACCAGACCAATCCATTAAAAAAAGAAAATGGAATCTCCTGGGCTGTGGCCAGCACCATGTGGCTCTTTGTTTCTGGAGAGGCTGGCCTTCTTGTACAGACCTGGGGGGAGGGATGGGTTCAAGTTTAACATTGAGTAGTGACCCCAAATAAAGAATGGGAATAACAAATAATTATCTCTCTGGAATTCTATACAATAATTGTTGGACTCATTAAATATTTATATTTCAGGCTCACTTCAGGTGGAGCGGTGGAGCGGGGGCGGGGGTCGACACAAAGTTCAATAAGCATCAAGTTCAGACGAAGTTTGATTTCCGCAAGTTGCCGTTATAGCATGTTTTTTCTGCTGCTGTCTGTTACGATTACCACAAGGCATTCCGTCTCAAGAGCCCGTGGTCACTTGGCAGAATCCTTGTGCCTAAAAGCTTGTGTAGAGTACACTGGCCCTTCATTTCACATGCTCTTCAGGATGATATGATGAGGCATTTATAACGCGCCTATACACAAGTGTTTCAATGTGCGACGCGGCAAGGGAGGGGAAATGGAGGGAAGGCCGAGACGGCGATCCTATTAGGCCAGGTGACATTGAGATCGCGCAAGTGCAGGGGAAGGGGGAAAAGTGCAAGGGGAAGGGGAGAGGGCAGTGCAGTACATAGGATAGCAGAAAAATAACTAAAGACAATAAATAAAAGTGCAGGCGTCAAGTGCTAGTAGGGGCTGTAGGGATACAGAAACTGTCCCCAAGTGCAGGGATTGCCAGGGGGGGCAGTGCAGGTGTGCAACTGGCAGGGGGGGACCTAGACCCAAGATCAGAGGGAAACCAGGTAACCAGTGCAGTTTCCGATTCAGCCAATACATCAGCAGGGCAGCGGAGGAGAGAAGGCAGAAGCAAAGAGGAAGATCTTGAGGTGCTCCCGGAACCGGAGATGGTTCGGCAGGGAGGCTGTTCCAGAGGGAGGCCCCAGCAGAAGAAAGAGATCTACCACCAACTCGCTGCTTGGAGAAGCGACTAACCCTGAGGGAGTTGGAGGCGGATGAGCGAAGCGTATGTTGTGCCCAGTGTACTGGATGCTGTGAGTGTGCTGCTTTTTCTGCGGTACTCATCCCAATGGCATGTATTTTGCCAACCTCTGAAGCCTGAAAAGTAAATGCACGCAGGCTTGACATGTGGCCAACTTTGCATCAGGCCTGCGGAGGAACAATGCTATGTGATGCTACTTTCTGTAAAGTCGTGTCCCATCGCTTCCCATGATGTCACTTCGGTGGGGGTCAAATGACATGACTTCCTGTGATGTCCTTTGAGGTAAAGGGTCATGTGATGTTATCCCTCGCATTTTGGTTAATGGCGTCCCTTTGAATTGGGTAACGGGGACATATGTTACTAAAGAATGTGGCTATTTACAAACATTTTTTAAACCAAATGCCCCCTGTCTGTGGCAGCAGAAATATTTCTCTGAAGATTAGAGTTGAAGAGCTTTATTTGTGTAATAAAGACGCAGAGAATTCAAACTTGTAATTTAGAAACATTGGATCAAATGGATGTACAAGTGAAGTAACAGTGGTTCAACGCTTTTCTGCAATCGTTCCTAGTATACCATCTAATTTGGGTTCCGCCTCTCCAGATTGACAAAAAAAAGGTAGACCATGACCGTTTCATCTCCTTGTTCGAGTACGTGAGTTAAATGTACCAGGGTGGCTTTAAAGATTGTCCACAATTCCCCCACGCCCCCTCTACCACGCTTTATCATATACCATCGATTCAGACCTTCTCCCTCTACTTAGCAATACAGGTGCATGGACAGGTAACGTGAGAGAGGAGCGGATTTGTAGAATATGGAATAAGGACGGGGAAACGGCGAGACATGTGCTTACCATTTCTGCCCACTTGCAATAAAAATGGCTATTTCTCTTTTTTTGTGCCTCGGATCAGTCCTGGAGTGCCCTATATGGGGCCGATATCGCTTGTGGTTACATCCGCTCCATTCCACATTTGGAATCGGGGCAGATTATCCAACTTTTGTTATAAATTGTCTGAGTAGGGGGGCTAATGCACATAATTTGAATAAGGCGATACTTTGCCCCCTCCCGCATTCACATCCAATATTTTAATTGATTATAAGTTTTACTCGCCTTAATGGTTTTTATCTGCATTTGTCTTAATTGGTTGTATTTCTGTTCATAAGGCTATTGTGTAATTTCATGTAATCATGTTGAGCTTGTGGAATTATCTGCAGTGGTTGTATTACCAGAGGGACAAATAAAAGAAAAAGTCGCACCTATTGCCCCTTTTTTAAAAAAAAAAAGGGAAATCGTATGAAGTCTGATAACTATAGACTAATGCCATTGATGGATGCAGCTGGCAAAATATATGCAAAAATCATGTTGGGTGATCTAAAGAAATGGCTTATAAAACCCTTAACAAACTAGCTTTGTTCTAGGATTAGGAACTACACCTAATTTGCATATACTGCTAGCATTAAAAAAATTAAATTACAAAATCTATAGCATTCATAGATTATCGCAAATGTTCGCTATGGTATCCACACCTTGACTATGGAGAGAACTTAAAACAGCGGGTTGTCCGGTGTATTTAATCAATGCTGTGCAATAGCTTTATATGGGAACTTCTGCACGAGTTCAATTGAATAGAGGTGGACTGCTAACGAAGATATAGAAACCACCGTGGGGTGCAAACAAGGGTGTTTGTTGGCTGATTCACATTTCTACATCCGCAAGATAAATAACTACTTTAATGAGGTCAAGTCCAACCCACCTATACTAAGTTTGACTCCAAATATATGTTGTATGCCGATGATTTGATCAGTTTTGATCCTACACCTGTAGGACTAAGACGTATGATGCAAGCCGTAGAAAAATATGCAAAAGAAAATCCCCTGCAGAATAAATAAGGTGAATCTAACATATTAATCATTGGAGGTAACCAGTTATCTAAAACATAAACTTCACAAAAGATGGCAAATTAATGGGGAGACAGTTAAAGTTGTTACACAATAGAAATATCCCTGAGTGAATGTTAATGATTGTAATGTGGATGTTCCATATCAAGAGGAAATTAAGGCTAAAGCGAAAAGAATCCCAAATTTACTAGCAAAGCCATCATTACATATTACCGACAAATGGTTGCTCCAACCATTACTTATAGTGTGACGTGTAAATCTGTAAAGGATTATGGTGCGACGTGTAAATCCTTAAAGGATTATGGTGCACAGTAGAACAGCTTAACTGGGTCTAACTAGAAGGCTTATATTGGAAGACCCTACTGAAGCTTCCAAAAAGCTTCCCCATGCCGGT
This sequence comes from Ambystoma mexicanum, assembly GCF_040938575.1. Taxonomy (NCBI): domain Eukaryota; kingdom Metazoa; phylum Chordata; class Amphibia; order Caudata; family Ambystomatidae; genus Ambystoma; species Ambystoma mexicanum. The sequence continues at coordinate 1,234,773,859 of NC_090926.1, read as the reverse complement.
ACTAGGTCTAGAACTGGGCCTGCCCTCTCTACAGGTAACTACGGATTGGAATTCATGGACTTAAATGGTAGGAAGTTACTGACAGTAATTGCGATCATAAACCAGACACTTATTGAGGATGGAATCGAGACAATGAATAACTGGCAAAAGACTTGTAGAGAAAACATGTTATAAGTTGGTATTAGTGAAGCATTATTGATAGAAAATCTGATGAAGGCAAAAGAAAAGATGCAGAGATTGGATTAAGACAAGAACAGAATGTGGTAAATATAAATGTTTCCAAAACGGTGTATTACCACACAAAAAAACTCTTGATGAAACGTCCAAATCAACAGTACAGAGTTGAGATAATGAGATTCCGATTCAACCTGATGGCGATAAGGGCAGTTCTAACTAGATGGGATACTAATACAACTGAAAACAATAAATGCAGATTCTGTGAAAATGACAGATACTGAGACATTACAGCATATTAGAATGTACAAAATTAAAATTCCCTTAAGACGTGAATGTTTTATGCAGTAAGATGTCATATACTCAATCAGGAAATTGTATGGGAAACAATGTGTAATGCCCAGCAGATATTGCTGAATATACCGATAATCAAATATCTGACATTGAGTCTATTGGAATGTATACAATTTAATAAACCTAGAGACCGAGCAAAGAGATTTGCTAACAGTAGAACTCGAAGTAATAAGAATTGGATTGAAGTTGAACAAATACTAAGCAATGAAACAAAATAGATATTGAAAGGTGGATTACTGTTGGTGATGTAAGATCACATGGTTTAGAAAGATGTTCCTATAAAAGATGAAACATTGATAGATGTGAAGAGATATACATATTTTACTTTGTTGGTGTGTTTTTCTTTTAATTATAGAAATGTAGTTGGTCCTTGATATGAGAATGTATACATGTAATTTATAACTGTTTATCTGCCTTTTGTTGTGTTTTATGTCAGTTGCTCAACACATTTATAAGAGATAATAGTGAACTGTATTTGGATAAAAAAGCGATGTAATTCTAGATTTGTAAAATTTGTTTTAAATAAAACAAATTAAAGAAAAAAAGTGATGTAAAATAAACATGAACATGCCAAAGATCTGAAAACCGGCACTGTCACTTCCCTATGAGACCATCCAAGAACCATGGAGGACTCTGTATTCCCTATATATTGTTTACTAGTGTCTTATTTTTTTTTTTTTTTAACAATCCCCCAAAATACCACATACCTGCCCCACCCAAAAAACAAAAAGAAATACTATGTAATTAAGCAATATGCCCCTCATGGCGGGGGCATTACTGAGTCCGGTAATGCCCCGGGGCCCAGTTATAGGCCCCGGGTCATTACCTGACTAATGCCCCGCCACGAGGGGCATATTGCTATAATACCCTAGCCCGCAAGATCTGCGTGACTGGGGTACTAAAAGCAGTATTTTTTTGTCCCGAAACGCTGCAGCGTTTTGGTACAGAAAAAAATAAAGACCAAGAAAATGGCCGCCGGGAAAGGGAAAACTGAGTCAGTTTTCCTTTTTCCATGGTGGCCATCGGGAGTGGATGCGCTGGGAACAGAAGTGTTCCCAGCGCGTTCGCTCCAGAAAGACGACCAAGAAGAAGTGGGGGAGAGGGAGGGAAAAGGAAATAAAATGGACATACCTGAATCCCCGGTGGGGGACGAAGGCAGCCTCCAGCTGTGTGGAGGGTCGGGAGCGGGGCTAGCCACGCTTCGAGCCTTCTCATTGGCTAAGGGTCTGCCACGCTCCCACCGGGAACAATGGCCATGGAATCCCCGCCGAGGGATTCCCGGCTGGGGTGATGCCCCTGCGAGGGCCAATCGGAAGGCTTGTTTCGTTCGGATTGAGCCCTCGCCGGGTACTAATAAGGAAAATACATTTTTCAACTGTCATCTCCTCTCGGCACCACATGTAGAAAGCATGGCTTTTGTATTCAGTAGCACCTCAGCAGGGGGCTAATTGATATCACTCCTTTTCAGTGGCTTGCTGGAGCCAGAAGGCTCCAGATGGGCCGGTCCAAAATACGAGTAGACATGCCTCACTTTTCCCCGCACTGTGATTGTATACATACTATACTTTTGGGCTAGTCTTAGTTATTAGGATCCTGTCCAATAAGCGACATTAGCAGGCCTCCCTTTCAGAAACAATTATCTGCACCATTTTATTGCTGATAATGTTCCCACCCTCACCAGATGCCATTCTGTCACCCCCCCACCCCCAGCACAACCCCCTTCTCACCAGTGAATTGCCAGAGAACCACCCTTTTCAGTGTGGCTCATCATCCAGGATGCCCTATGCACTTTCCTGACTTTCGTCATTTTACAGAAAACCTTTCAGAGTGGTATGTTCTCCCGAAAATAAATATATGGTAGTGGTGTTAAAAGGGTAGGAAAATGGGGCGACTTTGTGATTTTGGGGGTGGGGGGACTATCTCAAATAAAAAAACAAATTCGTTTTTCCCCAATATTGTTTTTACCTCCACAGAACTTGCCACCGGTAAAATCACATATAACCCTTTTTGTTCAGGTTTATGCCATTTTCAATGCCTGTAGGGAGATGGCCCGGCCCAGCAACTTTGGATTCTCTCCCTGCATACCATCAACCACCTGAGAGGTGTGCAGTCCGTTTGAATGGTAAAATGAGATATAAAAGAAATGGGTTTCAGCTTGCCCACCACTACCTACTGAACATTAACCACTGGAATAGAAGTTCTCCTGTGTCATGCAAAGATTCTCAAAGTCAAATATACGTGCCATTAATTTAATATTTTGATGACAGCCGACACGTGGTCGTCATCAAGGCTGTTCATTATGTGTGAAGAGTTCATTGTTTTAAAGACATATATTTACAGCATTATATTTCAGATTGAAAAAATGCTTCAGAGAAATGTTTCATACCAATGATGGGCAGGACGTTGGAACATGCGGGGGTAAGGGGGGGTGGGGAATAGACAATGTGTGATCTCAATCAGGCTTTCACTCATTACTGTCCCAGATTCCACCATAGTGCTCGTTATCTCCTGCTCCTTAGTCCTTAGAGAGATGTGAGTAAAGGTGGGTATTCATGTGCCATTAGAGTTTTTGCAGGGCACCCCATTAAGTCCATGCCAGGGCATGGTTCCATGCCGACCATAAAAGATGGTGATCCCTATTGTGTGCTAATTTGTTTTTTCTGGCCGTTGTCAGTGCTCCCAGTGATGAGCTTCTAGGTGATCACCCATGTTCTGTATTACACTAATTGCCCATTAAATTATGGATTATTTTACCAACTGTTAATGGGTGTTGGTGCAATTGGAGTAGGACCCATTATTCTCATTTGAGTATGCCTCATTCGTTTGCCACATGCTAGAGTTTGGTCACTTACCCATGTGTTCTGGTGATCAACCACTCTGTGTTCCTAGTTAATCCAAATGGTGGTCTACTCAATTTCTCACGGTATGTTGTATTCTTAATGCTGAATACACTGTTTGTTCTGATCTCTGGCCCTATTCTACGTTCTCTGTAAGTTCGCTTACCTAAAGGCGTCTTGTGGTGATCTGCGCCGGTCAGGAATATTGGTAGAAATTGGTTTGCTCTGCTAACGTCTCATTCCGGCAATAGAGGATAGTCCATTGGTAACATGCTATGGTGCGCCTCAGTGCCGTGATGCAGCCCTGTGATCTAGCTTATTCAGAACTTGTAACTAGATTCTGCAGGATATTCATATCCTTTACATGAAGGACAGCGTCTCCCCTATTCATCGCTTACCATAGTAGGTGTGGGTCAGTTAATTGGGATAGATCTCACGTGCGGCTGTATTGGGCACGCAGGTGCCATTTTGATTATTGTTGATATTCATTACCCTGCGTGTGACGTCATTGTGTCTTCACTTTCCAAAAGCTTTGGTGCTGAGCATGAAATTAATGTATTTCTATAAAACCAAGACCAGGACTTTCTACCATTTGGAGTCTTGCACCCAGGCACCTCACTAGCCCTGCCAGGCAATCTTCTAGTTGCACCCACACAGCAATTGATTGAAGGACTGTTTTTATTTTTTTTATTTTTATTTTCCCTCTCTCGCAGGCAGTGGATCACCCGTCCACAGAACCCAGATACGTGGATTAGTGACAAACTAGAGATTTTACTACTTACTTACCACCTTTTAGAAGGGAAATCTAAATGACGGGTCACTGCCCAAACGTATTAGCTCACCCATGTACCATGACACAAGGCTCCTTTCATGGGTATTCGCTAGGTAAGCGGGTATCTAATGAGAAAAGAACATCCTGATTAAAAATACGATCATTTTTACTTGACCAGCCTTATGGCGAGAATCACTAAAACAAGCCACACTGACTATAAAGGCATGTATTTTAATCATGAAGTGCAAGCAAATGAGGATTTAAGAAATTCAATCTCGTATTAATCACAATGCAGCATTTACAAGCACTAAAGCTTTAAGAAGGTAAACAAGACGCTGCTCAACATGACGAAGCAGGGTAATGAATATAAACAATCAAAATGGCGCCGGTGTGCCCAATACCGCCGCACGTGGGGAATCTAGGCCAATTAGCTGACCCCCCCCTACTAAGGTAAGCGATGAATAGGGGAGACGCTGTCCTTCAATAAGCTAGATCACGGCACTGAGGCACGCCATAGAATGTTACCAATGGACTATCCTTTATTGCAGGATAAAGTCTTACAGATGACGTATAATAGGGCCCAGAGACAGGAACAAACGCCACAATGTATTCAGCATTAAGAATATAACCACCTGTGAGAAATCGAGTAGAAGACCATTTGGATTAACTAGGAACACCGAGTGGTGGTTCACCAGAACACGTGGGTAAGTGACCATTCGTGGGTAAGTTTGCATGTGGCAAACGAATGAGGCATACTCAAACGAGAATAAAAAGTCCTACTCCAATTGTACCAACAGGTAATCAAACCCATTAACAGTTGGTAAGATAATCCATTATTTACTGGGCAATTAACCAGTGTAATACAGAATATGGGTGATAACATGTATCACTGGGGACACTGGCATTTAACGGCCAGAAAATCCATTTAGCACACAATAGGGATCACCATCTTTTATGATTGGCATGGAAACATGCCCTGGCATGGACTTAATGGGGTGCCCTGCAATACCTCAAATGGCACATGAATACCCAGCTTTAATCGAACCTCTAAGGATTAAGGAGCAGGAGATGAGCACTATTTGGTGGAATCCGTGACAGTGATGTAAGTATGTAAAGAGTGAATTTGTTTTAGCGTAATGGTTGCCATGGCTATCTAGGTTACATAAGTTAGTCAATTACATGATTGTCATGGTTACAAAGGTTTTCATGGTTGCATAGGTTGCTTCAACATTGGTAGTTACATTTGGAAGTTGGTTACATATGTGCAGTTCGGAAGTCGGGAGGGGGCATTGGGGTATCCCTTCATTGAAGAGCTAAGTTTTGATATCATACTGTTGTCTATTTTCTGTGTTCCAACTTCCTGCCCATCATTGGTATGTGACATTGCTCTGAATAATTTCCTAAAAATGTGTGTTTTTGATCTGAAATATAATGCTGTAATTATGTTTTTTAAACAATTTACTTTGAACTGTTCACACGTAAGGAACAGCCTTGGGCACGACCAAGTGTCGATGCACGTGTCGGCTGTCATCCAGATATTAAATTAATGGCACAAATATGTTTGACTTGCTTGAAATAGGAGAACTTATATTCCAGTGGTTAAAATGTTTAAAACGCCAGCACTGGCACAATTACTGTACACTTTGGAGGAAGAGGTTAAGGGGAATACCTCCAAGTGCTGTCGATGCAGCAAACCACCCAATAAAAGCTATGGCTAGAGTGCACACCGTAACGGTTCTACCCCCACATTTCCTTACCTACTGAACATGCCTCTTTTTCTTTTTGATAACACATTTTATTGATTTTGAGACCAACAACATAAGCACACTGTCGATACAGGTCATTGACTGTTTCCCATCGTCGTTTCAAACAACATTTTAAATCTGAGTTCACTGCCCCTTTGCAGGAGCTACATTCGATTCCCCCGCTTTGATGGCATCCTGGATGTCGAGGGGTGCCACATTCTCTCTTCCTGTCCGCTTATACAAAGTCCCCTTTCAATGAGCGTCTTCTCACTTTTGCCATACTTTCTGTGCCTTGGCCGGGCATCCTCTGGCCGTGTATACCCTGCGCTCCATTGCAACACAGATGTCTACGTCTTGTCATCCATTGTCCATAACTCAGTCGACTCCGACCCCCATTTTTGAGCGAGGTTTCTTTTGATAAGTGCATTAGTGGTGAACACAAACAACTTTTCATGTCTTGACAGGTCAACTTCATCGTCTATTCCCAGCAGTAGTAGCTTTGGATCTCTGGGAATCTTTTTGCCTAGGACTCTAGATAATTGGTTACAACATGCGCCCCAGAACTGCTGAATGTGTGTGCATGTCCACAGTATGTGAAAGAAGGTGCCTTCCTCTGTTTTGCATCGCAGGCAAGTTGGGTCATTTATCCTTCCCCATTTGTAGAGGGCTACTCTAGGATAGTATACTCTGTGCAGTATCTTTAACTGAATCGGCCTAAGCCTTGACGGTATGGCTACCTCCCTAGGAAACATCAAAGCCATGACCCATTCTTCCGGTAGTATTGCACCCATGTCAGTCTCCCATTTGGTCTGTAGTGCTAGCAATTCTGTCGTGCCAAAGGAGGTTATGGCACTATATAGGACCGACATCACTTTTTGGGTGATTCGCTCCGGGAAAAGGTTCCTTTCTCTTGGGGTGAATTCCAGCAATGCGGTCATGTGAGGGAGTTTGCCCTGTAGTGCGTGTTGCAACTGAGTGTAATGGTATTGTTCGGTTTGGGAAAGTGCGAGGCTGAGCGCCAGCTCCGTGAATGGAATTACGGTGCCCTCTCACCACGTCACCCAATTGTTGGGACCAGTGCGGCCATTTGGGAAGATTATGAGATTTCTGTTATTCCACAGTGGTTGGGCTAGTGATGCTTATTGCCCCATCCCACAAATTTGTGTCCGTCCAAATTTGGATTATATGTGTCCGCATATTGGAGGTGTTTGGTCAGGCCCTTTTCCTATAGAGATATTGCATGACAGGGTTTTCAGGAGTGCCAGCTTCTAATGAACTGTTATGCGGCGCGGATTTGTCCCTGTGCAACTGGTCATTCACAATTGGCTGGCCCAATAGTATGTCTGCATTCGGGGAAGCCCTATTCCGCCCTCCCAAATGGATCTTTGGAGCGTGGCAAGTGCTATGCGGGGGGGGGGGGGCATCGTTTCACAGCAACTTCCGGATTGATTGATCTATTTTCCCAAATACGTTTGGGGGGACGTGAAGTGGGGCATTTTGTAATATATATAGGAGTCGGGCAGGGACATCATTTTAAAGAGCGCTGCTCTGCCTAGTAGCGTCAGGGGGAGGGATGCCCAATGTTGGGAGTCTTCCGCGAGTCTTGTCATCACTGGGTGTAAGTTTCTGGGGACATAATCATTAAGATTATTTATGACGAGTATGCCCAAGTACTTGAACTGCTCCCTCTCCACCTGGTAGGGGCATTGTGGTGGTATCGCTTGTTTTACCTGCCCCAGCAGGAACAGGATGGACTTAGCCCAGTTAACCTGCAGGCCGCTGAAGGCGCCATATTTTTGTAGCAATCCGGTCACTATGGGACAGGATCGTGCAGGTATACAAGCAAGTCATCCGCATATAAGGATACTTTGTCTTCCCAGCTTTCTGACCAGCGGAAGCCCTTCCATGTCTCATTACCTCTCAGTATTATCGTGAGTGGCTCGATTGCTATAGCGAATATCATGGCTGACAGTGGGCATCCTTGTCTGGTTCCTTTTCCTATTTCAAAGGGGTTTGATACGTAACCGTTTACTTTTGTGACTGCTATTGGTGACTTATACAGTAGTTTGACCCAGCTCATGAATTGGGGCCTGAATCCCATTCTTTGCATTATCTCCCAGATCGCTTCCCAGTTCACCGAGTCGAACGCTTTTTCAAAATCTACAGCCAACAGGGCTAATGGGCCTTGAATGGTGGGAACGTTTTCTATCGCCGTATGTAGATGTATGTTCATGCGCGTGGATCTTTGCGGCATGAATCCACATTGATCCAGGTGAATCAAGGAGGATATAATTGGTTGGAGTCGGTTAGCTAGTGTTTTCGCTAGGATTTTGGTTTCGGTGTTGATGAGAGAAATCGGTCTATATGAACTGCATCTATCCGGAGGTTTGTCTGCTTTGGGTAATACCACTATAGTGGCTTGTCTCAGGTCTCGTGGAAGGAGTCCCTCACTGTGGGAGGTTTCATACATTTTCAGTAAGTGTGGTGTAACTGTTTGTACCTATTTTCTTTCCACACCTCTACCGGGAAGCCGTTGGGTCCCAGGGTTTTCCCGGGTTGGAGGTCTGCCATGGCTGCGGCGTCCTCCGTGATGTTCGTGTCTAGGAGGGCTGTTTGCTCGGGTGTTAGAGAAGGAAGGGTGACTCCCGATAGGGTTGTGGTATCAATGGGGGAGGTCGGTGCTTTGAACATGCCTCTTTTTCAATGGTGGCTCAGTTGCACTGTTACCGTTTCCTGCTAATTTAGGCAACCGGTTGTTCAACCCCTTCAGATTTCATCTGTGCTGAAACTGCTCCAATTACAAATTCACAGGCGTCTGTCTGGATAATGGCATTCCTATGAATAGCCGGTATACAGTCTTACTAAAGAATGAACAATAACAAATGTATTTTATAACGAAAACATTTCAATTTATGTTTGCAGTATGTGAGGGTTGGGGGTAAGGGATTAAAATGGGAGGGTGTAGGGGTTAGGTAATTGGGGGTAACCCCCTGATTAAGAAAAATGCTAATTTGGCACATTGTCATTTTTAAAATAACATATCTTTTTTCTTTTTATTTCATTCTTAACACATGGAACCGAATAACCTAAATCTGCAACAACAAAAAAATATAGGATCTAGAAGACTTCTCAGGAAGCTGAAACACTCACTACTGGAAGTTAGTCCATCTAAATCTTCAATGAATCCTACAGAAAAAAACAGAGGGGAATTTCGTAGCAACCCTCTTGTAGGGGAGCAGAGCTCTCCAACGAGGCTGACCTGTCTTTAAACCCAAAGAATGAAGTTATCCACAGTAACCTGGGTTTCTCTAAAGCCTCTATTTTAAACCCTACTTCACTCCAATCCCTGACAAACCTATTCAGAATGGCGATGTTATAAATGCGAGACTCTTCCTCACATATTTTAATGGTAAGGCGACCGACTTGCCCAATGTAACCCAATGTTGTCAGCTGGTCTTATACCCAGAAAGGACATTTTCACGAATACTTGGCCTCATCTCCAAACCGACACCGTTCTAGAAAACGAGGGGTTGACGAGCGGCGCCCACAGAATGAGACATTACAGTGTAAGATGAAAGAAAGTGGTTGTCGGCAAATTCCCAATTGCACCCCAAAGGTCTGTCTTGTTGGAATAAATCATTTTGCATCTGTAGAATGTTACAGACCAGTAAATAACTTTGAATCGGCAACCAATAATTTTCTTGCTGCAAGATATAGCAAAATGAACACTAATCTCATCCAAGGATATTAAATAAGTGGAATGTTTCGCTTGTTTGTTTTTATAATAGAAATTCCAAGACCACTGCATTACTATTGCAACAAACCAAGTCTTCCCTCTCCTTGGGTTACAATGATGGAGCGCAATCCATCGCATGAATACCAACATAACCCAGTATAGGCTTGGGACTAATGCTCGTGCTTTGAAAGGGAATCTGAATGGTTCTCAAGCTGATTGTAGATGAAATGTAAACGTGCCCTCTGGTTGCATCTTGTCAAGCTTGCAAGCTTAACAAATGTTGTCTGATTACATCTGTACTTTATGGTACTGGGAAGTTCCTAATGAATGCACTGCTAAAGACTCAAAACCTCTATCCTTTGTTTCATGGTATTGAAGAGGCCATTCCTATGAACTCACCTGGTAACTCTGCTGGGTTGAATACCCACAATGTTATCCTATTACAGAAAACATGGCGGGGTAACCTAAACTGTATTGGATGGCTACATCATATTTTGTGGCCCAGTGATTAAAGGAACAAGGGGTTGTCCCTTTGGGGCGGCCTTCTCTTTGCCATCTGTTCCCCTCAGATTTGCATGTAACAAAAAATCACTTGGAGTGAGGCTATGAAGAATAGCAGTCACTCTTGGTTGTTGTTAAACCTATATTAGAATCCTATAAGACAGGTTTTTGCGGTCTTTGGAACCCTTGTTTGAGAACAATTTGGGACAAGTGCTGGTTGGTGAGAGGGGACTTTGACTGCGTTCCTCCCGCCCTGCCTATCTATCACAGATCAACCTGTACAAGAATCTAGATGGAAGGGTAAATGTACACAAATATATGCACTCATGGGGTGAGGTATTGGGCAATGATATCCAGGCACACCCAACTCAATTGATTATCTAGTTGTGACCAATGATCTCCATGAGAACTGTCTGAATTTTGAGGTAATTCTCTCAAGGGCCAGTGATCATTCATTGCTATATGTAGGTGTAAATATGAAGTGCCGCAAAGAAAGTATGGTCCTCCAAAACGTTACCCTACAGATAATCGCAATAATACATTCTCTTGGAGGACAAACTATTTTAAAATGTAATTCTATGCTTGAGATCTTTGTTGAAGAAAATTGGAGCTCAATCGTTGATTTGAATTGTTCTAGAGAGACTGAGTTTTCCTTTGAGAGCCTTCTGCAAGAATGAGTGCTTTATCACATTCAAACCTTATAGACTCCACCGATCTAACGAGGAGGTCTCCATTCCTTGCCTACGAGTTAATGCATTTTTTTTTAAATTTCTTTTTTTAAATGTTATCCAATCGGGGAAAAATGTCACAAACGGGTTGAAATCACATAAAAATATAATGTACCCCAGGGACGCAGAACTCTTGCTCGGGGCCTTCAATGTTAACAAAAGCTTCTGGAATTTGATGAGACAACTCTTCAGCCTCCAGGTCAATTTACATAATTTGGATCCCTATAGAAGGATTGTTTTATTATACTCTATGCTAGTTCCAGTTCAAATTCTCGGAGTACTGCAAAAAAACACTTCCCATGGTCTGTCCGTGCCTATGACGGGAGACCACATTCAGATAATTATGAAGGCCAATCTCTCCCATGTTGCGTGACTCAATGGCATTCCTATGATTATCTTGAAAGATAATCCTGCCTTGTTGTGCAGTATATTGTGGTGCAGTATAGTCTGTTCAACAGTCCACTCCTAAAATGGTGAAACAATCCATTCTTGTTACAGTCTTTAAGAATTGTGATCGAGGCCTGCCTTCTAACTATATACCGATCACCCTTCTGGATACAGACAGTAAAATCTTCTGAGCAGTAATTCTGAGTCTGGATAAATGGCGAGTATAAGATTGGTGACTCAAACGTGGATTTGATACCACTTCCAATTGTGTTATTCTTTCTTTAATCCAGCAACAAACATGGGGTTTGCATCGGCCCATTTAATTACATTATCAAAGGCTTGCGTCGGGTCGACGAGAGACAGTCTGGCGCAAGTTCTGGTTTAAACCTCAACGTTTGGGTTGTTCAGGAGCTGCTAACATTCTTAGACACTTGCACATAGATACTGCAATAAAAGTGGTTGGATTCCAAGGGATCTCTATCGGAGGTGATTGCAACCCATTTGCGGCTTGTGCCAGGGTTGGTTCGTAGGCCCCAGGCTCTTTATTTGTGAGGCACACATTCCCTGTTTGGTGTATGTGGAACTAATGGATCAAACACTCATAGCCCTTGAGAGATTGCTGGAGGCCCTCACAAATAACATGCAGGATTTAGAGACAAATCTAGGTCAAATGAAAATCTTAATGGGAGAAACACTTATGTGAGGTGCGGATGGAAGTGGTGACCAATTGGACATTTTTGGGTAGTATAATCCGACAAAGGATTGAATCTACCGAGGCTCAAGCTCTTCAATTAAAAATCATGTTTACACAAAAGAATAAAAATCTGCTGTACCTAATCTATCTTACACATGATGTAAAGTAAACATTGTTTTGTGCCATACCTATGGTGTTGAGGTCAACCCGGCCAGCATGGACTGGGAGAACGTGGAGGGTAAGCTTTGAAGATAATCTTCCCTCGGATGTTCCAATCATCATTATACATGACCTGGGACTTTGATCTCGCCATGCCATTTGTAGACTAAAGTTAATGTTCAAGTACACTAAACCTATGAATCATACCCCTTGTTTTTTGTTTGGTAAACTTGGGTACATGTCTCTTGTGCCCAGTCTTCAATAAGCTAATCTCAAAGTGCAGCAAAACACAGAAATCCCTGGAAATATCCAATCAAGAAGAATCCAGGTCGTGTAAACAAGAAACTATGTTGGAAGATTGGATTCAACTGGCGTAAACTACTCAGATTCTCTAATGCAACAGCAAATAATCCTGGCTACATCGCCACCTATTTAAGGAAGTCCCCAAATGGACTGGAGATAAACCTCCTGACACTAGGCTTTAATTTTTACTCCACTTGTGAAATTGGTGGTTCACTATCCAAAATTCGGAGAGATGAAAACGTGCACATTTTGCAATTTATCTAGAGGTGGAAACTGACTTTCTCCCATTTACACGTTGTGTGTTTTTAATTTTTAACGCTTTAATGATTTTAACTTTGGGTCTGTAGAGTATTTGGAAGTGAATTTTTTTCTTTTTTTAATTTGGTTTTAACACAAACCGAAAAGAAAAAGAAACAACGATAAAGTGCACATCATATGGTACACCATTCGTAACATTCGGCTGCATAACAATGACTGGGCACATTATGTCATCACGAGGTTTGGAACATTTGTCTGTTCTCATTTCGGGGTGTATTTGCCTTAACTAAAGAACTTCACCCCCCCCCCCCCTCCCTCCCTCTCTTCCTTCTTCTAGCACACCTCCATTGTTTGTTATTGAAGCGTGGGGACATCAAAAGCACAGTAGTCGTATCTCCGTTGTCTGGTCGCGCAGTGATCACTCATTTCGAGAACTCTTCCATTTGTTGCTGATTGGATTTTGCATTTCCATCAGGACCCTTCAGGCTCTTGTGATCCATTGTAAGTGTTTACTTTTAAAGTCCATCCATAGGGCCTCACGTTGGGCGGCCTTGCCATGTAGGGAGGCAGTTATTGAGTAGATATTTGTGGCTAGGGCGATCCATTCATTCTTTCCAGGCACCGCTGCAGATTTCCATTTGATCACCAATAGTACCCTGGCCGCTAGTAGTAGGTGGGGGGGGGGGTCAAGCCCTTCACTCTGGTCTAGTCATATTAATCTCTTTCTAAGCCAAGTGAATTTTAAATGGAAAAATATTGCATTGTCCATAGCAGCTGCATTATTTAGTGGATATTGGAGGAAAAATAGAACTTTGTACTTGGTCCTGCAGTTAGTATTGTTTTAATGGCTGGCTGGCTTTCCTTTCCATTTCCATTGTTTTATTCATTTATTGCACTACTTTATTTCTTAATGCATTGTCCTTTCTTTTTTTGTTTGTGAAAGGTTTCCTTTTAAACCATTTGCAGAATAAAACAAAAATAATCCAGTCCATAATCTGGTATCTTTTTGAAGTAGGGCCCTACGTAAGACCTCAAGGATCTCCTCTGAGTCTGTGTGGTAGTACTGCACTATTTGCGCCTTTGCTTGGAGAGAGAAGATGTTTCTTACTTACTTAGTAACACTATTCTGCACTGTCTGGCCCTTTGTAGCCTTGAAGGTTAAAACCAGTGTTCCTCATCACTTAGAACATATGTTTCAGCTGGAAAAGGCGTTACAGGTGTGGCTAAAGACTGCAACAGTCATCCAGATGGGCAATACTGAAGATCCCTGTCAGCATCCGGTTGACCATCTTCTGAAAGGTGGCAAGGGATAATGTTTTTGACATTCAAGAGGCATAACCATAAAGTGGAAGTGGCCTTCTAGTGTGTAAAATGCTGATCCTGCGATTCTATGTTTTTTTTTTCCCTTTTCCCTTGGTGTGCGTTTTCATAAACCCACACCTGTCTTATATGATATGGCATTTATAACGCGCCTATACAGCTGTGTTTCAAGGCGCGACCTGGTGGTTGTTCGCCACCCTGATGTGCCCCACCCTGGTGTGTTCTCCTATTGTGATTTTCTCCTCTTGCGCCTTGCCCCCACTGTTGTGTGTTCTCATCCTCCCCTCAATTCCCCCACACACATGCACCCATGGTCAACTTGGGGTGCTCTTCTCCTGAACTCGCATCTATTTCCCCCACAGGCCCTTTCCCTTTTTTAATTTATTTTTTTATTTTTATTTTAGTATGGCCTTGACCCTGCCCTAAGGAAGCTCTGATCTCTGTTGAATCCCTGCACTTGGCAAGGACTCCATTAACCTATGCTTTCTCGACTATTTGAAGGGAAGCAGTGTTTGCAAGTACTGCCAGATTTCTGGGGCTGACCCTCATAAGATTCTATTAAAAGGACCAGAGCTTCAAATGCTGCAGTTTGACCTCTTTCCTCCCACAGGGGCCTGGCTGGGTGTGCAGCACCACCTGGCTTTTGGCAGCAACCAGCGCCATGATCAAACAGAAGGTCCTCCAAGGACTTTTCGTCACTCGCCCAAATTGTAAACTGTGTGTGAGATTGTTTTCTGTCCAGGAAGCAATGTCACTTCTAAATCTTTGTTCCTGGAGTGGGCTTCTTTGAGTCACGAGTATAAATGTGTTGCGGAATGTGTGTGACGTATGATGTTCAATCTCATGGCTAGAAATGTGAATGTGTTGCAGTTTGCCACAGAAGTGCAACCATCTTTGTAACCGTCTGCAGGTGGAATGACGGCGCAAGGACTTTGCAGGTGTGCACGAGGAGCATGGGCGTAGGACATGGGGAGGACAGGGGGGACAAATCCCCCCCCACAATTTTAAGTGGGGGGGGGGTGTAATGTCATTTATTGCCCCCCCCCCACCCAGAATGTGTTTGGTGTGTCGTGCAGGGATCTGTTTTTGAAGTGGGGGCAATAGCAAGGGGGCGATCATCTGCCTCCAGGGAAGGGAGGCAAACAAAAAAAAAAATGTAGTTTTGGGTGGTGCGGGTGGGACCACTAGCCACCAGGGATTTTTGCAAGGGGGGGTGGCCCTCTCCCACCCCCCACCCTAAGTGGATGGGGGGGGCACCTTATGTAGCCCTCCCTTGGGGCAGATTTGTGCCCCTAGGAAGGGGTACATGAGAGGCCCTCCATCCATTTGGGGTGGGGGGAGAGACCACTGAAAATATTGGCAGAGCCACCCCTCCCAAGCCTGGGGCAGTACATTTTGACCCCCCCGTGGGCAGATGGCCACACACATGTGCCCATCTGCCCCTAGGGAATGGCAAAAGTAAACTATATATAGTATAACTTGTTGTGGGTGCGGGGGGCCACTAGACCACCAGGATTTTTTGTGTTTGAAAGGGAGACGGCCCCCCCCCCCCCCCTACCCTAAGTGGATGACGGGGCACCTTATGTAGCCCTCCCTGGTGGCAGATTTATGCCCCTAGGAAGGGGTACATGAAATGCCCCATCTATTTGGGGTGAGGGGAGAGGCCACTGCAAATATTGGCAGAGCCACCCCGTCCCCCAAGCCTGGGGCAGTACGTTTTGCCCGCCCGGGGGGCAGATGGCCACACACATATGCCCCTAGGAAAGGGGCAAAACAAAAATGAATAACTTGTTTTGGGTGGGTGTGGGGGGTCACTAAACCACCATGGATGTTTTTAGTGGAAAGGGGGGTGCCCACTGGTGTCTTCTTTTTGGAAATGCATGGGGTTCTCCGTTTTCCTTGGTGGCCAGACAACCTAGGCCCAAATCTGGAGGTTGTCTCCCCAAACCCTTTGGGGGTTACCAGTGGGTTAGACTTTTCCCTTTGCGCCGAGGTAGGTGCATCTACACATGTGAGGTACCGTTTTCATTGGGAAACCTGTGGGAACGCAGGAAGGTAGACCATGTGTTTGCTGCGTGTTTCGGTGGGTGAGTGAAATGTGCAGAAATTATTTTTTTCTGTCATTTTCCTGATATTTATTTATTTTTTTCTCCCCAAACTATGGAATCTTTACCTACATTATTTTTGTTGCCTGACTTGTGCAAATCGCCCCTTCCTAAACTTGGAATATTGTCTACTTTTCAGAAATGTATAGCTTTCTGGCTTCCCATTCAGCTTTCCTACCCTTTTCTTCCATTCCGTCCACGCATGTCCTATTGGACAAAAAATGCCAAAATCGCCTACCTCTCTCAAAATGGCTGATTAGCATATCAAAATATGTTATTTTGGTTTCCACTCAATCTGTTCTTGAAAGCCTTGAAAATGGCGAATCCAGCACAGCAAAACATTTGTTCCTAGTTCTTACAAGGAAAACGCTGCAGGCTTCTTTGTACAACATTTTATTGTCATTTTCTGAAAAAACTCCAAATGTTCTCCTTTTTGATATTTTCTCTCACCCCCCCCCCCTACAGCAAACTAGGATTCCTGGGTGGCATTACGACCGCCTACATGTGGGGGGAAAAGGGGGCCGACTTTGGCCGAGATATCTCATATAACAAAGAAGTTACAAGAGATTTAATGTCGACATACCGAAATCGCCAAAAAAGGCCTTGGCACTGGGGGGAAACACCCATGGCAGTTAAGGGGTTAAGACGGTAAAGCCCCAGAGGAGATATCATTTGTAAGGTAGCTCGGTTAGTTAATTCTCCAAATGCAGATTGTGCACAGGAATATGTAACACCTGTGTTCAGCACCTGGCTTAATCTTCCAGTGGGATAATAGGCAGAGTGAATGCATTCAGCTTCCGATGCAGCACAGCATTTTCCAGGTCCATTGGGTCAGAAAAAGTAGTGGAAAACACTATTACTTTTTCTAATTGGCCAGATTTTCGTGCATTTTCTGGGTGGAGTTCGGGAGCCGAGTGGACACACCAGGACCCCTTGTATTTCCCGCTCCACCAGACAAATGCGGCCTTACTGCCAGCATGGATTCTCATGCTTGAAATAAGGAAAGGGATTCCTCTGGGATCTGCTTGGAAATTAAACCTGGTAAAAGTGGGCGGAGTCCAGAGGAAGCCATTGTCAAAGTAAAAATGGCGCCAATGGAAGTGGTCCACTCCATGCAGTTCACTTTTTGCCTTGATGGTTGTGCGTGATGCTACACATGTAATAAATACATATAACATGACCCCTGATAAATGCTCACTCATTCTGATCACGAATTGGCATGGCATGTCGCTGGTAAGGGGGTGTCCTGTGCTTGAGTGCGTTGGCAAATTCCCTTAATTGCCATCTCGCTTTAAGCAGGTGCTGAAACCCATCAGTGTGGATTGCGCAATAAGTCGGCAGAGGTATTTTAAATGGCCAATTTCGCTCTTTGGGTGACATTGTCAAAGTGGGAGAATGTTGCCCAGCATGTGCCATTTTCTCTGCGTAGTGAATTGTGCCCACCCCGAGGAAGAAGTGTGAAAAACCCACAAGGGCACTGTGCCCTGCTCTTTCTGTGTGTGTCTTCCTCACAGGGCGACAGATGCCGACTCAGACATGGGTAAGCCTCAGGTGGCAAGCCTGTAGCTTGGTTGATGTGGCAAAGGATTCCAGACTTCTGAGGCTGATAACATTAGTAGCATTGAGTTGCATGCCACCTGACGGGTATGTTGTTATTTTGCATTTATATAGCGCCTTATATACCATTGGTATGGTCTGAAGGCGCTGGTAGGTTGAACGCCCTTGGGAACCGAAGTTCAGGTCAGTATAGAGAGTAGAGGGAGTCCAAAAGTGCGTGTGCGCACTAGGTATGTGTGCAGCTGGTGCGGAAATCGAGTGGTAGCTGCTTCTTAGTTGTACGTGTGGTGGTTGAGAGGTCAGGAGTATGTGTTTGCTCTGGTCGGTTTTACCCAGAACGAGTGTGGCTGCGTTAGGCCTGAGGAGAACGCCTGGCTGGGGGGTGTGAATCCAGCAATGATTACTTAGAGTGATGTGGAGTAAGAGGGAGATGTGGATATGAGAACAGTTATACCGAATGGTGTCATAGTATCTGTGTTCTAGATGAGTGGTGGTGTAAGAGGGAGAGTAAGCGTGGGGTGTGGTATGATGTATGTTTTCAAGTGTTTCCTTCATTCCAAAGCATATTAAGCGTCGTCTGTTGTACAAATTCGTCCGTTCCTCATATTCGTCCGCTCCACACATTCGTTCAGTCATTATCATCGTCTAGTTCACACCCTCGTACACTTCTAAAGGCTGCTGGGAACAGTTCTGAATTCAACTTTCACAGAGAGGCTATTGGGTGCAACTTTCAAGTGTAACTGGGTACACTTCTAAAATGCTATTGGGTACACTTCTAAATTAAGGTGGGAACCTTTTTACAATCAGCTATCAGATAGGCTATTGGGTGCAGCTTCTAAATGCAATTGGGTATATTTCTAAAATGCTGTTGGATACACTTCTAATTGCAAGAGGGTACAATTCTAATTCAACTTTCTCTGAGGAGGTGCGGGGTACAGTTCTAGTTGCGAGTGGGAACAGTTCTTTATTCAACTTTCACAGAGAGGCTATTGGGTGCAAACTTTCAGGTGCAACTGGGTACACTTCTAAATGCAAGTGGGAACAGTTCTAAATTTCAGCTTTCACAGAGAGGCTATTGGGTGCAGCTTCTGAATGCAATTGGGTACACTTCTAAATGCCGTTGGGTACATTTCTACATGTAAGAGAGAACAGTTCTAAATCAACTTTCTCACAGAGGCTAACCGGCGCAACTTCCAACTCTAATTGGATACACTTCCAGGAGCAGGTGGGAGCAGTTCTAATGCGGGTGGTAACGGATTTAAATTCAACTTTCGCAGAAAGGCTATTGGGCGCAGCTTCTAAATGCAATTGGGTACAATTCTAATGCAGGTGAGGACAGTTCTAAATTCGACTTTCTCAGAGAGGCTATTGGGTGCAGCTTCTAAATGCAATTGGGTACACTTCTACATGCAAGAGGGAACAATTCTAATTCAACTTTCTCAGAGGCTATCCGGCGCAACTTCAACTGCAATTGGGTACACTTCTAGATGGAGGTGGGAGCAGTTCTAATGCGGGTGGTGACAGATCTAAATTCAACTTTCACAGAGAGGCTATCGGGCGCAGCCTCTGAATGCAACTGAGTACACTTCTAAATGCAAGTGGGAACAATTTTAAATTCAACTTTCACAGAGAGGCTAATTGGGGACAGCTTCTAAATGCAAATTCTAGTGTATCTTTCTCAGAGGGCTATCTGGCGTACTTCTAAATGCTAACATTCACAATTCCATCAAGGAGTGGACATGCTAACATTCACAATTCCATCAAGGAGTGGACATGCTAACATTCACAATTCCATCAAGGAGTGGACATGCTAACATTCACAATTCCATCTAAGAACATGCTAACATTCACAATTCCATCAAGGAGTGGACATGCTAACATTCACAATTCCATCAAGGAGTGGACATGCTAACATTCACAATTCCATCTAAGAACATGCTAACATTCACAATTCCATCAAGGAGTGGACATGCTAACATTCACAATTCCATCAAGGAGTGGACATGCTAACATTCACAATTCCATCTAAGAACATGCTAACATTCACAATTCCATCAAGGAGTGGACATGCTAACATTCACAATTCCATCTAAGAACATGCTAACATTCACAATTCCATCAAGGAGTGGACATGCTAACATTCACAATTCCATCAAGGAGTGGACATGCTAACATTCACAATTCCATCAAGGAGTGGACATGCTAACATTCACAATTCCATCTAAGAACATGCTAACATTCACAATTCCATCAAGGAGTGGACATGCTAACATTCACAATTCCATCAAGGAGTGGACGTGCTAACATTCACAATTCCATCAAGGAGTGGACGTGCTAACATTCACAATTCCATCAAGGAGTGGACGTGCTAACATTCACAATTCCATCAAGGAGTGGACGTGCTAACATTCACAATTCCATCAAGGAGTGGACGTGCTAACATTCACAATTCCATCAAGGAGTGGACGTGCTAACATTCACAATTCCATCAAGGAGTGGACGTGCTAACATTCACAATTCCATCAAGGAGTGGACGTGCTAACATTCACAATTCCATCAAGGAGTGGACGTGCTAACATTCACAATTCCATCAAGGAGTGGACATGCTAACATTCACAATTCCATCAAGGAGTGGACATGCTAACATTCACAATTCCATCAAGGAGTGGACATGCTAACATTCACAATTCCATCTAAGAACATGCTAACATTCACAATTCCATCTAAGAACATGCTAACATTCACAATTCCATCTAAGAACATGCTAACATTCACAATTCCATCAAGGAGTGGACATGCTAACATTCACAATTCCATCAAGGAGTGGACATGCTAACATTCACAATTCCATCTAAGAACATGCTAACATTCACAATTCCATCAAGGAGTGGACATGCTAACATTCACAATTCCATCTAAGAACATGCTAACATTCACAATTCCATCTAAGAACATGCTAACATTCACAATTCCATCAAGGAGTGGACATGCTAACATTCACAATTCCATCAAGGAGTGGACATGCTAACATTCACAATTCCATCTAAGAACATGCTAAAAGCAAGGAGCTGTTAGTGGGCTAAAGCAGGAGGCAATGTCTGGCCGCCTTCAAAGGGTACGTATAACCAAAAGTAATAGGCCTCTCCCCCCCCATCATGGCTGTAGGGGCCAGGCTCCAAAACAGAGCAAGAATGCCCTCCAATCATCCATGCCCACGGGTAGGGTACCCCTCATGCTCCAGGAACCCCTGTTGAGCAACCTCTGTGCTTTCCAGGTGATACTAATGTTATTTAAAGCCAGAAGTCTAAAAGGTAATTGCTTAATTGCAGCTGAAAATTAGCTCCTGGTGTGATCAAAATGGCTTAACCAAGTGTTGACATCATCCCCTTTCTTTATAAGCAATATGTGTGCTCTCGCGATTCTTCATCCACTGAATTACTGTTAGAAACAAAGGCAAGAGTTGTGTCTCTTGTGTAGGCAATAGGAAGGCAGTTGCCAGCCTCTGGCGTAATATGCCGATGTTCTTCCAGTATTGGCTAGCTGTTGCCCTCTTATGGCCAGGTAGAACCATCATGGCAGTGACTGGCAAATGCCTTTCCCCTGCAGACAGAAAAGTGGAAATAAGAGGCCAATTTAAGACATGGAACAAATAGAAGTTAAGTTAAGACAGACTGCAGCTGCCTTTGCTGTGTTAGGGAGAATATGTTGAGTGTTCAAACAAGGAGGTATGTATTAAGCAAGCAAGCAAGCAAGCAGTGAGACAAGGGAGAGGCAAAGAAAGGCCAGAGGGGCTCTTTGAATAATGTAACAGGGCAGAGGACCCATGCTCTGCCGTCCTAGTAACATAAGAGATAATCAAATAGATCAGGCTTTGCAGCAAATGTTAAACGAGAAAGGAACAGAGTCCAGCTCTGCATTCAGAATAACAAAGGCAAAGAAAGGCTAGGCTCTGAAGCCAGCATGAGATGGAATAAGAGGGACCAGACTCATCGTGAGAGGCTGGCCCTGCCCTCGCAGGGGCACAAAGCGGGCTGCCCCTCTGGCCACCCCATGGGTCCACATACAGTCCACCTACTAGGCATCCCCCGGGTCCGACGCATCCAGCCGCGGACCTGGGGAGTGCTTATAAGGGGCTGGGCTTGTGATCGTTCATCCTCCTTGTTTGCCGGAGGACAGTCAAAGCAGCAACATCGCCCACCTGGTCCCTCTACTCCCATAACAGGGGTTACTCAGAGGTACAAACAAGATTTCCTCCTCCTTTCTTTGAAACCCCCATCTTTCCATTCCAAGAGACACACGCCTCCTTGCCCCACACAAAAAAAGTACAAACTTGCAGTTGGTAGAAAAGGCTTCAACTCCTTTATTTGGCAGGAGTCCACTTACAGGTGATCTGCCTCTTAACAAGCTGGCGTCCTAGCTGTGGCCCACTGGAAGTAATAGTTATTTCCTCTCTTACCATGAGCTCATAGCCAGAGGAAAAATCCAGAAATGCAACATACAAAGACCTGTTCTTTGCTGCTGCACCCTTTTCTTCTGTTTTATTTTCTTCTTTTCTCTTGTTTTATACAGTGATGTGTAATTTACGTACTGCTATTTTAATGCAAAGTCCCCAAGATGTCCCCGGTCCCCCCCAGATTTTATGTGTCTCCTACGCCCCTGACGAGGAGACTTCTCTTGCCTGATCTGAGAGTGGGAATCCTTAAGCACGTGACTCGTATTTTGGACTTTGAAGCAAGTGTCATGTTCAGATCTGCTTTCTCTAGACAAGTGTTCACAATTTTTGTGTGCGTCTGTTGCTAGCAATTTTCAATGCACTCTAATTGTGTTTGGGCTCTACTGGGAAATGTTTACTGTTTTTTTTAATTTTTTAAAAAATTATTATTGATATGGTTTCAAATAAACCAAACCTTCCAATGTGACATATTTCAGTAAGGAATATCCATTGGTTTCCAAAAATAAGCAATATACAATCCAGGACTTCAACCATCTTTCAGAAACTGCAACCGAGAACTAGTGGTAGATATACTTTCTCACTCAATAGCAGAGACCAAGGGGGGGGGGGGGGTCATTCGTGAAATTAAGTGCAGAAGTGGCGCACGTGGTTGGCGCACAGGGGGAGCATGCGCCAGCGTCTGCCAGCCGAGTGCGCCAAAACCCATTTTGACGCACAGTGACATCTATAACCAGCCGTGGTGCAGCGACCTTGCAGCAGTGCCATTTATGGCCCTAACCCCGTCCTGTGCTCCAAAAGCATCCGCACAAATCCCCTACATGGTGCAAAGGCCAGTGGACCAGCATGCAGCCCCCCCAACAATGAAAACGCGCTTAAAACGCCACTCGGCCCTCACGCAACAACCCAATCGCATGTAAAACTCCTTGCGTATCCCGCTCGCGCCAGCCGAAATCGTGTTAAAACTCCCCGCACACCCCTCAGAATACACGTTCCCTGCTTGCGCCAATGTCCATGGCATGTAAAACTCCCTGCACCCTGCTCACGCCAGCCCAATCGCGTGTAAAACTCCCTGCGCACCGCTCGGAATATGCATACCCCGCTCGCGCCAGGCAAATTGCGTGGAATGTGTGGTGATGGTCTGCCTGTGGGGCGTGGGGAGGGTGGATGGCTCTCTGTGGGGCATGTCCAGAGTTGTAGGGGCCTCCCCTGTGGTGGTGTCTGCCTGCAGGGGGTGCATGTGGCTCCTCGCCATACAGGTGCACGAATATGGGGGTACGTGAGTGCATGTTACACGCCATTCCGCTGGCGTGAGCGGGGTACGTGTATTCCGGGGGGTGCGCAGGGAGTTTTACATGCGATTGGCCTGGCGTGAGTGGGGTGTGCTGGGAGTTTTACACGCTGGCGCGAGCGGGGATGCACAAAGAGTTTCACTCTTATTTGGCAGTGTGGGCCCTCCCGGGTGTGCCCCTCCCCATACCCCTCAGGCAGGCCACATGGCACCATGCACTTGGGAGCCCCAACACATGCCCCCCTCACCCCCATTGACGGGCACCTGCCAGCAGGCCCCATCTCATGTCGTCACCCCCCCGCACACACCACATCATAACAATACAGACCCATGTTCCTAATGCCGATCTAAATCCCACCCCCAGTACAAACACCCAAAGATCCACTGCACCCACTTCCTAGTAAATTATCAATGCCATGAGAGTCTGAAAAGAACCAGCATGCCCATTATAAATGTCCTACAAAGCCACACAGTGGCAACACATGACTGAGCCAATGTTCATGGAGACATGCACGCAATAAATCGTAGAAGACCACACCAATAATGAAGAATTATTAAATGTATTAAAAAGAAAACCAAATGACAATATGAAAACCACACATGCAAATGAAGAAATTATGATTGCAATATGAAAAAAGGAAAATCCAAAACCTGAAAAAGGAAAAGCGGTCCATGGAAAGAAATCCTAAGTTGAAAAGCATAAAAACATTACTCCATGTGAAGATCTAAAAAAGGTATGTACATGTCCAGAAATATTGATACAACTATATACAAAAAGTGGAGCAAGTCCGTGGATTCCAAGTCATAATATAAACCAAATTAAACCTAAATAACTATATACCAAGGCGGTGGGCTAGTCTGACGGCTCACTTTTTGATGTCCCGGGCCAGGGCATCATCAGATTCCATGTCGATGTTCCGGAAGCGGACCTGTTCCCTGGCCTCGGTCTCGCAGGGTTGCAGCCATGGCCTCGTCCAACTCCCTGTGAGTTGCCTCGAGGCACTCGGCCCACCTCAAAGCCCGGTACATGGAGTTCTCCACCCTGACCATTGTGAGCCTTGCACTCTCCGCCCGCTGCCGCTCTGCATCTATTTGCTGGCCCAACTGCTGCCACACGGAAGACACTCCTCCCGCCTGCCGGCCGATACTGCCCCTGGGATGTTGATGGCCCAAGCCATGATGGCTACCACGCTGTCATGACCCTTGCCCCTGGCCCTCACTGGCAAGTCAGCGTTCCAGTTAGGGCCAGGTCAAAGGCCCTTAAAACCTCATCCAAGGCTCTCTTGGAGTCAGTCCTGGCGCCTCATAACCATCATATAGACCAACATTAGAATGGGATTATTTAACACGCGGGGAGGGAGGTGGACGACGGATAGGGGTGGAGGAGAGAGGGTTCAGCCAACATGGCGGCACACACATAGCTCAGTTACAAGGAACTGAGCTATGCGGTCTAGTGTTTCGGGTGTGGCAGGCCTGGGACTATTTTACCTGGACTACTTTACCTGAGACTATTTAAACCACACCCAAACAGCAGAACATGCTTTGCGTTATTCTGCTGTGGGCAGCGTAACGCTCACCGTGTCCAGTTCTTTGATGCCAGCTTACCTGAAACCAAGGACCTGCAGAGAGAGAGATAACACTACGAAACTTACCTGGAACAGTATCCTGTCTTCAATCCATCGCCGACTTCAGTTCCACTCACCTGAAGGTACGAACTCCATCATCTGGCACTGCATGCATCCTGGAATACCATAACCTGGAAAGAGGAGAAAGAAAGACTGCATTAGTAAGCGGTTACTCACAGTTCCTCCCGAATGAAGAAAGCCACACAATTCTTACCTGGTTAGTCAGCTCCTGGTCAGTATCATTGCTGGAACATTACGGCGCTCAGCGAGGAACATCGCAACCTGCATGGAGAGAAAAGACAGGTTAGCAATATAAAAGGCGAGACAGCGCCGCGCATTACTCACTGGACAGCATCGCACACAGTGCTGACGCCTACCGACCCATGCTCCTCTTCAAACTGCATGACAACACCAAAATACCTTTCCATACCTAAAAGGAAAGAAGCGCAAGACATTATTATTCGAACTGGAACATAAGAACTGCATATAAAGACTGTAAAGCAGAAAACCTAGGGAGTCGCAGCAGGCCTGGATTCCCACAGGGGGGGCTTGCAACAGTTAAGTAACTTGGTCGCTGCTGCCCACCCCCTACACCCCCCCTCCACATCTACGCGCCCCTGCCACGAAGAGCAGGACGGAGAATCCACCTTTTTTCAATATTAAGACCCATCTTTAACCAGAGGCCTTACCAAGGCAGCGGGAGATGGTTCGAGAGTGCAAATCATCCAACCAGGGCTGGGTGACATCCCGTGGATACCCGGTGAGCGTATCGCATGCTGAGCCTGCTGCTGCCTCTAATGCAACTGCCTCTGGCACCACAACGGCATCCAGGCTGATGGAATCCTCTGGTGCAGATGTGCACGTGCCCTGCTTGTTGATGCCTGCATTCCATCCATTTGCTGGGGTTCAGTTGGTGGGGGGCCACCGCTGCTGGACCTCCGACTCCCGACTGTGGCAGGGATGTGTCCTCTAACAGCCTGGCTGCTGGCTCGGGGGCAGCTCCACAGGGGGCCCAGGTGACACTTGTGCGAGAGGATGGCACGGAGGACGACTGGAGCATAGGGGTTCAGTTGAGGAGGGGGTCGCAAGAAGATCCAGCACACAGAGGAACCCAGTGCCGACGACCTGTCCTAGTAGTGCGATGCAGCCAAACAGTATTTGAAATGACATGCATTGCCCTCGCGAGAACCCCACATGGCAACACCACACCAGCTAGGACAAGCTCAATCCGGTTACGGATTGTCACGTCCGCAGGGAGAGGAAGGCCAGTTGTTGTTTGTGCATTCACCCCCACCCCCTGAAAACGGGTCTGGACGGAGGCATCCCTGCTGGTGCTGGATGATGCAGTCACAGGATTAGGGACAGGATTACACACGGTCACCTCTGCGGCGGCCTGTGCTGCCTCCTGTCTCTGCCACTGGACAGCACCAGTGGAATCCCCCCTTCTAGGCCCCATGCGTGGGGTTTCCACGGCTTCCTCCTCAACCAAACCCCCCCCCCCCCCCCCACCAACCTGGATGACTCCGTGCCATCTTCCTCCGTAGGCCACTGTGGGGGCTCAGCTGCCCCTTCTGTTGCTGAGTCCACCTCCGCCTTCCCTCGGCAGCTGCGGCCATGGACGCAGCACCAGACTCTTCACTCCTGGAAGATATCGGTACCTCGGAGGGGAGCTGGGCCTTGCATCTCCGGCCTGCGGGATCCCTGCCACTGTGCTCCACAGCACCGTCGCTCCACAGCACCGTCTCTGCCCTCTTCATCAGAACATAGGCATCCGGGCACTGTGCAATGGTCTGTTACACACATGACAGTTGCACATGAGTGGCAGTGCCAAACTTCACAGATTACATCACACTCACCCAACACTCATATCATTTGAACCCACACACATGCACAAATAAACTGGTATCATGCAACAGTGATCAGCATCCATACACACGTAACTGCATGAATAACCAAAGGTTGGCATAATGTCACAAGCAACATGGGGAGTGCCGATCACATGCACACACACGCCACCAGACAGACGTGCATCTGTACATCTCCAACACCTGTCACATTGCAATCATTGGCAACTAAGTCACATCTTCCAATCGCGTACCCACATGTCCGGGTCACATGCATGGTGTATCACAGTCACACACATGTCAAAAACACGCACACGCACATGACCATCAATCTGGCTTCAGAGCCGCCAGAAGCACGGAAACTGCTCTCCTGAACATCCTTGAGGACCTGCTCTTGAATCTCGACTCCAACACTGTGTGTTCTCATCCTGCTCGATCTCTATTCTGCCTTTGACACTGTCAACCATGCCATCCTGCTCAACCGTCTCCGTGATAACCTGGGTATCACTGGTCAGGCTCTGGCTTGGCTGACCTCTTTCCTCTCCAATCGACCCTCCCAGGTCCAACTGGGGTCCTTCCTCTCTGACCTCTTTTTCTCCACCTGTGGTGTCCCCCAGGGATCTAATCTTTCCCCCTGGCTGTTCAACCAGTATCTGGCACTCCTTGCCCACCGCATCGCCGCTCTCTGCCCCAACTTTCAGTGCTATGCGGACGATACCCAGCTCATTTTCAGGCTACCCTCGGCCTCCTCTCCTCATCTATGACTGTCTGCTATCCAGGAATGGTGTGCCGCCAATGACCTCTGCCTCTCAGAGGTATTTTTCCCTTCCTCTCCTTCCCCCAGAAGCTCACTGTCTCCCGAGCCCTGGTTCTCTCAAAGCTGGACTACTGTAACAGCCTCTATCTTAATCTGCCTGCCTCCACTCTCCGCCCTCTGCAACTCATCCAGAACAGAACTGCGAGACTTGTCCTTGGCCTCAAGCCCAGGGACCGTATCTTTCCAGGACTGAAATCTCTACACTGGCTCCCAGTGGCTGCGAGGATAAAGTTCAAAACCCTCTGCATTGTCCACAAGGCCTTCTGGGGCCTAAATACCTTCAACTCTCTCTTCCTTCCCGAGCCCTTCGCTCATCCGTCTCCAACTCCCTCAGGGTCAGCCGCTTCTCGAACCTACGACCTGGGAGTAGATCTCTCTCCGTGGCAGGGACCTCCCTCGAACAGCCTTCCTGCCTCCCTAAAACTTGAGGAGAACCATCTCCGGTTCGAGAAGCACCTCAAAACCTTCCTCTTTGCTTCTGCTTTCTCTCTCCCTGTCCCCTGCTAATTCTTCGCTGAAACTGCACTGAATCTGCAACTGGGCCTCTCTCACCGACCCCGGTCCTGGGCCCAGCCACTCTCCACTTGCACTGCTTCCCTGGCAACCCCTGTACTGCGGGACTGTCTCTGTATCCCTACAGCCCCCCCCCCCTCCCAGCACTTGTCTGCACTTACCTTGCGCTTACCACCAGCTGGCCCTCTTTATTTATTTTATTCTACTTACCTTGTACTGCACTCCCCCCAAACCTCTCCCCCTTCCCCATGCACTTTCTCCCTTCCCCCTATCCCTGCACTTGCGCAATCTGAATGATACCTGGCCTATTAGAATTGCTGTCTGTCTTCCCCTTGTCCCCCCAACAACCCCCCCTGCCTCGTTGCGCCTTGAAACACTTGTGTATAGGCGCGTTACAAATGCCATATCATGACCGCCGTGCACGTACATGAAGGTGGAACCAGCATCCATGTGTCACACCCCTACCATGGCATAGCACATACACAGAAATGCAAATGTGTGCATCTTAACATTCAGTTGGTCATCATGCATTGCAACACATACATCATTGATGTGCATGCCCCTGCAAGCACACATCCATGCATGGGCCATGTCAGACATGTCCAAGCTGCACACTCCTGCCACACATCAACATGCACTGTGTGGAATGGAATAGCCCGGACCCTCACCGCTCGACTTCAGATGGATCTGCTTCTCCAGGACCTGGTGATGAAGCACTGGGTTGATCCGTTCCAGGACCCTCATCTGGTCGATCGAAGTTGTACCTGGCACCCCCCCCCCCCCCCCCTCCCTTGCATCCGCTGCATGCAAGAGGCGCTGGGCCTTCCTGAGGGTCCTGGATCTGAAGTCCTCCCAGCGCTACTGTGCGTGTTTAAGTCGTGGGTTGCCACCCCCTCCACATTGATGGCAACCACGATATCCAACCAGGTCCTCTTCCGTCTATCCTTGTCGGCACATGGATGTATGAAGAGGGCATCATAATGCCCCAGGACTTGCTCCACCAGGATGCCAACTTCTCTGCCTCTCTGGCTGCGGGTTGCCAGTGGTCTCCAATGGTGTTTGCCCTGACATGGAAACCCCCAGGCAGGTGTGGGTGGGCAACTGGGTCCTGGGGCTGGGCTGTGGAGCGAAGGAACACCAGTCGGGAGCCTTCTGTTCAGTAGGGGTGGTCGCAACAACTGGACCCCTGCAGATGGCTGATGTGCAGGCACCAAATAGCAGGGCTCGTGGGAGGCGGCTCGGGGCTATTGAGGGCAGGAAAACGGCCTTCTGGGCAGGAGCGTGGTCTTCCATGTGTTGTCGCATGGCCAGCTTGATTCAGAGTGACTCCGCTTGTGAAAAAAACAGCACATCCGCGTGTAAGGCCCTTATTGCGTAAGCGTTGCCTTCAGCACGGGTTAAAGGTCCAGCGGGGGAAGCAGTTCGCTGTACGTGCTTTTTGTGGAGACCGTCCCGTCTGTTTACTCTTCTGGATTCACACGCGATTACTTCAGTGTTTGAAGTTCGTACCTCTTCTTTTGGCAGGGTGTTGCCTACGCGCAAAAGCGCATTTGTGTGGTTTTTTAAAATTTTTATTTATTGCCTGAGCATTGCGGGACATTTTTCCCCAGGGGGTCAGGAGCACAGGGGTACCTATTCCATCCAGTACCCTACCCCCTTCAACCCAATTGCCCAGGACAATTGTTGAGTTCCCCTCCCATCGGCTATTTACCATCTGTGCCATTGTTGGGAGGCCACCAAAGGGTAAGGGTGGCGAAGTTGGGAGTCCTCCCAGGGGTGTGCATGGTTGGGGGCGGAGACCAGGAGGTACGGGGGGGGTCCAGGGTGGCTACAAGGGTGAAGAGGCAGGGGTGCCCCACTGGGGCAGACATGTCACCACCCCCTGTGGCTTCTGGCGATACAGCTGTTGCATCACAACCTGGCACCCATATGACCCAACAGCAACTTTCATCTGCTGTCGCGGGCCCACCGGTGGTGGTAGCTGCAGGTGCAGCTGTGGGGATCACCACCCGGGCTCGGGGTTGGGCAGCGCATGTTGCGTTGCATGATGAGGACTCCCGGGACGATTTCCATCTTGTCAGGAGGTGCGGGGTCACGTGTGTCCAGTGTAGCTGTGAACGGAGCACACGTATCTGGGGCAGTTATGACATCGGCTTCCCCAAGTAGCCGGGTGGTGATAACTGTGGGCAGATGCAGCCAACACCACCCTGGCAGTGAGTCAGACCCAAGCCAGACCTACCGTCCTCATTCCAACACCCACTCCCTTGGTCCAGTCCACCAGCGCCAGCCCCCCCACTGATCAGGGCCACATTGGCCACTTGGAGTCAGTACCACCACCCAAAAGGAGGAAGCATGCTACTGCGCAAGAGGATGAGACCCCAGACACGGCTCTGGCCTCTGGCACGTCGAGGAAGAAGGAGCTGGACTTCCTTGTGGACTGTGTCGGCACATGAACGCAATCTGCTTGTGGGCCCACAGTGCCATACAACGCCTCCCCAGAGTTTGGGTCCACTGGCGGCATATTGCTGATGGTGTGACAGCCATGGGATTCCAAGTGCGCACGGTTCAGGACTGCTACAAGCGTTGGAATGACTTCCGACACTGTGCAAAACAAAAGCGTGCCTCCAATTATGCCATGTCTCAGGTGACTGGTGGTGGGCCAGCACCAGAGGAGGATGGACTCACTCAGCACGAGGAGATCGCTGCAGAGACATCCGGGCACGACTAATCCGTAGAGTGGGAGAGAGGATGGATTATGATGCATCGTCCGGTGAGTATTGATGTGAGTTACTGAATGACCTGTGTGTGTGGCGTGTGTGACCCTCCCAGCTACAACTTGGGTCCTTACTTTAATCAATCTCCCTCTCTACCTGTGGTGTTCACCAGGGGTCTGGCCTCTCGGCCTGGCTTTTCAAACGGCACTTGGCAGCTCTCGCCTACTGAATTTCCATTTTCTGCTACAACTTCCAGTGCTATGCTGTTGACGCTCTACTCATTTTTAGGCTGCCCTCGGCCACCTCTTCTCCCTCCCTCATTTCTAGTTGCCTGATTGCCTAATCCATTTGAAATTGGTGTACTGCCAGCGATCTCTAAACCGTCACCATCCTTTCCCCTCACTCTCTGGCCGGCCTCCCTTGGCATTCTGTGTTCCTACAATCCATGTTCGCTTCCAATTCATTGATCGCGTACATGCATCATGAATATTATTGATTGTACTCATTTCATGATGCTCAAGGGGTTTCCCCAACGCAATGCACACTCAACTGTGCTATCCGGTGAGCGGTGTGTTGCACAGTGTTTGTAATGCCAATGTCCAATGTGCATGGCAACAGGTATTCTGACTTTTGTTGCTTGTGCCACTGGTGGCATGCATTTGTGCCACAGTGTTGGGTGTGAGGTTTTGGTCAGTCATTTCTTCAGATTCCATATCCGGTGTAATTGTCTGGTCCCTATTTACATTTCTCACGTGGAAATTCATGACAATTGTGTTGTGCATATGGTTTGATGTTTTGCCGTTGCATACCATGGTGTCAGATGGGGGTTGGGAGGGTTTGGGTGGCATACCAGTACTTTCATGCCCTGTTTTGCAGGGGTGGGTGGGTGGGTGTAATATGCACCTTGCATGTGTTCCTTTTGGTCACACAGGATTGGTTGTGTTTAAGTAGCTAAGGGTGCACACAATGGCACTTCCATGGACACATTCTCAGGGTGGTAAGGTTGTGACAGTTAACTTTGTGACAGTTAACTTTCTTATCGATTGTCACCTGGTATGTGCCAGGCCTGTGTGCACTTCGCAGGGGTTAGAGTTTAAGTGAAAAATTTGGCCACAAGCTGAGTACGGGCTGCCTCGCCACATGCCCTTTCCCCCTCCCATGCGCAGTGCCTGTGCGTGTGGTTGGGGATGTGGGGGCACCACCATGTCCACGGTACGCCCCGCCGTGTTGCAACATTGTACAGGACACATGCTGCCACAATGATCCTGCACACTACTGTGGGTGCATATAATGGCTGTCTGCCAGAGTGGTCAAGGGCACGGAAGCATGAATTGAGCACTCTGAATGTGCGCTCCATTATGGCCCTGGTTGCAATATGGGCTGCGTTGTATCTTACCTGGGGTGGTGTGGTGGGGTTCTGTATTGGTGTCATCATGTAGGTGCTCAGAGGGTAGGCACTGTCCCCTGGTAAGGTGATAATGGTTGTCATTAGTTGGGCTTGTGTATTTGTCTGTGTGACATGCATGCATGTGCACAGGCATTTGTACTCGCCTATGAGCCATGTGTTGCCATACTTCCCAGCTTCCAGGGCCCACCTCAGGGCGGACATTCTGTATATGAAACTGTCATGGGTGGACCCTGCATAGTTTGCATAGACAGAGGTGATGATTCCCTTGGCATTGCATACAACCTGCACGTTGATGGAATGCCAGTGCTTGCGGTAGATATTTTCAGTGGCCCTAGGTGGACGTTAAGGCTACATGGGTGCATCTATGGCACCGAGCACTTTGAGGAAGTGTGCCACCGTGTAGAAGTCCTGGAACACGGCCTGCCTTTCTGCGGGTGTTCTGGGCATGTATATGTGCCTGCAGACTGAGGGGCGTCCAGTGATGAATGCCAACACTTGGTGTAGGCAATGTGACTGCATGGGCTGTGAGATCCCCCCCCCCCCCCCACTATGGCAGTTGTCCGCTGAAATGACCCAGTGGCTAAAAAAAGTAGTACATTGAGCGCTTTCTCCAAGGGGCTCAGTGCTTGGAAGCACAGGGTGGGTGATGTGAGTTCATCATACC
Source organism: Ambystoma mexicanum (assembly GCF_040938575.1). Taxonomy (NCBI): domain Eukaryota; kingdom Metazoa; phylum Chordata; class Amphibia; order Caudata; family Ambystomatidae; genus Ambystoma; species Ambystoma mexicanum. Next base: position 1,234,740,903 of record NC_090926.1, on the reverse strand, counting down.
ACTCAGTGACCAGGTCTAGGATGATATGAGGTAGAAACCTATACCTGCCATAGACCTAGTCATCGTGCATCCCAAAAAAAGGCTGGTCCTGGGAACAAAATGCAGGGTCCGGCTATTCTCCTCCACCTCCTGCCGTGTCCCACGATCACTGCTGCGAGGAATGGGACATTCATCGTAGCTGTATATGCTTGTTTGTTGTTGCGCGCACTTTTATGCTGCGCAGGAGCGCTTCCGCCTGCTTTTGTGTGGCAGAGGTATTTATGCGTGTGTTTTGACGTGCGCTGGTTTTCCCTATTCGATTCCATGAATACGTGTTCACTAGCGTGTGGGTGTTGCGTTGGTTTCCCAGCGGTACTTCCCATGTTACGCCTACATTTTCACGTGTTGTTCCCCCATCTCCGTGTTCCGCCCCCTTTTTAGGGGTGTGTGTGTGCGAGATGTTGTGCGCTTCCCCGTTCCTGACATGTAAGGTACGTGCGGATTTGGTGCACGTCCCAGGAAAAACACGCGCCGGGCCTTCCTTTAATCGCACGTGTGCGCTAGCTTTTTCACGATTGCGCCACAAATTTCTGAATTTCTGCACACAATTCTTCCATGAATTACCCTGCAAGTCTCTCTCTCTCTCTCATCTATGGATCCATGCGATTCTGAAATTTTTATCAAATGTCTGGTTCTTAGGTCTGTCAGACCCTGACACAAATAAGTGCATGCTTTAATGATTCCTCAATGTCTTAGTTCTAATAGCTTTCCCATAAATGTTTAGCAATAGATTCGGGGGGCATATAAGTCAAATACTAAAGTGAAGAAAGTGATCTCTGTACCTGACATTGGGGGCGATGACAAGGTACTTCAGGAGAAGGTTTCATTTCCTCAGCTAGAAAAACCATCACGCAATGATTTTTCTCCTCAATGGTCTTGATTCAAGCCTGATTTGCATATGGTCTTTCCCCTTCTGTAAGGCTTGGCAGGCGAAGAATGATGGTCTGGAGGGCTGCCCAGAACGGTGCCAGAGGTTGATTCATTCTAAACCTTCCAGCTAATACGGCTTTCTTTTTACTTGATCCAATCGCGCCATAGCTTTATCTTGTCCTTTTTGGGGAAATTGCACAGTACCTCCCCATCTGACTGCAAGTAATTCTAAAACTGTCGACTGCAGTCAAACCACTGTCTGGTTAATACTGCATCAGTTTTTTTTAATTTTTTATTTTTTTTGCTTGCATTTCAGAATTTCTTAGAACAGCGGATGTGGAAGTTAAGGTATTCCGATATTGATGAAGATTTCCATGTCGCTCTTCCCCTTAATGAGATGAGCCCTAATTCGTATTCTGTCAGGGTCGTTGAGGCAAACCGCGGCAGGCTTGGGATTGTCCTCCAAAAAGAGTCTTCTAGCGAAGCCCAGAGCTTCCAAGGGGTCAATTAGAATGCCTCGGCTCCAAAGGTCAAAGGGTATCACTTTTAAGCTATAGAAGGATAGTATTGGCTTGATGGAGAATTTCCTGTACTTTTTCTGAATCCTTTTCCACCTGACCAATCGGGCTCCACAATCTTGTTTTAAGGTGGACTTTTCTTGGCTGCTCACAAATGCTATTGTTAATCCAGGTTCCAAGGTAGGTGATCTGACATCATTCCTAATCTTTGGCCTTCAACGAACCATTTATAAATGAGTTTTCCCCATTTGGTTTTTGAGATCCAAACGTCATAATGCTGGTCTTCGATGGTTATAGAAAGGCCATTTTGGTGTAAAAACAAGTGCTACAAGAAATCTGTGAAGGCCAATTGAGCACAATATCGTCCGCATAAAGGAGCTTTGATAGCTCCACGCTCCCATCGATGGTGGAAGTGTTGCTGTTTTTCAGGTGCTCACCCACATCTGAGAGAAAAAGGCAAAATAAAGTTGGGGCTAGCAGGAATCCCTGCTTTAGGTCCCTGAACGTTGGAATGGAATTAGTCGGGGAACCTTCAGCGTTTAGTGAGACTTGAATGTACGTGGAGTCGTAAAGGGCCTTGATGGCCACCAGCAGGTGAGGGGGCAATTCCACAGCTCCATCCTTCTCCAGTAGCTGATGATCCACGCTATGAAAAGCTTTGGACAAATCCACGAATGCCAGGTATTATTTTTACATTGAAGGCCTTTCCCTTCAGTAAGTTAAGCAAGAAGAGGTTTAGTTCCGTCCCCGTTTCCTTCAAGAAGCCTGTTTCTCAGGTCAAATCTGAAGTTTGAATCCAATTCTGAAGATGTTTCAGAAGAAAAGTTACTCATAGCGTCCAATAACACGCTAGGTCGGTAATTGGACGGTTTCCTCTTGCAGCCCTTATTATGAATCGGGACGATTGCTTTCTTCCAGGACTCTGGAATGCTTCTCAATTTGATCCAGAATTGGTGAAATCCAGTACTCTGGTGATTGCTTTAGCACATTGTTGGTGATTCCGTCCGGTCCTGGCGCTTACCAATTTTAGTAAGGGTGCCTTCTGCCTGTATAACCAGTTCTTATAGATGAGCCTTCTTTTCTTTATTAAAATCTGACATCGGTCGCTAGGGCCTTTGGAATTCTCCGAAGATCCCTGCGGAGAAGAGTTTTCCTGGGCTTGCTGTATCAAAGGTGTGTCTACTTGGGCGATCAGTAGCTTTGTTCCTTGCTGGAAAGTGCATACATTTACGCAGGAATGGGACATAGTTCGAGTCAATCAACACCCCCCGTCCCTCACATTTTTTTTTGTTTGAATTTGTTTTTTTTTTTTAGATGGTCTATAAATCAAATGTGCAAGGAGGTGATATCTTGCTTTTTCAATCTCAAACGAGTCACTCCACAAGCGGTCTCGCTGTTATCTGTCATAGTTCCCTCAGTCTTTTGGTGAGGAGAATTTCAAGAGCAAGAGGGAGTGATTGCTGGTATCTCTTTTACCTCAAAGCTGGTGACACGATGTACCGGTGACCTTGAGACAAATCTAGTCCAATAGCCTAGCTTTTCCTCTACCCAACCATGTCGTTTTTTTTTTTTGCAGGGATATCTCCAGGGTTTGTCGGTTCAGTATGTGCAGGTCTTTGTCTTCCAGAAAATCCAATCTTTCAGTTTTTAAGGAACCCATTCTGAGATCCTTCATAGTTGTTAACTTATTAAAGGCTAATTGGGCATAGACCATGGCAACTAAAGTCTCCACCCACGATGGTGTAATGGGGCTGATTACTGAGGGAGAAAAATTGTCAATGGAAGGCATTATGTTTAAAAGAGCTTCTGTCAACATTTTCACGGGGATTCCAATAGACGTTGATAAGAAACTCTTCCTTAACCTCAAAGGATTCCTTCTTTGTGGATCGAATCAACATCTGAACAAAGGGGAAGAGCTACTGACCTCCATTATAGAAATCCCCACTCCGACTTCACAAAAGTCACAAGGCCAGCTGCCGGACGCCCCCTAATCCCTTTGTAAGCAGGATTGAGATCAACTATGGATCCGTCTGAACTGGGAGTGTAGTGAGCCAGGTCTCTTGTAAGCATATGATGTCAAAGTTGATAGGGTCAGAACTTGATGATGAGTGAAACCCATTGTGTTCCAAAAGACAATCTGAAATGATGAGGTTTGTTAGTTGGTAGGGGACAGTCGCTCCTCGGCCTGCCCTTTGCATACTTGTTCTCTTCCTTGTGAGTGCATGGGATACTTCAAAACTGAAATTGATATCTTTGTGTGTGTCACCAGTAATTTGAATTCTCATCTCTTCCTTTTTGTGGGTCCAGTTCGTCAAGGTTCTCCTCCGTGAGAGCTTTGAACGTACACCCCTGTTGGTGAATGTGCTGCTTTTCAATGGTAGAGATCTTATTTGTATAGCGTACCTGGCCCAAAGGCATCTTGGCTCATATCGTAGGTTACAGTTGTACATTACAGAAAGTGTATATGGTGGGATAACAGTGAAAGTGCAAAAGGATAAAAAGCCAAGTAAGTGGTCAAAGTACAGTCATCGTTACACATTTACGGAGAAATACAAGGTGCAATAACAGTGAGGGGTGAAATATTTAGCATGAAGTAGACTAGATGAAACAATGGAGTAAGTACAATGAAGGGTGCAGAATTAAAAGCAGGTAATATACAGTAAGGCAGTAACAGTACATGTCTGGCAAAGGTATTTTCAGGGTGTTGAGTCTAAGGAAGCACAATTGTCTTGAGCAGCAAGCCACAATTTGGCTTCGTTCTTGAAGGCTTGAAAGGAGGGTTCAGCTCTAAGCAGGTTGGGCAAGGTATTCCACAATTTGGTAGCTAGGACCGGGAAACTCACCCCTCCAGCTTTTTGAAGTTTGTTCCTGGGGATGGAGAGGCAATGGGCATGGACAGCTCTCTGTGGTCGGTAGTGATGTGGGGTGAGATTCTCTGTGCGACCGAGAGCCAGTGAAGATTACATTCATGGTCAGAAATATGGTGATTTCTAGGAATGTTAAGGGTGGCCCTGATAGCATTATTCTGTGTGACTTGAATCTTATTTAGGTTGCGACTAGTCCCTAGGTAGAGGGCGTTACAGTAGTCAATCTTTGACATGACAAGTGTTCTAGCAAGAGTGGTGCAATTAGCAATAGTCAAGAAGGGTCTACAAGCTGTGATAAGTTTGCACGTATAGGCAGAAGCTGAGCTAACCGTGTTAGTTTGTCTGGACAGCGGAGGCAAGGTAGATGCCCAGAGTTTTGGTGTCATTGGACACCTTAAGAATTGCCGTCAATGGTGAAGGACTTGAAAGAGGGATCTAATTTATTAAGAAGTTGCTGAGATCCCAAGATGCGTTCCGTCGTATCATTGAGACAGAGTTTGTGTTGTGCCATCCACGCTTTGATGACCAGATATAGGTCGTTCAGGGATTTGGTGTAAGCAACATGATCCCTTGTGATAGGGATGAGTATCTGGATGTCATCGGCATAATTAGTGTAGGTGACACCCAGATAGTCAAGAATATAAAAATTTGGTGAACACGTTCTAGAGAGTGGGAGCCGCACACGATCCCTGAGGGACACCACAGTGAACGGGTGAAGGCTCAGCTGCTGATGCTGGGGAGAAAACCCGCATATCAACGAAAGATTTAATCCATGAGATGGAAGTCGGATAAGTGTGCAGCTGATTTAAGATGCCGACAGAGGGGTTTGCTGGGTAACCAAATCAAATGCGGACAGATCTAGTAGTAGTAACAAGGCCAGTTTCCCGTTATCGGTCAACTCCTCATGAGGGCAGTTGCGGTGCCGTGCCTGGGCTGGAAGCCAGACTGCCTGAGGCCAAGGAGTTACTTTCCAGGTAATCCTGGATCTGCAGTGCAGATAGGCAACTAGGTCTAGTATTTTGAGTATGAATGGGACCGTGGTAATGGGCCTGTAATGATCCGTGGGGATGCTGGGATTTAGGGTAGTTTTTTTTTTTTTTTTTTTTTTTTTTTTTTTTTAGCAAAGGAATGACCCATACGTCTTTCAAATTGTCCGGGACGATGCCGGTTTTGATGTACTAATTAATGAAGGCAGTGATAAAAGGGGCTACAGCATGTGTGGCCTGCTTGATGATGTTGAACCTCTCGCAAGTGGAAGGCTGACAGGGTTGCTCCCTACCTCGTCTTAAAAAGTCCAACAGGTCGTAACCCATGGATGGAAGCAAGTGAGCCGTCTCAAGGTTTTCACTGATTTTTAAATGAATGTTCACTCTATCCAAGCAATTCTTTTATTTTTTATTTCAGCGAACTCCACCATGCGGAGGTCATCTGAGTTTTAGAAAGTGAAGAGTGGGTAGTTGGTGTATAACTAACTTAATGTTTGCACGATTAAGGATGAAGCAGTCATCCACTGTCAATAGTCTGGACAGCAGCACCTTATGTGAGTCTTTCATTGGTTTGCTTTTTGATACCCATCGTACATTATGTTCTGGCCCATTGTTTAGCATAGTGAGTGCCTCTTGCCTGACCCTTTAATTTTTGGCTCTTCTGCAGCAGGCCTTGCTAAGAGGCTGTAAAATGGTGTTGGTTTGCAGTTGATAACTAGCTTGTCGCGTCTTTCCTCAAGAGTCAAGATTAGAGGCTGCATGCCTCCAGAGTACGAGTTACTATATAGATGGACAATTGATGGATCAAAGGCCAGTTCCAGTTGTTGTACAGGTAGCATGGTCAGGCAAGAGTCAAGATTTTTACAAGGTTCTACCTTGTTCAAGACGTTAATTAAGCCATCAAGAGGAGACGTCTCAACCACCGCAGAATCTTCTTCCTCCATGGAATAAGTGGACACATCCAAGCATTCCGCCATAGTTGTTAGCTGGAGAAGTCTTCTCTTAATCATTCCTTGTGACCACTTTTTCATGTCGTTAAAAACATCCAGATTTCTTCATAACTGGGGAGATTTGTGAGTCAGCAAAGCCAGGCTTGAGGTGTTGGGGGGAATATAGAGGTTTCTCAGAAAAGCACGACTATTGTTCCTTTTTCGATTTGACAGCAACAAAGGTTCTTTGTTTTCTTTGTTCTATGCTGCTTTTGGGGGATCAGTAGGGTGTATCTCTGTCAAAAATCTGAAATTACTCTGCATTGATGTCTGCGCTCTCCTGGCCTGTCATCACCGATTTAGAGTGAGTAGCTGAAATGTCAGCCTCTTTGCCCGGGGTTTTCAGAGCAGTCTGTATATCCATGCTAATGGCCGCTCTACACCTATGCTTATTGCTTAATCCCTGGGGAGCTTATCGTAGGAGGATTCCTGATTTGGATCTAGGTCATGCACCTTCTCAGAGTCCATTCCGATAATCTTTTGCGGGTGAATTTCAAAGCAGTCCGAGTTACATATATTTTTTTTTCTCTCCAATAAATCCCTTTTCTATTTTTCCACCACAGATTTTAGTTGCAGTAGCTCCAAGACTTGAGTTTAGGAGGCATTTTTTGTCGGCTCTCTCCAGGTCCAGTGTGTCCTGCAATTTATTTTCTGGATCGTAAAGGCACACTGTTTCGTGATCCACCCTAGAATGCAGGGAGGAAATTAAGGATTCAGTAAAGATGATCTTAGCGTGAATCATGGCCAGGAGTGTCGCCTGATCTTTCACGTATCGTTCATGGTCTAGTGCAATTTCATATAAGGGGGCAAATGCCAGCCAAGAGAAGATCGTCTGCTGCAGGTAAAGTTATCCAAGGGCGAATGGGTGAGTTAGCCCATCTGCTTCAGATCGGTATGCCTGTGAAACTGGCGGGGAAGAGACGTTCAGTGTGTTGGGAGGGGGAGCACACCGACTGTCGAACATGGGGGGCCGCCTTCTGGAACGTCGAGGGAGCTAGAAGATCCTCTAAAAGGCCCGCTTCAATGAGACTGAAGTTATGGGGAAGGATAAAATTATCTAACATGGAGTTAGACTTCGAGGTGCTCGGAGGGTTCCCTCTTTGTACCTAGGGAGATCTGGGTGACTTTCAGCTCTTCTCAACCATCGGCCTCATCCCCCACGCTCGTCCAGTCGGCGATGGTCTCAGAGGTGTGTGGATCAACGGAGATTGGGAACGGGCAGGACACTCCATAAGTATTTCTAAGTTTCTCGACCACTGCCCGCTTTCAGTCACTTTAGCTCAAAGAGGTTGCTGCACCGGCCACACAGAACACTGGTGAACACACTTGAGCCACACTCTGCTATAGGCAGGAAGTTTACCCCAGCAAGCTCTGCCTCGGAGTGAATGGGGATGCAGAAAGACCACAATCGGCAGTAAAGGAGAGCTTGACATGGTGAACACACTCGAGCCACACTCGGCCTGTGTTTTTGTTTTATAAACCCCTGACCGTGAAGAGTGGAACGGTAATGTGACCTGTTGGATGCACTGCACTGTAATGGGTACCATCTTGTAATCCATGTGTGGACTGATCAGAACATATCCATGGAGGGGTGTGTGGGGAATCGGGATCCAGAATCTTCAGACTCAGAATCGTATTTTGTGTTTTTCCTTTAGGAGTAAAAATGTCTGGTGCGGCACTTCTGTGTGGATTTGGTGAAGACCACTTGATCCATCAGTTGAATCTGGACTGCTTTTATGAGTAATAGCCTGTGCTATATAGAAGACTGTTTCTGAGGACTTTGGCTGGAGCATGACCGCATGCCCATGCTAGGGACACTCGCTATTGTAATGTACTTGATTTTGTTTGCACATTTCTTCTCACTTAGGGCACTCGTGCATAAAGTTGTGGCCACGCTGCCAAATAGCCATGTTTCAATTTGGTGCAAAATAGTGTCTCTTGGTTATTGCCCTTCCCACCCCTCTTATTTCAATTCATTACTCTCCCCTCCCCGGTTCCTCTCATTTGATCACACTGGTAAGACTTGTCATATCGGAGTAGATCATACTTGCGTTTTTTTTGTTTTGGGGTTCACAACTAGCATGACTCCTGATCAGATCGCCACTCGTGCCCCTGGATCCCCTGCCCCGATTGATTATATGCCTGGGATTGGAGCGGTCTTTGAGGAGGCTCTTCCACTAATTGGTGTCCCGGGCCTCTTGGATTTCCTATACTATGGCAGGCAGGCTAGTACTGTGCCTCTTCAACTCCAGTAGTCGAGAAGACGATTCTAGATCGATCGGGTCTATCATGAAAAGCTAACCATCTTTTAATCCTACTTTTTTGCCTCTGGATCTTTATTTGTTCCTTATCCTAGCTAGAGTCCTGTGTTCCTAGAGCAGGCGGCCTGTTACTTTTGGCTTTTGACACCCATGATAGATTATGCTGGCTTGCGTTGATAGGAGTTGTAGTACAGAACAACTGGCAAACCAAATGTTGCAGGCCCAGAGATTTTTAGGAAGCTGCCGCCGTCACCATTTTGAGTTGGTTTTTTTTTTTTTTTTTTTTTTTGTAATTTTATTTTTCTTATTCATTAGTATTGTCTGTTTACCTGTTGCGTGATGAGCCACCTTTTTTAGAAGTAGCGTGGTTATCCATTTCACCATTGGATAATTTCCTCCAGCTGTAGTGAGTCTCTGGTATGCTACTGGTGTTGGTCTTGTGCTCATTCGATCTTCTAGGATAAATAATGCTGTAATGGAGAGTCATTAGTTCTTCTAGAAGGATCAATATTATCAACTCATTGTATCGCCAACTGCAGATTTAAACCCAGCTGTAGCAGATCTCCATAGGTGGAACACAATTTAAAATAATCGCAGCATACTTGGACAATGTTCCCAGAACGGTATGTTAATTCATAAACCCACAACTAAATTTTATAGAGTCCCTTTTATAAAGAAGAGCAATCCTAAGCAATTGACATGATGGGAGATGGCATATAGTTCTCGCAACCCTACTCGTTTTCCTAACTACTAAGCTCACATCAGAAGTGTTAATTAACTTCAGCCCTGTCATGGTAAAATTGCGCTCTCAGTGGTCGGCTTTCACAGGCCGCCCACCCTGTATTGCTAAAATTATGAAGGGCGTGGCAGCTGCTGTACCGAGAACGAAGATGGTTCAAATAACCTGTATTCCACTCGGGAGCGCCTACAACCATGTTTTGGCTCACTGTACCCTTCACAAAGGAGAAATATCCATTTGCATACCCCTCTGGTCGCACCCACAAGGGCAGCCCAGCACTGAAGTGCTAGACCATTCCTGTCTGAACAATCCTCAACCACAGACACCTGTTCTGTATTGCTAGTTAAGACCACAGCCACTGCAACTGTATACATGGGGGTGCAAGCCTCAAGAACCCTCAACATGTGGTTGACGAGGGTCAACTCATTAAAAAAATAAAATGCACTCCAGGCCTCTGTCTCCCCGACCCCCCCCCCCCCCCCCCCTCTCTGTGTAGTTCCCTCATGCACGCTGTACCCAGTGTAATAGCATATTTATCTGCTCCCATGGCTTCAGAAACCTGTAATTTGGCTTCATGTGCCGGGATCTGCAGGGGATCCACGGTTATCACGTGGACCCGTTTATACCTTTTTATTGGGTGCAGTCTTCAGTGCTCAGATGGTGACTCCAGGTCGTCTGATGGTGGACCTTCAGTGGCCATCTTGCAGTGACAAACTAATGTGCAGCAGGCACTCGGGTGAAAAAATATTCATTCAGCCTTCCTTAAGTTATACATGTGGACAAGAAGTTAGCCAGTTAGGACTAGCAGCCTTCGAGTTTGATCCAGCTTTTATAAAAAGGTGCTATTGCAGACCGTATATTACAAAACCTATGCTACATGGAAATATTGAAGCCTTGCTGCCAAGCCATTTGCAGGTTTACAGCGTACATGCCATGAGTTACAAGAGGCAAAGGACAGGAGTCATCAGAGTTGCGCGTTAACCCGCCTCCAGAAACCTGTCCTTTGAAAGCCACTGACTTAGCTGAAGAAGATCACGATGGTGGCGAGGAAATGCGCCATTTGATAAAGTTTAGGGCCATTTGCGATGAATCCACTTCCGGGGCACCAGTGCAACGCCTCTGGGTCCAGGGATGAATATCGGTTTCTAAACAATCAATCAGCACCACACCTCTAGCACACCAGAAGGGATCCTAACCGATTGCAACACAAGTAAATTATAAACCTCCTTGTCCAATTTTGGTAATGTGGACGGAACGGCAGGCTTATCTCGAGCAAGGTCGTGGATTGTTGGTTAGTTGCACAGCGAAAATGCAATTATTACCCAATGATAAAAGGGACTGTCCAGTCAAGGTTGTACAAAAAGATCTACTTTATTATTATTACTACAACAGACAGTTCTAGTACAATACAAAATATAACCCACCCTGTAAAGGAACCCAGGGGACAGACAGTTCAAAAAAGAAAGGGAAGCACTCTGGATACTGACAGGAGGGTAGTTGGTAAAGCAATCAATCTTGATTTCAGCACCAAGCGGCAAAGGGTCGTAACTGTCTCTTGGGGCCTTTGGAGTAGGACGAGGGGGCAGAAGCACAATGTACCTGCTGCTTAAGCCTTGATACTTGACCGCGTCGAGGCGTTTCCAGGGCGCTGGGCAGCTCCTTTTGTGGGATATATTTACCCACTCTGCTGTACTCCCCTCCCTCCTCAACCACCCAATCGCCAAACTGCATTTCAACATTTCCATGATACAAAATAATGCTGTCGGGGCTATTGCGGGCAAGTCAAGAAGGGAGCACATTACGAGCGACAGAAAAGACTTGCACTGGCTGGCTGTTGAGGAGAGACTTACATTCAAGTCCCGCACTATGGTCCATCGATGCCTATATGGCAAAGCCCAGCATATCTAAAAAAAGCCATTCAATTGGCACGAACCAATCAGAAACCTAAGATCTAACAAAGGCCTCCTCCAAACTATTCCAGCTAAAAAGCAGAACTGTCTCGGCAGGGCCTTCTCGGGCAGAAGCATCCTTAAATGGAATACCTGTGGCACTGAAATTGGAAACAAATTACATACAATTCAGAAACTAAAGACCTTGCTATTCAAATAAATACCCGACCAGACCACAAACTCTAGCACCACACAGAACTGACTCTTATTTGATTTTTGTTGTCCCGTCTAATGTCCATACATGTCCTGTCTTACTGGAACGCGCTCTGATGCCCGCGGGCTTTAGCGCTATACAAACAAGCAGAAAAAGCAAAATGGCTGCACTTGCTCCTGTGAGCACCATTGTCTCACACCAAAACTGCGCTTTGCAGCGACAAAAGGAGGTCTGCACTGTTTTGCCAAGCGCCATATGGCAAGATGGAACAGGAAGCGCCACAAGAAAGGTTACTAAGGTGTGTTCTTGTTCGTCTTAAAGAAATTGAGTGAAAAAAGCAGTGCTGCTTTGCTGCACGCTTAAAGTTCCGATTGAAAAAGGGAATATTTCACCTTTAAAATGATGCTGCTCTGATGTGATTTTCCCAAGACCCTGCCATGCCCAGCCATATTTACATTGTGCTCCATCAGAAAAGAGCCTTATTCCTGAATGACGAGCTGTGCCAGCCAAATCTGAGAAAATCAACAAAAGCTTCACTTCAGCTGCACAGAAAAACGCTTAGACTTTTGCTACAAAATGTCAAAAATCACTGTTTGAAAAAAATTCTAGCTTTCTGTGCATATGTCCACTTCAGGAGACCTTTGCCTTGTACAGACAATTGTGTAAAAGAAGCTGGCTACAGCTACAGAATAATATTGGTAAGTAGTTGGAAGAGATATCCCAGCAATATTTACCATGGGTCAAAATGGGCTTGTGCAAACCACAAAAAATGCCTGTTTAAAAAGTACCATGTTGAACAAAAACTTGTGTGTGCCTAGCAATGTAAAGGGGTTTGTTGCTGTGGAATATATAGGGGATGCGTTATCCAACAGGTGTGTTTTGAGGCGGACAAAATAAAATAAAAGGAATTAAACTGCATTGGCTGAATTTTACAAGTTCCACAACAGGTATTTCCCCTGCTGGCTAAGCTAAGGCTCATGATGGGACTGCTATGCTCTACCTGCAATATTTAATCTGCCCATGTGATTAGTTAAAGTGCCACAAATGTATAAATGTGTAAATTAGGTTATGACTGATTTGGCAAAAGGACTGTGAGATGGCTTTTTACCTCAAAATGCGACTTCATAAACTGCGGCGACTCCTCGAGGAGGCAACCAAAATTGATTGTCCTACCCGCTTCTTGGAGGTAGGCCTAGCTCAGTCCTGCCCACCAATAAATCTGTGATGTCACCATGCTCCATAAATAGAGCTCCAGACACTCTCCTGAATTTCCTGCAGCGGCTGCATTCCTGATCTGCCCCATTCATCTTGCTGATTCCAGATTTCACTACAAGGCCAAAGCATTGCTGACCCTACTCCAGCAAGGCCAAATCATTGCTGATCCTGTCCCAGCAAGGACATAGATCCAGAAAAAAACCCACTAAAATCCCATATTAAAAAAAAAAAGGGAAAAGCTGTGGTACCTTTTGCAACCTGAAATTAGACCACCTTGCTGATCAGTACCGGCATGCCTGCTGCAACCCAGCCATCCGGTGATGGCCATCTGGTGAGCAGAATTGCTCCTCTGTTTTCTGTAAGGCACACCCGCCGTGTGGTGACCAGATCCAGTTGGCTGTTCCATAATTCCAAACCTAAGCGTGGAATGTGAGTATCTCCCCATCTTGACCCTTTTGTCTGTATTACACTCTCTAAGCAATCCTATTTATACCCTGGTAACTTGTTAAAACTGTTAGAAATGAAGGACAGGGTGCACAGAGAATTCTGTGTTAGCGCCATCTCGCTTTTCATTTTTGTCTGGCGTAAATCCTAACCCCTTAGTTAGATTTTGAGTAATCAAACTAAACTCCAGTTAATTGAGCACTGGGGTAATGAGGTTGACCTCGCGAATCAACCTTGGAGCTTACTGTGTTCCTCTATATAAAAAATAGTCTAGATAATTTAGTTTAAGTAACTTTTGCCTTTCTTTAAAAACCAAAGGTTTCATTTAAACTGCTCTTTTTCCTAAAACTGAACCCCATTCCACCCCAAAAATCTCATTCAAATCTCCAGCTACCACCATTGTATCACTTTGATATTACCCCTGTGATATACATCTGTCCCCCAGACCAAAAACTGCTTTGCGATTTTCAGTAGTTCACCCCTTTTTATAAAAATAACTGTTTGGGTCATTTTAAACGGGAATTGAGAAAATTGCAACTTTACAACATGCCATTCGGCTGCAGCATGTTCTAACTTTCCACTCATTTTCGAATTGTATGCTTCTTGTTGTTCCATTGAATTGTGATTGCTTGTGTTTCTGCAATCCTGTTGTTGGGAGAAATCGTATTTGCCACGCACATTTAACGGCACATTAATTATTTATTTGTCCATTTCCGAGTGTCATTAATGCCTCTGCAAAGGGTTTAAAAATAGAAAATAGATTGGATTTTGATTCTGTTTTCTGCCCCTTATTCCTGACTACCTGCTGCTTCTTTCTATCCACTCAATCGGAGTAATTGGGGGTTGAGGGAACGTTGCAGGGGGAAACCTTACCTTGGGTGCTATCTATCCTAATTCAAACAATGCTCCTATTCACTTGTGCTTTGTATAATTTCTAGGAGAAGGTTAACCAAGTGCATTGCTTCCATAATTATCAGCCCATTGATGATTGCTGCCCCATATTAAAATGTATGATTACCTTTTGAATCCTAAAGTAAATAAAAATATTGCATTTTCACCAACCAGCTCGGTTCATGGTACATTGTCACCCGGGGTACTTTAAAAAGGGGGTGTGAGACGAGTTGTGTACCATCTCAAATTGAATCTGCATAAAATGGAGAAAGGCATCTCAGTTGTGCGATACATACTAGGCTGAGACCAAGGTGTGTGTCGCCTGATTGAAATCCTTAACAAATTCAAGGGAGTCAGCTGTGGGTATCAGGCAGCAGGCAGTTGAGGCTGGATGGAAGGCTGCAGGCTGGCCTGCACCGTAGCTCTGGGGTCAAGAATCCTCTCTGGGCTGGTTGGCGGAAATGGAACGCTGGTCAAGGCAGCTCTTGTGACTGCAGCTCGACAATAGTCAGAAGTGCAGCCAGCTGTGGTTCAAGGACTCGACTGTCTTGAACATTTTGTTAAAAGGTGGAAACTGGTTGGTTGCTTGTGTGGCACTCCTAGCTTCTTCACCTGGCTTGTCGTCCTTTCAAGGCGGACAGCCCAAAGATGAGTGTTTGCAGGCAAAGGCTGTGTCCTTAGTTCAGATACTCTCCGGCACTTCCCACCTAGGAAGCTTGCTGGCAGAACCTAGCAGGGAACGCTGGGTGCCGGTTCTGGAACTGGGTTCCCTGCGAGATGTTTAGGGGACGGATCTTGCATTCCACTTGGAAATTCTGGCTTTCCTTCACTGGCGGAAGATGTAGGGCAGAAAGTACCTTCAGCCAGGGTCCAAATGAGTCCTTACTCCTTTTTGAAGTCGGCTGATGTGCTAAGTGAGGGGTTAAGCCCTCTTAAATGGGCCCGAGTGATTGGTGCAGACTAAGACTACCTTAATGAACCAATCCTGGGTCCCCACCAACAATCTTATGTTATGCATGAGGTCTGGACCAGAGTGCTCTGCAACAGGAAAGGTAAGGGGTGACAAGATATACCACCCATCTTCCTGTCTGTTGTAGATCAAAGTGTCTCTCTGGTTAACTGAGCTCTCTGTGACTGTTGATTAAATCGCAGGTCTCTCTTGAAGTTTGGGATGAGAGAAGACTTCTGTTTCCCTTGCATCACATACTTCTCCGCTCTGAAAGGGGTCAGCTCTGCAGGGGTACCTACGGTGACTGATAGACCCAGCCATTTAATTCACTGCCTTTCATACAGAGGGGTGGGCACTAGTTTCCAGTTTTTGCATACCTAGGGGGGTGTTGGCCTCGCTTTCCTGTTGTATGTCCGGTAACCAAGCCCCTCACAGGCTTGCCTCAATTATCTCTCATTAGTATGTACTGCCACCAGCCGAACAAAGCAATAGGAAAGCAGGTCCATGGAGCCTTTTGCTATTTTAACTAGGCTGTCCATGGCCGGAGGAAAGTGTGCCTTCCCCCTTCTTGATATGCTTTGATGTATCCGTGGCTGGCACATTCCAGCTGAACATGACTATGGAAGACTGCGCCTGTAGGCAGTTTCATCCCGGAGTACATGTGACGATGCGTTTCGTGCGGTGAGCAGAGTAGGTGAGCAGAGAAAATGTGTGCGGAATGGCCTCACATTTTTCAGAGGTTGATCTCCCATCATTAATTTTCATGAGCCAAAAAGCCCAGAGCGCACCTCCCCGTGTGCATGGTAGAATTCCTCACCCCATTGAAAGAGATGAAAAAGCCATGACTTCACTCTGCACAGTACAAAAGTTTGGCTTGTGCCAGTGATTGACAGCCCGGAGACTCCTGAGATATAGGGACACTAGTGCCATGTCGCACCCGATAGGCACTGCATGCCACTTCTGCAGTGAAGTCCACCAGTTTTCTGTGATCTGTAGCTTACCCGACCAGCCTGGAACAGCTGCCATGAGTTGGCCTCAATCGAGACAGACCCATGGTCTTGTCCAATGGGGTTCAAGTACTCTACAGTGTTGGCAACTTAAGTTTGATACGCACTGCTGAATTCCCATTAATGTCAGGATATCTACTCTCCTCGACCTCTGCCAACTGTCAGAGGAAAGGATCTGGCTCCTGACCCTTGTCTCTACCGAACCTATGAAGATCCTCCTCTCCAACTTTGGATACATCGAACCAATCTCTCGGTGTTCTGGATAACTTGCTCAATGAATTTCATTGTCATCGGTTCACATCCATTGTTTAAACTGACGAGATGATTTAACCCAGAACTGCAAGACGCCGGACAATTCCACATGTGGACAAAGGTGGAGGAGCAACTTGGTAAAAGGCTGACATCCTAGAAGGGGTAAAAATACCCCACACCTTGTGTGTTGCCAGTCCTTAAACAATAAAGCAGCTTGGCGAACCCTATATGAATATTTGATGGAATAGATGTGAAGCTCACTACTCACCTTGAAATAGACATAAACTCAGATGCAGCCTAGAAATTAAATAAATTGGTAAGCACTTGCTATTATTGGCTTCTTAATCTTGAATGATCTTCACAAAATATATAATTTACTCAAAAATTTGCCAATTAAATCAACAAATGCTTAATTTTCAAGAAGTGCATAGTCCAACTTCCAGTAACAATACAACAGATTAACACACAAAATTCACCTTTGGAGTCACCAACTGCTATAGTTAAAATGTACTACAATTTCAAATGCATAAAAAAAACACAAAACTGGGTGTCCTGTTTCTCACTTTGTCCATATAACGATTCCAAGCAAGCTTTCCCAAGCCCTAGCAAAACGCAGAGCTAACACGGTAGTGGCAATCCTAATGCTCGCTTTACTTAAGTTTAACATGAATGAAGGATTCATGAAAAGATATAACTTCTTAGATCAGGGATAAGTTTCCGTTTTAATATCAAATTGCTGAACAAGAATTGGATGCCTCTAAATGAACATGTGATCTGTAAGAAAAATCCTGATTTCTTGGTTTTAATCTTGAGGGGGCAGATACTTGGTCCGTCTAGTAGCCTTTCACACAAGGCTACATGGAGTGCAGATTGCTGCGTTTTGGGTTAACCTTTAACTGTTCCGTATGCGTATACAGAAGTGACTGCATGGATTTCTATGTAGCTGCACTTATTAATATCTTTATGTAGTCCTGCATCCAGCCACTCCTGCCATCTTAAGACCAAACCACCGCCAGATCGCAAACCTAACTGCTATCGGGGACCTTTGCAAACTAAATATGAACGCTCCATACTACCAGATGGAGGTAATCGAAACTTGTATCATAACTGCATTTCGCCATACACGTGGGACTTAGATGCATGGGTTTTACTTTGGAATATCCTCTGCTTTGGAAGTGGTCCAGATTACCATAAAATGGGCATCTTAACACCCGCATGACCTCTTATTGAAATGTATTTGCCAACATTGAGAGACCTGCTGATGTGGTAAGACTGACCTAGCTCTACGTATAGGGAAAGGTGAATCCCTTAAAGACTGAATAGAGTTCTTCATATCCACGTTCAGCTGCACAGGTGTGAAGGACAGCCGAGTATGTGCCACTGCAAGTCCTGCTCCTGCTCCAAAATTGCAGCCGTTTCATCCCTAAACTAGCCACCTACCTTCTCCTAACCAAAGGAGACCTGGCTGCGGACACAAGAGTGGGAATGGGGCAGTAACAGAGGCTGAATTAGTCGCTCCAAAATGAAATGCACAGGCTATAAGTGAAGAGCCCATGCAGCCGAAGTGCTGTTCCAGCCACAGATATGCTTTGAAAATAAATCTTGTGGCCAGATGAGCAATCTTCCCCACTGAACAGAGGTCATCCCATGTGGCGGGAGAGAGACCATTGCAGTGCTTTGGAAAATTGAACACTTCCAGCTGTGCAAATACAGTGGTGCTTGAAAGCCGCCACAGATTGGCAACTGCTTGTCTCCATTTTTTAAGGCAGTGTTGGACAAGATTGAGATTTTGGATTCTTTGGCTCCAAGTTCACAACTGAGTTTCCAACATCTACTCTACTGGACTTGCTATCTCACCAGGAACAGGCGGTGCAAATGGCAGAAGACACTGAGGCACATGTTAAGGTGCAGCTCCCTAAAGCACTACATTGTAGCGGTACCAGAAAAGAGGTGCCACCAGTTCATGGCAATGAGTCAGGCCAGCAGGAGGACCTGTCAGCTAGCCCCAGAAGTTACAGATGGCCTTGGGTACAAATTGCACAGCGTTGCAGTCACTAGTAGTGTGTTGGCAAAGGGGGAGGGTATGCAAATGGATACTACAGGATGCTGATTTGGGGGGGGCATTTCCTAACTCACAGGAAGGGTGCAATCTCATCCATACCCTAGTATCCCTATGAGAGTATGGTAGTGATATGGGTCAGCTGGTGGAAGAGATCACAGACCCCAGCATCCTGTGGCGAGCCACAGACTGTGTGAGCGCTCCCCTTACCAGCACACAATGTAAATCAATGGTCAGCTGTTTCCTTGATCGCTGATCCATTGGTTGCAAGATGCCAGGGGTGATGCTCCAGACTGGTCTATGCCAACAGCCTTTCAATGGGCCTCCCTGAAGTCTACTGCACCATCCACAAAGAATACGAAACTCTGCTGAAACAAGGATAAGAACACCTTGCCCTGGTACTAATGATGCTCAATTGGCTCAAGTTCTTAATGTGTCATTTCAGTACCCTTCATCACCCGCCATGCCTTGTATTGCAGGTAGTTAGATGCCACAATGAAGACGTCCACCCCTCCCTCCCCCCCCCCCTTCATAATCCAGTAATGTTGCTCTTGTAACTGATCAAAGCTGCATCCTCCATACTGGCAACCGGCCAGTAGAATTCCATAACTGGGGGAGTTGGGAGGGGCAATCCTTACAATGAAGGACCGCATGCATTTCTGAAAATCTGGCTTCTCATCAGTCTGAAGCAAGGGAACTGGAGCCGGTACACTCGCTCCGAAGGACTATCTCAGCTCATGCTTTCCCAAGTATTTTCCACAATGGATACTGGTCACCAAAACCTTTCCTAGAGGTGAAGCCCAAGGACCAGTAGAATGCATGTAAAATATCACGGCCAATAACCAACTAGGAACTAAGACCACCGGACCTGAGAACATACTCTGTCCAGGAGCTTTGCAGGATCTCTTCACTGCCCACCATTATTCTGTACTACACACCCACTTCCCAAAACTATTCTCTCTAATTCTATTGGATCTGTGCAGAGCTGTACCCTGCAGAACTCTACACCGCTATAACCAGTATTGCACACTCTAGAATCCTCCACAAGCCTTCCCACTCTCTTGACCTCATTGGTAGGGGGACCATTCTCTTGGAAAGGCACCTGCCTAACTCGTCAAACATTGGGAGACATAAGTTTGCTGGTCCGGTAAAAGAGTTTTCTCCGCCAGTGTGAATTTACCACACACCCTTGCTCGCTACAATTTATCAGATGCCCATAGGGTATGTTGCACTCTACAAAACCCATATCCAGGGTAAAATAGCTAAACCTAGTCCCACGACACCATGTTCTAAGGCAACATGAGCATGGGCCGGGTGTTTGGAGGGGTGGGAGGGGGCTTGGGTTGCTCCTGACCTACTGCCCATGTGACATTCCTCTTTCTCAAAGCCGGATGGTCTTGGATTTCTTTTTTTTTGTTTTTTTTTCTTCTCTGCCTGCACAAGCATTTTAGATTTGGTCATTTGGTGCTTCAACCACACATTTCCGACTGTTTGTACCTGGTCGAGGGAATGAAGAGACTTGTTGAAGTAGCGCATCCCCCAGAATTTCATGCTGCTTGATCTCCTTCTGCTTGAAAGATGGTCCTTGGCTACTTACCACTTGAATATAAGAGGTGACATAAAATATATGACTGGAGAGTAGGATTCTTTTAAAAAAACTATTCATAAGACAGTCTGGTTCAACGGCTCTTGAAACTTTTAATTTCTTAATAGCATTCTCAATTTCATCTCTATCAAATTTATAATTCCAACCTAATGATCCACTAGGGTACAGGTTCCTATTACCTAATTTGCTTTCATTGTGCACCCAAACTTTAGCGGAAAAGTTGACCCACACATTTTCAGAAACGCACAATGACTGTTAATTTGTCACACTTGTTTGAGTTCAATTTCCACTGCAAGGACTTGGTATTTCTTTTCCATACCTTTTTTCAATAGTTCTTCATTGGCACTAATATAACAAGTTTGACTTGTGAGCCATGCTTTAAACTTGTTCTTGAGGGCGTCGGAAAGTGGCTTTCGCTATCGTGTGATATACCCAGACTGAGACTAGATGTGGAGCAAGTTTGTGAGATGGAAGTGATGGTGGCCATTTTATGATGATGGTCGAATGTCAGAAAACCACCTGCCATGGTATCGAAATAAATGTTACCATGAGATTGTATCAAACCAAACAGATATCGTAATTGTCTAGGCCGTTATATAGGTAGATTTTAAAGTGGTCTAACGGAAAATGCAATGTTAATTTAACTAATAATTAGTGCAGCGCCAGATTGTTGTTACAAAAGGATAAAGAGAAGATGATTATGATGGGTAATTATGTAGACCAATATCCATGACTGATAATTCACGTACGAACTAAACAATTACAAGGATTGGATGAATAAGTAGTGCTAAGGTATCTCGAAAGTGGCAAATATCTTATGTCATCTGTTAAGAGGCAATTACTTCCAGCAAAATAAAAGTATAATGCAATAACAATGAATAGTTGCATGGGATCCTGTTGTAGTTTGACTAGAAAGACAACACGCTTTTTAACGTATACCCATGCAATTATTTCAAAGGGTCAACTTGAGAAAAGGCCTTTATAGTGACTGGTCCTTCCATCATGCATCCTGATAGTTGGATGAGATCATTGGAAATCGTAGACTTGTAGAAGCCCAGTTAACGTGATGCACATTTTTTTAGACTGGTAGAAACTTCTATAGGTAGAATTATCTTTCTTGACAACAGTGAGAGGAAGTTCAACTGTCACAGAAACAGACTGTGTTCAATCCTATATTTGCAGATTAATCTTGCGAGTACTTCCTATCGCCACCACAGACTCCCCTTGCAATGAGGGCAGTGAAGTTGATCTCCTCCTACTTTGCATCTGATGTTGTTCCTGCCAGTGCTTGGATAGTGGAAACTTCGGATCCTGGCTGTTAAGCATGCTGAGGTGCTCCCGTATTCTGATATGAAGTTCCCTAATCGTACTGCCAATGTACAACTTATTGTAGACCCAAATAATACAGTAAACCTGATCAGCAATTTATGAACTGCTGATTTGATAGTTGCCTAAAATTCCAAAATCCATGGCCCAAGTAGCATAAGTATACTCTAACATTGAACAAGAACCGCACTTGCAGAAACCAGCATCTTGTGCAGAAGTTGGCCAATTGACGTGCTGTAACTTAATATTCAGCATTTGGATGGAGAAAAGAAGTTCTTAAGCGTGGGTGCCTTCCTGTGTGTAACACTGGTAAAGTTATCAATCCACTTTGATTTCTGTGTCAAGAAGCAATAGATGCCAATGTTTCCTCCGTATATGCTGAATCTTAAAGCTATTCATGCTGTATTGGTTAATACATCTTGCTCGGTCATATCGCTCTTGTACGTTCAATTCTGGGACTAGGAGAGATGATCGGGGTACTAGTGCAGATTAAATAACCTGTGGTGGATAACCTTGAGCCTGATCTGTTTGCAATAAACTGACTTTCATTGTTAAAGGTGGATCGAAGTGAACGGTTGCGTCTAGCTCAGATTCACCCATGGGAATATTATTGATGGAATATCTTTTTTTTTTTTATGGCAGCTAGTAGCATGCAGTATGGATTTAACTTATGTTGGTTTCCTCTATGTGGTGGTCTCGAGGCCTTGTGGGGTCACAAATCTTAATATACAAATTCAATTTTGGGGAACTATAGTTACCGGAAAGTAAAATGCCATAAGTGTTATTGAGAGACAAATTGTGTCAATTCTGAGTACCCTGCCAAATAATCAGAATATCGTCCATGTACCTAGGCCATTTGACCATCTTGGAACTGTGAAGGGTATCTAAAAAGTCATGCTTCGTCTCATCTGCATGCATTAAATAAGTTTGCAAGGGCTGGAGCATATGTGGCTCCCATGGCAATCCCGGAGGTTTGTCTAAAACAATTGAAGAACAACACATTATTAGTCCAACCCCAGAAATTCCTTCATCATAGTCGCATGAAGTAGAATGGTCCCGGAAAGTAATATCCATGCTGTTGAGTGCCAAATTGTGCTGTATGGAGGTATAGAGAGCCGGTCCGATAGCACAGCGCGTAGAGCGCTCGCATTAACATCTGTGAAGAGCCTGCTGACGCAGGTTCGAATCCCGGCAGGGCCAAACTCTGCCTTTCATCCTTCTGAGATTGATAAATGAGCACCACACACCGTGGGTAACAAGCAGCGCTCAGGTGCCCGAGGGTTCGTAGCGCTATAAAAAAAAGCTAAATAACATCCATTGTTGCGTAATGGTGCCAAGTACCTGAAGTGTATGCATAGGATTGTGTAAGAGTAAGAATTGTAGGTACTTGTTTCTCAATAGCCTGGTTAACATATTTGGGCATAGGTTCTGTGATCCATCCAATGTCACTTAAAATGGATCTGCCTTCTGGTATTTGTACATATGGTTTATGATTTTGGTATATACATGGTCGGTATAGTGTGATGTTTAACTGTCGCGTATAACCTTTCATCGTCCAAGCATGCACAAAGTTTCTGGGTGAATTGGTTGCATTGTGATTTTAATTTGTTTGCTTGGATAGCCCTGCAATCTTTCCTGTTCATAATGATTGTTGCCACCTTTATTGGCTTTCTTGATAATGAGTGGTCCGATGGTCATGTATAGCCTTAACTTCAGTCAGTTGTAAATTGTGCTGTGATCTGCAATTAGTAGAGCGCCTCTGATCCTGCAAGTGTGTAGATCTTTGATTAAAGCCTGGTGGAAAATATCAATTGCAGTGTTGTCTTGAAATTGGGGGTAAAAACTCTTCATACATTGTTCACCAATGTGAAGCTCGACAAGATCTGTACCCTGATCAGAACCCTCCTCTGAAGTAGGTGAGTATGGGTTGGATCCTCTAAGGCACTTTACCATCTGCACTAACAAGTAGCGGATTTGTATTGGCTATGAACTTTGGTCTCAAAGAATTTCTTCAGCTTGAGTTTATCAATACATTTGAATAAGTCAATTTGGATTTGGGTATAGTCATTGAAAGTGGTTGGAGAAAATGACAGACCATTATACAGAAGTGCATTTTGACTTGGTGTGGTCAAAAAGGTTAACTACCAAGTCATTCATCAGGTTGGTCTCTGCTGTCTTTGAACCAATGATTTGGTTACTCGTCGTCCTGTGTAATTCTCTTGTGCTTACTGCATTGGCCTCCTCTTCCCTCTGAACTGTCCCCTCTTGTTGTAAGTTACGATTGGAGTTTTGAAACTGACATGCGTGGTCTCGGCTTGCCTGTTGCCTTTCTGTGTCTGAGCTGGTCTGTCCTTGGGCTAAGTAGCAGTATCAGAGGACGATTGTCTAGTTCACTGTCTGCATCAGCGCTAACCAGGGCTATGTTGGAGTGCTGTTTCTTGATTGAGATATGTAAATGTCGTCATATTTGGGCTGAAATCTAAATACTCTCTTCTTGAAAGGTAGCCCAATTTACAGGGGTACTCCATTAATTATACGGATACCCCTAATGACGCTTACATCAGATTACGTTCACCCCTCTAGGGAATTAAGGCCAAGAGTCTTTATCTTGCAAGGATCACAATTTAATCAGTACAGAAATGAGGATGGGGCAAAGAACTCTGTCCCTTAATGGTATATTCTGTCCTTCAACCGTTCCCAGCCCCTGCAGACTGGTACCAAGCAGGATCCTTATGTACGGTTTAACTTGGTAACTTGGTCCCTGGATAATGACATGGCTCATCCAAAACTGTCCTTCCCTTTACAAGGGGTGCTGCAGTCTTCCTTCATGGCTGGGTTTCCGTTTAGGGCAAACTACTTGGCTTACTGCTAGCCTATGCAAGAATACATTGTAGTTTCATTCATCATTTTGCTACATTTTGCTACATTATGAACACTTGTATATAAACGCACCTTCCCGCCATACTCTCCACACTTCACTCATTATACTCCTACTTTTATCTGGTCTTGCAATATCTTTTAAACCTGATTACATAATTCTGTATGTTGTGCATGGAGTCTTATCCTGCATGGGCTTTTGATAGACAGCCGACAGCTGCTGAGTTACCTGGTGCTTTCTGCCAGCCTTGGAGAACCCCACAAATGCCTGTTGCATTCCTTTTGGCACATAGCCTACTTCTGTCATGCGTTGAGATTTAAAACCAAACATTTACAAGTGTATTCCGCTAATAAGTGATTTACACCTTTTTTTAAAAAATATAGTTTTATTATCATTTTTAGGTTATTACATCAAACATGTGCATTTCCTAGAAGAACATTTTTAATGATAACCCATACCCAACCCCCCCATAGCCGATGATTGAACATTGATTTCGGATTTGTCTTGCAGGCTCACAAAGAACGTTTTCAGTCACTGTCGAGTGGTCTTGTGCACACATTGTCTTGGGTTCCATTTGATAGTACACCATTAGGGAGATCATGTGTTACTTGATTAGTGTCTGTGGTGTTCCATGCTCCTCATGCCCTGATGCTTGGGCAGGTCCACGGGCTTAGGTTTCTCCCTTCAGGTCGGGCGCTCATACTTTTCAAAAAAGGGGAGCCAGAGTTCCTCAATATTGGATCTAGATTCGTCAAGGACGTGTGTTAGAAACTCCATGTCATATATCGCCCGAACCTTGGTGACCCATTCCTTCTCTTCGGGCATGTGTAGGTTCTTCCATTTTTGGGCCAAGCAGCACCTGGCCGCCACCAGCATGACCTGTAGCATGTGGCCCTGGGTGTCCTCATGATCATCTCCAACCTCAATCCCAAAGGAGCAACCAGCGGCACAGGGGTCTACAAACTCCGTTCACCCCCTTGATCCAGGACAGGACCTTCCCCCCCCAATATGACTACACATTGGGACATGTCCACCACATGTGTATGTAGACACCTTTTTGTTTTGCGGCATTTCCAGCAGTGAGGGTCGTAGCTGGGCTCATTCTGGAAATCATCTGTGGAGGGTAGTGCCACCTGTGTAGAACCTTTAATGCTTGATGTCTATACTGAGGGGAGGTCGTTGAGCGGTGGGCTTGGATGCACATCTTTGTTGTCTATCACCTCTCCCAGATCTTTCTCCCATTGTTACCTTGCTGGTGGGGGGGGTCCCTCTGTATCGAGAAAGAGTTTGCATAAATGGGATATGACCCCCTTGGGACCTCAGGTAGAGATGATCCTTTTCTCGAAGTCCGTTAGGTCCCTCCTGAGGGTGTCGCCCCATGAGGGCTCAGAACTCCCTTAAGTTGGAGGTAATGGAATGATGACAGTTTGCCCAAACCCAGGGCCGCCTCAAGGTCTAGAAGGGGCATGAAGGACCCCCACCCACAGGTGGCACGCCCTGATGAGGCACGCCTCATACCACCGCTGGTAGGCGGCTGGTTCCGCCACATTATCTATGAACGGCAGGGCCCAAATACAACTCAACGGGGATGGCCAGGTTGAGCCATCGATAGTAACTTCCTTCCTTCCAGACTGACCACAGGACTCCCAGAGCCGGGTGGTCCACAACACGTCGGGGGACCCGTGCCCTTGGAACCCATAGCCATTCGTCGAGCGTGACCGGGGCGAGTGACTTATTGTCCCGGGCCACCCACAGCTTTTCTGTCCCAGGGTTAAAGTGTTCACCAAGGATCCTCAACTGGGCTGCCCTGTAGTATGTGTCGAGGTCAGGAAACCCCACCCCTCCATCTTCCTTGGGTCTCGTTAATGCATCATATGAGATCCTATGTTTCTTTCCCGCCCAGAGAAATCTGAGCAAGGTGCGCGTTATCGAGTTTAAAAAGGTCTTGGGCACCTTGGTGGGGAGCATCTGGAAGAGAAACAGGAACTTGGGGAGTACTACCATTTTGATCAGATTGAGTCGGGCCATCCAAGAAAACCCAGAGGCTGCCCACCTCTCGTTCTCTTAACATCTGTCCATAGTGGGGTAAAGTTACTACAGAAGAGGTCAGTCGAGTTGGCTATGATCTGGACTCCCAGGTGTCGGAACCCGTCTCTCTGCAACTGGAAGGGGAGATCCTCCACATATTTTGTCTGTTTCTGATGGGTGACCCCCCCACCCCCATAAAAGCCACCAACTTGCTGAGATTAACCTTGTACCCCGAGAGATCTCCCGTAGCGCGCCAAGCCCCGTAACACGTGGGGGATCGTTTGACAGTTTGGTGACGTAAAGGAGAGCGTCATTGGCGAATAAACTAATCTTGCAGTGGGAGTCACCTATCCGAACTCCACTGATAGCTTAATCGTTGTGCACAGAAATCGCCCAGGGTTCCATGACCAGGGCGTATATCTGGGGGGATAGTGGGCAACCCTGTCCTGTTCCTCTCCCTAGGGGGAAGGCCTTCGATTCCATCCCATTAGCTACTACTCCGGCCATGGGGGCAGAGTATAGTGCCGCCATCCATCGCAACCATCTCTGGCCCATCCCTACTGCCGATGGGACCTCCCCAATGAATGCCCAGCTGACCCTGTCGAAGGCCTTCTCTGCGTCCAAGGCCAGCAGTAGAGCCCCTTCGTCTCGGGTCACCCTTGGGTTTAGCACGTGGAGGGTTTTACGCATGCTGTCTGAGGCTTGCCTGTTAAGTATGAAGCCCGCCTGATCCGGGTGGACCAGACTGGGCAGACATTTCTCTAGGCAGGTTGCCAGGATTCTGGCAAAGATCTTGGCATCAAGGTTCAGGAGGGAAATGGATCTGTATGAGCCACACTGTCCTATCTCTACCCGGCTTGGGGATTACCGTGATGAGGGCCTGCAGGAAGGTGGTCGGGATCGTGTCTTTGTTTCGGATTTGACTGAACAGTTTGGCTAGGGGTTCCATCAGCGTGGGCTGGAATTGTTTGTAAGTCAGCCGTATACCCATCTCCCCCCGGGACCTTTCCCACTTTTAATCTCTTGATGGCTGCCTCACCCTCCTCCACTGCTATATCTCCCTGCAGTTCAGCCTCAGTGAAGCGGGGTAGCGGGAGTTCCCCCAAGTATGCCCGGATCTCCACCACCAATTGATTTTTTTTTAAAAAAAAATGTATTCATTCCCCCCCCCCTGTTTTGTGTATAGATCCCTGTAGAATTCTGCAAAGGAATTCACTATCTCTACCTTTTTGTTACGTATGCTGCCCCCCCCCCCCCCCGTCCCTGATGGGCCTGATCCTCCTCTCCAGTCTGCATCCCCATGCTCTACGCGCCAGTAGTGTCCCCACCCTGTCTCCCCTTTCATAGTACCTCTGTCGTGTGTATCTCCATTTCTTGACCTCCCCAATGAGGACTGTGTGTAAGGCTTGCCGCTTCTCCTGCATTTCTGCCAAAAGGGACTCCCTGTCTACCCCCGCCTGGGTGAGCCTAGCCCGCAGGGTCTTCAGTTCTGTTCGTATCTTAGTCTCAATGAGCCCTCATTCCCGTTTGCGCCTGGCGCCCTCGGCTATGAGAAGACCACGAAAGATGGCCTTAGCTGCCTCCCACACTGTCTCCATATCTGTCTCTCCGTTTTCATTTGTTTCAAGGTATGCCACCATTTCACCTCTTAGGAAGTCTCTAAAGACCGGGTCCCTCAGGAGAGTGTCGTTGCACCGCCAGCCGGAGGATCTAGGGTACAGGGGCAGCAATCAACTTGCCACGAGCATCTCGTGGTCGGACCATGTTATTTCTTCAACCTTTGGGATTGTAGCCACCCCACCCCCCTCCTTTGAGGTTAAGAGCAAGTCAATTCTCGTGTAGGTATAATGCGGGGGGAGAAGAATGTGTAGCCCCCCGGTCCCGGGTGCGCCGCGCACCACACGTCCTCCCAGTAGTGGTCTTTTAGGGGGGTCTGCAATGCTAAGTTATCTTTGGTGATCCCCTTTGGCTCAACCCCTCTTGCCGTCCACCAATCTAGTTTGGGGTCCATTATGAGGTTGAAGCCTCTCTTGGTTTCAATGTTTGAGAGATGGAATTGTTTACTCAAAAGGATACCCACCCCTTCCTTCTTTGAGCTTCTATGGGAGGCCCAGAAGTTGGACCCGATTTCCTTTCCTCTGATGGGTGATTCTTTGCCCTGTTTATAATGGGTTTCTTGAAGGAAGAGCACCATTCGGAACATGTTACTAGTCGGTTTGTTTTGGGAGTTCAGGCCCTTGACATTTAGTGTGCCTATCCTACCTTCAACCATTGTCACCTTCGGAGTCTTTCTCTTTCTGCTCCTTGGTGTAGTGCTGGTGTGAGGCACGCTGGAAAATAAATAACTCTGGCTCGATCTGGCTGGTCCCCCCCATTGACCCTTCTTGATGTCTCCATTTTATCATTTACATTGGTCATTTCCCCCCCGCCATGTCCCATTCCCTCCCCCTGCCCCTTCCCTATACCCTCCCCCCCAACTTAAGGCGTTCGTCCACGTCGCCCGACTCGCGTCGGGGTCGATCAACGAACCACCAAGGACTCTACCCCAGCCCCGGGTAGTGCACATTTTCGGGATACCCATTTCCTTCTTTCAGTGTGAGATGATCCCATGTTAACCTCGACAAAGGTGTCCGAGGCGGGATCTTACAACCGAGACCCCCCTGTCTCAACTTGTGTCCTCAGACTCGGACCTCGTGTGCGGATCCGTTAAACAATTCAGTTAACATTTCAGAAAACAACCAGCCCTGAAACCTTGCGGGACAAACTTGGCACCAACGTGGCGCACGGCCGTAGTGCCTCCGGCCCTTCCACTCCACAGGTGTCTCCACCTAGTGTCCTTAATCACCAGAGATTCTCATCCTTGTGTGGAGAAGTAGTCACTTTGGGTGATCCTCAGAAGTTGATGATGGATATCTGTTTTTTTTGGAACTACAGAGTTCCCTTTACCTTAGCTTTTCCACTAAGCTTTCCTAGTCTGTCAGAGCCCCGCGGGGGGTCCCGGGCTTCTCCTTCTTGCCCGCCGGAATAGCCTGCGTGGTCACCCAACGAGTCGTCCGTGACCCGTTGAATGTCATCTTCCATCACCAGGTGGTCTCTCTCTCGACCATTCGAATGCTAGATAAAAGGGGTGACCCCAGTGGTATCTGACCACCTTTCCCTGTAGCTATTTGGTAAGGTTGGCACACTTCTTCCTCATTAGCAGGGTGAGGGCTGAGAGATCTTGGTAGATTGCCACCTTGGAGTCTCCGTATTGTATATTGCCAAGATTCCTCGCTTTCTCCATGATCTTAGCTTTGGCCTTATAGTAGTGTAATCGGGCCAGCACTGAGTGTGGCCTCTGAAACCCCCCCCGCCACAACCAGCGCGATGCACCCTGTCAAACTCGATCTCGTTGTCGGCCTCCGCCACCAGACAATCCTTATGTCGTGTACCTTGCCCTCCATGTCTTGTGGGCTTTCCCCTTCAGATTCTACTAGGCCAAAAATGCCAT
Organism: Ambystoma mexicanum; assembly: GCF_040938575.1. Taxonomy (NCBI): domain Eukaryota; kingdom Metazoa; phylum Chordata; class Amphibia; order Caudata; family Ambystomatidae; genus Ambystoma; species Ambystoma mexicanum. The sequence goes on along the minus strand of NC_090926.1, from coordinate 1,234,711,386 downwards.
CCACCTTGAGCCGGAATTCCTCTTCCCGGTGTTGCATCTCACGGAATCTGGTTTCCATTTGAGTCTCCAGAAGCGCCGTGGAGAGCTGGTTGTTTTCTACTCCTTCCACACGATCCTCTAGGGTGGTGACTTTGGTTGTGAGGTCCGCCAGTTTGGTCTGTCCTTATTCCACGGATCTCTTCCAGGATCATCTGGATATTGTTCTGGATGGCGCCCAGGTCAGTGGGTGGAGCGGAGGGGCCCCCCGTCGCCATGCTGCCCTCGCTGGCGACAAACTGGTATTTAGAAAGGGCCTCTTTCCAGCTCATGGGGTGCCCGTTCTGGGTGGCTGCTCTTGATGGTCCCTGTCTGGCTTGTGGCCATACTGGGGCTCCCCGGGGTGAGTTTGTAGGTGTTGGCTCCGAGGGAGGGTCAGGTCCGCTTGGGGAGGGTAGGTACACTTGTGGAGGTATCCCCCAGGCGTCGCAGCGAGGCCGTGCAGGGATTGCAGTGGCAGTGATGGTGTAGATTGGCCCCTCTTGGGTGTGGGGGAAGCGCTGGGTGGCTGCCCGTGGGTCTAGCGTGGAAGATGTCTTTTGTGGTGTTCCCTGAGGCCGGGCCCTGACCTGGATACTGTCCTCCCTGGGGGTCTAGCTCATGAGGGAGTGACCCTGGGGTCTCGGCCCAAAGAGCCCCTCAGCTGGGATATGGAGCCTCCTGTGTCCCCCAGTCTGCAGGATCGAGGGTGCGCTCCCGCAACAGCCCGGACCAGGGGCACACCGATGGAGAGGGAAGTGAGGCTTCTGTGTGGGTCTCAGCTGGAGTGTCTTCACAGTGTGGAGTGTTTTCACAGAGCTGAGGGCCCGGCTTGGTACCGCCCGTGTGCGTGTGGTGTGGTGGCACGCCTCAGGCTTTCCCAAGGCAGCCGGTGATCCGAAGCTCCAGGTGGCTCCTCGCAGTACACTCTGCAGCGGGGAGGGTCTGCGCGCTCCCGCGTCGGCCCCCTGTTGCTTCTTTCAGCCTGGTCTTGGCGGCCAGGCAGGTTCCCCTTTGCGGATGCCTCCGCGTGTGTGGTTTATGGGTCGAAGCGTCCGCCGGAGGCGTCGGGCTCTCGCGTCTCGGGGCCGCGCTGCTATAAGCGGTGGGGCCTCGCCAAGGAGCCCGGAGCGCAGGGCCTCAGTGTCACCGCCGGTGCCCGGTATCCTTCAATGCCGCCAGGTTGGGGGTCTCCTCCTTCCTTGGGATGGGCTCCCACCTCGGAACGCCGATGCACTTGCTGTTATCCACGCAGGCCGCGGCCTCTGCGGAGCTCCTCCGATGCGTAACTCGGAGCTGTGGGGGAGGGGCCGCAAGAATCTTTCGGGCGGCGTATCTCTGCGCAGGAGTGTCAGTGAAACTCCTAAATTGGACCCTGCAGGGAGCACGGGTTCCGACAACGTCTGTTCATTTAGTGATCACCCATGTCTGTGTGTGATTATATTTGCTTGAAAAAGTCTTTCTCAGTGCTATAGTGCTTTAGAAACAGTCAACAGAAGTCTTGCCTAATTGTAAAGTGCTTGGGGGGGGGAGTAAGGGGAGCGGTGGAGGATGGGGTGCTAGCTCCTCCCTCACCATTCCCCTTTCGTTACATCTTCAGTAACAAACTCATCCCCACCCGACATATCTACAACCCCAGAAATATTAGTTGAATTTAGCTGTTTATTGTATGGCAAGGTGTTTTAGATAACCCCCCCCCCCCCCTCCCAATTGATACCATCATCTTTGCACTATTAAGGATTGTATGAACACAACAACATTGGGGACCCATTTGGCACGTGCAGAAGAGGACAAAAGAATGCAAAAGAATGCAATAACAGGAACCAGTATTTTTACTGCTGGCCAAGGCCATGATGGGACCCAATCAAAGGCAAGCGATGGCCAATCAGTTTTCTGAACTCCCCCTCCTCTCTTCATTTGAACACCTAGATTGTGTGCCGCCTCAATGACTTGGGATAGTGACCCATTCTCAGCATCCTCCGGGGGTACAGAAGTGCAGCAGCTGCGTGTACCCCAGGAGCCAAAAAAGGAAAGTCTCTGCTGAGCTAAAAGGCAGATACTTGTCAGGTATTCATCTGAGCAGTCGCAGAGTCTCTTGAGACAGTTTTAGCTCTTCTTTCTTCCCCGCCATTGTTGTCATCCTTTTTTCTGGCAGAATGCCAAATTCTTGTGATCTACAAACGTTCTGCTTTAGGTGCTAGAGTGGCTGTTGACGCCTCAGACAGGCATTTCTTCTCCCTTCAGGTGTTGTTCCAGGATTACTAGTAGCACGGAGTGCAAGGTGGTCAGTGAACGCTTGTACCGTTATGAGGGAGGGAGGTGCAAGTAGGCTTGTTGGCCACAAACACAACACAATACATTACAGCTGCCGCACCTTATGTCATATCTGGGATCATGAGTGTGGTTGCACTGTGTATTTGCGCCAACAGGAACTTCTCCTTCATTGGGTCTATGGCTTTATGCATTCGCACTGGCTTCTCCATTGTTGTAATCCATGTTGTCCTTGTGATGTATTGGGAGCATATTTGTGCACAATGGTCCTTATTTGGGATACAGACTGCTTCTCCACTGTACTCGATCAGGACATCTGCCGGTCACATCACTGTGGTGCCCCGTCATTTGTTGCCATTGCCCAAGAAAAAATATTGTACTTGTAGACCCTGGCAGTATTTTGTGTTGCCATTGCATAACGCTGGTTCTAGATCCATGCTCCTCAACTGCACGCTGTGTGCCTGGAATGTGCCTTTTCTCCCTCATAGTGCAAGATGTACCAGGCATTGTGCCTCTATAATTGAGACTGGATGTGGACCTAAACCCTTAGGAGCCCCTGATGCGTGCGTGATAAGTGCACACACGTAACGGCTTTCGTTGATTATTCCTTCCTGCAATGCGCAGATCAGGAGTACCAGTTATTGGAGGATTCTGTGTACTCCATCAGAAATGACGTCCAAGCCCATACCCCTTGTAGAAAATCATACGTCATTTGTACTTCCCGTTTCATTCGTCTAAGAAAACCTGTAGGGGTGACTGGCAAAAAAGGGAGCCATTTCTGTATTTCTTTTTTTATATATTCATATTAGTATTTTTTTTTTTTCCAAACTGTCCGTCCCCCCTTTTTTATATGGCCCCCCCCATATAACAGACCTGTCTTCATCCACTCCAACAACCATGACTAGTGTCATACAAAACAATATAATACTAAAAAGATGCACTACATAATTTCTAGAACAAATGTAATGGATTTTAACTTTATCCCTACATAACGCAGAGGTCGGTTAGCCATCCTTGCTTATTCCTGGAGTGGAGAAAAGGTTATCAAGAAAAAGAGAGTGAAAGACAGGGAGAGGGAAAGGGCCTTTTTTTTCCCACCAGGGCCGATCGGGTTTTGGACCTTCAAAAAAAATTGAAAAAAGAAAATCCATTAAAAAAACTGTGTGCCGCTGCACACCCCCTGGCATGGATCATTTATCTTACTGTTTGAGCTTTGCCTTGTCTCGGGTGCTCATCGGACATCTGAGAGATGCTACCAATATTTGGCTCCTTCATACGGACGGCGAGAGGAGTACAGAACACCACCTCATATGGACCTTCAAACCTGGGCCTGATCCATTCCCCAGGTAATAATGGTCCAGTTGTAATATGGGTAATGTTGTGTATGGAACTAATATGGGTGATGCTGTGTATAGAACTATGGTCTTGCTTTCTGAAGGGGTGGTCACTATTTCTCCCCCTTTTTTACTGCAATCCTACTGCCCCTGTGTGCCTCCGTCCCATCCCCTGGTCAATTATTTATGACCCATCAGCATATAGTTTGTCTCCTTCCGTCAATGCATAAGCCGTTCATCAGAGTGGGAAAAGAAATAAAACGCCTGTGTATAATCTGGAGTTGCTAAAACGGGGGCCGTGCAAGTAGCTTCTTTGAGTCCTCAAATTGTCTAGTCATTTTGTCAGTCTATTCCAATTTGCTTTTGTCCTCTGTCCTTCTCTGAGACTTTGTAACAGTGGCCTTGTGTAGACTTCGTAGTCTCGGATTCATGCCCTACAATAATTGCATAAGCCCCAAAAAATTGCTACATTTCCTTCACAGTACTGCGCCTAGGGGTGGCGCATACTGCTGCCGCCCTTTCTGGTAATATTTTTTTCCCGTTTGCAAAATGAGTTGTCCCAAGTATAGTCCCTCCTGTTGGCACTATTGCAGCTTCTTTATCTGCCTTGTACCCTTTGTGAGCCAGCAATTGCAATAATGCAACAGAATCCCTCCTGCTCTGAGGTTCATTTTCACTACATACCAGCAGATCATCCACATACTGGATGATTGTGCTAAGCACCTGACTTCAATGTAATCTGTACTGGGGTCACATCTCTCAGTAACCCATCGGGTGGATTAACGGTTCATAACTGTGCTGGCACATATCGCATGTCCTCCTCCAAAAAACTGCTGGGTCACCACTGCCATCAGAGGGCACTGTACCATCCTCTACTGCACCACGATATATCACAGGGGGATGCAGATTCCAAAAATAATCTCCCTGTTTTGCTCACTGTCCTCAAATAACTCATCAGTCATTTCCTTTAATTGTCTATACACAATTCTGTAGCCACTCTCATCCACCCTGGTCTGTTCCAATCAGGGCTACTCTTTTGTCTGACACTACTAGTCCTTGCAAATTTAATGACAATATTGTCCCTGCCACCATCTCGGGTGACACCATGGGTCGGAAAATAAAATCTGTGGGCACTCGCCAAAATTTTGTTGCAATTGGAGGCACTGCTTTTACTAATACCATAGAAAGGATGTCCGGGACCACAGGAACCCCATGGACTACTTGCTCCCTTGCTATTGCTTTGATTATTACTATTGCTTGAGCTACACACATCCCTGGAGTGCAACACACTACCCCTTGATCTGTGAATGATGTAGTTAAATTTAGTTTACTGAGCAGATCCCTACCCAACAAGTTCACAGGGGAACTCTCTGAATATAACCTGGGGGCTCGTACTATTCCCCCCCTCCTACTTTTATATCCAGCTCCTCAGTGTATGGAATCGTAGACATAGCCCCAGAGAATCCCTGCGTGTAAAGAGTTGTACCTGATAATGGATAGTTCCCCTCCATGATGTATGATTTAATTGCACCTGAATCTATCATAAATATAAATTGCCGGTTTCCTATTTCCGCCTCCACCAAGGGCTCCTGTTCAGGGTGTGCGGCTGTCAATAGGATAGGACAGCCAACAGAGAGCACTCGCGTGTCCAATCAGAATATGTATTTGTCCCGGGGAATGAAAAAGGGCGACCCCCGCCATTGCAACTCCTTGGAATGGGGCGCCTATCCCCCCCCCCCCGCCATTCAGTTAAACTGTGTTCCTTCACCCTGCTCTAGTTGTTGCCCGTCATCCCCATAAGGTAACTGATGTTGACCTCCCTCACTCAAATTGCTGTTGTCCCAGTCCTTGAGTCCCTTGGAATCCCTGCCCTGGAGGTGATGGCCCATGATTAAATCCCATCTCAGGCGGTATTGTACAAAAGGGTGATATTTACTGCGCCCAAGCAGAGCCATGGTTGCGGGGGTGCCCCGCTCTACCTGGGCGCAGTAATGGGGATCAGGGGTTGCGGGGGTGTCCCCCTGCTTTCCATTTTGGAAAGAGGGGGGACACGTAAGAAAAATAAATAAAAAGCAACCTGCAGCGTCGGCTCCAATAGATGTTTGTGGGAGGAGCTGACACCGCAGGGATCGCAGAGTGCAGGCGGCACACTTCTATGTGTGGCGCCCTAAAGGTAAGTAGAGTGGGGGGGTGGTTGGGAGGGGTAATGCAAGCCAGGGGAAGCGGGTGACAATGAATCATATGATCACTGAGCCGCGCTGTTACTGGTGTCAGCATTATTGGCCGTCCGTTACGGGGGCACAGTGATCACATAGATCCATCCCAGGCCTGTACCTGCATTCCTTTGCAAAATGCCCCCATTTCCTGCAATACCAGCACTGTGATGTTGCCAATCCTCCTCCCCGGGGCCCTAGCCCCCAGAGCCTCCTGCTCTTGCTCCTCAATCCTCCTCTTCCCCTTGGTGCTCCTTTATACTGCCACTGTTGGTTGGATTACTGTTCCCCCACCCGATTATCCCTGCCCTCCACCCCATAGTGCTACAATTGTGGCATTCCCAATTTGTGGAGTGTCTCCTGTCCTTTCCCCCTGAGCCGGTGCCGTCACTGGTACTTGGACGACAACCTTATTTAGTTTCTTTTCCACTAGTTTTGCCTCATCCGTTTGCCGCTTCTGGGCTGTCTCTCTGACCTGCTCCTTGATTCTCTTACAATGGTGGACTATTATACTTCGTATGTGCCCACCCTTTGGCTTCAATTCCCACAATTGTATCTAATGCGTTCTGGACCTCTTTTGGTAATCCCCTCTTTATGATAAAATGGGGAAAAAATGGTACGGTCTCTCCACATTTCCTGTAACTTGTGAATAAACCTAACTGGGTTATCGTCACCCATTGTGCACTGCATTAAAGAATGTAAGTCAGGGGTATCTTGGTACATCCTTCATAGGGCAGCCCATACCCTTACCTCATTAAATGCTGCTCCATCATGTTCATTATCTGCAAGACTTACCCTGGAGTATCCAGCACTTGCCCATATGTCCCCAGCCTGGTCCCCAACTATGGTGACCAGTAGACTCTTCAAATCCCCTAATGATCAGGCTACCCCTGCTGGTTGTTTTTTTCAAATTCATAGATCCATTTATTAGCCCCAGCTATAAGCTGAGTGAGAGCTTTAATCAAATTATTTGTGGCCATTATCCCTACTCCTTTATTTATAAGAGGCATCTGCATATTTATTTGGTCGTCTACCCCCTTTTTCTTCTGACCTTGTACTCCCACCATTCATTCTTGTCTATTTCATGTCCCTCCTCACTGCCTCCTGTGGCAGGGACGGGTTTCTCACTACCTCCGCTCCTTGATCATCTTCTTGCCTTGCCGCTTCATTATTTCTACCACCATCTTCCCCTCCATTTTCCCTTGCTTGTTCTAATTCTTGTCCCAGGACCGTCCATACCCTCTGCCCATCATCTTTGTCAACACATATTTCTTATTGCTGCAGGGTTAAATCTAAACAAAAACCCCTCACTTCCAATCCCCTATTTTCTTCTGCACCAGTACCCTTATTTCTGGTGATGCTTCAGGTTCTTGTAACTTGACATACCGTTCCCGCAGTGCTCTTAACTCATTATTCATGTCCACCTGTGGACCTTCTGGGTTCCCCGATGCTACGGGCATATCTGTGCTTGTCGGTTGGTTATATGGAGGTCCCACCCCTCCCTAGTTGCTAATCCTGTTGACACTCTCTCTACCACTGGAGACTGACTGCTTTTGTATACCCTACTAAAGGTTTAAGCATTCAGGGGTATATCCCCTTACATTGATCTTTTTATCTTGAATAATTTCCAGATATCTAAAATCTTTTATTTTTATGGGACTTGTTCTCTTTATATTTTGCTGTTAAAAAGAAGACATTTTCTCTAGCATTGGATCTTTCATAGTCTGATGCCTGAATATTCCCTGTCAGACCGGGAATCCTCAGTGATTGATATAATTATTAAAAAAATAATATATATAATTTTCAGTAGAAAGTGAATATGAGCCATTCAATTGTGCAGTCCCTCTACCTCACTTTGGTCCTTTTTGGCCCTAACCAATGAGGTGGTAGGGTTTAAGCTCCGCCCCAGGTAGCCATCTTCAGATTTTTCACCGCTGTCTAACGGGCAGAGGGAATCCTCCAGCTATGAGCTTTTAATTTTTTTTCTCACTGTTGGATGTAAACTTACTTTTCTCAAAATATAATCCCACCTTGATCCCCTGGTCAAGCTCTTCCTACTGTATTTCTGGGCCCAGAAAACACTTCTTTTCAATCGAAATTCATCGAGTGACTTTTCTTCACACCGTGTCAGAAGAAACATGTCGCAAGAACAAACTGTCAAAGCTTCCTGTTTCAGGGACTGCATTAGATGCAAGAAGAAGCTTGTCTACATGAAGGATCCTCATGAGCAGTGCATTTACTGCCTCTACCCACGTGAAATCTACAAATGCGACATTTGCTAGACTTTCTCCAATAAAACTCTTCAAGACAGAAACAGAAGACTCCTTCATCTAGAGTCAAGAGGACACTCTTCTGATGAAGAATCTGTTAAGACTGTGCTGTCTATAAAACCCTTCTGAGAGGCAAACTTCAAAGAAAGGGTCTCCTCAATGGAAGGGAGTACTTCTCCTTCACATAAGGACAAGAGGAAGGTAGATTTGACCTTCCTCACACCTTCCCTTCTCTCTAGAGACCAGGAAAAAAAGGCATATTCCTACCAGGAGCAGACCTCATAAGAGAGCACATTGTCATAATTCCTGCCCCTGATGTCTCCAGCCCTCCAAGATGTCAGGCTGGAGCCAGGCCACGATCACCTACATGGCCCTCCAGGGCCGCTCCATCCCTCCAAAGACTCACTTGGAGTCAGACTTGGCGCTTGTGGCACCAGACTCACTCCCTCCCATAGGATAACATTGGGGATTGGACTTGTAGTGCATTGATGGGGACAAGATGGATGCCCCCACATATTTCGGTTCCCAGAACTGCATGTTCAGTCTAGTCTTTTGGGTGTGGTTCAGCCCAGAGACACCTTGAATACCCATAGACTATTTAAGCCACACCCAGGCTGAGAAACATGCTTTGTGTTTTCTGCACCTGCAGCGTGACACTTGCCGTGTTCGGATCGGTCTCCAGTAGGCCTGCATCTTTCTTCTGCGCTCAGCTCCTGCAAGAGCAAGAACACTGTTAGGAACATCCTTACCTTGCGGCGCTTCTGCCCATCATTCATCGCTCCTTCTGTTCTGCGGGCCTCTTCGCCGGTGTCATTCCCATCCCGGCACGCCACTTCCTAAGGAAAAGGGAAAAGAACAGAAAAAAGTCATTATTAATTATTTTTAAATACTGTACAAGCTTCAAACGCTTACCTGAATCCCGGCCGCTCTGGGGGAACTCTGTCTCCGGAACTTCTCATCCATCTGCAAGAGGGAAAAGACACTCCAGGTTAGCGTGGAAACATCTAGAGGCGCCGCATACTGCGCTTACCCACCGCATTTGTTCTTCATAACCGGTATCCATGCTGAAAACGTCGCGCCACCTAAAAGACGCAGAAAAAGAACTCTGTTCAATGCAAATGGGTGCATCACGCATCGCGCTTCTCATCTCAGCAGCACGCTGCCATCCCCGGACGCCGGCCATCATCGGAAGGAAAGGAACGAAGTTGGAGAACTGTTCAAAAGACTCATTATACTTACCTGTCGGATTCTTGCCAGTGAAGTAACTAGGCAGCAACGAGCCCGCATCAATCAACATGCCCCTGCGCTGAAAGCAGGACGGAGAGCACACTATCCAAGAAAACAAGGTGAGCTGTGGATCAAAGGGAAGGGTTGGACCCCGGGGAAGAAGGGGTTCAAGCACACAGACAATAGGGAGTTAAACTTTAACAATCCTGTGTTTCAGGCCCAGTCTCCAGTTGAATAGCCTCCAGGGAAGGGTTCGAGGTCGTAAGAGGTCAGAACAGGCTGTGTGACGTCCCCGTGGATACCAGGTGAGCGTTGCATACATTCACCGGACTGTCGTCGCAGATCAAGGAGCAGGATGCTCAGTGCTTTGCCACCAAGGGTCTCCCCTCAGATCATCACCTAGACCAAGACCACCTACAAGGGATCCTACGGTAGTTCCATCCACTGCATCGGTCTCAGACTGGCAGGAGAACCCATGGAGATTTTTCAGACCCTGAAGAAGGGGGAAATCACTTATGAGCCAGACACGCAAAGCAAGTGGGGATGTTTACATCGTAGAAAAACCTAGGAAGACGGACTCCCCAGGAAATACTTCTGATGATTTAGTGTCGTTTCATACGATCGGCAAGGCAGCAGTCCTTTTCAAGCTGCAAGTCACATCAGAGGAAAAGAAGTCCGTTCTATATGAACGTAGTGATAAACATAGGAGAAGGTTATGATTATTATGATTGTTATGATTCCTCTTTTAGACACCATATGGGACGCTGGAACTAAGATTTTGGTTACACAATTGTCCACTCCTTCACTTGTCTCAAGACCAGAGAAAATATAAAGCACCGTTCACGGCACCACTATGCCCGAGGGCACACTAAACCGGACTCCGTTATCACGGTTACAGCCAAGAAATAATTGGCTAATCCATCATCGCCCTTATCAGCCCCACCTGACAAAGAAGGGTGTAAATTGGAGGCTATGGGCAAGAAGGTGTCTTCGTTGGCTTCTCTGATCATCGGGGCTAGCAACGCTCTGGCCATGACAGCACGGCTGAACTATGACTTTATATGCCTAAATTGGCATAAGACGGAACTTCAGGAAGAAGCCAGAGCGATCATATCAGATGGTGAAGCTACTTCCAATCATATGATCAACATGGCAGTTGATATAGTGAAATCGGGTTTCAGACAAATGGCCCATGGTACTGTCCTTAGACGGCAAGCCTGGATGAAGGCTACAAACTTTAAACCAGAGGTTGAAGCCCATATATTAGATATGCCTTTCGATGGGCACAACCTCTTTTGGGAAAAGATTGACGACCATCTCAAGGGATAAAGGTGGATACCGATACAGCACGAGCAATCCGTTCCCTTAAAGAAGAGGATAAAGATTTTAGATCCTTTCGCGGTGCATCATCCAAATACAGAGGCTTCAATCGTCCTTCCTACAGCCAGAAAACACAGGGCAACGCCTTCCAGTACAACAGATGCCATCAGTCAGAGATGTGGCTCTAACCAAGCCAAAACCCAAGGCAAGCAGAATTGACAACGCCTATCCTTCACTCCCACGACACCTCCCGGTGGGAGGAAGAGTAAGCCACTATTACCTACGCTGGCTAAGGATAACATCGGACAAGTCAGTGTTGCAAGTGATTCGTGAGAGTGTCACCATAGAATTTCTGGGTCAACCTCCTTCCTTTGCTCCTGTTCCATGTAAGGTACGTCTCCTAAAACATGTCATGCCGGAAGTTCGCAAACTGCTTAAAAAAGCAGCTATAGAATCGGTTCCAGACCATCACATGGAAAGAGCCTTCTACTCCCGGCTTTTCCTTGTGAAAAAGAAACGTCAGTGGAGACTGATACTGGATTTGAGAGTGCTCAACAAATGTTATCAAGCGCATCAAATTCAAGATGGCATCCCTTCAGAGCGTCCTTCAATGGTTAAACCAAGACGACTTCCTGGCCACTCTGGACATGGAAAATGGCTACTTCCACATCCCCATTCATCCAGCCCAGACAGTTCCTCTGGTTCGCAATAGGGTAGTCACATTTTCAATTGTGACCCCCCCCCCCCCCACATTCGGACTGAAGTCAGTGCTAAGAGTTTTTACCAAATGCCTTGCACCGGTAGTGGCAAAGCTAAAAAGAATGGGAACAGAGGTTTTCCTGTACTTGGCTGACTGACTTATAAGGGCGAGCTCATTCAAACATGCGAGCGCAGCAGTTGCAAGAGCAACAAGCCTCCTGAAGGGGTTCGGCTTCGAGGCAAAATCCTGCCCAGTGCCCAGCAAAACAGTGCTTTTTCTGGGGGCAGAGTTCAATACCAGCATACCCAGGGTAAAACCATCAGCAGACAGAATATCGTCATCATTACTCCATGTGACTTCATGGTTCCCAGGCAACATGACAGCCACGGTACGCTCTTTCAAATCTCTCCTGGGCATGATGTCCTCATGTATATTCCACATACCAAATACCAAATTGCAGGCTTCACATGAGACCAGTTCAAGAGACCCTGGACTGCTAATGGAGACAAGCACTCGGGTCTTGGGAGGATACGTCACTATCGGGCTGGGCCGGTGGATGGGTCACACCTGGCAGATCTGCGAACAAAGGGCACGTGGTCCGGCCAGGAGTCCCAACTACATATCAATGTTCTGGATCTCGGGGCAATACGGTGGGTGCTAAAGGCCTTCCTACTGGTACTAGCAGGGCAGGTGGTAACCATCCAGACGGACAACACGACCTCCATGCATTGCACAAACCAACAAGGAGACACGTTATGTTGTCTCAAGAAGCTCAAAAGCTATGGACCTGGGCTTTACATCACAAAGTTCAGATCAAAGCAGAACACATTTAATGTCTGCCAAGACCTTGTCCACTGCTGGTAAGCAGAGACTACACCGCTTCCCATGAATGGGAACTAGACGAAGCAGAAGTCCAATGGATATTTAACAAATACGGACATCCGCAGATTTACCTTTTTGCCACCAAGGCCAACAAGAAATGCCACAGTTTTGCCTCCAGATATCCAGAACACCTTTCGATGGGGTATACCTTCTCAGTGGACTGGGCAGGGCATTCCTTTATGCCCCCCCGCCGATTCCTCTAATAGCGAGGGTACTTCGCAGACTGAAGGAACAGGCCTGCTCAATAATTCTAATGGCACTGATTGGGCTAGCCAAGTTTGGTATCCAAGCCTGCGACACCTGTACCGATGGCCCTGATTCACCTCAGAGCCTCGTAACACAACTGAATCACAAGGTTCTCCACCATGACCCAGCAAGCCTTTCACTCAGGGCGTGGTTCCTGAGCAGTGAAAATGAATTAACTTGAATCTTCCTGCAGAGTGCTGGGATATAATTAAGGCTTCTTGGGCCCCCACCACACGGATCACTTACACCCGGGAATGGAGTAGTTTCACCAAGTGGTGCGAAACATAATCGGTGAATCCACTCTCTGCATCGATCGAACAAGTACTGCCTTACCTGTTGCAGCTAGCCAAAGCCGGGATCTCCCCATCATCCATCCAGGTGCATCTATCTGCCAAATCGGCATACATGACAAATCCAGGTCAACAATCTCTGTTCACCAAGCCGGCTATCAAGGTATTCCTGAAAGGACTGATGCGTACTTGCCCACCAGCGCCGGTTCCTTCATTGAGTCTGAACACAGTCTTGCCAGCGCTCATGGAACCACCTTATGAACCAGGTGTGGCATAACGTTTTTATCCTGGAAAGCGGTTTTCTTAGTAGCCATCACGTCAGCCAGGAGGATTAGTGAGTTGCAAGCCCTCTCGTCGGAACCCCTTTTCACCTTCTGAAGGACCGCGTCTTCCTAAGAATGCATCCTGAATTCCCACCCAAGGTATTGTCAGAAATGACGCTGACGGAGTGCATCATGCTTCCAACCTTCTTCAAGAATTGCATATCTAATGCAACGCGATCATTACATTCGCTGGATGTGGCGTGACCAGGGTTCTAAAATGTTACATAAAGAACTAAGGTGTACCGCTCCTCGACTAGCCTTTTCCACGCATTTGTTGGCCGCAGCAAGGGCCCCATATGTCAAAGCAGACGATGGCGCGTTGGGTAACTCAATGTATCAGTCACTGTCACCAGGCTAAAGGTGACCCACTCACCAGACCTCCTTCAGCTCACTTCATGAGAGGGAGAGCAGCTTCGGTTGCATTTCATGCAGGAGTACCATTAAAGGACATCTGCAGAGCCGTGACCTGCAGCACTCTGCACACTTTCGCCAAGCATGACTGTCTGGCAGAAGATACCAGCAAAGAATCGGCAGTGGGCAAAGTGGTTCTCCGCCATCTTTGCGTAAGGTAGGAGCAGCCTTCTCTTCCGGCCTTCTCTGGTAATGTAACCTATTTAGTTGCTGTATAGCAAGGCGAACAGAAGGATGTGCAGAATATACTTGTTATAGGCATGTTTTAACTGCTTGGTATTCTATTCAAGCATGTGAATCTATGAACGATCCAGTGCTGGAGAAGTCTTAGTTACTTACCTGTAACTCTCCAGCATTGTCATCTTTCATAGATTCACATGCGCCGACCCTCCTCCCCCTGAGAGGCTGCTCCCACGCCCAGCCGTCGTCCTAAATGTAGCCTTCTACGGCTCAAAATCTGAAGATGGCTGCCGGGCGGAGCTTAATCCCTGCCAAAGTGAGGTGGAGGGACTACACAATTGAATGGCTCATAGGCCATAATGGGCAATCTACTTTCACTTTATATGGAAATAATGTTTCTATATATTTGATTTTTTTAAATAATTATTTAAATCACTGAGGATTCCCGGTCTGACGACTGGGACTATTCAAGCATCTGAATCTATGGAAGATACCAATGCTGGAGAAATACAGTTACAGGTAAGTAAGACTTTTCTAGCATGTTTCTGTTATGGGAGCCCTGCTCTGGCTAGGAGCAGGACATCTATCCATTGTTTATTCTGTCACAATACAGTGGCAGAACCCAATGCATGTGTTTTATTGGAGCTTCTTCCTCCATAATGTTGCGCCACTACTGTTTGGCCTTCTATCCTTTGTAATGGCACTTTCCCAGCATTTTCTTTTAATATGCTAAGGATGCTATTGCTCTATCCTAAAAGAATAATGCATGGTACTACCTTCTTAACCTGTTACAGCTGGGGGTTCCCTTTCATCTCAGTCTTTTATACGCTGAGGTTCCCCTTTTCCATTATAAAAAGTAGAAAAACAGAAATAGGCGACAATTTCAATACATAACCCACCTCATCTACTCATTAACCCATCACCTGAAATCCTGTCCAATCTATACCATAATACATCACCAGAAATTCCTATTCCATTGACCTCGTACATCACCATATATAAATTGTCCCATGTTATCACTTGAAAGAGTATACTCACATGCACGTGTTTCACTTGAGTTTTCTTCCGTTATGAAGTCACCATGCTGGCCTGTCTTCTGGAGCCACTCCCTGCTTCAGTGAGCAAAGAGGATTAACATGGCTCCTGCACAGGAAACGCCTGTTTTTTGATTTAGGGGGCCGGTCACTGTAGATGGGCATGGTTGACTGGCCTGGGTCCTTGCAAAGTGCGGGTAAAAAAACGATCATGTCACAGTCACCACAGAAAGGTAGCCCAATTTACAGGGGTACCCGTTTAATTATACAGGTATTACTCATCGCGTTCACACCAGTTAGTTCACCCCTATAGGGAATTAAGGCTAAGAGTTTTTATCTTGTAAGGATAACTTTTAATCTGTACAGAAATGAGGATGGGGCAAGGAACTCTGCTCCTGAAAGGTATATTCTGTCCCTCAGCCACTCTCCGCTCCTGCAGACTGGTGCCAAGCAGGAGTCTTTCATATACTGTTTAACTTGGCCACTAGATACTGGCATGGCTCATCCAAAACTGTACTCCTTACCTTACAAGGTGTGCTGCAGTCTTCCTTCCTTCATGGCTGAGTTTCTGTTTTATGGTACAAACTGAAGGTCTGCTCACTCATGGGGGACAACCACAGGGCACACTTTAAACTGATCAGACAGTAAATGCATTTCATCTCCAATAGTCTAGGGCTCAAAGAACAATGAAATGTGTGATTTGATAATGGAGTCAATTTTTTTTATAATTGATCACATTTCTTCATCAAAAATATAGGTGCAGTACATGTGAACTATATATATATATATATATATTATGAAAATGGATATAAACAATGAACGTTTTTTTCTTTTTAAATCAAGCTATTTCAACATTAATGCAAATGTTTCATTCTATATGACTTGATTCAGACACTGTTCTCTGGTGGTAGGGTATAATGTTATTGTACAAGGCATTTCGGGCTTGGCCCTTCATCAGGTACAAGACATGTTGCAGTTTCTGAAACAAATAGACACGTACCAGGTTTAGTGAATTTCTTTGGGAATGAAACTCCCCCTCCCTGGCCCTATGATTTTAAGGTCCATAAATATAATTTTGACTCGAACATCTATCAAAGGAAAAAAGCAAATGGAACCCAAAGATTGCTCCTAAAGAAAACCATAAGGGACCCCAAAGCACTGGAAATCGAATTGAGATCCCTAATTAATTGCCATAGAAATTGGTTGATCTTATAATTTCATGATGAAAGGGAGGGGGAGGCAATGCTGAAGGCTGTTTGCGCTAGAAATTCAAGAAACTTTTGGTCTACTGTGGGTGCGATAAATGGATCATCCACAAATTACCAAGATACCGTAATGCAGGAGAATCTTTGGATTGAACATTTCTCTAGTGTATATGGCTCCATAGGCTCCCAGGGAATACATCTAGAACTGTGCCTAGTGTGGTCCCTAAATTACACACGTGAGGACTTTGAAATCTTAATTAAAAAATCCATCTCTAAGGCTGCTGGACCCAACGGTCTGAGTAATGCAGTCCTTACATTAAATCCTGAACTGTGTGAGTTCTAAAGATTCTTTTCGATAACAACATTTTGAGTCCTACAATCCCGAGTGTCATGACCACTGTGAGGGGGCACAAGTTGTGCCACAAGCAGGCTCCCACCAGAACCCTCAGGGCCTTAAAACCACTGCAAAAGGGCTCCTGGAGCCAGTCCTGGCGCGTTTGGCACCAGGCCCATATGTACGGAGGAAGGGCTGTTCAAACTAGGTCCCATTTATGTACATGGGCCTTTAAATCCAACATGGAAGCACCCACACAGTCTGGTTCTAAGAACCAAGCCATGCGGTCTAGTGTTTTGGGTGTGGCAGGCCTGGAACTACTTTCCCTGGTACTAATTTACCTGGGCTATATAAACCACACCCTGACTGCAGAACACGCTTCGTGTTATTCTGCAACCAGCAGTGTGACTCTCAGTGTCCAGCTCCTGGTCTTCAGCATCTTCCTGTAATCCTGCAAGAAAAAGAACAAGATTGTTCTGTGTTTTCCTGAGTAAACACCATCAGCACTCGGCATCTCAACTGGGCTGCCCTCTTTGGAAACTGAGAAGAAGAAACGTCACTCACCTGTGAGTACTAGCTTAAGGACTTCCGGCGAACCGCTACCATAGCTGCTGTTCGAACATTGCGACCTGCAATAACGAGAAGGGGGAAAAACGAGATTAGAACGCACGCTTCCAACACATTGAATTCCATCAGTCTTACCTGAAGTCCATCGCACTACACCATGCTTCCATCCGGAGCACCACAGCAACATCTGCAAAGGAAAAGGGACATATACGGGTTCATTTTCAATATTGCACAGCGCTGTACTTGCCTCAACGGATTCCGTGGGCCTGTTTTTCATCGCACTCATATCCACTCGCAGCACCACAGTGGCCTGTGAGGAGAAGAAGAAAACGCAGGTTAGCTTTAAAAGACAAAAGTGCTGCGCTTCGCGCTTTCTGTTACCTAGAAACGTGCCTCTCCATCAGGCACGCCAGCATGAAGACCTTTGCACCTGAAAAGGAGATAAAGACATTAACAAATTCCCACCATAAACAGAACAAAGACTTGCAATTAACAAACCTACCTGCCTACCAGCAGATACAGGGTCACAGCAGGCCTGGGCCCAAGGAAGGCATACTGCACCAGTGAAGCAACTCGGGCAGCTCGCCAACAAACGTCAAGCGCCCCTGCACAAGAAACGCAGCACAGATAACTCACCCTACAAATAACTATGGTGAGAAAAGAACTCTGTGGGAAGAGAATCTGTCAGAGGGAGGTGGGAGATTCACCCATTAGAGGCAGTTATCACAAATCCTCCCTTCTGTAATTGCAGAGTCATTTTTCAGCACTAGGCAACATGCATCCAGGGTTCCAGATCTCAGAGCCTTCCAGACACCCCCGGGGATATCCGGTGAGCGTAACAGGAGTCATTGAGAAATTCAATCCTTATTCCCAGATATAAAAAAAGCGACCGGATCGTTCCATCGAACTATCGGCCTATATCACTCTTAGACACCGATGGGAAGATCTTTTCCAGCCTTATATTGGCTGAATTAGAGAAATGGGCCGAGGATAAGCGCATCATCCCTAAGCAACCGATAGTCTTCTCCTAACACCCAGATTCTTGGTTGCTTCAGTTCAGACTCCTTCAAAAAAAGGAATGGACCCCCTTATTCAGAGCCTGGGTTTATCTCTCCCAGGCTTTCGACCCATATATAGAAATCGACTATGGACCGGGCTCCCGGGTAGCTTATTGTCCATCCTGATAGAGTTGCATGTAAGATCTTCATTAAGAGTTTGTCTGTCAAAATCAGGGGTCCTCTCAGTCAATTCAAATAAGAGAGGAGTGCGTCAACGATGCCTGATCGCACCCCTTCTCTTTATTTTAGATCTCTCTCTCTGATCTTGTGTAGTGGTTGAGAAGGTCCGGACTGGTGGGACCTAAATTGGGAGACATGAAAATGTATTGGTTAGCGTATGCTGGCTATTGTAGTTTTTGATCACACACAAGTAGGTCTGCAACGCTGAGTATGCCAAGGAAAACTATTTAAAAATCAATCTGAATGAATCTAAAATTAGCGCTTTTACACATCCCTTAAGAAAGCTGAAACCATTCGTATGGCAGTTGATTCTCTGATCCCCACCTCTAAAGAGATTATATACTTGGGCTCTAAAAAGTCTTTCCTAGCAGTACCTATCTTCTATCAACCATTGACTTAACTTGGTCGCGCAAATAAAGAAAATCCGTCTTCAGTATTGTACACGTTTCCCTGTCGCTTCTCTTAAAATTCTATGTTGGGAAGGTGGTCCCGGTGATTACTTTTAGTATCGAGTGTAATCTGTTGGCTTTTGACATTTGATTGGGGGAAGATCGAAAGTAAAATTTGGAAAAGATCTTTAGGGCTCCCCGACTGTGTCCCCATTTCCTGCATAAGGTTTCAATTGGGTCTCATTTCATTAAGTAGTTGGATGGAGTGGAAATGGGTCTCAACCTATAGACTCTGGATCCTTCTAAATCTTCTCTTTATGAGGAAGTTGCATTTCTTAAGTATAAATTAAGAAACCCATTACTCAACAAATTGAGATCTAGGTGTGACGAGTTACTTTCTCTTTGATACTGACACTCGCGCTCAAAATCCGCTGAAAACGAAGGAAAAATTGCAACAAATGGATTGGATCAGGACTATTGGAAAAAATAAAATCAAAACTCATCATTTCCACTGTTGATTGATCAGACCAGATCCTCTTTGCCTAACGTAATTTCCGGATCCTGCGATACAAATGGAATTCCTAAGGTTAAAATTAAACATGTTACCAACTCTAGAAATTCTCCATGTTTGATATGGTGACATTTATCCAACAGACATCTGTGACCAGTACAATGTAAATGTAACCCAGACTACTCGTCCTCTCTTGATTGAATGCTTTGGAACTTGGCCCCTCGGAGCACTAAGATTTCAGCGTTTTGTCCATGAATCTGGTTTTCTTTCATCTCATGTTTTGGGACAGATTAATATCTGAAGTTTTCCTTACATCATGGTTTGGGCTTTGAAATAACTTTTGTAACCAAAAGGTTGCTCTTATTATTCATTTTATGAAAATAGTTCTGATTAGACTTATTGTGTGTTTTTTTTTTTTTTATTTATTTTTACTATGTTTGTATCTCCTGTTATTTTTATTATGGATTTACTAAGAACTGTGTAAAAAATTCATGTTTTACTGGCTAACTCACAATAAATACACAGATGAATGTCGTTTTTAGCAGGGGTGTTGCTAGGTCTGGAAAAGACCCAGGGCTATGCTGATGTTGGAACTGTCAGGACTGGGGGCTAGCTAGCCTTTTGGTTGTAGCTCCCGAGATTCTATCCGGGGCTACAACCAAAAGACCAGGGGCTATAGCCCCCTTAGCCCCCCCTCTAGCAACGCCTCTAATTTTTAGTCTCGAAGAAGGTTCTATAGTTCATATTTGATATGTAATGGGTAAGTGGCCCAGATATTGGGAAGAATTCGAATCCGCAATGATTCGAATAGAGAAAATGTATATAGAATGTAATGTTTATACCAGATGTTCTGTAACCGCGTGTGGGGACCAGTCGCTAAGAGAAGTGATGGGTCCCACTTCGCAGTCATACATTATTGTATAATTGTGTGGTTAAATCACTCACCAATTTCGGTGAGTCCACCCAGTAAATTGTGAGTCCTGAGATTCAATTAGACAGGGATGGCAGCGTGTATATACCCAGTAGACACAAACGCGAACCTCGCTGTGTTACGCTTCTTACGGGCATTTGCTGGTTATCGATGTCGGAAACCTGTAAATCCAAATTATTGAATGTATTATATGTAAACATAAGTAATTTATCAGCAAACTGTTTGATGCCCATGCATATCGCTTTCCTCTGTTCTAAGACTGGACCGCGGTCCTAGTGTCGGCGTGGCTGTCCATAGTTCATCCGGTCGTCAAAGCAACCAGACCGCTTGGACAAGTATTTGCTAGTTTATCGTGGTCAAACCTGTGGATCTGAATTGTTGGATGTATTACTCTATTTGTGCATGAATATTTAATCAGTAAGTTGTTTCATGCCTAGTAATGCAGGTTACCTCTGTACTGTGACTAGACAGCGTTCCTAGTGTCGGCGCATCTCGAGTGGTCATCGGGGAAACCTGAATGCTTCCCGAGAGCCATAGTTGTATTCTCCTGATGGGAGGTTGTTGCCCAGAGCGCCATCTTGTAACAGTTTGACACAATGTATACTGAATTGCCTAAATATATTGTGTCTACGTTTACTGTGGTGCAAAGTTGATGAGCATTGCTTTGTTGGCATGGGCTGACATGTTTGTAACACGATCTTATTCAGGACTTGGCTCAACTACTAATCATTGAGCTCAGTGATGGAATCTCGGCCCTCGTAGTTTTAATTATCAATGAGAATGTATGCCCTATTATACACGCTCCAAGTTGGTTAGTGAACTGTTATTTAATTATTTGACTAATCGTTCGACGTCTGAGGTAGCCAGAGATGTGAAACCACATATTTGTTTCTGTGGTATCGTGGGATATTAGACAAACAGAATGCTGTCATTTCCGCATGGGGTTTTTCATAAAGGAGCGTTTTAAATGTAATCCAATGCAAATAGTGTCAAGATGAGTTGTCTCTAGATCACAAGTGTCAACTCGTGTCCCAATCTATGTTCATCCCTCTTGGTGACATCGTATCTGATCGATCCAAATAATTGACGTTGGAGTAGGTGTTTGGTAAGATTCCCTCCTCCTGGGTGTGCTCCAGAATGATTGTTAAGGATTTCAATGAGGCGACACGCACCTTGGTCTTGGCCTGGTATGCAGCGCACGACTGAAATGCTTATCTCCTTTTATATTATTTAGATTCAATATTGAGATGGTACACCACTCATATCACACCACCTTTTCAAATACCCCGGGTCACTATGGACAATGAACCAGGCTGGTTGGTAAAATACAATATTTTTTAAAATTCAATCATACACTTTTTAATATGGGGCAGCAATCGCCAATGGGGTGACAATTACAATTACAATGAGAATGTGAGCAATGCACAGGGTTTATCATTCTAGTGGAACATATACACAGCACAGCAGAATAGGAGCACTTTTGATTTAGGAAAAAGAACACCCAAGTTAGGATTTCCCCCTGCAATGTTCCCTCAACTCACAAATAATCCATTCTGAGTGGGTAGCCAGAAGCAGCAGGTAATCAGGAAACGGAATCCAAATCTGACTTCCCATCCCAAATAAGAGAAACGGATTTTAAACCCCTTGCAATGTTATGAAATGACACTCGGAAATGGACAAATAATGAATGTGTTAAAAACTTTTAAGAAAATATAATTCCTCACCAAAGCAACAATTTAAAGACACTAGCAATCACAAAGAATGGATTACCAAAAGCATACAGTTCGAAAATGAGTGGCAAGTTTAAAACAGATTGCAGCAAAATGACATGTTGGAAACTTTGGGTAATTTCAGGCAGGAATTGAAAAAATTGCAAACGGTTTTTTAATAAAAAACTGGTGAAATGCACTGATTTGGGCTGTGGGATAGAGGTATATCCCTGGGATATTCTAGAAGTGAAACTAGGTCTCTAGCTGGTAAATTGGAGGAGTTATACAAGATATAAAAAGGTGCGCTTTGAGTGAAATGAAGCCATGAAATAGGAAAGGAAATCAGTTGTGACAAGAATAGTTTTACTTTTGATATGATATGGTATTTGTAACGCGCCTATACACAGGTGTTTCAAGGCGCGACGAGGCAGGGAGGGGAGGAACAAGGGGAGACATAACAAACGATCCTACTAGGCCAGGTGTCATTCAGATCGCAAGTGCAGGGGTGGGGGAGGGGGAAAAGTGCAAGGGGAAGGGGAGGGGGGGAAGTGCAGTAAAGGTAAGTGGCGTAAAGTAATACATAAAAAAAAAAGGGCCAGCTAGTGGCAAGTGCAAGGTAAGTGCAGAACAAGTGCTGGGGAAAGGGGGGGGGGCTGTAGGGATACAGAGACAGTCCCGTAGTGCAGAGGGGTTCAGGGGATCAGTGACTGGGCCCAGGACCGGAGTGGTCCAGTTGCAGGATCAGTGCAGTTTAGTGAAGAATTCATTAGCTGTTCAGCAGGGGAGAGGGAGAGAGCAAGCAGAAGCAAAGAGGAAGGTTTTGAGGTGCTTCCAGAACCGGAGGTGGTTCTCCTCAAGTTTCAGGGAGGCAGGAAGGCTGTTCCAGAGGGAGGCCCCTGCCGCGGAGAGAGATCTACCACCAGCTCGTTGCTTCGAGAAGCGGCTGACCATGAGGGAGTTGGAGGCGGATGAGCGAAGGGCTCGGGGAGGAAGATATTTAGGAAGAGAGAGTTGAAGGTATTTGGGCCCCAGGCCCCAGAAGGCCTTGTGGACAATGCAGAGGGTTTTGAACTTTATCCTCGCAGCCACTGGGAGCCAGTGTAGAGATTTCAGTCCTGGAGAGATACGGTCCCTGGGCTTGAGGCCAAGGACAAGTCTCGCAGTTCTGTTCTGGATGAGTTGCAGAGGGCGGAGAGTGGAGGCAGGCAGATTGAGATCGAGGCTGTTACAGTAATCCAGCTTCGAGAGAACCAGGGCTCGGGAGACAGTGAGCTTCTGGGGGAAGGAGAGGAAGGGAAGAATACCTCTAAGGAGGTGCAGCTGGTAGTGTGACCTCTTGGCGACGTCAGAAATATGAGGAGAGAAGGAGAGTGTGGAGTCGAAGATGACCCCAAGGTTTTTTGCCTTGCAGGTAGGAGCAGGGAGGGGGCCAAGGGAGGCAGGCCAGAGAGCTGCAGGGAAGGAGGGAGTGGGAGTACCGATGAGTAGAATCTCAGTCTTACTGGCATTAAGGCAGAGGTCATTGGCGGCACACCATTCTTGGATAGCAGACAGTCAGAGATGAGGGAAGGAGAGGGGGAGGCTGAGGGTAGCCTGAAAATGAGCTGGATAGCACTGGAAATTAGGGCAGAGAGCGGCGATGCGGTGGGCAAGGAGTGCCAGATACTGGTTGAACAGCCAGGGAGAGAGATTAGATCCCTGGGGGACACCACAGGTGGAGAAAAAGATGTCGGAGAGGAAGGACCCCAGTTGGACCTGGGAGGGTCGATTTGAAAGGAAAGAGGTCAGCCACGCCAGAGCCTGACCAGTGATACCCAGGTTTTCCCGGAGACGGTTGAGCAGGATGGCATGGTTGACAGTGTCAAAGGCAGAGGAGAGATCGAGCAGAATGAGAACACACGGAGTGTTGGAATCGAGGTTCAGGAGCAAGTCTTCACGGATGTTCAGAAGAGCAGTTTCCGTGCTTCTGGCAGCTCTGAAGCCAGATTGATGGTCATGAAGACTACCAACAGATTCAGCATGGAGGTTAAGCTGGGAGATGGCCAGTTTCTCCAGGAGCTTGCCCAGGAAGGGAGTGATGGAGATAGGGCGATAGTTAGCCGGGCAGGAGGGGTCGGAAGAGGGTTTCTTGAGAAGAGGGTGCACAAGGGAGTGCTTGAGGGGGGAAGGGAAGACTCCAGAGGCGAAGGAGTGGTTGCAAAAGTCAGCCAGGGCAGGAGCCAGGGAGTCGATGTGGTCCTTGATAGTTTTGGAGGAACAGGGGTGAACCTGTTTAGACGAGACTTTCATTGATCGGACTTGTCTGGAAACCTCGTCAGCAGAGAAGGGTGGAAAGGCAGAGAAAGAGGGAGGAGGGTTGACCGCAGAAGGGCCAGAGGAAGAGCCGGGTAGGGAGGGAGGGAGGTGAGAGGAGAGCGAGGACAGGATGTCCTGAGTTTTAGAGATGAAGTGAGAGGCCAGTGTAGTGCAGAGGGCCTGGGAGGGGACAGGAGAGGTAGAGACTGCAACAGGGTTGGCCAGCTCCTTGCAGATTTTAAAGAGTTCGGCGGAGTTGTTTGATGCCGCAGAGATGCGGGCTTGAATAAGGGCTCTTCTTGGTGAGAACGGAGAGCCGGTACTGCCTTTCACTAGAGTATTCAGGCTAGCCCACCAAAGAAGGACACAGTAAGATCCAGGGTTGATTGGCGATTTCAACCCCGTCACCCCAGCGCCCAACCCTGGCGGAAACCAGTCTGATCACTCGAAATAGGACTAATGTTTTAGGATTACACAAGACAAAATTACTAAGGAGATGGCGCTAGCACTAGAAATCAAGGGCAGGGTTACAAGAATGAGTGACGGGTTCAACAAGTTATCAGGATAAGGATAGGATGACTTAGAGTGCAATAAGGACCAAGGAAAGTCAAGGTATACTATGGATTTCTATGGGGTGGTGATTTATACTCAGTCCACCTTTTTAGTTTTGGGATTTTCGGACCATAAAAAGGTTCTGGTCACCACACGGCAGCGCACATGGCAAACAGCTGGGCAGTTCTGGTCACCGGATGGCACCGGACTGAACTGGAATGGCAATTCTGGTCACTGGATACTAAAGGTCAGCTGGATGGCAGCAGGCTTGCAGTTAGGGGGGCAGCAAGCCAGGCTGGTTCAGGATGCTTCCAAAAAGAATACCGCAGCTTTCCCCTTTTTAATGGGAGATAAGTGGGTTTTCAGAATTGAGGTCTTGCTGGGAATATGATCAGCACTGCTTGGCTTTTGCAGTGGGCCCTGGAGTATGGTCGGCAATGCTTTGGCTTGTAGTTGGGATCTGGAATCTGGATGGATGGAACAGGAATGCAACGCAGGAACGTCAGGAAGAGTGTGTGTCTAGAGTCTTGTCGGGGACTCTTATTTATAATGCATAGTGACATCATCAAAGTATATGGCTGGTGCAGGCTTAACTAAACGCGCCTCTAACAACTGGATTGGACAAGGGTGATGGTCTCCGCCTTGCTCTCAGCTGGTTGGATTTCCAGTAAATGTCAGATTTATGATGCAAGGTTTTTTTTAAAAATGTGTTTATTTATAAATCAACACACAGAAGGCTTATACAATTACATTGTGCCGGTTATGTTTTGAGAAGCTATAAACAGAGTGCCCTCCTCCCGCCCCCTTGCATTTCCAGTAGGCACTATTCTCGGCCCTCAATCGGTCCGGTCTGGCGGCAGCGACGGATCGTCCATAGAGTGAAGGGCTCTAGCAATCAGGCGTGGTTTGTATGTCAGGGCCAGATAGTTCTGATCATAATCCAGCACCGGTGCCCAAATGTCCATGAATCGGTGAAGCGATCTCGCTTTGGCTGCCGTAACCTTCTCGGCTATCAGGATGTCCCAGAGTTTAACCCAGCAGAGGGTCATCAAGGGTCCCTCCGCAGACTTCCAAGTACGGGCCACCGTGATTTTGGCCAAGAACTGGGACACTAGGGTTGCTCTTCTCCCTAATCTTGGGTATGAGTGTGACAACTGGATTCCCAGAGGACTTTCTCGGGTGTTAGCGGAATGGTCACCTGGATGACATCCTTTATAGTGGCTAGGCAGTGGGTCCAGAACTCCTTCACTCCGGGGCAGGTCCACCACATATGGAAATAGGATCCTGGGAGGCCGCAGAGATTGGTGATGTATCGGGATGCTGTGAGTGTTCCAGTCCAGATGTCTACCCACGTGTGGTCTTCTATAGCGTGCCCAAGACCCACCTCCCATTGAGACCTATAAGAGGGCTTGGAATATAAAGAGCTGAGATCTTTCCCCGAGCCGGTAAGTCATTGAAAGGGGTCTTGTGGCTGCCACTCGGGTTTGGGGGTGGGAGCACCAATGCCTGAGTTGGGCATAAGTGTATCTGTCCGTTTCCTCTAGCTGGAATGTCATTTTACAGTGTTCGAAGGTTAGGGGGGAGTCCCCATCAAAGAGTTGTCCCAGCGTCTCGAGGCCTCCTGCGACCCAGTTCCTAAAATCCTTGGGTGGGCTCCGGGGGAAAAGGTTGGGTTGAGGAAGATTGGAGAGAGTGCACTTAGTTCTCCTGGGACCCCTCGGTGTCTGCTGGCCCACTCCCAGGCCTTTATTGATTGTTTTGTGGCAGTCAATATTTCCGGCCATCTGCGGCGTAAGGCGGCAGGGAGAAACTGGAGGAAGCGAAGGGGCAGAGGGAGGCAGGATTGTTCAATCTCCACCCATTTCGGCCACCCTGTGGCAAGCCCCCATGCTTGTAGGTGGGCCAGCTGTGCTGCCATTTGATACTTGCAGAGGTTGGGCACCCCCAACCCGCCCAATTACGTGCTGGCCATCATCTATCTTCGGGATGCGTGCTTTCTTCCCTTTCCAGATAGTCAATCATCCTTCTTTGGAGCTGCTGTAGGGGGGGGGGAAGCGGGATTAAGGCCAGGAGGGAGGCGCATGCATAAAGAAAGCGAGGGAGCAGGTTCATTTTGCATGTCGTAATGCAGCCCAGCAGGGAAATTTCTTGCGACTGCCAGCGGGTCAGGCCCTTTTCCAGTTGCTCAAGAAGTGGCGGAAAATTGGACTGAGTCTTTCATTGAGTGACCAGGGATCTTGACCCCCAAGAATGAGATTGAGTGCTCCATTGAAACGGGCCTCTCTCCTCCAAGGGCTCTCGTTCGGCTGGGGTCAGGCCCCCTCCGAGTGCTGCCGACTTTTGGAAATTAATGGCGAATCCCGATGCCATTCCGAAGACGTGGAGCTCAGTCAGGGCCGCCCTCATGGACCCTTCGATGTTTGTGATGGTGAGCAGGACGTCGTCAGCATAGAGGGCAACTTTATGTTGCATGGAGCCGATCCTCAGGCCACTGATCCGGGGGTTTTTGCGCACTTGCTGGGCTAGTGGCTCCATGGCCAGAGCAAAGAGCAGCGGAAACAAAGGGCATACCTTCCTCCTCCTGCACGTGAGGGAGATCGAGTCTCATAGGTGCCTGTTGACTCTCTGCCTGGTTTTAGGGGTCGTGAGGATCATTATCCGGAAGGTCGGGCCAAGGCCAAAAGCCTCCAAGGTGAGGCGCAGGTAAGACCAGTCCACCTTGTCGAAGGCTTTGGTTGCATCTAACGCCTGTAGGGCCAGTTGTTGGGAGTTCCGATTGCCGATCTCTACTAGGTCCAGTGCCCTGCAGATGTTGTCCTTTGTCGACCTGTGATTTATGAACACCTTTTGGTCCGGGTCTATGATGCTCGGCAGGATGGGTGTGAGACGGCTGGCCCGGATCTTAGAGAATGGGTTGGCATCTAGATTCAACAGAGATGGGTCTATACAAGCTGATGTCTTGGGGGTACTTCCTGGGCTTGGGGATGAGGACTGTGATGGATTCCTGCATCGTTGGGGTGACCATTTCAGTGGCCGAGAATGAGTTGAAGAGGCGGGCCAGGTGGGCCTCTAGTAGGGGCCGGAAGAGCTTGTAAAAGCATGTGGCGAATCCATCCGGACCTGGGGCTCTAGATTTTAGGCTTTTAATGGCTGCCTCCACTTACTCGGTCGTGATCAGCACTTCAAGTTCTTCCCTGGCCGCCGCCTCAGTCAGATGCGGGAGGGTCACCTCTTGGATGTATGAGTGCTGCTCGTCTGGGTCCCTCTGGCCGCTGTCATAATTTCGGAATGGTGGGTAGTCACCAGGCGTAGTTTCTCATGGTCTGCATAGTGGGTCACCCCCATTGGGGTCACGGAGACCCATGATGAAGTTTCTGCTCTTTTCCTTGGCCAGCTTTTTAACCAGCTGGTTGTTGGCCTTATTGTTGTGGACATTGCTTGGTTCTGGTTAATGGATTTGCTGTGGCGTCGGCATAGTGGGCTTCGAGTCTTTTCCTTGCCAATTGTAGGACCCTGTAGGATTTCGGGGCCCAGCCCTTCCTTTTGTGGGTGGCCTCGGCTTCCCGGAGTTCGGCTTCCAGGATGACAATGGTCGCTTGATTACTTTTGTGAAATGCAGCGCCCTGGGCGATAGGTTCTCCTCTGAGAACTGCTTTCATGGTGTCCCAGGTGTTGGCCGGGGAAGTGTCCTCACGGTTTTCTGCAAAGAAGTTTTTAATTGTTCTGGTGATGGAGTCTCTCACTGCCATGTCCCCCCAGGATGGGATCATATAGTCTCCACTGGCGGCGAGGACGGGGGTTCGGGTCATGGGACCGCAGGGTTAGTGTGACTGGGGCGTGATCCGAAAGGATTCGGGAGCCGATTGCCACCTCATCTGTGAAGGTCGGGATCTGGGGGGAAAGCCTGGAGCAGGTCAATCCTGGAAAAGGTGCGATGTACGTACGAGTAAAAGGTAAAATCCTTCTCGTCCGGGGACAATACTCTCCAGGAGTCCACAATGTTCAATGTGCGGAAGAGGTGTAGAGGGCCAGAGGCCAACTTCAGATCCCTGGATGTTGGGGGGGGGGGGGGGGGGGGGGAAATCTAACCTTGAGGGGGTCCGGGACCCCGTTGAAGTCCCCTCCCATGGCGACATGTCCCTCAATAAATGGAAGGAGGCAGTCTTCCAGGTCTTGGTAGAAGCCTTCCTGGAGTTCGTTCGGAGTATACGCTGAGATGAAGGTGTAAAGTTGACCCAGGACGGTGCATTTGATTGCGATAAAGCAAGCATCCTGACCTCCTAATGAATCCAGGATCTGGGGCTTCAAATCTTTTGCGACTAAGATATCGGTGCCTCCCTTCTTAGTTCCGTTGGAGGCGAAGAATTGTAACGGGAAGAATCTGCTTCGCAGGCGGGAGAAATCCGCTGGGATTGTGTCTTTTTGCGGGAAAGCGATCAAGGTCCCGTCATTTTGTAATCTTTGCAGGATGGATTTCCTCTTCGGGGGCGGAGGTGTGTGGCTGGGGTTGGGGGGAGTTCAGGCCCCTAACGTCTAAGGTGGTGAGCTTGAGCTTTAGATGCGGGGACTGGTTCGAGGGATTCGCTTGCTTTGGGGGGGGGGGGGGGGGATTGGAGAGCGGTTAAGTCAGCCGTGAGAGTGAGAGCATGGCTATTTCAGGTTCTCCTGTGGTTGAGGGTTTTGAACTGGTCTCCAATGGGAGAAATATACATTCAACAATGGCCTCCAACGGGAGGTCCAACTGCGACCAGGGGGGGCCAATTTTAAACTATCGGCATGGTCCCTGGGCGCCCAGGCTGGCCTTCGACAGAACCAACATGGTTGGAAGTCTCCAAGGGTAAAGCGATGGCATCCACCTTGGAGGGGGGGGGTATGGACCGCATGGGATCTGCGGCGAGTTTTGAAAGATTTAGGAGGTTCCAGTGCTATATACCTTGTACGGGCATCCTCGCGTGTCATTTGGGTTTGCGGTTCCTCTGAACTCTTGACCAGGGGGCCCGTTTCGGCTTTGGGGAGGTCGTGTTTGGAGCTGGGCTCGTACGGCCCGGGCAAGATGGGTCTGAAGTCCCAGGGGAGTCTGGACAGAGAATTGATGCTGCATCGTCGAGGTGGCTGATGGTGCGCGGGCTGCCCTTGTACGAGAATTGTAGCGCCGTGGGAACGAGCCACCGGTAGCGAATCTGCTGAGCTCGGAGGAAGAGCGAAAGCATGCGTAGCATTCTGCGCTTCTGAAGGGTTAGTGGGGAGAGGTCGTGGAAGATCTGTAGTGGGACGCCTTGGCAGGAGAGTTCGTCCTTTGAGCGACTTATCGCAGCGATGGCCTCCTTGATGGTGTAAAAATGGACCCTTGTAATTAAAACCTGAGGGGGGGGTCAGTATCCACACCCCGGCGAGGGCGCAGTCTGTGGGTTCGGTCCAGCAAGAGCTGGGCCTCATTTAAGTCCGGCAGGAGAGACTGAAAAAGGGAGTTGACGTATTCAGGAAGCTCCTTGTCAGTAACTGAAGAGGGCACCCCTCGGATGCGCAGGTTATTGCGGCAAGAGCGTTTTTTTAAAAATATATTTTTTTATTTTTTCCCCATGTCTTCCTGTTTATGCTCGAATTTCAGTTCTCTCCATTAAAGACTGAACGGCGAGTTTCATATCTGTTAGCGATCTTGAGTGGTCCGTGGTCAGGTCCTCGACCCCCCCTCCCCCCCCGCCCCCGCTTGTTAAACAGTGCTGACCCGTTGTTCTGCTTGCTCCAATTTGGCGTTGAGTTACGTCATACAGGTTCTGAAATCTGATTTGATGTCACACATGAAGGCCTGGAGGTCCTCTTTGGTAGCAAGCGTCCCTTTGTCTATCGCCTTCTGGGGTGTGAGTTTAGGGGATCGGTCTTCTTTCGCTTTTCCCAGGCCTGCAGCATGGTAGAAATGTCAGCTGATTTTGGGGGGCTTCAGTGTTTTGGACGACATGGCACCGAAGTGAGAAGGCGCCCTCCGGGGAGGTTGGCGGGGGGGTGCGAGCCCCGCTCCCGCGTCTTGCAGAATTTGAAGAGGTGACAGCCGGGAAGATGTGAGGATGGATAGGCTAGGGCGTTCCGGGTGGTTGTACCAAGTCCTCGGGGGGGGGGGGGGGGGGGGCCGGGGGCCGGGGGGGGCGTGGGGGGGGTTATTGTGTAAGGTGAGGTTCGCCGTAGTGGGGCAGATCAGCAAGGCAAGATGATTGTCCAGAGAGCAGGTGGTGATGACCGGCGCTTCCTGGCTGGAGAAGAGGGGAAGTGTGCACGGGCACCCTAGGAAGCTGGGGGAGGTGTCACGCTCCGTCCTGGGGGTCAGAAGTAAGGGGGACTCCGGGACCCTTGCAAGGAGGGGGGGGGGGGGCAGGGTGACACAGAAGGCCTTGGAGAAGTTGTTGCTGTGGGTTCCCACCAGGATGGATAGAGGGAAGCTTTTGTTGGGGGGGGGGGGGGGGCTACTGGGCTCACCTGAGTAGTGTGCGTGACCCCTTAAGTGCCGGGGGTCACGGTGCAGCTGGAAGGTTCCAGGAGGGCCTCAGCGGGTGTCCCATGTTGTGGGTCACCGCCGCCGAGGCAGGTCCAAGCCCCTGGTGCAGCGGCCACCGGAGGGGGCAAAGCCTCTTCAGCAGATGAGGGCAGGACATGGGCAGGGGCGCCCCAGGAAGCCAGGGAGGAGAGACGCTGTCGGGGTCCAGGCAGCCGGAGCCCAGATCGGGGGCTGCTCTGCTGGACCCTCCCCAGGCGGCTGGCTGTGGTCTGGATGCGTGGAGGGAGGGAGGATCACAGCGACCGCCCTCGCCGGCCCGGAGCGAGAGCCTCGCTCTCCGGTGGACGGCGCGAGCCCCGTGCCAGGGGGACCGCTGCAAGAATGCGGGCGTGAGGAGGAGCGTCCCAAGGCTCAGTTAAGCGGGGTGGGAGGACGCCGAGACTCTCTGCGGGCCCAGGTGAGCAGGGGCGGAGTCCCCCGGCAAAGAAGGCAAGGCGGTCGCTGTAGGGTTGCAGGCTTCAAGGGCTGGGTTGGGCGCCCAGATGGCCTCTGAGTGCCGCGGCCAGGGCGCCGTCAGAGGAGTTTAGGGATTTCAGGCTCTGCAGCCGAGCCCCAGAGGAAGCCCGGCATCAGGGGCAGCACGGTCTGCCAAAGGACTGCAGAGGCAGGGCTACCACGGGGCGTCTGCCATCTTGAATCCGCCAGGCGAATGCCGCCGTCAGGTCTCCCCACTGCGTTTTCGGGGATCTAATTCCCGCATGGGCTCCCAGGTTGCTGTGGTCGGGGCTTCCGCGCTTCAGGCCATGATTCCTGCTCTTTGGGCATAGCAGGAACCGGGGATGTTACGAACGCTGCCGCGGTCCCGTGCGGAGGCCATTAGAGGAGCTGGCACCCCAGGCCATGCCCCTTATGATGCGAGTATTACAATGTCCCAAACCTCCCACAATTATTTTACTTAAAATCCATTTTTGCCCTAAATGGCACCGTGGAAACATCTAAACACTTGCATAAGCAGGTTACATATGTTATGCAGCACATAGCAGTCCGAGCCTCCCGTTTGTGAGACCTTGTTTTGACCTTCTACCAGTTTTTTGCACTTTTCAATGGGATTTATGTTGCTCAAAATTCTTAAACTTTATACATAGGTGTGGATGATCATAAGGGATGTATGTACAAAACTTCACATTTGTAACATGGATGCTTTTCTTGTAATCCGCAATACTTTGCCATTTCTGTCCCCAAAGTAATCCGCAATACTTTGCCATTTCTGTCCCCAAAGTGTCAGTAAATTCTGCCATGTCTTAAAAGAAAGCCCATAAAATCACTTTTAAACTGCAAAATTGTTACATTTTTAAGTCCTTAAGGTTTATTTATGAAATGGGTCTCTGGAAGAAAATGGCAATCCTTTGTGTGCCATATTTGGTCATAGCTTGCAAGCTACCCCCCTAAACGGCAGGGCCGTCATGGAGATCTCCTCTGAAGCCACCTGTAGAAATCACAATGATGTGCGACTTTCTTCTCACAGGTCCTTGTCCTGGAAATTTCATTCAGTCGGCTCAGCCTAGACTCGCTTCTTACCCACCCTGTAATTATCCTGGGGATGTTAGCATCTGATGAGAGTTTATGGTGTGGCTCCCTTCCTAGGGGGAAGCTTTAACTCTGCCAACCGGAATAACCTGTTTTTGACAGCTTGCAAATCCAGCCAAGACAGTTTAAAACCTTTTATTTTCTGGTATTTGGTCCTGAATTAAAACAAAACCTGTGGACTAAAATAGCCCATGTGTGTATTAACAGCAACAAAACCCCTTCACATTGCTAGTTAATGACATGCTTTCATTCAACCGTTTACTTGTTAAATGGGCATTTTTAGACCAGCCCTAACATTTCTCTTTAAATTCGGTTTTGCATATCCTCAGATTCCCACACTGTCTTGCAGCTTATTTTCCTGAGTGCAGGGGTTTTGTTTGAAGCACAGATGCATTGAAACTGACTTGGCTCTGATAGCTGGAGTCTCTTTTGAACTACTGAGCTTTGATAACATTTGCAAAGAAATTAACGTGTCTTCCCGTGCGGGAAAAGTGAGGCTCCTTGTTGAATTTTCTCAAAGTTGGTTTGACCAGGCCTGTCATCCAGAAATCGTGCCTGGTTTTGCTGAAGCACAATGAGCTATCCTTGGCATGGCAGGGCCTTCTTGATCACAGTGGTTTAAGAACAGATGGAATAAGCGTCAAAGCAGCATTTTGTTCTTTTTTTTTTTTAAATGGGGATTTTTGGGGTTTTCAGCAAAGCAGTGCTGCCTTTTCACTTTCTTCCTTTTGTGTATGTCAGAACACACTGGTCCGCTCTTTCTGTGTGTTCCGTTGTTCCATCTTGCCCAATGTATGCTTGGCAAGATGGTGCAGCCATCTTTTTGTTGCTGCAAAATGCAGTTTTGAGGCCATGGCACTCACGGGAGCCAGCGCACTCACGGGAGCCAGCGCAGCCATTTTTCTGTTTCTGCACAAATGCAGCTTGGTGATGTGGGGGGGGGTCAATATATCCCATATGATTTTGATCTATGCAATCAAGTGTGATTCTTTCAAAAAGTGTTGTGCCACTGGTGATCTCTCTGCTCTCTTAATTAATTGATATGACCCCCCCCCCCAGGGTATATACGTGAGAGAATACTTTTATTAAAAACACTATGCGGAAATTACAGCATTCTGATTCAGTCTAATAACCCAGGAGATCACAGAAACAATGTGGTTTACCATCTCTTGCTACCTCAGACGTTGAACGAATAGTCAAATAATTAAATACCAGTTCCCTAACTAACGTGGAGCGTGTGTAATAGGGCGTACATGCTCACTGATAATTAAAACTACGAGGACTGATTATCCATCACTGAGCTCAATGATTAGTAGTTGAGCTGAGTACTGAATAAGATAATTGGTGTTGCGAACATGTCCGACCATGCCAATACAGCAATGCTTATCAACTTTGCATACTGCAATAAACGTAGACACAATATATTTAGGCAATTCAGTATACATTGTGTCAAACTGTAACAAGATGGTGCTCTGCGCAACAACCTCCTATTGGGAGAATATGGCCATCAGGAAGCATTCAGGTTTCCCTAACGACTCTTCGAGTCACGGAGAGACGCGCCGACACTAAGAACGCTGTCTAGTCACAGTGCAGAGGTAAGCTGCATTAGTAGGCATGGAACAACTTGCTGATTAAATATTCATGCACAAATAGAGTAATACATCCGACAATTCAGATCCACAGGTTTTCGACCACGATAAACTAGCAAATAGCCGTCCAAGCGTTCTGGTTGCCTTGACTGGATGAACTATGGACAGCCGTGCTGACACTAGGAACGCGGTCCAGTCTTACAACGGAGGTAAGCGATATGAATGGACATCAAACAATTTGCTGATAAATTCTTTATTTACACATAATACATCCAGTAATTCGGATTTACAGGTTTCTGATATCGATGACCAGCAAATGCCCGTAAGAAGCTTAACACCCCACAAAGGTCGTGTGTTTGTCTACTGGGTATATACACACTGCCATCCCTGTCTGACTCTCGGGGACTCGCCAGCATTCAGGATTTACTGGGTGGACTCGCCAAAATTGGTGAGTGATTTGACCACACAATTATACAATAATGTATGACCGCGAAGTGGGACCCAGTGCTTCTCTAAGGAACTGCTCCCCACACACGGCCACGGAACAACTGGTATAAACATAACATTCTATATATATTTTCTCTATTACAATCATTGTGGATTCAAGTTCTCTGCTCCACATCAGTAGGCCTTATTACATCAAATTCTTCCCAATATCTGGGGAATCCTTTAGGAACACAGGTCGGGCATTGACTTAGCCATTACATATTAAAGATGAACTATAGAACACTAAAAACTACATTTATCTATTTGTTTCAGAAACTGCAACATGCCTTGTACCTGAAGGGCTAATCCCAAAACGCGTTGTACAATAACGCTGTACCCTACCACCACAGAACCGTGTCTGAATCAAGTCATATAGAATGACACATGTGCATCTTCTTTTATGATTACTTTTTTTACAAATGTAATCATTGTAATGTAATATTTATCAGTTTTCTTTGAAATATATATATGGTTCACATGTATTGTAAATATATTTTTGATGAATTGTGATTAATTATAAAAATATGATTTAACTCATGACTAAATCACACATTTGATTTGTGCTTTGAGCATTAGACTATTGGTGATGCCATGTTTGATGTCATGGGTGTTAATCTTAGCAGTGCACAGTAGTAGGAGAGTTATGGTTGCTTAGGTTACCATAACTGGTGAATTTGTTTTTTTTGGTGTTACTTGGAACCATAATATGGATAGGTTGTTATTAGTGCGAAGTAAGTGTAATGTTTTCCAGTACCTGTTGCACTGAATTTTATAGGGTTTTCTTAGGGCACGTCTATTTCATAGGGTTTTACTATAGTGTATGTTAGGGATCATGTTCTTTAGCAATGTTTTTTCAGTGAATTGCATAGGTTTTTAGCAGGGTACCCTTAAGTTTTGAAGATGTACTGTACAACATACTGAACCTGTGAGCATCATGTTAATGTGCACAGCAGTCCGAGTATGTGTCTGCTCAGACATCGGGTGGCATCCAACCTGCTCAAAGGCAGGGGCAAGCAGTGGCATGTACATTAATTGCAAGGCATGATAGAGTAGGACTGCAAACTGTGTACTTATGAAGCAAACAGCACAGAGGCATGGGGACCACACCGTAATGGAATACACCAACAGAAGTGACATCTCCCTTCAAAAAAATCTTACCTCGCTGCTACTGTGCATGTGAACAAAGAACGAACGGCCAGAGTAAGGACGGCAAAGTACTAAGACCAGAACATCGCTGCAATGTAGCAAGCACCCTACATAATTGCACAGGTGGTGCAGTATAGTACAAAAGCAGAATGTTTTTTTTTTCTTTGTATGTAGCAATGGCAAGCACCTTACAGTGGCAGGAAGAAAATTTCCCTCATGACGCAATGACTTGCGATACTAACCCCATTGGTACTCACAGTAGTGTGAAACATTTCTGTAGTACATGTTGCTTAATGTACACCTAACACATTTTCTTTTCAGTAAGAACATATTTGAAAGTAAAGCAAGGCAGCACAAGCGGCACCCCTTGCACAACAGCATATTGGCATAGGAAAGGAAAGAAACTGCATAGCAAAATGGACAGCCTGAAAGACAAAATGGAAGAATTGGAGAACAATTGTGCTGCCTTAAAATATTGTGTACAAGGGTATATTATGGACAAATTTAAATGGCACTGGCAGAACTGCACGTGAACCAGTTCCCCATGTCACAGCCCACCATCCCCTCAAAATCTGCGTGAATGGGACATGTTACGGTGATAACTCAATCCCTTCCACCCCTCACAACCAACCTTGTGCAAATCCCCAATTCCCCACAAGTATCCACTTCTGCTACCCCTTCCCTTTCCTAATGGTGTGTATGAATGTGTGCAAGTAAACGATGTTGAAATTGTTGCTGAGTGTATATGTGGTGTGTTTTTATTTTTTAAGTGCCATTATGACTCAGCAGCACTTCAATCGTATGTGCTTGCAACGCTGTCATTTACCCATAATCATACATTGTAATATCGAAACAAACTGTCTCCCTTCCTTCATGCTACAAATTGTTTTCCCCACTAACACATCCCCTACATAAATCGTAAAAATAATGCACCAAAACCAGCACTGAATGTATCTTGCCAACCTAAAGCAAGTTCTAAAAACTGTCTACACAGCTGTGGTTCTCTCTATGCTGGACTAATGCAGCAGCCTGCTTCTACTCTCCGCCCTCTGCAACTCATCCCGAAGAGGACTGCGTGACTTGTCCTTGGCCTCAAACCCAGGGATTGTATCTCTCCTGGACTGAAATGTCTGCAATAGCTCCCAGTGGCTGCAATGAATGAGTTTAAAAACCCTCTGCTTTATGCACAAGGCCTTCTGGGCCCGGGGACCTCGATACCTTCAACTCTCACTTCCTAATGTCTCCCTGCTCGAGCTCTTCCCTCATCTGCCTCCAACTCCCTCAGGGTCAGTCGCTTCTGCAAGCAACCAGTTGGTGGTAGATCTTTCTTCGGCTGGGGCTTCCCTCTGCAACAGCCTCCCTGAAAATTTAGGAGAACCATCGCCGGTTCCGGAAGCTCCCCAAAGCCTTTCTCTTTGCGTCTGCTTTTTTTCTTCCGCTCCCCGGCTGACTTCCTGGCTGCAACTGATTCTCCACTGGTCACCTACCCACTCTCTGATGTCTGGTCCAGGCCAAGTCTCTACCCCCCCCCCCCCCCCCCCTGCCAGTAGCACCCCAGCACTGCCTTTCTGGCAAACCCTGCACTTTCTGTATTGCGAACAGTTACACCACCACCTGCCTAGTAGGCTTGTTGTCTATCTCCCCTCTGTTCCCCTTCCCTCGTTGTGCCTTGCAAAACCTGTGTATAGGCGCATTATAAATGGCATATCCTACAATTTCACATCATATGAACTCTTGCACACATTGCATTCATAACGGGATGCCTGCCACTTACCTTGTACACTTTACAGGTTAATATTTTCCGCAGTACCCCACTTGCTACAAACCTTTCAAAAATTATGGCACAAAAGCATGGAATGCATGTTACCAACTTCACACAAGTACATAGAGTGCATGCATACAAACAGGATGCCTGGCCCTTACCTTGCACACTTCCACCATAGCCTTCTGCACTTATTTGTGCAAAGAGACCTTCTGCCACAGTTTCTGCATACACCCCACAACCACAAACTTTATTGTGCAAGGCCATAGCCTCCACAGTCCCATTTCCATGGCTCCCATCCTGAAAATGGCTGTATGTGGCACGGGTAATCCTGAAACTACCACAAACTCTGCCTGTTTTTCGTGCTAGGATAGGGGCTGGGGGTAAAGGGGATTGTGACACTGGGCAGGGCATTTGGTTTTTAGTGGTTCCTCTGAAAATTTTTGGTCTTTTAAATTTTGTTACGCGTTTTCTTGAGTGCTTGCAAACAGCCATTTTTGTTTTTTCTCTTTGTATGAGTGTTTCTCCTCCTTAAATTTTTACCAAATTATGATCCACGCTTCTTGCACCGTGTAAAGAAAATTGTATTTCCAATGGTGTTCAAAGAAATGCCATTTGCATGGAAGCAGTGTATATTTTGCAACTTCATGATTTCATAGTGGGTGGAGAACATTCCATCGGTGCAAATGAATGCAGACATGCTTTGACAAATTACACCAGCATGGTCCCATACTCCTCTTGGTGGAATGGTTGCGAAAACGACCTTGGCAGTGGGAAAAATCTGCATTACTGCATTCATCAACTTCTTCAGGTGATGGAGCAACTATCCACATGACACATAACCCAAATGTAGACCTCCATAAGGCACCACAACAACTTGACCAGTAACGATGGAGGCGACATATCTGGAAAGACGAACCATCCTGCCAAAACTGCCTCCTTGCATGGCATACCTGTGCAGATCTTGTACAAATGTATCACCCACGATCAGCACTGTGGGTCTCTCCCTCTCTACCAACCTCATTACACAGAGTATTGCGAAAAAGTAGTACCGCTCCTTCCTGTGAACCACACCTTTGCCACCTGATGCCATACTCCCCACAGTTCCATTTGCTTGCTCACCATGCTGAAAATGGCAGGATGTGGCACGTGTGCATTCCCAGCTACGAGGGCTACACCTGTTACTCTCACCTGGACCCCACAGGGGTGTCGATCGGCCCCGGACAGCTGCAGTCTGTCAACATGATGCGTAGTGCAGAGAAGACGGTCTGGACTGGCCCGCCTAGTCTTGTCTGCTGGACCCGAAGAAGTATTTTCCTTATGTTTGTAAAAGATGAGCTCTCCATCCTGCGTGTCTTGCAGGGGGCACGTAGATACCAGTTACTTCACTGGTTTGAAGGTGTTGGGAGAGTTCCGGTAAGCATTGACTCAAGTCCCAGGCGGGATTGGTAAGTATCAAGTTCAGAGTTCAATGTGCCCGATGTTCCCTCTTGTCCCCTTCCTTCCTTAAGTTGCAACTGAGTTCGTGAGAAGAAGGTCTCGTAGCTGCTGTTGGCGTTCAGGTAAGAGTCTGTGTTACCCAACGCTGTCCGGTAACTATTACATGCGTTAACGTGTTGTTTTTCTCCCTCTTTACAGATGCGGCATATGAAGATATGGAGAATAATACCGCTGGTGGTAAATCAGGTAAGTCTATGGTGGTAAGAGCTATTTGTTGATTCTCTTGGCTCACCTTGTTGTTCTTGTGCCCCTAGGTGCCGGAGTACGGCGAAGAAATGATGGAGACAGTGCCAGATCGAAAGATGCTGTGAACTGGTGAGTATGGCGCTGTGCTGGAGCTGGCGAAGCGACACGTGCAGGACTGATGTACTTCCAGGTCGGGAGATGAAATGGATCCGGAATCGGGTGAGGAATTTGAAATGAGTTTGTTTTCTAACCTTGTCCTTTTCTTCCTCTTTATTCTAGGAGCTCTGGTTCGAGGCGGGCGTGGCAGAAGACTGGATGCTGGCTGCAGGCACGCGGGCGTGGCAGAAGACTGGATGCTGGCTGCAGGCACAGTGAGAGTCACGCTGCTGGATGCAGAATAACATGAAGCATGTGCTGCTGTTCGGGCGTGGTTTAAATAGCCTCCAAAGTAGTCCCAGGAAAGAAGTTCCCCAGGACCACACCCGAGTAAAAAATAGTCCCTGTAGTAAAATAGTCCCATCCAGGCTTCACGTTGGCTTGGATTTATTTGCAGCATAGTCTGCATGAGGCAAGTAATGTCTATGAGCCTGGCGCCTATGGCGCCAGGACTGATTTTTATTATGAGCCTGGTGCCTATGGCGCCAGGACTGAACCCTATGGCGCCAGGACTGAACCCAGACAGCCCCTAGCTGGGGTTTTTGTAAATGTCTGGATGCCTGCTCCCGTGGCTGATGGGCTTGATCCGGAAGCCTGGGGGTAGGCATCATGGCACACCCCATTGAAGCATGGCCAGTCCTTGTCCCCTCTCCACTGTTATCCTTCCAGCACTCCCTCATTGAGTACTGTGAAATCAACACATGCAGCAATCACAGCCAAGAACTCTGCAGCCAACACTATCCTGTCTGTACAGCACTCCATATGTACTGTTGCGTGAGCTTCCAAGCACCTTTTGAACTGGATAGTCCAGCTCCTTTGAGCAGCAATTACCCATGGGGGTGCAGATCTTACTCGTGCACCAAATAATAGAGCTGACTCAGTAAGTTGACAAAAAGAAGACTGTTTTAATGTCAATCTAAAACGGGGAGCATAACTAACATCAACGCAAATGCTCGATCTTCAAAACTCGAAGCATTTAAGAAGAAACTATACTTTTATAAGCAAAATGTGTCATTGGTGATGTATAACCTACATGTTACCAACATCATCCTACGTAGCAAACTACAAAAACCTGAGGGAGTGATTGGCTCCAAGTGAATATCTATATTGGGCTAAAGTTTAACTGTGATTAGTTACTTAAGATCGGGTCCTCTAAAAATGACCACTATGAACATCACTAAATACACAATGTCCCATTGGTTTACACACTATAGGACACCTGAATACGCAGGTCCTCTACAATTGGGTGGCACTCTATCCATCTTAAATACTTTTCCACCTACTTCCGCAGCCTGAAGGCTGGCTGTCCAGATGCTGGTGAGGTTGCCTTAACTTTAGCTTCCCACCAATTGGCATCTAAATCCATCGTCACCTTGGTGGTCTGCTGTCAATTAGGCCTTTTGAACTTCGTCCTTGAGAGTGTTCTTACCTCTGAGAAAATTAGGGATTGAGAGTCAGTCTGCTTCCATGCATAGGTGTGGCCATCTCGTTCGTCCAACTTCATGCTTCCATGTGCTAGAGACCATAAAATCAAGCCTTTTCATGTATGTATTATTTTATTCTAATAGCCCCCTGACTCTTCCTTATTATGTTCACTCCTTCTGGACAGGAGGTTTCTTTCACACACTTTTTTATCCAAAGTCTGTTTACTCCAGTTTGATAAGACCTTGGCTTCTTGGGGCTCATCCAACCTCGCCTTTCTGAGCTCCACGTCTGTAATTCAATGTCTGCTTATTTAACTGACAGTGAACTGAGGGCTTTTGCTAATGTCCAACCTGCTTTAAAACGTTTAGTGTAAACATCCATAATTCTCTCATGCCGATGTATCTATACATTGGCGCTGTTACGCTCACCTGGTATCCACAGGGACGCCACCCAGCCGGGTTACTCGCTGGTATGCTTCTCTGCTTTTCCCAGATGTGGTCTGCGGGGAAGGTTCTGCCTGAAAATACAAGAGGAGTGTGTTCAAGGCTGACCGACTGGGGGTAAGTATCCTCCCTCCACCCCCGTATGATTTCAACCCCTCTGGGACCCTCACCTTGTGGTAGAGTTGGGCGTGATCTCCGTCCTGCCTTCTTTGCAGGGGTGCTTTGTCTTTCTCGGGCGTGTGCGGTCCATTTACTTCACTGAGGCCGGCCGTTTGATATTGTTCAGGTAGGTCTTATTGCTGTTCTTTAGTTTTGTTGCTATCCTGCATGCCTTTCTTTGTTTAAAAATGTCTTTAGGTATACGGATCTTCAGCGCAGCGAACTGGCTTGATTGAGCCCCGCTGGTAAATGATGGCATATTAAGAGCGCTATGATGTAATAAGTAAGCGCTATGCGCAGTGCTGCGAAGTCTTGCCTTTGCTAATGTGTTTTCCTTCCTTTTAGGTCCGTGTTGTTCAGCGCGAGTGTAATGTCCGGAGTGGTGCCAGCCGAGAGGCGACCAGCCAGGTAAGCCTTTTGAGCAGTTCATAACTTGCAAATGTCTCTACTGCTTTCTTTTATGTTGCCTCTATCTTCCTCTTTCAGGTTGTTCTGTCCGGGAGGCGTGAAGATTCCAGGAAGCTGTTCTCAGTAGCTGCGAGTGGCTAAAGATGAAGACTGCAGGTAAGATGATGATGATGCTGCTGCTAATAATGTTCCTTTTGTCTCCTTGCAGGTTCTGCTTCTCCGACGTTCGAGGG
This sequence comes from Ambystoma mexicanum, assembly GCF_040938575.1. NCBI lineage: Eukaryota > Metazoa > Chordata > Amphibia > Caudata > Ambystomatidae > Ambystoma > Ambystoma mexicanum. The sequence continues at coordinate 1,234,669,372 of NC_090926.1, read as the reverse complement.
AGTAGCTGGACATGATGAGCGTCACGTTGCAAGCTGCAAAGTAACGCAAAGCGTGTTGTCTTACTCGGGTGTGGTTTAAATAGCCCCAATAAAATGGTCCAGGTAAAGTAGTCCCTAGGCTGCCACACCCAAAACACTAGACCGCATAGCTTAGTTCTTTGGAACCAAGCTATGTGGAAGCCTTCCGTGTTGGCTGATAACACATTAAGTAGTTCCCAAGCACATGTTTTTCTTGGTGTATGAGCCTGGTGCCATAGGCGCTAGGAGTGGCACCAAGAAGGTTTTGGAAAAGGATGCTAGGTTCTAGAGGCCAGAGTCCTGACTCCACCTGGCCAATGGGATTGCCAGAGGGGTTTTTGGGCGAGGGTCGTGAACGGCGCTTGCCCCAATCTATTTTACTATAAGCTTAGAGCTAGCTTCATGATTACTTTGCTGCTTGCGTTTCTTCTGCATATGTACACATGTAAAATGATTTAATATCTTCATCTGTTTCTGTGGCATAAGTTTCTTCACCTTGAGACCAAGATGTCACGTCTCCTTATTGCTTTCTTGATGCCTTGTATAAATATCCACTTTCTCTGATCACTGCATCTTTTTGTGTACTTCATATTAAGCTCCATGTAATATATACTTGGCAATGGCTAGTAATACTACCATTCATCCTTGCCGTTTATTGGCTCTGCTTCTTCAGGGATCTCATTCAGATGGCCATCATATTTCTTTGTATGCAGATAAGGTTTTCTCAATGGGTACCTTTTCTCAATGGCCACCTTGGCTCCCAGATCCTCTTAGGTACTGGCCCTTTTTTTGGCACTGGACTGAGTCCATATTCTGCTCTTTGTTGATTTCAGTTGTTCTGTATACGTCTCATACTCTGGTTTCCAGCATAAGGGTGAAAGGGGCGGGTCGATTGTGGTGGGAGTACTTGGCCCCTTCTCTACACCTTCAGTACAAAGGTCTGGAAGAAAAATCCATGATGTCGGCATCCAGAGCGGCACCCAGCATGCCTTTGACCATGTACACAAGTGTCTACTGCTTGCCCACACCCAGCACAACATAATGGAGCCATGCATGCGAACATGTGGCCAGAAACCACAATCCACAAACGTAACATAGCCAGCAGCACTTCTATCCAACCCCAGCACTGTACGACAGCAATGCATGGGAACATATAACAGTTAGCAGAGTCCACATACCACTGCTTCCACCACGCCTAGCCACTTCCATTCACAAAGTATTGTCACTGCCAACCAGACCACATAATCTTCACAACATTGGGCCTACTCCCAGGAAGCTACACAAACCAGAATATACAAGCACATCGAACATTCACTTCAGCCTACCCTCTTCTATACTGACAGTGTTCCAACACTGCACCCAGTGGGCACACTGCAGGACTTTTCAATGCATAATCTCCAGCCATACACCGAAAACCGTACGATGTTCTAAACATGACTGCATCCATGGAAGCAACAATATATGCATGTCGGCGCACTTCTGGTGCTCTATGAAGAGTAAAATGTGCTCCACAACCATTCCGTATAGGTGAGTACCCTCTGGCAGATGCAGTCTAAACTGCATTACGTTGCAGTGGGTGTGGGCAAGGCTTGGACTATTGGTGCATGGCCTACAGCCTTTGGCCATGCACCCAATAGTCTAGGCCTTGCCCACACCCACCGCAACATAATGCAGCTATGCATGGAAACATGTGCCGAAGTACTGTACTCCACACACGTGCCACTGCTACCCAACCGCTGCACCTTAATACAGCTATCTATGGAAACATGCAACAGCAGATATTACAAACATTCGACAGCCTCCGGCACCCATACCCACATTCATTCACACAGTATGGCGTTACTGCCAACCAAACCAAAAAAATGCATGCAACTATGGCCCGGCTCCCAGCACTCTATTAGTACACAAAAGCAATACCTCATAGTGCAGTATATGGGCTACGGGCTTACCACATGCAACACACCGAGTACACGCTATCTTATAATGTGCAAGTCATGTGCAATGCACTCCCCTTCTGCAATTGAGCTCCCACCATTCACCATGGAAAGAGGTCTCTGCACCAGCTATTGTGTCATAACGCAGCCTGCCTGCTTTCAGCACACATGGTAGTTGCCTGGGCAGAGACCCGTAAATTGGTGCTGTATGCACGGATACTGCAGGCACATCAACGTCTTTGTCCACCTATTGACATATCTCGGATGAACCACTTCTCACTCCACCACCCTTTGCATCCCTTCTTCCCACCACCACATGGCGTAATGTTTTCTAATGCACTCTCCTTATGCAAATCAGCTGCCACCAGTCACCACGGTAAGAGGTTGCGGCACGAGCTATTGTGCTGTTAAAACAGGCTGACTGCATTCAGCACACATGGTAGTCGCCTGTGCAGTGACTGGCGAATTGACACAGTATGCCGGATAGTGCAGGCACACCAGTCTTTGTACACCTAATAATCACATCACACATCTCAGATGTACCACTTCTCTTTCCCCTGCCCTGTCCATCCCTTCTGCCCACCACCACATGCCTTATATTTCTCAGTCTCTTTTGGCGCTGCACTGTCTTCTGATGCACCATGGCGGTGTTTCCCAAAAATACTGATGCACACCATGCTTCCCTCCAGCCAAACACGGCTTTGTCCAAAGTACGCTGATATGCCGTACTCCAAGCCAATGAGACTTCTGTCTGTGGAGCAAACAGGGAAATGGGTCCACGGAGCCAGATATCGCACATTTATTGAGAGGCACATTTCAGTTCTTTGCAACAAATGTACTGGTCAGATTTCCACCAACAAAAGCACGCTTTCGGAAACCAAGCCACCGCTCCTGCTGCAAATTTGGTGAAAATCCGTCCAACCGTTTGGGCTGTAGCATTTGGGCATTCAGTCAATTGGGGGGGGGGGGAATGTTTGGGACCCCCCTTATAACTTCCCCCCCCCCCCCTCCTGCTGCACGCAACTTCACCAAACTTGCCGAATAAATTCAGAGTGTGCCATATACTTGTTTTGCAAAGTTTGGTGTAGATTCCTCCAGGGGGAGCGATAAGCCACTGAGTGGTCTTCCTATGGGTTTTGCAACTTAACCAACTACCGTGGGCCATGTAATCTATATTCCATTTCAGGTCAGGTCTGCACCAATTGAAATGGCCATTTGGCAATTTTCTGTCATTTTTACAAAATGCATTGTAGTTAGGAACATATCATTTATAACCCATTATCCTAATTGTACCTTCAACCCATTTGCCAACTCCCAAATTCTCAACATGTTCAGAGCAGCCAGGAATACCTTTTAGCTGGTCATTACAATTTCCTAAATCGCAGGTCGAGGAATTGTATATCCCCAAAATCGCCTGGACATTATCTAAAAACAAATAAAGCACACATGGATACATCCAGTTCTCCAGTTTGGGGGGGGGGCATTTTTTACTACCCATTTGTAGACTTGGAGAGTAAATCCAAAGAGTAAAAATGATGTTCCTTCTTCACAAGTGTAAACCGTGCCTGACAACTATCCAATTTGTGTAAAATTAAAACTTTGTTAGAAAACAACTGACAAAACTGCTGTATTTCAAAGTGGTTCTAAATAATTTATTGCAACCTTGTGGATGCATACTAAACAGCTTCATATTCGTGATACTGTTAGGAGTTACTACAGATACCAGCTAGCTACTTTGTGTGATTCATAAGTCCCTCACTCTACTAGCATCACTTCTCTGCCTCTCGGGTCTACTGTTGCTGCCTGGCACCACCTGCTTGACAGCCGCTCCATGTTTTTGCTCCATCTCTCCTTCCCTTTGCTAGTTTGTTCCCTTGTCTCACTTTCCGACGCTCTGCCTCTCACCATAAGTATTGTGATGCCACATTTTGCGTCTGTTTCTCTGTCACTCTGCCTCTCCCATCTCTGCATTCTATTGTTGATTTATTTTTTCCCCCTCCTATATCTCGCTGTATCAGTTGATGCTCTTCTTCGTCTCATGTCATTGCTCTGGCTAGATCTGTTTTTTCATTTTCTTTGTTTTGGTTGCAGCTCCTTTTGATTATCTTTCTTGCACTCTTATGCTATTGGCCTGCCCTTCTCTTGTCTTGCTTTTCTATTTCCATCCCTCCCCACCTGCTGTTGATCGGTTTACTTTACGTCTCCAAATGTCTCTTGCTCTGCTTCTATCAATCAGTCCTATTTTGTGTTTTGTCTTATTAACACTGTTTCCTGTTTCACTTTATTCGTTGACCTATCATGTTGCTCATTTATCTATCTTCCTGTTGCTTTAATTCCTTTTTTGGATTGTCTAGTATGTTCTTTGCCCCCACACCTTTTGTTCTTCTATATTGCTTAGGTTCAGAGTCGCTCTTCCTCTCCTGTTTTTCTATTGCGCTTGTAACACAGCCCCAATACAAAAAGCTGAAAGTGCTGTTTCTATTTAAAAATCTAGTGCAGCTTTATCATTGAGTGCTACTTTTTAGATGTGTGCAAACCTTCTTTCGGCCATTAGTATGGGAATTGGAGTGTAAGGTTTGTCTAACCGGATGCAGCACTTGCTTGAATGAAGATGCTGTAACAACACTGTATGCCATAAGTACAAGAGCCCATATTAGATGTGTATTTTGAGCCATTACAATTATAGCAGCCCAAATGAGGTGTCTGTTCTGAGCCCTCCCAGATCTAGCAGCCCTGATGATTTCTGTGTCCTGAGCCATCAAGTATAGCGGCCCTGAAGAGCTGTGATTTATGAGCCATTACAAGTAGAGCATCCCGGATGAAATGTGCGTTCTGAATCACTGAACATGTTAAGTCGAAAGTTAAGTTGACTGTTACAATTGAATGTTTCCTGCATCTTAAATGCATATCTCTGATGCACAATCATTAACTCCCCTATTAACAGGATTTAAACTAACAGGCTACACAATAATATTTGCTTCAGGGTTATTAACCCACTGAGCTGCCTTTCCCAACAGGCTGTTGACACTGAAAGGCACAAAGGATTAGGGCACTGCAAGTTCCATGTGAGGCTTGCCTGACATAAGTGGCTTGTCAAAAGCTCCAAGTCTGTTTGGTCTATCCTACATTAGTCCAGAGATTGGATTTTTGGCAGTGGGACTCCGTAATTGGACATTGGAGAAGCGGAAGTTTTGAAAAGCACAAGACTGGGTAGATGGAATTGAAGCATATGACAGCAATGCCATCTTCTCACACTGTCAAGAGGTTGGTGGGAAGAGCTCAGACCCTGTTATTGCTCTGTACTTTAGCTAGCTGATGATAATCCTAACACACGTTTGTGCTTTCTTAACAGCAGCATTGCTAAATTCAGGTACTGCCCCAAAACATAGCAGTCCTGCTAAGAAATGTGGGCATGATGCAATCGGCCTTGTTGTGAATATTTGGCATTGTGCCATGACATGCTATGGTATAGCAGCTGCGTTGAAAAATTAGCCTACTTTGCCTAAATATATAGCAGTCCTGTTGAGAGGTTCAGGTACAATCTGTGCCACTGAAAATATATACAGCACTTCTTCTACCTGTATCCGTTATACCCGCTTGCGGTGGGTGGTCGGAAAGGGAATTAAAGTTCAGACCACATGCCTAGCTATGCAATTGGTGTGCGAAAACAAAGTATGAAATGTCCATGTTGCTGCAACTGCGGTGCCTCTATTAAAGTCAATTAAGCAGGAATGCAGCTGTTTAAGACAATTTTCATTTTACACAATACCAAATGTGTCTTAAAGCAAAGTGAAAAGCATGTTCATGATTCAAGATGCTTTAATAACCTGTAACTTATGAACAAAACACATTCCCTTTTACATTACTCGCAAGTATGAGCTTGATAGAATCATTGAGGGAGGAGAGTGTTAAAAAAATTAAACGGACCAGGTCTCATCCCAGTTGCTGCTTTGGATTGCTAAATTAAAGAGTGGATTTGCAAACTGTTGCTAGCCAGGCTGTCGCCAGTGGGCTCCATGATCTATGGTGGTGCTACTGCCATAAATGACCCGCGTAAGTGGCACGCAAGGCGTATTGACAAGATTTCTGTGTGTAAAAAAAAAAAAAAGTCTGATATGCACCTTATCTGGAGGGCTGGATACAGCGTGATTTGTAGTTTCTGAGAAACTATCTTCATGAGCTTCCCTTCCTCCGTGCCATTTGTGCCTCTCGGCCAGCCTGTGACCAGAGTTTTTATTTCTTTTATTATCCTCTTTGTTTGAAGTTGGTAGCTGCAGATCGTAAATGGGGATGCATTTGCCTCAGATCTCCCATTGCAGATAATGCAGCAATTTGTTCATTGTCAGTCACCCATCAAAGGGGGTATACAGACCCACTTCAGCAGAAAAAGCAAGTGATTGAAAGACACAGCCCTGCTTTTATTTTTTTAGCACAACAGCAACGTGAACTCGAATCGGTGAAACGCACCATGTGCCAAAGAATAAAGCCGAATTTAGAAAATGCAGTATGCGAGTTAATTTCAGCCGAGGACAATGGGCATAATTCAATGGAAGTTGAAACTTTGAAAGAAATGCAAGAAATCAAAGCCTTTCAGATAAGAATAATGGTACCCTTGAGATAAAAGGACAGGCTTTGTGACCTCAGGGAGCCGGCCCAGCTCATTATCTGCAGTGGGAGATCTCTGAGGCAAATGCATCCCCAATTACAGATGCTCTGTAATTTAGCTCGCTGCAGTAAATACCAACACATGTTTGTGTGTTCTATTAATAGGGGCCGGGTGGATAGCTCTGGGGTGGGGTGGGGTGGGGGGGGTAGGAGTGGGCAGGTGGTGAGCAGTGTGTTTGCCTTGGAAGCAAGACCATGCTGAGCAACACCAGTTCGAATCATGATCCCGCACAAGACTGTCTCCAGTAGTAGGTGGGAAATGCAAGATTAATTATGGAATATGAGCACTGACCTAGCTTTAGGAAGCAATGGCGTGCTTTTAAATCATAGGGTGGAGGGACACGGTGAGGGAAGCAGAGAAAAAAGAATCGGGGAGCTAAGAGTGGAGGGTGGGGGTAATGGCAGAAAGTGAATCTACAAACTACTAGGAAAGGAGCAGGAGTCTCGGGCAGGGTGTGCAGTGGAGGGTGTGTGGACCTAGGTTTTGGGAGGAGCCATTCATGGAAGTGGAAGATCTTGAGCCCTTGCCTGAACTGTAGAGGCAATGGGGCAAGTTGGATGTTGACAGGGAGGAGGTTCCAAAGTCTTTGGGTGTAGACCGAGAAGGCCAGTCTTCCGTTTCGTTCCTGAACCAGCAGCATTCAAGTCTGCACTTGTCTTTAATTCTAGTGGATTGTAGGCCTCCGCAGAAGCTGTGTTTCTCAGTGAGGTACCTTGTAGATGATGCAACAGGATTTGAAGTACTCTGATGGTCCTTTTTGAGAGATTTTGTTTTGGAATGGTTCAATAACCACACAGATGGCATGAAAATGGCTGCACATCCCCACTCATTGAACTCTGTAAATCAGAAAGGTACAGTTTCAACTCTACGTGTAACTGTGTATGCTAGAACCGCATGGTCAGTTTTTGTAATTGACTCCAAAGCTGCTTTGGAAAGACTCTTGGCTTGTATTGTTCATTCCTGTGATCCTCTTTAAACAGGTGATGGAAGGAGAACCTCTGCTTGGTTAAAACTCGCTGTTGGAATGGATCTTACCTTTTAGAGAGCAGCTCACATAAATTGTCTTCCTCCAATAGATTTCCTTAAGTGATCCCTGACTGAGTTCCAAACTTTGGCAAGTATGGTTCCTACAGCCGGCAGGGGTCTACTACATTTTGGGCAGTTGCTTAGGCTACAACTCTGTTTCTTGTCCACATAATCAATAGTGAGGGATTGGAGTTGTTGCCAAACAGTTGCGTGCTCATGTATTGGTACATGACCATTTTGGTAAAGACGTGCACTGATCAGGTGGGTTACTGTGTTCCGGTGGCCCCCTCTGGACCTTGAGGGGTACGTGGGTCCCTAGTGGATGTGTTTTTCCTTATTCCAAAGGTAATTAAAGTGGGGTTGAATCTGATCCTGCATATCGGTGACCTGAAAGGTTCTTTATGCTCTTGCAACGTTTGTCTGGCTTTAATTTCTTTATATCGCATCTGTATGACACTTCTCCATAAGGTGGTTTGTTGGATACTCTGTGCTTTTGAGTCTTGCTGCAATATGTGACTTCTTTTTCTCTTCCCACAGTGGTGGAACGTTGGGGAGACTCCGGAGAAGCCTGCAGAGAATCCCCCTGTCTCCTATGCAGAGGTTTCGTACCCAGCGAGGACTGGTGTTTTGCCTTTGGGGGTCAAGCCGGAAGACGAGGATGCCTACTGGGACTTGGATTTCTTACTCAGCAATTTTACTAGTTCTGAGGCGATGCAGAGGGACCCTGAAGTCTACGATGCCCCTGAGAAGCCAGGGGACTCTGGGATTCTGCACTCAACCGGGGGGCCTCCACATGGCCACCACTGCATGCATCCGACAATGGACTACAGTTACGTCACCATGGCGGACCCTAGCAATCTGGTGGCACATGATGGAATTCAAAGCACTGTTGCCGCTCCTGGCCAGCTGCCTGTTCATACCAGGCTACCTGCGGTGAAACTACTTGCAGACGAGAAGCCTTCCAATGGTTTTCTAGATGCCCTCGGTGGGCACCATAACTACAGCCCACCTCCACACGAGATGGAGTTGGGGAGGTTGAATGTTCCTAACTTTCACTTGCCAACCTGGGAGATCATTAGCACTGAACACCGGCAGGTTGCCTGGAGACAACGGTACCAACTCACATATGGTTCCCATTTCCATGCCAACCCCCTAAGTGCATCCATGATGGTAGCGGAGGCTTCATATGGGGCATACATGGACCCATACCTAAAAGCCAACGCCTACTTCCACTTCCCAATGGCGCAGCACCAGCTGCAACCCTACTTTTACAGCTCGATGGCTGCCTGCCAGCCGCACTTGCAGAGTGCTCCTCCGGACCAGTGCCAAGCACATTTTCAGGTGTATCGGTCTGAGCATAGTGCTCCATCGCCACCATCTTCTATGATGCCCTGCCTCCTGCCGGTGAGTTCAGCAGCCAATGCTACTAAAGAGGTGACGCCCAGGAACAGCAGAAAACGATGGTCACGGAAACTGTCCCCGAACCACACCTGCGGCCACCCCGGCTGTGGCAAGACCTACACAAAGAGTTCGCACCTGAAGGCGCATGTGCGCACCCATACAGGTATGTATGCCAGAAGAACTGTTTTTGGGGTGGGGACGATGAACGGGGTGGCTATTGAGGGGGCTGGGTTAAGTTTATGAAGGGAGTAGGAGAGCGGCCGGAATGGGGAATGGGGATCATGAGTCTGCACAGAAAGCTGGCAGATATTTTTATTCAAGGCTCTTTCATGAAGCCCTGACAATCTCAAGAAATGCCAATGTGCCGCAGACTTTGGTGATCAACAGCGCTGCCGCAATCATAGAGCCCAATCTACTGGTGAAGTCCATAACAGAGGTCTAGAACCCTGAGGAACTAGTGTAAATCCAAATTGTATATGTACAAAAATGCACCCTGCATTCAAAACACTAATTTATTACAAAACACTGCAGTAGAGAAATGGCTTCTAAACTATGTGATGCCAGGTGAAGCATGAAACTACTGCGATCCTGGCAGTTGACGGTGGCGGACAACAGTCCGGGCGCTTCTCTTTGGGACTCCGTGGCAGTCCCCGTCTCCAGTCGGCAGCCTTTCGTAGGTCTGTCTACCAGGGAGCTTTGGCAAAGATCAGTGCACGATGGTTCCTCGTAGCTCGGGAAGGGGGCGCCTTACCAGGTCCTCTCTGGGTCAGTCCTTGGAGACACAGATGCTTTCATATCAATGAAGAAGAGCAACAGCAATTCTTCTCTTTGAGCAGGGCTTCAAGGGCAAGCTTCAGTTACACTCCAGTTACTCTTCGTAGTTTGTTCTTCAGCTGAACCCTTCTGAACACATATTCTAGCAGTGAGATGCCCCCACATATACTAGTTGATCTCCCATTCGTTCTGCTGGGGTCACACTCGAGCAACCAATCGGTCAGAAGGGCATTCCTTCATTCATTCATTCATTCAGGCAGCCAGCCAATCGGGTGCATAGTGCTTTCAGGCCATTCACTTCTCTCCAGTCGTTCACAACAAGTTATGTTTATTGGGACAAGTACCCAGCCATTCAATACTCCACCCTGCATTCATACCAGTTTCGGGCAGGGCCACCAGAAACTAGACATTCACAACAAGAAGTGCATATTCGTCACACTCCATTCCCCCAGGTCCCACCCACAGGGTGTACCCACAACATACAGGCACTGGGAAGGCTCCAGCCAGTCTGGCCTGGACTTCACAACAACATCATATATGGAAATTCCACCCAACAGCCATCAGGGGGAAGGGACAGAGTCCGGGCTTCCCAGGACTTTGGGAAAACAAGGTAACGGGCAATCGAAAGCAAGAGGCCACAGGGCCTGGGTATCCCCAAAATGGAGGGTACTGAAGCACCTGTCAAATTCAGCATGGAGCTGCCACCAGATCATACCCTGATCTGTGGGCCACACAAAGGTGCCCAAAAACATACACTAGGGGGACAGGGTTGCACACCCACCCATGGGTGCCATAAGGGCATCCCATGGGTCTGTTCACCAAACCAAAAACGGGAAGAGCTGCACTGCTGGGAGTCCCACATGGACTCCTGGGCAGAAAACGATACAGAACACGAATGAAAAAGGACTACAGGACAAGAACAGGGAGGCCCCCTCCCTCCAATGCATTTCCAGCACCCCAACATGGGCTATTGTTGAATCACAAGTGACACTATTATTATTAAGTTAAGTATTTTATTATGTTAATCAGAGCAGGCAGCAGGTACTGCCTCCAGTCTAACTCCAACTGTCACAATGGTTCCAGAACCCAAACATGTTCTGGAACTCTGGTAATACATAAACCACCTATGTACATGAAACAAAGCAACATCAACAAACACATCTCCCTCGTTTTACAAAAGAATACTGAGACTAAGCAAATCACTCGCAACAGAAATCCCTAAAGCGAAAAGGCATTTTTTTTATTCTCCCCTGGGTATGTTCATGACGGAGGCCTGATCATCCTCACTATTCCTACCCCAGTGGCTTTCACCCTCGTTCACCTCCATATTCGCCTCAGCACACTTTACTTTCCATCAACTCTTCATCACTAGCAACAGCACCGCTCCTGACCAATCTCTCTTTTGACCAACATTCACCACCTTCCAAAATGACCACACTGTCATGCACTGCCGCAATCCTCTTTGGTCCTATAAACTTGCTCTCCAGACACTTTGACCCAAATCTGGGATTCTTTATTAGAACAAGGTCTCCCACACCAAACTCTCCTTCCTTGACATTGGTGCAGGAATCAAACCTTAGTTTATACTCCTCCTTGAGCTTCAGCATTCAACCTCATGATCTCCTGCCTACCACATCCACACATCCCCGCTAACTCCAGCCGACCAATGCACAGTTTAGTGGCCGTCTGACGGCCCTTCAATGACACAAATGGGGAGACCTTGGTGGTGGAATGAGGTGTAGTGCGGTGGCTCCACGCCATCTCAACACCTTGTCCACAACAAGCCCGAACTAAAAGCTAATTGTATTTCTCCTTTTGATAAATCTATTAGCTTGTCAACCAATCCATTCGCCCTGGGGTGATACAATGCTGTGCATAGATGTTTGATCCCAAATCGCGTTAGGAAATCCTTCATTCTGTCAGAGCAGAACTGGACCCAATTATCTGTAATTATCTCAGTGGGGAATCCCTCCCTGAAGATTACCTCTTCAAAAAGTATAATCATTTCACTAGTGGTGGCCTCCCTTTAAGGCTCTCCACTCTAGCCATTTTGAGTGATCATTCACCAAAACCACTATAAACTTAAATCCATCCCCTAACCCTTGAATGGGGCTCATCAAATCAACCAGCATTCTTCCATGGTTCACTTGGAACCTGAACTGGACAAAGCTGAATCTCCAATTTTCCATTTATCACTCCTCTCACATTCTTTGCATGACTGAACCTTCTATTCCACCTTGCTGTCCAAGCCCGGCCACCAAACGATTGCCTTAAACGTCTTAGTGCCCCCCAATGCCTAAATGATCCTGATGGTCTAAATTGACCAAACGCCCCCTGATGCCAACTGGAGGTACAATATTTGCTCCTCTCCTTAATCTACTCCCATCTTCAGATAAACTTCGTTCCTGTTTCATCTCATACTATCGATCAAATCTCCTGTCCAACACTACTTTACCTGGCCATCCTCCTACCATCCATTCCTTAATTTTAGACACGGTCACATCCACCGGTCTGCCTCCAGCCACTCAGCTTTACTCACGGCATTGCTCGCAACATTGGCAATGATCATGTCTTCCTCCCTGATCATTCCCACTGTGTCCCCAATGACCTAAATTGGAAGCTTGGAGAGGCAATCTGCAACCAAATTCTCCCTGCCTGGTATATAACATAACCTGGAATTGTACCCCTGTAAACCAACCATTCACCTTGAAATCTTTGGTGAGCCATTCGCTCACTCACTGCTGCTCATAAGCTGCACCAAGGGTTTATGAGCTGTCTTTACTTGAAACTCTGTCCCCACAGAAAGAATTAAAAATGTGAAACTGCCCAGAACACAGCCAGGGCTTCTCTTTCTATCACGGAATCATTTTTTTTCTGCACCCCTTAAAGGTCTGGAAGTAAAACCTATGATCGGCTCCTCCTTCCCTGATCACCCAATCCAAATCCACTCGCATCCATGGACAGCACAGTCTTTCTCCCACTCACAAAACCACCTAAAGATGGGGCATTTCCAATCCCTTCCTTGATTGCCATGAGGGCTACCTGACACTCCTCTGACCATTTGAAATGTATTCCCTTTTTCAGCAAATTCCTCAATGGGGCTGATATGGTGGCAAATTTATCGCTAAATTTATAATAAAATTCCACCATACCCATGAACGACCTCAATTGATCGTTGTCCACAGGTGCGGGAACCTTGCGTATGTCCTCTACTAAGCTAAACTTAAGAGAAACACCTTGTCCTGAAATGGTATGTCCCAAATACTCCACTTATCTTACACCCATCCTGCATTTGCTTCTTTGAACTGTGAGCCCTGCCTTTCTCAATTTTTCTAATACACACCTCAGCAACATGTCATCCACTTTCTCACAATCAGCGTATACCAGTGTATCGTCCTGAAACGCAGCAACCTTTAATACTTTCTCCATCACCCTTTCAAAAACGGAAGCAGCGGATGCCAAGCCAAAAGGCATGCGTAAAAACGTAAGTTCCTTCAGGAGTGACAAAAGACGTAACATGTTGATTCCTCTTTGCTGCCTATCATCGGGTGCCATTATCAGACGGGTCAATTACCGAAAACCAACTACGCTCTCTGAGGGCAGCTAGGGTTTCTGCTATAATAGGCCCGGAATGTCTTTCAATCAGAATATTCTTGTTTAATCACCTAAGATCTACACATAGCCTCAAGTTACCATTAATCTTAGTCACTCAAACTACCGGAGAAAGCCATTCAGTACCATCAATGCGTTCAATGACACCTTTCTGAACCAGATCAACCAGTTCCCCATGAAGTTGCTGCCTCATCTTCAATGGTACAGGCCTTACTTTGTGCACTATTGGTTGAGCTGATGGCTTTAACTTAATATGTTCAAAATCCTTTAGCTTCCCTAGACTCGCTGTGAACACTTCTGGAAATTCTTTTGTCATCCACCTCCACTATGGTGATGGGATTCACCGCACTTGCCTGGTTCCTCACACCCAATTTCCTTTGTTCATCTCAACCTAACAGTGAAGCTTTTTTTTCTTTTCTTTTTTTTCTTTCTGCCACCAATATGTCAGCTGTACATTTTCTCCCTTTATAAGATCCATGACCCTGGAACTCCCCAATCAACTCAATGGCAGACTCCCCATAACACAAGGCTGCACTTAAGCCGGAACTAGATCCTGCACCTCTTTTCCCAACCTGCTTTTGAGTGTCTTCAGAAACTATGGTCCAAGGGGACGCAGAGTCAACTTTCATCTGCAGGCAGCACCCATCTACCACAAAGTCATCAACTGGTCCACTGCATTCTCCATAAACAGCAGAAATCAGAAAAACATGTTGTGGCACCCCTACTTGGGATGACAAAGACTCGTTGGGTGCTCTTGTGAATGATCGATTTGGTACATCGCCACTGTTCCCTCAGGTCCACCATATTTATTGAGGACTCCCTTCACACGTTCACAAAATGCCCTCTGCGTTTGCACTTCAAGCATTCTGCATATCTGGCTGGACACGTGGGAGTATTAGTTGCATGTCTAGGACTGCCACATTTCCCGCATTTCTTGTTCCACCACTCTCTCCTTGGAGTTGGCCCTGGTGGCTTTTTCTTTGGGTCGACTGCACCTACACCCTGCGCCACTTGTTTATGCACTTGCATTTCCTTCATATATTGTGTGATTTGCTCAATGCTGCGGGTGAGTTCAATTGCCTGTTCTGCGTTACATCTTTGGCGAGCAACATTTCTTGGACTCCCACTATTGGTACACACCTCACCAACAGGTCTCTTATTAATGAATCTGTAAGCTCACCAAAGTCACATGTGTGGCTCAAAGTTCTTAGCGAGGCTATGTGACTCCTCCGATTCAGAACTGTCCTGGACACGCTGGAAAAATGTGTCTTTCAAACGTAATGTTTTTTTTGGTTCAAAATGCTCTTCAATCTGTTTAATGGCCAATCGGTACTCATCGGCAACACCAGCACACTCTTCTTGACGAGATGCGAGTCCGTCAAAGATGCACCATCCTTCTGGACCTAGATTGTGCAAAAGCAGTGCCTTTGTCCTGGCTGTGCTAAACCTGTTGCTCCCAATAGCCACTATGTCGTTTTTGACCATGCGTTTCCATCTGACTGGAGGTCCACCTGGTTCTGCAAGGAAAGGCGCAGGTGGCGGGATAGCTGCAGCCCTAATACCAGCGTCACTAGTTGATAGGATGTACAGGTTACCTAAGCTGCAATGGCTTGGTCAAGTATTTAAAATATGTCAATTTGGGTGACAAGCTTGAGATCCTAATTCACCACAGCCACTATCTTCATACAATCCTGTTAAATGTGTGCCCTCTTCCTGTAGTAGAGGATTCCTCTCATCACAATGCTCCTTTGCCTGTTCACTCCTGTAGAATGTATGCACCCTTCCAGCAGAAACGGAACCTGGGAATGGAATCCTTTGTCGTCACAATCTCTGCCAGAGAATGCGATCACCATTGAAAGTCTTGCAGTGTAAGCTGGTTGCTGGGCAACGTCCATCACAATGACAGTCCTAACGCTGGGGGGCGGGGGGGGTGCCTCACTCCAACATCGTGCATCGGTAGGCCATGCCCCTCTGCCATGCCCCATGCCCCCATGGTGGAGTAGCGTGGGGGACCTCGTGCTAACTGCCTGCTGAAGCATGAGAGCCCGCAACCCCTAAACTGTGCTTCTGCGCCTTGCCTGCTTCGCTGCCACTGCGCGCACCTCCTGACCTGTGCGCCGGGTGGGGGCCGCGGTTCCTGCTGCCTCGTCTGCCTTGCGCAGTCCGCTCCAGTGCGACCTGTCGTCCTCGATCGGGGAAAACCAGAGGTCTGCACATCTGGTCTGCCGGATGGCCGTACGCCTTGAAGTACAAATCTTCGTTGCCAGTGTTGAATCGCAAGTGACACTGTTGTGATTAAGCTAAGTATTTTATTAGGTTAATTGGAGCTGGCAGCAGGCACTACCTCCAGTCTAACTCCAACTGTCACAATGGTTCCAGAACCCAAACATGTTTTGGAACTCTGGTAATACATAAACAACCTACGTACATGAAACAAAGCAACATCAACATGACGTAACAGCCATACTGGGCGTCATCCTTTCCACCACCTCAGTGAATCACCCAAGGGGGGAGGGAGGACAAATCAAGCCGCAACACTAGTCATTCTCATGGGACAGTGGGTGGGCAGAGTAACATTGCTCTGAGTTCGAGGGGTTATAGTAGGCCTCTGCTCTCCTGGAAGGTGTAAGCTGAGCTTGTGCATTTAGTTACAAGGGTACCCCTTTAGGGAAGGCACAAGTCCGGAAGTGATTGTGAAGTCATTTCCTGCCTGGCTGCCATTCCCATAGAACGGTTTCATATAAGGATCTTATTGAAATCTTGTAAGATCTTACACAAGTCCTACTTCAAATAACGATTTTGAGGATTTCGGTGTCCTAGTTCTTATTGTTGCAAAAATCCCACTAGCTTCTTTAAAAGTTCTTGCAAGCAACTTCTAAGAATCGAAGGCATTGTTCAACAGTTGTTGACTCCATACATTCTCCAGCATTGGATCTTTCATGGATTCACATGCTTAGAATATTCCCCGTCGTCAGACTGGGACCCCTCGGTACACATATATAGCCTTTTCCTATAGGAAAACTTCCGACACTTTTGTGTCCCATCTACGTCCTTTTAGGACCCGCCTACGCATGCTCCGCAGGCCATCCCAGTATAAGAGGCCCGCCCCCGCGGTTCCCCTTCAGATTTCAACCGTCTCCAAAGCAGTGGGATCTCCTCGTGTTGTCTTACTATTTTGTACTAGGTTGCCTTATTGGATTTCGAGTACGATATGTCCTCTGTATCAGGAAAAGCGCTGTTCTGTCCATACGCGACGTGCGGCTTGAAAAAGGTTTACGAGGGGGACGGACATATGGATTGTATATATTGCCTCCACCCTCACCATTCGGCGGATGCCTGCGACATATGCAAGGGGTTTTCTCAAAAAACCCTCAAAGACCGGAACCGACGCCTGGTGGCATGGCTGAATGAGGGTGCGGGGGCATACCCCCCCTCGGAGGTAGGCTCCACACAGTCGGCGAAAACATCACGCCGCGCGGCCTCGTCGGAACCACCGGCGAAGAAATCTAGACCGTCGGAAAAAGAGTCGTCTGGAACTCACTCCACTACAGACTCCTCGTCGAAGAAATCATCCTCATCAAAAAAGCATGAAAAGGAAAAGAAATCCTCCTCTGGCGATCATCACAGATCGACCACGAGTCGAGAGTCGAGTAAAAGCGGGCACAGTGTGGAGAAGGTGGGACCGCCAAAACCACCTGCGTCGTCGACGGCGATCCAGTCAACGGCCGCCTTCCCGCCACTAGCGCAAGGGGCATCCTCCGTCCCGTCGACAATGGCGTCGACGGGGGTCCTACAGGAGGCCTGGAGGCCTGAAGTCTTCGATCCTACCCCCCCCAGAGGCTTTGCTACAAGAGCAAGCTATGTTGCTGTCCTCGGAGGACGAGAGCGAGAGAGTGGCTGGCCCAGCAGACCTAGGGCTACGAGCGGCTGACAAGTCGTCGACGAGGGCACCCGTTACACCGGTATCTGCCCCTCTCCTCAATCGGTTTTGTCGTTGGATATTCTGTCCTCGCTTCAGTCCTTGCTACGGTCGTTGGACCAGCGACTTCCCCAGGCCAGCCTGCCACAGTCACCTGTCGACGAGCCGGGCCCGTCCCGTCAACCGCCGCACCCACGCATGCCAATCTCAACACTGGCGCAGGAGGCAGGTGAGCTGCCAGATTCTGAGTCTGACAGGGGAGCCATGTCAGAGGTCTCTTTATCCCCCTCCAGGGATCCTACCTGGGAGTCAGAGGCGGAGTTAGAAAACCCCAGAAGCCCAGCTCACCCGTCCCCTCCGGACGACATTGCGTCATTCCATTCGATGATGGAGAAGGCATGCAAAGAATTTGGTCTGTCCCAGGAAGAACAGAAAAAGGACTGCTTTTTGTTCGACCACATGGGCAAGAGGAGGTCGATGTTCTCGATACAGATACTTGACCATGTATGGAAAGAGGGGTGCAGACAATGGGACACCCATTCTCAGAACCAGCAGTGAAAGGACGCCTAGAAAAAAAGTTTAAGGCTCCAGAGTCTACCCCCAAGTGTTTATCCTCTCAACCAACACCAGACACGGTGGTGTCGGCGGCGGCAGCGAGGAAGGCACAGCACAAGTGCACGACTCCACCCGAGAACAAAGCGAGATGCCGTTGGCAAGAAAGTGCTCTCCGTGGGAGCGACCACAGTAAAGGCCGCAAACTCTCTGGCAATTGTGGCCAGATACGATAGGGTGATGTGGCACAGGCTGGCTCCGCTGCTTGATCATCTTCCGGAAGCTCAGAGGTAGGCGGCGATGCTACTGGTCCGAGAGGGTGAGGAAGCCTCAAATCACGCAATAAACATTGCGTTGGATCTTGCTGAGTCTGGCTTCAAGCAAGTCAACAATGGGGTCGTATTACGTCGACAGTCATGGCTGAATTGTACCTACTTCAGACCAGAAGTACAATACAAGGTCTTAGATATGCCCTTTGAGGGAGACCTTCTTTTCGGTGAGAAGGTGGACGAGGCCCTAAAAGGGATGAAAGAAGATTCGGACACGGCACGTTCTTTGGGTGCCCTCCAGAGTGGCAGAAGCTACAAGTCTTTTCGCCCCTTTAGAGGAGCTTCAGGTAATTCAAGATTCTCTTCTGGAGACAGATCCTTTGCCAGATCGGCTTACCCCTCCCAGGGATACCAACGTGCCTCACAATCGGCTAACCGTCGACGAAACTTCCAGTCTTCCAGAAAACGACCATCATCCATCGTCGGCGAGAGACAAGCAAACTAAAGATCAGCAGTGACTGGGGGGGGGAAGAGTTTCAGCATATGTCGACGAATGGGAAAGGATAACGACGGACCAATGGGTGTTAGACACTATAAGACACGGACACTCTCTTCAATTCAAACACAGCCCTCCGCAAATTCCACCTGCGTTCACCGCTCAGTCCCATATGAAGGCACTGCAACAAGAGGTTACACTCATGTTAGCGAAGGGAGTGATAGAATTAGTTCCAACATCACAGAGAGGCCAAGGATTCTACTCAAGATACTTCGTCGTAAAAAAGTTCAAAAGGGAGATTTCCTGCCGTCCCTGGAGCCACAGGACGCGTATTTCCATATTCCAATGTGTCGGAAACACAGGAAATTCCTACGTTTTGTAATAGGGCGAACCCACTACCAATTCACGGTTCTTCCTTTCGGGCTCAAAACCTCCCCCAGAACGTTCACAAAATGCCTGGCTCCAGTGGCTGCCTGGCTAATGAAGCAAAGCCACCATGTATACCCTTACCTCGACGACTGGCTGGTAAGGGGATCCTCCCCAGCGTCGACCAACACAAGTCTGCAAGCCACCATGCAGCTTCTACAACGGCTAGGATTCGCCATAAACTTCGAGAAATCCTCTCTGCGGCCATCGAGAACGCTGGTATTCTTGTGGGCACAGTTCGAGACTCAGCTAGGGCTGGTGAAACCTTCTCTCGACAGGACCTCGAGACTCATTCAACAGGCGGCCCGGCTACGGCGAAACACCAGGATCTCAGTGAGAAAGTATGTTTCGGTCCTAGGGGCCATGGCATCCTGCATCCATCTGGTGAGAAACTGTCGACTTTTCATGAGGCCAGTCCAAGTATTCCTCGCAGACCGATGGACACAAGCTCAGGGATCGTGGTCGGACAGGATAACCGTCGACGACAAGCTACTTCGGACCCTTCAGTGGTGGCAGAGTTCCCACAATCTGAACAAAGGTGTGCCCCTACAGGAGCCGGAGTTCCAGAGCACCATAGTTACGGATGCATCTCTAACCGGATGGGGAGTGCACATGGGTGCTCTCCAAACGCAAGGTCGCTGGTCTCCAACGGAGTCACTCCTACACATAAACGTACTGGAACTCAGAGCGGTACGATGGGCCTTGAAGGTGTTCCTACCACACATCAAGAGGTCGCGAGTGCGAATACTGACCGACAATACAACAGCCATGTTTTATCTGAGGAAACAAGGAGGGACGCGATCAAGGACTCTCTCCATAGAAGCCCAGAAAACATGGCATTGGGCATCGAAGCACGAAATCTCCCTCGTGGCTCATCACCTTCCAGGAGTGAGGAACTGCCAAGCCGACTCCCTCAGCAGAAACATGGCCCAGATACACGAGTGGGAAATTGACACGGGTCACTTGAAGAAAGTGTTCGAGAAATGGGGCCACCCCCCTCTGGACGCCTTCGCGACCAAAGAAAACAAGAAATGCGAGAAATTTGCAAGCAGGTGGCCCCAAGAGGGTTCGGTGGGGGAGGCGTTCTCCTTCCCATGGACGGACATGTTCCTCTATGCTTTTCCCCCGTTTCCCCTCATACGGAAAACAATACAGTGGATACGCAGATACAATTGCCGGGTGATTCTAGTGACACCATACTGGCCGAGGCAACCGTGGTTCTCAGACCTCCTCCATCTATCGCTGGAACATCCCATAGCGTTTCCGAAAGTCCAGTACCTTCTATCCCGGGACAGAGGCACGGTGTGGCATCACGACCCGGACAGTCTCAACCTTACGTCCTGGCTCCTGACTTCTCGGAATTCGGGGCTTTAGACATTTCAGAGGAGTGCCAAGAAATTCTACAGGCGGCTAGAGCCCCTTCCACTAACAAATCCTAATACTATAAGTGGCGGAGATTCTGTGAATGGTGTAGAAAACAGCGGGACCTACAACCATTGTTGGTGACGCCGGAAAAAGTTCTACCTTACCTGCTCCTCTTAGCAAAAAAGGAATTGTCCCCCTCATCGAAGGTACACCTGGCAGCCATCTCGAGGTTCACAAGGAAGAGGCAGTCGTCTCCTCTATTCAGTGACAGACTGGTGAAACACTTCATGCGGGGTTTATTTTGAGCTTTTCCCCCGGTGAAACGTTTTCCCCCGGCGTGGAGCCTCAACACAGTGTTGGCAGGCTTGATGAAACCGCCTTTCGAGCCTATGGCCACGTCCGACATGAAATTCATTTCATGGAAGTTGGCATTCATGATAGCTATCACATCAGCCAGACGTGTATCGGAACTACAAGCGCTGGTCGTGGACCCGCCTTACCTAAGATTCTTTAAGAACAAGGTAGTCCTGGCAACTAACCCTACGTTCGTCCCTAAGGTTCCGACGGTATATCACAAACACTCATCCGTGGTTCTGCCTACTTTCTTCGCCACTCCATCGTCGGCAGCAGAAAAAACTCTTCATACCCTGGACGTTAAGAGGGCTCTGAAATTCTACCTACATCGCACACAAGACATCAGGGCTACTCGGCAACTGTTCGCCGCATATGGTCCGTCGACGAGAAGTAAAGCAATCTCGAAACAGGGATTGGCCAGATGGGTCTCGTCGACGATTGCTTTTTGTCACTCTAAGGCCGGAAGGCCACTGCAAAGACATCCTAGAGCCCATTCTACAAGGTCGATGTCATCCTCAACAGCGTTATGGGCCGGAATTCCGCTGACGGACATATGCCAAGCTGCGGCATGGTCAGTGCCCCACACGTTTACCCGCCACTACTGCCTTGCCAGGCAGCATGCGGATGAGGTGCAGATGGGAAGAGCTGTCCTGCGCCATCTGTTTCAGTAAGGTAAGCTCCACGTTGTGGGGAGTGTTTTCTACCTTTGATGACAGTATACTTTTGGGGGGAAAGGTTATATGAGTAAACTTATTCCTGCTGTGCATATGTGTTGAGTAGTACGGTGAGGGTACGTTACATTGCATTCTCACCATCGTCTCAAGTGTTACTGCTATACAATCTATTCTAAGCATGTGAATCCATGAAAGATCCAATGCTGGAGAAGGGAATAGTTTCTTACCTGTAACTCCATTTCTCCAGCATTGGTATCTTTCATGGATTCACATGCGCCCGCCAAGCCTCCCCGGGACTGCAATGTATGTGATGGATAAGTTTAACCCTTCCTACTTTGGAGGGGCCGAAATCTGAAGGGGAACTGCGGGGGCGGGCCTCTTATACTGGGACGGCCTGCGGAGCATGCGTAGGCGGGTCCTAAAAGGACATAGATAGGACACAAAAGTGTCGGAAGTTTTCCTATAGGAAAAGGCTATATATGTACCGAGGGGTCCCAGTCTGACGACGGGGAATATTCTAAGCATGTGAGTCCATGAAAGATACCAATGCTGGAGAAATGGAGTTACAGGTAAGAAACTATTCCCTTTTGTGGGGTGGCACCCAAAATGGTGACCAGGTTAAACTTCTGCAGTGTCCAGAGAAGGTCTCAAGGAGCGCTTCTGATTAGAACTTTGGTTTACTGGATATTTGACTTTGCAAGCAGCCACGAGTCCCAACATTTGAGAGTCGTGCTGGGATCGTTTATGGAAATGTAATCGAGAGACTGGATTTACACCACTGGAATTACTGCCCTGGATAGTCAAACCTTTAAGGTCCTGGGCGGCCCAGCGATGTGTGCTAAGATTGTGCTTAAACAAAGCAGGTGTGTTGTGCTTCCCCTACAATGTTACAATGGGGTTACACAGATAAATGCTACTCGGCCCCCGTTCCTGGGGAGCTGCGTGTGGGGCCAGAGGTGCTTCTGAAATTGCCTTTCTATGAAGTAGCTTCAAGCTTGCATCCATTCCACTGTTACTTCCCCTGCCAAGTTGCCGCCGCCTTTTTAAGTCTGCAGAATGTCCCTTCTAAAACAAAAGCGGTGTGAAAATGCTTTTTCCATCTATGCATCGCGGTCTAATATGAACACAGGATGTCGCCCAGCCTAATTACCCCCTTTCTGTCTTTGGCTTTGAAAACTTTGTAATGTGGCGATATGTACCTTGGCAGCAGGCTGCCCCTGTCAGTAACTACCCACCAACTTAATTCAAGTCCAAGCTGCTGAGGTGTATATCGCCATTAGCACCTACGTGTGCTAATGGTGCTTTTTAATAACCAGTCTGTTTTTCAAGTTTGTGATCTGGACGCCATCAACACTGAAAATGGATTTTGGAAGGAAGGCACACCTGTAGGTATCACTGCCTAAGGGGGTGTGTTTGTATCTATTGTCTTTTTCTCCAATCCTAGATTGTAAAGAGCTTTTAGTATGCGTGTGATCTCTGCAGTGTGGGTGGGGGGGGAGGTGTTAAGTGTCGGTAGCTGATGAGAATAAGGGGCAGTGGGTGCAGTGGCGTAACACAAAATGTGCCACCCCCCCGGCGAGCCATGCTGCGCCCTTCCACCCCCTAACTCTGCAACAAATCACGGGTCATGCCACACTCTGGGCCAGCCTAGATCATCACGCTTGCACAATGCCCACAAACGTGCTGCTGAAGGGGCATGCACCACACTGTACTAGGAGAAAGATAGAAATGTTTTAGTGCAATATACAGCACACTTTCTGAGAAAAATTGGCTAAATCACCAGAGTGCTTGCATTGTTTTGTAGGGCAACCCCAATCCAATACATGCAAGTCACCAACCGTGCAAAGGAACATTAATGCTTTGCTATTAAAACACCATGTCACATTGAAAACCTGTCCCACTGGCTGCACAATGTAGACCAGTGTAGACATGTAATAACATTACAGTAAAGCATGCCAGGCCACATTTAGACCTACCTAGACTGGTTGCACCAAAATGCAAGTCAAAGCAATGACACTCCTCAAGAAGAGAGCACACATTCAAGCCTGCGTCTCTGTGGACTCGAATTACACGGCCAAACTCTTTCAAGTCTGCAAGGAATGGGTCAATCCTGTTGGCATCTTTACCTCTCCTGTTCCCTCCCAGGCCCTCTGTATGGCTATGTCATCTCACTTCTCTGCTAAAACTCAGGACAGCCTGTCCTCATCTCCTCTTCCTCTCCCTTTCTCTCCCCCCCCGCCCCCCCCCCTTTGGACAACTCTACCTCTCCTCCTCCTTTCTCCTCTTTCTCTGACATCTGACAAGGTTTCTAGACCAGTTTGGTCTATGAAAGTATCGTTCAAACAGGTGCGTTCCAGCTCCTCCAGAACCATCAAGGACCATATTGACACCTTGCTCCAGCCTTGGCTGATTTCTCCTGATACTCCTTCGCCACTGGAACATTCCCCTCTCCCCTTAAGCACTCCCTTGTGCACCCACGCCTCAAGAAGCAATCTGCCAATCCTTCCTGCCCAGCAAACAATAACCCAATCTCCAACACCCCTTTCCTGGGCAAACTCTTGGAAAAGCTGCCCATCCCCCAGCTTACTCTCCACACTGAATCTGTTGGTTGTCTCCATGACCATCAGTCTGGCTTCAGTGCTGTCTATGCATAAATGGGCCACATCGTGGCCACAGTGATTAGCCCCGTGGGTTCACATACCAGTGGGAGGCAAAGTATATGATCTCAACAAGAAAGAAAGGATACTGGTATGTGTTGGGTTGGCTACTGTGAAGTCTAAATAAATTGGAAAGGTTCACCTGGTCTCAACCCATATAGTCTTGATAATTTATCAAAATTTACATGCACAGAAGGTGTGCTGGAAACTTCCACAATAATGGAACAAAAAAAGGTTTTTTAGAAAAGAAACTTTTATATCACAACTTGGTGCATATAATAAAAACCAACTTGGAGGTACATATATAATTGAAGACATAAATACAAATCTTCCATTTGTGGAAATAAAGAATGACAATTTTAACACAAAGGGAAAAAAAGGAGAAGGATTAGTGCATCAAAAAGAAGACATACATAAAAATACATACGACAATTTTCCTATTAGCAAAACAACAGTTATTTATCACTAGAGTATTGGAATAGATCAAATAGCAAAACATTAGAGTAAATATAGTGATAAGTACCATACTGTCTCTATTTGAAATTATAGAAACTCAAAAATGAATATTCTTCAGTGTTTTGAATCAATCCCCAAGGACTCAGGGATGAGAATGGGGTCTGCCAACGCTTTGGGGGGAAGCAAAAAATTAGATGCATGTTTAACAGAAAAGACATGGTCCCATTAATGGATACATGTCACATAGGCAAAAAAAGGAGAGAGATCCTGGTGTCCACAGGTGATGCTGTGAAGGACCTGTAGTTCCCCTCTGATAGAAGAAAAGCGTTTCGGCGGAACAGGATTGGATAAAGACAAGAAGAAAGTGTTTTTCATATCAAAGGATTGTCCTCCGCCTTCATCAGGGCAGTGTTTGGCAAGACCCTGTAAACAAAAAGGGGGGGGAAAAACTGGAGTGAATCTGAAAGACAAATTGCGATTGAAACTTGAGAATGGATCAACCATGGAGGCGGGACAGTACAGGATGCCTGTTACATGTAAAGCGTAAAGCACAAATGCAAAAACAGACAACGATAATAGTCGAGTCTGTAGATGTATCTCATGGCCACAAACTCATTAATCCTCACACGGAGTCGGGGAGAACTCGGAAGTAATTCCGATGCGTCTCCCCCCGGGGAGGGGGCAGAGAATATAAATTGTGGCCTTGGGTCCCCTTTGGAGGAGTGATGCATGGGTCCCTGTGTGTCACCCACCCGCCGGAGGGAGCCGGGGGTGCAACAGGACCGGGCAGGAATGGCTGAATAATGAAGAAAAATGCTTACTTAAAAAGGGCTGCTGTCTAAGTGAGCCAATGGACGTGGGGTACTAATGGCTGGTGTCGCAGAGTCCGACCGTCGAGGGTCCAAAAGGTGATTCGCGTACAACAAAGGCAGAAAAGAGAGACCTGTAATTGGTAGGAAACCATAATTAGATGCCGTGGTGAGAGAACTCATCAGTAGGCAAGTGCACAATGACTCGGAGAATTATCCGGTAGGACCAGGAGCAAACGGAGAGATTACCTGGTTCGCATATGTGTCCTTGGTCCGAAGGTAGTAAAAGAGAGACCGGAAACCATCAAGTGGAAAAAGGCTGAAAAAACATCTCGGTCGACTTCCCAATGTTAATGAGTACCACCGGGACACGGACAGTCGGAAGTGGGCCCTAGGTGAAAAGAGAACAGAGGATCAGGCCCAATCAAACGGTGCCGGCCAAGATGAGTGGCGGGTGGGTGTGGGTGGGGGCTAGCCAATGTTGGTGTGCCGCTGTCTGCCTACTGGATGTGGATAGGAGGCACATGGGAGCTGAAGGTGTGGCTCGCATGGGGCCCAATAGAGTGGTGCCAACCCAAATGATGGGCAGATGAGTCAGAGATCCGGCTAACCAATGGTCGTATGAGGGGGGCGGGGAAAAGTATCCCCGCTTCGTCTTCGTTACAGTAAAGAGACGTGTGCGCCTGATGGGCGAGTGATTGCCGGAATTCTGCAGAGTACGTCTTATGAGGACGAAAAAGTCAGGATGGCAGTTGTTCACAACACCCGTGAAGATCTGCTCTCTAACCTTGATTCCAGCATTCCTACTGTCCTAATACTCCTTGATCTTTCCTCTACTTTTGACAGTCAAACATGCCATCCTGATCAATCGACTACATGAGAACCTGGGCATCGTGGATCAGGCCCTGGAGTAGCTGACCTCCTTCCTTTTGGACTGCCCCCTCCCAGGTCCAACTGGGTACCTTTCGCTCTGCTAAATCTCTCCCTGTGGCGTTCCACAGGGCTCTATCCTCTCACCCTGGTTTTTCAACCTCTACTTGGCCCACCTGATCTCTACCTTCTCCTCTAACTTTGTGTTATGCAGATTACACTCTGCTTTCCTTCAGGCTCCTCTCCCACTCCTGTCTATCTGTGATTAAGGATTGGTGCGCCATCAACGATCTTTGCCTTAATGCCATTAAGATGGAGATCCTTCTCATTGGGACCCCTGCCCCCGTTTCACCTCTCACTCTGGCTGCCCACCTTGGGCCCTCTTCCTTCGAGGCAAAAAACCTTGGTGTTATCTTCGACTCCACTCTCTTTCTCTCCTCACATCTCAGACGTTGCAAAGATGTCCTACTACCAGCTCCTCCTCCTCAAAGGGACTCTTCCCTTTTCTCACTTTGCCCCAGAAGCTCTCGGTCTCCAGATCACTGTTTCTCTCTAAGCTGGACTACTGCAACAGCCTCTTTCTCAATCTGCCTTACTCCTCAATCCAGAACAGAACTGCAAGATTTATCCTTGGCCTCAAACCCATGGATCGTATCTCTCCAGCCCTGAAACCTGTCCACTGGCTCCTGGAGGCTGCAAGGATCAAGTTCAAGACCCTTTGCATTGTCCACAAGCTTTCTGGGGTCAGGGCCCCCCACTACATCCAACGCTGTCTTCCAAAATGCCTTCCTCCTCGAGCCCTTCCCCAGCGACCTCCAACTCTCTAAGGGTTAAATGCTTCTCCAGGCAGAGAGTGGGGGAGGTTAGATCTTTCTCTGCTCCTGTAGGTGCCTCCCTCTGGAATGGTCTCCCTGCCACTCAAACTTGAGAAGACCACCTGAAGTTCCAGAAGCAGCTCAAAACCTTCCTCTTCTCCTCTGCTTTCTCTCTCTCACTTGCTGACTCACCGGTTTGCTATACCAACTGGTTGCTTGGCTACGTCTCACTGAGTCCAGGCTCTTTATCAGTCACCCTTGCACTGCCTCCAGCCCTACCACGCACTTAGGGGCTGCAACTGTAACCCTACAGTCCCTTGGTCTCCTTGCACTACCCAGAGCCGCGCTGCCCTGTCTGCACTTACTCAGTGCATTACTGCCCTGTTTTCCCCTCCCCTCCCTTGCACCCCCCCTTTCCCCTTGCATTTCTCGTTCCTGCACTTGCATGATCTGAATGACACAAGGCCTAGTAAGATTGTTTATCTTGTCATCTGTCCATCTTCCCTCCCTTGTCTTGTCACACCTAGAAACTCTTGTGTACAGGCGTGTTATAAATGACTTGTATCATTTTATCACAGATGCCCTCAAAAATATACAATGCCGCAGTAAGAAACTGCTAGACTGGCAGCACCCAAATGCCAGTCTAGCCCGGTAAATAAATTTAGCAGGACTGCTTAAATGCGCAGTTAAAGTCATACCAAACTGAGGAATGAATAGACTGGCTGCACCAAAATGCCTCTTTAGCCACCAATACCACGTATCATGCCTGTTTAGCCTGGACACGGACACACCTTATGATTGATCACTCAATACCGCCCCCACACATCCCCTCTCCCTCCTACCCCAACCTCCAAAATCAGCACCTTGGCCCATAATTACCTTCACATCCCTCTTCATTGTCCCAGAGCTCACGAATGAGGCTCCTTGCCTCATAGGTAAGTACTGGGATGAGGAAGAGTGGAACTAGGAGTAATGAAGATTACAGGTAGCTAAGTCGGGCATTACCTCCATGTGCCTCTACCTCCTCCCAATACCTGTGTACAGAATGCCTCTTACACAAGTACAGGGACTAGTAAGAATAGGACTAGGAGCAATGGCTATTATCAATAGGTAATCAAGGCATTAAACGCAAGTAGCGGTGTGACATCATTGAGTTGAAATTTTGAGCTATGTTGATGCAATCTGGCTGAGCAGTTGCCGGACAGAACAGGACACAGATGTTAAATGACACCTGGGGTTCGTTGTTAACAAGCGCCTAGCAAAGAACTAACCCAGCAATTACAAACTTAAAGCATTTCACTGTTAGTACCTGCATTCAAATGCCACATTTTTTTAGCCAATTGAAATCGTGATGTGGGTTTAGTACTTGCATGCCAGGGGAGTGATTGAAAGGGTAGAGCGGGAACCGGAGACTGCTCATTATCACAGCAGTCCATGAGTGGGTGCTTTCTTGTAACATTGAAGCTGCACTATAATAGTCTCATTAAAATGTGTAAATAAGTTGGAGGCCTCCACACAAATGTTTGCCCCTTCCCCACCGCCCGTGAAGTTGGCGCCTCTCCCAACATTTGAAGGATTAGGCCCCCGAAAATGTAAGTTTTGTTGCGCCCCCTGAACACAAACACACACCATTCACCATATGCACGCCCAGCCACCCATACATATGTGTACACCCTTCACCATACACTCACACGTCATGGGGTTGAAAGTCACTCTGCTGTCATAAAGAAATTATTTCAGAGTAACTACAAAAACTTTCTTTTTGAAGTCATACGGCTCCCCATGACGGAGGCCTCCAGCCTGGGGTCTTCCATGTCATTGGTTGGGAGAGCCCACAGTCTTCAAAAAAAGTTTTGTAGTTGCTCTGCCGTCATAAAGAAATTTCCGTTACAGAAATAATGTCTTTATGAATGCTGAGTGAATTACAAATTTGAAAACAGTGGGGCCCCTTCCCAGGACATGTGCTAGCAGGGCCCCTTACACTGCCGGGGTCCCTATTACGCCAGTGGGTACAGGCAGAGCTGCCCTCTGGCTGCTCAGAGTATGGGTTTGTAATATGGAGCACATTTGCAGCATTCTGATTGGCTGGTGCCCCGCTCCAGGCTGCTAATGGTGTTTCGAAGAAGTCTTTCCGGGGGAAGGGGTTGCATTCCCAGATCGTCGAACAACTTGGACTGGCTAATTGGAAAGGGGACCGACGCTGGTCTTAATGATGCAAATCCCTGCCATGCTTCTAATCTTGCATCGGCCTCTTAAGAGATCAGGGTCTGGAACATTAGGCCCGCAAGATATTTTTGACTACAACTCTCATCAGCCTTAGCCAGTATAGTCTATGGTGAGGAATCCTGGTGTTGTAGTAGAAACATCTGGTGGGCCACCCCGGCTCTAGATGGACAGCTCTTCCCAGTCGTCCTGCAAGTGAATGCAGAGGCAAGAAGGTTTGGGAGGGTGGAGAGCAGGATTTAGCATCTGGCCAATGTTTACTGATGGTGATCTGAAAGACGGCCCCTTAGTAGCACCTCTTTCAATCCATGCTGCTTCTCTTTAAGCACGACTCTTTCACAAGCTCCCCTAAGCCTCTGCAGTCTCTTGATGCGTGCAGTTGTCCAGGGATGGCCCCCTTTTTTTTTTTTTTCTCCTCCAGTGGTAGAAGGCTCACAAGTAGTAGCCTAAATGTGGTTTTGGAATAGGTGGGGGAGGGTCTGTAGCATGAAGCAACACATGTTAAAGGGCTGGAGATGAGGCGGGCTCGATGAGCTGAAGGGCCTTCTTTTGAGTTCTTTTGAAATGTTTGCTAGAGGGCAAAACCAATTCCAGTTAAGGATGCAACAACTTTGATGGCGTTCGATGGTCTAAACATTGTGGAAAAGGGCTGGAGAGATGACCTTTTGTTTTTCCTTCTTTTAGGTTCCATGAATTGCAGTGAATCGGAGTTTGCTCGCACAATGGCCGCCTATTTATTCATTTTTTTTTTCTTCTTTTCTCTTTAAGGATCAATTGTCATGGAGGGCAAGTCCTGCCATTTTAATGCTGTATAATTTGGCAAAGCGCCCTCCCCACTAGGCTTTGATTATATAAAGAACTGTGATTCGTTGTAAAGTAGTGTAACTGTTCCCCTTTAGTTCACGCTCACTTCAAACCCCCTTTTGTTTCCTGTTCTCTAGGAGAGAAGCCCTACCCTTGCACTTGGGAAGGATGCAACTGGAAGTTTGCGCGTTCCGATGAGCTCACCCGCCACTTCCGCAAGCACACGGGCCACCGGCCGTTCAAGTGCCAGATTTGTCAGCGTACCTTCTCCCGCTCCGACCACCTGGCACTTCATATGAAGAGGCACCAGTAGCTGGATTGGGCTGCAAACTGGCAAGCTCTCTGGGACCGCCGTGTGCTTTGGACCTCAAAGGACGACTTTTCTCTTGCTTTACCTGCTCTCTGGGGTGCTCTTATGGAGAAACTAAGATATGGGGACCGGGCAGGCTGAGGAAATGTGGTTTTCAAGTTTGGACTTTTCAGTGAATTGCCGAGGCTAACCTGAGCAAACTGCAGGTGTAGGACTTGACTACGTCATTACCTGTAAAGACCCCCCCTAACCCCCTTGCACTTGATATTCCCTGGTAAGAAACTATGTGTCGATTCACATGTTCTCACACCTGATGTTGTTGGTCAATACATTGATGTACCCTGTGTTCTTCCACGTGATGTCTGTGGAGATGATGGCTGAAGAAGGCAGCTATCCAGAAGCTTCTGGCTATTTCTCCAGACCTTGTTGGCTGGGGTTATTTTCTGTGTTTGTTATTCAATTTCTGGTCTAAGAGTGCCATGATTACATGCATTTAGTACTTTACGATTATCGGCTTTTCATTCGTGAAAAGAGGAGTGGTAGAAGCGATCAATGTGAATTCTATCCTTTCTGGCACCTTCTTCTGCCTCTTTACCTCCTCTGGATGAACGGGGCCGGTGGCTTTCATGACGCACTTCCTGCAGCTGTGGAGATGGAACGAGGGAATGCACTACTTCCTGTATTGGGCAAGCTGGAATTCTGCTGGTCATGTCTCGTGGCACTTCAGCCGGGGCTCTTTTTCCTGCACACTTCCCTTTTCTTTTTTTTTTTGGCTGCTCAGATACAAAAATCTTTACTGTGATTAAAATTGCACTGTTTGCAAATCAACTGTGTCCTGTCTGCATTTATTGAAAAGCAAAAACTATTATGCAGGTTGTAGTTGGCTGCCTACTTGTTTAGTTTTCGGATGCCACCAGAAGTAGTTTAAACAGATTGGCTCTTTTTGCCATGCATTTGGACTGGTAGCTTAGTAGCCATATAAAAAACTGTTGCTGGTTTTTGATACAAGATCAAAGGTGCTTGGTTTGATTGCAAGATGGTGGGCATAATCCAAAATGGTGGATGACCTCTTACGCTGTACAATTTCTTTTTTTATTAAATGTATTTATTTTTTAAAAGCAGCATCACAAAGAAAAGGTACAGGGACATGAAAGCGGTGCTGTGGTCCTCGTTATTTGCTGCATGCGCTTACTTCAAGATGGCGGCCAAACTCCCCAAGTGGTTATTCTTTTCTGTGGACTAGAGCGGTGGGAAACTATGCGCACAGAAGGAATGTTGCTGTTTTGGGTTATTTTCAGGCACTCTGAATTGAGCAAGTACAAATGAACTACATTCCACACACAACCAGGTTATAAATGTTTTAGGGAAGTTGAAAAATGGGTGCTAATTGAATTGCTTGTGGAACAGCGATATGTAGCCAGTTCTGAACAAATATTGTGTAAACATAAAAAATATAGGCTTTCATCCAACGCAACATTTGTAGTCTGACGGAAGGATCGACAGTTAATAACACAGAAACCGGTCTTAATGGAGGAATCTTGCCCTCTAAATTATTTCAATTAATCAATTTAGATATAGATTCTTATTTTCTGCAACTTCAAAGAAAATGGGGCTTAACGCTAAAACCTGCTTGTGTTTTACATTTGCTAAATCTTAACCCTACACCTAGTACCTTCATACCCTAGGATTAGTGTTCACTTCATTTTTATAGATTTTTCCTTCTAATATTAGTCATACCATTAAGCTTCTTTCCTGTTTGGTCTTCTCTCGTATTGATTGTTAGTCCACCTGCTTCCCATAGTTTTTCTTTGCTCCATCCATAATTCTTCTGTCCATTTCGATCACACCCTCACACCCTCTCTTCCCTTTTATCATCTTCTCCCGTTGTCTTGAAGTGCATCCATGGTCTTGCTTTTCTTTATCTTCAGTTATTTCAGTATTCCCCTCCTCGCCCCCTCTGTTCCCAGAGTTGGTGCCTTGTCTCTGTTCCTAAACCTCCATGTGCGTGTCCTTTTTGCCCCTAAACACAACCGCCCCTCTATTCGTTCCTTCCCTTAGTATTTTTCAGACTAATCTCAAAACTCAAATTCTAACAATTAAGCTTTTCTCTTCTGCCCTCGTCAGATTAAAAAAAAACGATTCACTGTTCATTTTGATTGTACTGTTTTTTATTTTCTGTATCAGCACTTTTTGTTGAAAAGTGCTATATAAATAAAATGCAAATATTCATAAATATTTTTATGAAAAGCACACTTTTTTTAAATTGGTGTTTTTATAGTTTAATGTCCCTTTTTGTAAAATCAAATGCTTATTCTGCTGTAAATGGTTACTGAGAGTAATGGTAATTTCTTTATCAGTAATTACATGTTTTGCATTACACGTACTGCACCAGTTGCATGGACCTGCAGGCATTCTGCTTCAGCAGGAATCTGGGTGCTTTGGGAGGTAAGTGTACAGCCTTTGCAATGTGCATGCAGCGGTTGTTGCACAGGTGGTGTTGCCGGGGATGGTTTGCTGTTGGTCGTGGATGAGATGGCGTGCATTTTGAGCATTGGTGATTTTTATTTAGTTTTCTTTACATCATTTAAAAAAAAATAGATATCTTTGTAATTGCAGACATTCAAAACTTGTAATCGTTGGGGAAACTCGGCACAATAAAACACCTGACAATTTCTTTAACTTAACAAAGATACAGATTCACTGCAGGTAGAAGTGGGAGTCACAAGGGGCAATGGCCAACAACCCTGGGGCGGCAATTACGACTTTCATACTGATTTAAGATTTCCCCTGACAGGCCCTTAAGAAGAACTTGATTACTGGTGCCTCCAGATTGTCGCACCCTCTCTGCCCTGCTCCCCATCTGTACCAGTAAGTTCCCTTTCAGAGACACCCTGTGCATTTGAGCCCAAGATCAAGATTGCACACTCCCTTTACTCGCCCTTTTCAAGAGCTATGTTTGGCTAGCTTTCTTCTCTTAATGCTGCTTCCTTTTCAAAAATTGCAGGATTATTTTGAATCTCCTCTTTTTGTATGCTATTACCTGCAGTGTTTTGTACACTCCTACTCCATAGTAGTCAACCTTCATTGCAACTCGTCTGCTCTAAACCCTCTTCTAAATTTGAATGGGATGGAGTAAATGCGTTCTTGAGGCCGACGGCTTGTTTGGGCATAACCAGGAACTTGTTTACACACTGGGTTCTTACATTTAAAGTGTCGGAACTATGCTGTGCATTCCTTAAGCACTTGGGGAGTTGCGAAATAAGCCACGAGTACAACAATCACTGTGTTTAATAAGTGTTTCTTAGTGCTAAATTAATAGGTGTTTGTGAACATGTGGATGTGGAGGCAGGACGGCCTCTAAGTTTGACCCAGGCCGTGTCGGAATCAAAGGCCGGCCACGAATCCAAGTGGGAGACACCAGCAAAGTTTCAGCCCGAACGCAGATGGGAGGGTGTTGCGGAAGTGGGTGGAAGCTCAGCAATGGGAGCTCGGAACCACAAGGAAAGTGAACGGCGTCTCTGGCGTCCGTTCATTAACAATGGTGAACAAACCGGAACGGACGCCGAGCGTGACACGGACTTGACAATACCTGCATCCAAACAAGAAACGCACATGTTAGTCGGTTCGGCAGCAGCCCATGGAAGGGGGAAAGCCACCGGAACGGTGGATGAGACATCTTGGCAACCTTCGTACAGAGAGAAAGGGGGCGGGGTTTATGGGAGTATTTATAGACTTCACCACCAAGTCCCTTCTGATTGGGCAAAACCCCTCTGTCCACTATTTAATGAAGAAACTGACAACGGACTGTGTGTTTCATCTGATTTCTTTCAGAACACCCGAGCTGAGAGAGAAACACCGGAGACGCTCTGGGATTAAGAGGATTAACCTAAGGAGACAACAGGTTCATCCCTACAAAGGAAGGAGCAGAAGACTGAATAGAAGTTCTTTATTTTTAATACTTTTCCTTGCACACCT
Source organism: Ambystoma mexicanum (assembly GCF_040938575.1). Lineage (NCBI taxonomy): Eukaryota > Metazoa > Chordata > Amphibia > Caudata > Ambystomatidae > Ambystoma > Ambystoma mexicanum. The sequence continues at coordinate 1,234,634,967 of NC_090926.1, read as the reverse complement.
GAATAAAAGGCTGTTTTTTCCAAATCACTGCCTTCCTGCCTCATTCTTAGTGTTATTACTCAATTGAGTGGCACTCATTCCGTCATCAAAAGGATAAATGGGCCAGATTTCTGCTAGTGTGCAATCCTGAGACTTGCAAGTTGCATCCAAGTCTATGGTGCAGCCTCTCAACTCGGCAAGTTTTCTTTTCTACCTTGTGGACCAAGCCTTTGCCTCCTGGAAAAAACTGTGTACAATTATCAGGTAGACAGCAAAGGAGCATAACATTCTAGAAGCCATTCTGTGAGGGTCAAGGATGCAGAGTTGCGAGGGGTGGCAGGTGTTACAGCAGGGGTAGCTGGAATGTGTGCGGGTTGGGGCCAAGTTCTGGAGGGGGAGAAGTAGTGAGTTAAGTGATCAGCGAGATACCCTTGAAAAGTAGGGTCTTCAGATCCTTCCTGAAGTGTAGGATAGATGGGGTATCTTATCTGCATTCACACCTTTGAACTTGAACCGTGGGGTGCAATGGAAACACTCAGGCCATGTTCCATCTGACCTCCTTCCTTATCTCGTTCTATCTGCTGCCGCTCTCTGCTATCACTGCGTTGGTGTCGCAGTTTGCTTTCCTCAGAGAAGCTTCATATGAACAGCACGCAAGCACCTTCAGCTGTCATTGAAAGACCTCGCAGAGAATGGATGCTACAAAGTTCGAGGAAACGTGGCGAGGGCAGCAGCCATGTTCGAAGTAGCAAAAAAACTAATGTTCAATTGGCTTTTGCTACTTCCAACATGGCCACCACCCTCCCACTCGCCATGTTTCCTTGAGCATTCCAGTACGTATTCATTCTTTGGGATGTCTTGCTCTAGAGGATGACTGGAGGTGCTAGTGGCCCCCTGTTATGCCTACGGCATTATCCAGGTTTCAAGCACGCCTCACTACACGGTCTGGCAAACATTGCACCCAGTTCACAGCTAAACGCAGACACATAACCACACAGGAAGCTTCAGTTCCTCTTGTAAAGTGCTGTAACAAGATCTTCCATTCGTACTACAGGACCCAAAAGCCCTGTCGTTTCTGCTACCAGGGTCGCTACAGCCGGGATTGGAGGCTACCATGGCAACTACGGCTGCATACAGAAGCTTACGACGTACGCCTGCATCACGTGGTGTGAATTAAAACATTGTAACCACAATGGTTCGGCGCTTCTGATTGCTGAAGTTATTTCTAGTTTTGCCTGCGGAATTCTGGCTTAAGTTTCTACGGATTGCTCTGTCTCTGTCCCTTGGTCGTGTTGTGGTGGTAAAGAAACTTTTGTTTACTTCCTGACGGATTGCTTCTGGCCTTACCATGGTCCACCCCCCATACCTGCCTTGCCTCATCCTCAAGTACTACACTGCGTCTTGGACATCACCAGTATTCTCTGACTCCCGGTCTGTAATACGGCATTGCTAATTCTTGCTCCTGCTGTACCACGGTTTGGAACTTTCAAGATAATTGAAGACTTTCTAAGCAGCTCACCGTACCACACAAGAAACTTCTGCCATCCAGGCATTCTTCGCTACAAAGGAAACATGCTGCAGTACTACTACAAGAGTTTGCCTTTTCTTCGAGCTAAATCTCTGAAACAGTGTTCAGCCAAGTGGAGTTATCGATTTACCTCGGCACACGGACTGGATTCCCACATGTGTTATTGGCATCTTTCTAGGCGTCCTCGTGCCGTCTGTGTCAGTCGCGGGACTTGAGACTTTCTTCTCGCCTTAGGCGTCCTCGTTTCGTCAGGTTAGGTCCCTGGGTACTCGATCTGCTCCTGTGGATTTCAGAATATGGCTTCCAACTATTACCAATGCTTATACTTATTCTCACATATACCAGTATACATCCATCCTTTCAGCCCATTAGAATCCCATTGTTTAATAGGTTTAAGAATGTGCTGATTATTGGGTTCCTAGGATTATTATTGGAGTGATCGTTATATTAGAAGGTTGGTTTACTCCCTTAGAAACTCAAAATTCCTTGTTTTTGCAAAGACATCTAATTGTGTTCTTTTGTATCTTAGGTTGACTGCGTCTGCTACTTCTATTCTTTTGAGGAATACATCCTCTGAAAATCCAGACGGGGGTTTTATTGCTAAAAAGAATCCATCGGCTACACAATGGGGTCAACAATACGACAGATTCTGACATAATCAGAAGCCCATATAGCATAATGGAAGGCAGTGACACTATGGCCCAACTTCTGCAGATGGTCACAGAACTACGCAATGACATGGTTACGGCTCATGCAGCCACGCAACAGCAAATCCATGAGATTCAAGCTGGTTTGCAACCTCCGACACCCCAAGTGATGCCTCAGGTGGAGGCGTCTGGTTCTGGCCTACAATTACAATTGCCTCAACAGGAAAATAATCCTATTTTCATGACCGCTCATTTCCCCTTGGCACCCCCAGAGCGGTTCAATGGTGAGCCTCGCTTTTATAGGAAGTTCCTGAATCAATGTTGCTTGCACTTTCTGTGCAGGCCTTAGGCCTTCCCCGATGCTGCTACCAAGGCCGCCTTTGTATTATCTCACATGGGTGGTACCGCAGCCGCTTGGGCTAATCCGTTACTGGAATCCGGCAGTGACTTGTTTTATTTTGATGCCCTAATTGAAGCAATGGGAAGGGTATTTGACACCAGATATAAGACACAAGCTACTGATTTGGAATTATTAGGCCTAAAACAGGGGGATTCCAATCTTCTCATGTATCTTCCCAAGTTTAACCAACTGGTTGCCGAAACAGGTTGGCCTGAAGATAAAGCCTTTTTCTTCTACAAGGGTTTATCCAATTCTTTGAAGGATGTTTTCGCTACAGTCCCCATAGTACCCACTACTTTTCCAGAATGACTGGATATGGTACTCCAGATAGATGCCAGAAAGGAAGAAAGAATGGGAGAACGCCACCCTCTGGTACCTCTTACACTCATTCCTGCCAGCCCAGTCTCTACCAGTCCAGAACCTATGCAGATATAGTCTGTTAGAGGTCCCGTAACTAGTGAAGAAAGGGAATTACGATGGAAGAATAATCTCTGCTTCTATTGTGGCTCGGCTGACCATTTTCTGAGAGCTTGTACTAAGAAACCAAGGAAGTTGGGGAAATGCCAGAGCTCGGCAGTAGACTGGGTTCAACCGCCAAGTGCATTTCCTTTGGAACCCCTCAATGTTCCTTTCGCGATTTTTGCTCAAGCTTCCCTCCCAGAGGGGCAAGCTTGAGAATTTCAGGCGGTACTAGAATCTGGAGCTATGGGAAACTATATAGATGAAGTATACACTAAGCAGATCGGTATACCCATCACATCCAAGGAACACCCTGAAACTGTTAAAGCAGTTACGCTTAGTTCTGGGCTAGTCATGAAACGAACAGTTGATCTTATTCTGACGATGGGGCAGGACCATGTGGAGACTATATGTTTCGATTTAATTGCATCCCCTCGGTATCATATCATTTTGGGTTTTCCTTGGTTATTGTTACATAACCCAGTTGTTGATTGGAAAACTGGGGAAGTACATTTTGTTTCTGGACATTGGGAAGATGATTGAGCACCACAACTGGGTTATGTAATCCGTGTCGGCCGTTATTGCTCACTTCTCCATCGGTTGGAGCAGCATCGGCCGTTATGTTACCGGAGGAGTATGTTTCTTTTCAAGACGTTTTTGATGCTAAGGGAGCGGAATTGCTCCTGCCTCATAGATCTTATGACTGCTCGATGGATATCATTCCTGGTTCCAAGTTACCAATGGGTAGGATATATTCATTAATAGTGAAAGAGGACCTGGTGTTGAAAGACTATATAACCAAGACATTGGAAATGGGTTTCATAAGACCTTCAAGCTCCCCTACTGCGGCTCCAATATTCTTTGTACCGAAGAAGTAAGGTGATCTTCTGCTGTGCATTGATTACCGTGAACTCAATGCTATTACGATAAGAAATCAGTACCCTATTCCCTTGATGTCAGTACTTTTGGACCAGTTGGGTTCTTCAGCGATTTATACAAAACTAGATCTTGGAGGAGCTTATAATTTGGTCAAAATGAGGCAGGGGGATGAGTGGAAACAGCTTTCAAGATGAAGTATGGCCTATACGAATATTGTTATGCCATTTGGTTTATGTAATGCCCCTGCAACATTCCAACACTTTATCAATGATGTCTTTAGGGATATGACAGACTGGTTCTTGGTAGTCTATCTAGACGATATATTGATATATTCTATGTCCTATGAACAACATATACAACATGGTAAACGGGTGTTACAACGCTTACGTGACATCTCATTGTACGCCAAGCTGGAGAAGTGCGTTTTTCATGTACAAAAGGTTGAGTTCCTTGGTTATGAGATTACCGCCAAGGGAGTCCAGATGCGTGCTACTAAGGTCCAGGCCGTATTAGATTGGCCGATCCCTGTTAAGAAAATCCTGCAAGCCTTTCTGGGTTTTGAACATTTTTATAGGCGTTTTGTGAGGTCATTCTCTGAGACAGCCGCGCCTTTTGCTAAACTCAAGAGTTCTAAACTCACCTTTGCATGGACCCCAGAGGCCGATCAAGCATTTCAGGCATTAAAAGCAGCGTTTACGTTGGCTTCGGTGCTACAGCATCCTGATTCCTCACTCCAATTCATAGTTGAAGCAGATGCCTCCGATTTGGCTCTTGGGGCTTTCCTGTCTCAAAAATGTACAGCTACTCGGGTGTTACATCCTGTGGCGTACCACTCAAGGAAATTGACGTCCTATGAGAGGAATTACAGTCACTGAAAAGAAACTCTTAGCTGTTTTTGACGTGTTCCAGATGTGGAGGCATCATTGATTGGGTACTTCAGTTCTGGTTTTGGTTTATACGGATCATCAAAATCTTTTGGCCTTGCAGTCTGTCAAATGCCATACAGCACGCCATATTAGGTGGCATGAATTCTTTTCACAATTCCATTTTCTGATTACTTATCGTTCTGGTTCCCTAAATTCCAAGGCTGATGCTTTGTCCCGTCTTGGGGAGAAAACTAACGAAAAGACTAGTAACGAACCCTTAATACTTTCTAGTCAGGTGGTTTGCGCTTGTACCTTACAAACACCTTTGAGAACTATGCTAAAATCCTGGGTGAAACGAAACCCTCAAATCATTCAGGATATGCATCTACATATAATCCAAGAACTACCATATAAGAATGACAAGATTTATCTCCCTGATGCTGCATCACAACGTACCGCCATGTCATGGTCTCATGATTCCAAGATATCTGCTCATTCTGGAATTAAGAAAATGGTGGAACTCGTGCAATGTTGGTGGCCCGGTATGATAAAGAATATATCTAGTTAGGTTGAATCTTCTGGTGTATGCGCACAAGGGAAGCAGAGTCCAACAAAACCTGTAGGGTTATTGCAGCCTCTTCCTGTACCTGATCATCCCTGATCTATGATTTCTATGGACTATGTTGTGGAACTCCCGGTAGTACAGGGTTATGATACAATATGAGTGGTAGTCGATTATTTATCTAAGATGGCATTGTTTGTTCCTTGTAGAGGCCTTCCTAGGGCTGCTGTCTTGGCAGATCTGTTTTTGAGACACGTGTTCCGGCTTTTTGGTTTGCCTAGTGTGATAATCACAGACTGAGGTACGCAATTCACTTCTTGTTTTTGGAAATCTCTCTCAGGTTCTTTTGGCATTGAAGACTGGTATTCGAGTGCCTACCACCCACAAACCGATGGGCAGACAGAACGTGTTAACGCCACAATGAAGCAATATCTGCGTTGTATTACCTTACAGTACCAAGATACTTGGTTATCAGCCCAGGTCATGGCAGAGTTTGCATATAACAATTCACTCCACTCTGCGACTGGGGTTTCACCTTTCTTTGCTATGTTTTGTCGGCATCCCCGTTCTATGCCTTTTGGAAGTGTTTCCATGGAATCCTGCCGCTCAGTCTTGTGCCAAGGACATCTTGCCCCTGGATTCTGACGTCAAGCAACATTTATTGAAAGCACAAGATCGTGTCAAGCGCTGTGCTGATGTTCATCGCTCTGACGCACCAACCTATGTGGTTGGCATGAAGGTGGGGCTTTCTACCATACATTTATGGCTACCGGGTAAACGTTCATTGTTAACCCGATTTGTTGGTCCTTTCTCTGTTATCGATGATTGCTCTAAAACTGTCACCTAAATCCTGACATACATCCGGTTTTTCATGTGTCTTTGTTAAAACTGGTTGCACCTGGGGTTTGATTAGATAGTCCTGCCCATCTTCCAGCCGTTCAGGGAGTTTGTGGTTCGGCAGATCCTTGACACTAGGGTTACACGGGGTGTCCCGAGGTATCTAGTGGATTGGAAGGGTTATGGTCCTGAGGATAAGACATGGGAACCGGTTGACCACATCCATGTTCCTGCTTTGTCTGAATTTTGGGCTTCACGGAAATGTAGATGTGCTTTGAGGGGCGGTACTGTAATGCCTACGGCATTATCCAGGTTTCAAGCACGCCTCACTACACGATCGGAAAACATTGCACCCAGTTCACAGCTAACCACAGGCACATTACACACAGGAACCTTCAGGGATTGGAGGCTGCCATGGCAACTACGGCTGCGTACCGAAGCCAGATGCTTGCAATGTACACGTGCATCACGTAGTGTGAATGAACTCATTTAAACATTGTAACCGCAATGGTTCGGCGCTTCTGATTGCTGAAGGTATTTCTAGTTTTGCCTGCTGACTTGTTGCTTTGGTTATGGAATTTATGGCTTAGATTTCTACGGATTGCTCTGTCTCGACCCCCCCCCCCCGGCCGTGTTGTCTTGGTAAAGAAACCTTTGTTTACTTCCTGCCTTACCACGGTCCGTGCCCCGTGCCTGCCTTGCCTCATCCTCAAGTACTACGTCTTGGGCATTACCAGTATTCTCTGACTCCCAGTCTGTAATATGGAATTGCTCATTCTTGCTCCTGCTGTACCACATTTTGGAACTTTCAAGGTATCGAAGACTTTCTAATCAGCTCACTGTATCACACAAGAAACCTTCTGCCATCTAGGCATTTTTCGCTACAAAGGAAAACTACAAGAGTTCGCCTTTTCTGCAAGCTACATCTCTGAAACAGTGTTCAGCCAAGTGGAGTTACCCAATCGGCTTACCTCTGCACTCTGCCTGGATTCCCACGTGTGTGCTTGGTATCTTTCTAGGCGTCCTCGTGCCGTTGGTGTCAGTTGCTGGAACTTGAGACTGTCTTCTCGCCTTAGGTGTGTCCGTTTCGTCGGGTTAGCTCCCTGGGTACTCCATCTGCTGAATTTCTCCTGTGAATTTCAGAATATGGCTTCCAACTATTACCTCCATTGGTGGGTGCTTACACTTATTCCCACATATACCAGTATACAGCCATCCTTTCAGCATATTAATTAGAATCCCATTGTTTGTTCATAGGTTTGAGAACGTGCCGATTATTGGGTTCCTAGGATTATTATTGGAGTGATCGTTATAGTAGAAGGTTGGTTTACTCCCTTAGAAACTCAAAATTCCTTGTTTTGCAAAGACATCTAATTGTGTTCTTTTGTATCTTAGGTTGACTGTGTCTGCTGTTTCCGTTCTTTTGAGGAATACATCCTCCGAGTCTGAAAATCCAGACGGGGTTCTAGTGCTAAAAAAAACTGTTGGCTACACTACGGGGTCAACAATACGACGGATTCTGACAGCCCCGTGTTTGTTCAAGGCTGCCAAGCAGACACTGAATTGAATGTGATAATTTGCTATTGCTCTCTGGCCTTGTCTTGGTAAAATAATTATTTGCAGGGATTTGTCTTGTTTTTATCTCCAGTTATTACTATATATATATATATATTTGGAACGAAGTGTGGTATGGTGATGGGGGTCGGGGCGTGGGTGGGGAGAAGAAGCAAACAAAATAGAATGTGTTGTACAAGGAATTGATAATTTAATTTCCTATAATTTTTATGAAAAATTAAGTTCTGGTTGTGTGAACTCAGGTGCGTTAAGAGGAAGCAATGAATTGCGAATGTCTTCAAATATAATGCACAAGTGTATATTAACAAGGTCATGTGGAAACTGTTTGAGTTTCAATTCTCCCTTAATGGATTACGAGAAAAACCAATAGCAAAGGCCGTCTGTCCATTCTGTAGAGATGCCTATGCTTTTTCTTTTTCGTGATCCCTGAACCAAATGCTTAGGAGAGCTTCTGATGTCACTGTTACTGGAGGTAAAATGTGGATCATATTTGTTGCTTCGAAGTGTGTGCTTAGTCATTGCAGCAATGTTTAGAAAGGGTGATCATTTGGAGGGGAAATAAAATACGAATACGTAATTGTTTTGCATATTATTTTTGCTGTGTTTTCCCCCTAAATTGCGAGATCTTTTGTTTTAGGTGAACTGGATAACCCAGCCCTTCAAGATGATTAGCAATTACCCTGGAGATGGATGAGGATGCAGATTTTTATTAATGCATCAATAATCGAAATGACTCTGGTAGTTGGCAAAAGGAAAACTGTTAATATCCATTATCTAAAACGGGGAGATCAACGAACGAGCTTGATCCTTTTACTCAATGCATTCTAGTAAAAACTAAGATCTTATGCACAAAACTTGTCATCAGTGACGTTGACCTACGTTTTACTAATGTTACCCTACATGGCAAACTACAAAAACCTATGAGTATGGGTGATAGGCTCTCAGTGAACATCTAAGTATATGATCCATACTAGTATGGGATAGTGATTGAAGATAATTGGTTACTTAACATCAGGTGGGGCAACTAAGCCCTTCCTTAAAAATGACCACTATGAACGTCACTAAACACACTATGTGCCATTGGTTACATAACTATAGGACCCTTAATTACGCAGTCCTCTACAATTGGTTGGCACTCTAACCTCCGTCACTACTTTTCCACCTACGTCTAGCAGCATGCAGGCTGGCCATCCAGGTGCTTGGGAGCTCGCCTTAACCATTGCTTCCCACCAATAACCTATCAATCCATCACCTCAGCGGTCTACTGTCAATTAGGCTTTGAAGCTCGGCCTTGAGAGTGTTCTTAGCTCTGCGAAATTCAGGGAATGAAGGCACGCTCTGCCCTCATGTGTAGGTGTGACCATCTTGTTCGTCCAGCTAAATCCTTCCACGTGACTGGAGACCATGAAATCGAGCTTCGAGTGCAATTAAAATACATGTTTTTCTTCTTTTTAATAGACCTCTGACTTCTTTCTTTGTTCATGCCTTCTGAACAAGAGTTTGTTCTTTCACATGATTTGTATCAAATGTCAGTTTACTCCAGTTTGATAAGACCTTGGCTTCTTGGCTCATCCAACCCTGTCTGCTGAGATTCACTTTGTAATTCAATTGCTTTTTAACTGTGAGATACTAGAAATTAGGCCATACAGTTTCAGTTAGTGAATATCAAGTGTACATGAGCACAAGCCAGGATAATTTTGACATAAGAAATTACGCATTGTACCTTGGTGGTTTAGCCGTTTTGCAAACAATTGCATATAGAGAAACACAGAACAATGATCAGCGTACCCTTGTTACAATGTCGCTGAGTAGTCAGTCGGATTGACTCTGATTATAGGCAGGGACATAACAATGTAAGTCATTGTTGCAATTAAGTATAGGCAATAGCAGCCGTTTCAAAAAGAAAATTACACCTAGGCGCAGGTGTAAAAGACCAGAATTGGCTGTTAGAAAGCATCCCTTTAAATAGTGAGCTTTAATTGGCTCTTGTAATGCTAGTTTTACAAAACTTTTCAATTTCACGTGGGGTGTAACAAACCTGAATGGACTGACTGGCTTGGTTGAGATATGAACAGCTATTCTAATATATTGACCAGAGTGGATACAATCTGCTTTTTCATCCTAAATTATTGGCACATTGCCAAAGTTAACATTCTAATTTTATTCTTGCTTCTTTATTTTGAGGCTTAAATTAAGCCCTTAACCTGTTTTTCCACAGTCTTTGAAAACCAAGCGTGACCATGATTTTTTTTTCTTGGGCTCGCTCCTAACGGTCCTCTGGATTGTAGAGAAAAACTAAGCCATTGTGTGATGCAACTCTGGAAAAACATGTTTCAAAACTTTTATTTCGCTTAGCCAGGCAAGGTAGGTCCATATGGAATCTGGATGAGCGTTTGGCTTCTTATACACTACCCTTTCTGCTTACTTGGTATATAGTAGTTGGAATAACCTCTGAATCCTGGCTTGCCAAACTGACAGCACTGTTGTGAGTAATATTTTGGGTTTGTGGCATATTTTACGGATTGTTGAACCTGCTTGAAAAATATCAAAGCCTACATAAATGATGAGGGTTTGACTTGGCTCAAGAGTCAAACCAGCTCGGGGTTGCCGGTGAAATAACCCCACATAACTGGTGGAGGTGTGGCGTCAGGGGTCCAGCGACTATACAGAGCGACTTTGGGAGGCTCATACTAGGGTAAGAGAAGTTGACTCCTTTTATATTGCGAGATACCCACCCCTACATTAACTACCAACTGTTTTTGGGAATTCACTTGGTCTCAAAACTGATAGTCGATCAGGCCTAAACTGGGTGACTACGGAGTGATTTCCTAAAACCTTTGAGTCCGGTTTATGGCGTGGAAAGTAAGCCAGAAATAAAGTGTGCAATAGGCCGGACTAATGAGCAGTAGGTTAAACACAGCAGCTCATCCGTGTAGACGGTGCAGGCACTAAAAATGTCCAAACTGCAACATAGAAAGCTGAAAATTACGGAAAAAGGGGCTCATTGTGCTACAAGCACATAAGGAGCTGGAAAGGCTGTGCAAAGTACAGCAACCCCAACTGGAAAGGACCCCCTTAGAATCAAATACAAACCCTACTGAAATGGAACCTATCACTAATGAGCACCAAAATGCACATATTTTGACGCTCATGGAAGATTAGGGTGCCAAAGGGGGGGGGTAACAAACAGTGAGTTGGTTATTACAAGTACCCCTAGTCTGTACTCTGAAGCACTGGGTAACAGAAACGGTCTAAACGAGGAGGCCCAGGTCCAAAGCAAGGGGAAAACTGTAGAAGGAGCGCCTATCGTGGACAAAGCCCATGTAACTTTCGCTAAATCAAACTTCATGACTATTGAGAATGACGTGGACTCTGATGGTTTTAAATGTGCGTCTATCACAAACACAGAACCATTGGGAAAACACCAATAACCAAAATCCCATTACTGCAAATAATAAACTCAAGTGTATTGAATCACTCTTCTAAGAGACTATAACATTTTTTAAAAAAATTGTGTATACAGTTTTAAAAACAAAACTTTTACACATCTCTGAATTTGTGTTGAAATTTGTTCTCACATTCATTATACCAATCTTAATACATAGCATAAAACATCCTAGTATTATAAACTGATAATTATAAAATTATTAAAAAGAATGATTGAATTAAAGATAAAATGTATCAGCACATACATTATTAGAAAATAAGATGAGGATGAAAACAATGCACCTTAGATACAGGAGAAAGGCAAGAAACGCATAAACAAGAAAAATGCATTCATTTGGGACTAAATATCAGCCTTCCTCAAGCAGCCTTCTAGCTGCCTCAAACTTCCGCGGCTTCCCATCAACACATTTCCATACCTGTGTTAAGGCAACAATCGTACCACAACTGTCACCTGTTAAACATCGCAGCCAAAAAAGATTCACTGCCAATTTCCTGAAGAAGTCCCACGAATTTGGAATAATAACGTTCATAGACAGTTGACATTCCTATGCACTTTGTAAGGACATGCCTAGCTGATTCAATTTCCTGGTTGTCACAGCAGATTCTGCATGTTCTCCCTGACACTGGGATACCCATCCGTGCTCCTCTAATTCCTAGGATGTCCAGCCGATTTAGTCTGATATTGAGGACTATCCGACGTGTTATCATAGATGGGCAAAGATTAAGGTATCCCTAAATTTCCTTACATTTACAAGGCATCCTAGCGAAGGTTGACAGAGATTTCATGTTTGCAACCTTCTCGTGGCTTCTTACCCAATCAAATTTCTCTGCAGTATCTTTCAAGGATTTTAGCATCGCCCCCTTCACCATATTCCCACCTAGGGGTCCAAAGGAGAGCTTAAAAAAAAACATATTGATACATTTGAATTTACTTAGTGGTCTTATTGGAGCCCTGCCTCGGAGACCCACTAAGAATTGAAAAAAAGGTGTGTGTGGTGGAGCGAACATGATCTTAAAGTATAAATTCGCTCTATTGAGGCTAATTGGGGTGTTTAGAGAAATGAATCCCATTTCTAACCTAATGGCCTATATAGGGGTGTAATGAATCAATCCTAAAATTCTACACCAGATGCAACCTTTAATCTTATCTGCCCAAGATGTCCAGTCTCAATAAGATGTCGCCAAGCCATATAGAAAGGCAGTAGCCAATTTCTGCTTGTAGATGGTATGAATCCCACACAGGCTATAGCCAGCAGTTTTTCTTTTTAAAAAGAAATCACCCCCATAGTGGAGAGGACCTTAGCTCTCTTATTGGCCTGAAAGGGCCACTTTGCCCCCTTATGACTCAATTTCATGGCCTAGATATTTATAGGAATGAACCCTTCTCACATCACCTATTACTAGGGATATTGATCTTTTTACATCTCTTAGATCTAATGGCCATGAATTGTGTCTGTTTTATATTCCCTTTCAGACCATTTTTCTCAGCATAAGAGAACTGCACTCGCACTATTGCAGATAACACTATATGCATTATCAAAAATGACAATGTCACCTGCATATCGGATCCATCCCAACTTGCTGCTACCAATTCGAGGGAAAGCGTTCATTTTTTCAACGAACATCCAAAGACAGCCAAAAATAAATTAAAAAACATAGATGCCAGGGCACATCCCTGTCTTACTCCCAACCTGACCAGTATGGAGTCTGAAATTAGGCCGTTATATTTAATCTTACCCTGGTGATATTTTCATACATCAGCCTACAGATATACAATAAATGTTTTGGCATCCGCATACGTTCACATTTTTCTGTTAACCATATCGAATGCTGAAGAAAATCCACATATAAGATATGCAAAGGTAACTCCTTATGGCATTAGCTTGTTCTACCAGGGTATTAACCATGAGTATATTGTCAAATGTGGAATAGCCAAGCCCGTTTGAGCTTTACTAAGGATTTTGTTGCTTGATACCCATAAATTGATTTCCTTGAGGACCAATGTACAGAGAATCTTGCTAGGCACATCAGTGAGTGCCAATAGACTGTCATTTCCTGGGAGATTTCGATTTTGACATTTAAATATGGGAATCGTTATCGTTGTTTGCCAAAAATTTGGTATAACTCCAGTCCTCAGGAGTTTCTGATAGATGACAAGCAAAATATCAGCCCAAATATCTACATTTTGCTTAATAATCATATTACATAGCCTGTCGGGGCTAGGGGCCCTGAATGTCTTTAAATGTTTTGATATCAACAATATCCTCTCACAGAATCATATATATATTTATTTATATATTTTTTTTTCCCAGTGGGACAAGATCTCCTCGAAATGTATCCTCCAGGTAGGTCAGTATTTTTAGCATGGCTTGCCAGTTTATATTATTTCCTATATCTGTAGAGCCAATTCCTATAATTCTTCTTTATTTTTTTGCTTCTGCAAACTTTTAGGTCTTTTCTCATTTTTTTTCTTCATATAAAATCTTTTAAAGGGGGTAGTATGATGTTTTTTTTTCCGGAAACTGGTTTAAGTTTACCTCCCATAGGCATGAGATCATGCATATTGCATGAAATCCACTCAATAAATTAATCTTCCGTCCTCTACCATATTCTTGGTAGGTATCTAGTTACACCACATGCTCGCTTTGTTCAAATTACGATCTGACCAGCCGAGTCTATTCCCCTCACCCAGCACTTTCAATTCACCAACATTATAATTTTTCGACACTTCTGTTGAATACACTTCTAACATGCTTGACGCAATAGAATGGTCACTATAGGGGGTGACCTGAACATTAAATTGAAACAGTGTATCAAAAAGACACATTCGAAGGGATTGTGTCCTCCGATGTATTCCACATCTTTGACAGTAATTACCACAGCTGTGCTTCTTCGGAAAACTTTTTTGGCGTAGGCATCCTGCGTCGATGATGTCGATACACTGTCCCTCGAGGGCCTCCCTCGATGGGTAACGTCACTGGATGTTATATCTAGAACGCACGATGCCCGTGTTCGCCTCGGAATCTCGGTGCGCCTCGGTTCTTCTAACTTGAAAATTCATGAAGTCTTCTTCTACCCCGAAGTCAGGCTTCAAAAAGTGTTGGGACTGCGGTTCCAAAATGTCCATTACAGACCCGCACGACTTTTGCTTCTGGTGCCTCGGTTAAAGCCACGCCACCGACGATTGCGATGCCTGCCAGTCCCCAACTTCGAAGGCCTTGCGGGAGCGGAAGAAGAAGTTGTTGGTAGGTAGGGTTTCTAAAACCCGTAAGTCGAAATCTACTGGTCTTTCGACCGACGATTCGAGGGGTGACTCTCCATGTCGGCGTAAGTCCAGGGGGTCTCTTCTCGGAGTGGGTCCCGCCATTCCTTTGCCTCTTCGAGGCATTCATGGAAGCGCCGTTACTGGTCGCCTTCCCCTTCCCCGTCCTCGTCGGAGGACTGTGCTAGATGACGGGTACTTGTCCTATGAAACACTTGTCGCCGGCCGAAAGGGGATGCATTCCGCCAGCAGATGATGGCGATTTTTGAATTTTCGAGAGAAGCCGGCAAGGAATGAGCTAGAGCCACCACTCGCACACCTTCCGGCTCGGGTGGTCTGCGTGATCATCGGGAGCTGTCGAGGTCCCGATCAGACAAGGGTGACCGCCATAGCCGTGCCAGGTCCCAGTCCTCGACAGCATCTCAGCCTGTGAGGCTTTCTAAGAAGGCATCAACGCCGTCGGGGCCATGTCCGTCGAAGGACCCGCTCGGGGCTCTGGCCTCGAAGTTGAAGTCGTCGGCGCCTTGGTCGATGTTGATTCCATCGGCGCCTTTTGTGGAGAATTTACCGGAGGTGCCGCGGAGGGCTGTGGAAGCTGTGAGAAAGGCTCTCAGCAAGTTTGAGACCTGTTTTTGAGCCCTACTCTGTTCCTCCTCCCAGGGTGGGTTTGTTCCAACCCTTGGAGTATATTTCAGAGGTGGAGGAAAGGTCTGATGAGGAGGGGGTTGTGCCTCCTGAGGTTCCTGATGAGCTGTTGTCTGGTCATAGCCAACTGGAAGACCTTCATCAATCCTTGCATGACGCCAGTGGTCTTGAGTTTGGCAGACCTGATCCTGGTACACATGCTGACTCCTCGTATAGGCGCCTCATGTCGAGGGTGACAGAGTATTTGGGGTGGTCTGCTCCATCTGCTGATTTTATTCAGGATGATCTGACTGACATCCTGGATCAAGGTCCACCCACTGACCCGGTGTTGCCATTTCATATGGCGTTGCAAAAAAGGGTGGCAGCGGCTTGGACTGTTCCAGAGACTCTCCCGGCAGTGAATAAGTCGCTTCTGAAAAAATACCACCCAGCCAGTGGTGACCCCTGCTACTTGTCAACGCACCCTACTCCGGAGAGTTTGGTGGTGCAGGTGGCTATGGCGCTTGATGGTTGGGCGAAGAAGGTATTTTCTTCTGGGGGTATGGCTTTAAATGTCTCGACCCTCGCCCAAAACCCCCTCTGGCAAACCCATTGGCCAGGTGGAGTCAGGACTCGGGCCTCTAGAGCCTGCCATCCTCTTCAAAAGCCCTCATGGGGCCAGTCCTGGCATCTATGGCGCCAGGCTCTTACACCACGAACAACAATGTGCTTGGGAACTACTTTATTGTATTGTCAGCCAACATGGAGGCATCCACATAGCTTGGTTCCCTAAGAACCAAGCTATGCGGTCTAGTGTTTTGGGTGTGGCAGGCCTGGAACTACTTTCCCTGGTACTACTTTACCTGGGCTATTTAAACCACACCCTGACTGCAGAACATGCTTCGTGTTACTTTGCAGCTTGCAACTTGACGCACACCGTGTCCAGTTATTCCCTCGAACCTCAGAGAAGCAGAACCTGCAAGGAGACAAAAGGAACATCATTAGCAGCAGCATCTTACCTGCAGTCTTCGTCTTTAAAAACTTGCAGCTACTGAGAACAGCTTCCTCGAATCTGCACGCCTGCCTGACAGAACGACCTGAAAGAGGAAGATAGAGGCAACATTAAAGAAAGCTGTAGAGACATTTACAAATTACGAACTGCTCAAAAGGCTTACCTGGCTGGTCGCCTCTCGGCTGGCACCACTCCGGACATTCCACTCGCGTTGAAGAACACCACGACCTACAAGGAAGGAAAACACAGGTTAGCAAAGGCAAGACTTTGCAGCGTTGCGCATAGCGCTTACTTACCGCATCATAGCGCTCTTAATGCGCCATCATTTACCAGCGGGGCTCAACCAAACCAGTTTGCCGCGCTGAAGCTCCGCATACCAACGGAGAGAAAAGAGACATTTTAAACAAAGAAAGGCATGCAGGGTATCAACAAAACTAAAGAACAGCAATAAGACCTACGTGAACAATATCAAACGGGCCAGCGTCAGTGAAGTAACTGGACCGCACTCGCCCATGAAACACAATGTGCCCCTGCAAAGAAGGCAGGACGGAGAGCACGCCTAAATACCTTTAGTGGTTAAGTTTTTCTTATTTGCCTTGAGTTTACTTCTCAATTTCATGATTTTGGATTTCAAACAGACAGTAATGTAGAGGACAAAATGCGGCTGAGGCGTATACCAGTTATATTGCCTATGTGATTGCCTATCACCCTCCTCCCTGCCCCCACTGCGGCTCCAAGAGACCCGCTCTGCAGTAGCTGCCTCGGGGGAAGTGGGGGGGGGGGGGATTAACTTCAAAGGAAATCATGCATTTGTTATGCAACGGCCAACAGCCTCAAGTTATGCACAGGAAAAAGTTCACAAATTCAAATCCGGGTTATGCCGGCGTGCCCATTTAGCGATTCAAAGAGCAGAAGCTCAGCAGTCGTTGCTCGTAGGCACAAATCCTGATCACAGACGTTACGCAATGGTAAATGCAGTTCATGTTACACGCTTACCAGTAGCAGCGTTGCACATGGAATTATTCTTCCATACAACAGCGTTTGTTCTCGACACTCCGGACTAACAAAGGACAACTTTTACTACCATTTCAACTCTGCGCTGTGAGTGGGGTTAAATGGTTTCTGCCGCTCATTCCAGTCACAGGCTCCTCCTCAACAAATAGAAATAGAAGAAATATTTGCAGAAATTCACGAGGCAGCCACAAAGAACCACTTTAACTACCACTACCACTCTGTAACAATATGGATGGCATCAGGGAACGCTGCCACAGAACAAGCAGAAAAAGTGCTAGTTGCCAATTAGAATATGAAATGTTTGGCAATGGACATGATCACAATCTGAGTCCTTTAAACAGCGCAATAATCGGCCATCAGAATTTACGAAGGACCAGACCAGCCCAGACCTTGCCATTAACTGACAATTATTTCACCCCTAAGAACATTACGTTGAGGAGGTATTCCAACATTATGCCACAGATGGAAACCCTAGGTCCAGCATCGATCTCAGCACTTCAGCTAGTGCTAGAATCTCTGTTAAGGCCATATGACCATGTAAAGGAGCTGGTGCAGGAAAACATCCAAAAACGAAACACTTTGGATCAGGGCCTGTCTAAATTGCTGGTCGCAGAAAACCCATGTCGGTGTAAGAACAGGGTCTTGAACCTGAGACTGCTGAAGGGGGAAAACTAAGTTGTCCCTAGCAGGACCAAACTTCTTTTACAAGATGAAGCATGGGTGGAAACAATGGATGTCCGGGAGGGGGGTCACAAGATTCGGAGAGATCAAACAGTGCATTGCCGGACCGCTCGACACTGCTCGTTGAAATGTGTCTCTGGGATCAGAAAACCACCTTGGAGACACGCTGTCTGGTGGAGGAGGTACATACCAGCAATGATTCAGCAGGAGACGAGAGTGGATGAGAAGGCTGGATAAGAGTGAATTGACAAAAAAGGAAAACCTCAAAAGAAGAAAAAAAACCTGCCCCAAATGACAGTAAACGAAACAACTCTTAAAACTTGATCAATGCCCTTTCAGAGCGGGCGATGGATCAAAATGAGTTACATCAAAACCGAACGGCAAGGACCTCTGGCAACAAAGGAACTGCCAACAAAATTACTACTAAAAAAAATCCTGAGGTTCTTAACACTGACATCATGCCCTCTCAAATGCTTCTACTTCCAACCACCCTGAAAATAAGCCTGGAACTTCTGCCATGCTGACAAGCTTGGCTGCTACACCTGTGTTCGAACTAAATCTAGAGACGGGGGTAGCGCCACTACTAGTCAATTGCAGAGCTCCATTGTGCAGATACCGGAATCTGAGATCTTCCACGGAACAATAATGAGATAGCAAACCGATTCAAAAATATTGTCACAGGTTTCCCCCCTTCTCACCTGTCTGTGTTGTTTGTTCGGGTTCTTCGACAAAGTCTTCTTCCACACCGTACGGTTCTTGTATAACCCTGTGCGTGGGTCCTCGGGTTCCAGCGTGCGGTTCGTGTCCCGTCTCCAGGGAACGTTCAGATGTCCGGAGAAAAAAGTCCAGGAAATGGCAAGGAGCGCACTCGGAAGGCGAGTGCGAAGGAAATCCAGGAATACAAGGGGAGGACAAAAAAGGGGAGGATGAAGGAGGAGGAATATTAGGGGACCGGGAACCAGGAATCAGTGGAAATCGCTGTACGAACTATGGCAGCACACATCTGACTACTGCAAGCGGTAGCGTTGGGACGCGCAGGGCTGCAGGGGCTTGTCTGCTTTGTAGAACGCAGAGCGTACAATACGGAGAGTGGCGAACCGCATTTCCCATTCGACGGCCATGTTGGGAGTACTGCTGAGTTCAGTCCACTATGGGTCAGGGGCCACGAAGTCCAGAAGGGACATGTCGGTGGTTCATGACAGCATGCCTCATCCGAAACCCAGTTCCTCCGGGGGCATTTATGTTTCAGACTGGTTCCCAAGTGCATTCACTGGGAGGGTACCCTTTCCACTCGACCAGATACTGTAGCTGACCACGTCTGTACCTGGAGTCACATATTCTGGACACTTCATATTCTAATTGATCATTGACAACCACAGGAGTAGATCTTGGAGCAGTCCGGGAGGACTGGACGTATGGTTTCAACAGAGAAGTGTGAAAAACTGGGTGGATCCTCTTCCAGGATTCTGGTAGTTTGAGTCGGAAAGCCACTGGGTTAATGATTTCCTTTATGGAAAAAGGGCCATAGTACCGGGGATCCAACTTATTTGGTCGTAAGTGTCGAGGCAGTAGTTTCGAGGATCTTATCACCCACTGCGTATGAAGGCCTTGGTCTTCTTTTGGAATCCGCATAATGCTCTGTGTTTGTTCGGGCCTTTTCAAGGTGTTCTTTGGCTTCTCTGTGTACGTTGATGAGGGTTTCAATCCAGGTTTCAACTGTAGGAACTGTGGTAGGATGTCGGAGTATGGATGGTAGAACCGAAGGGTGGAATCCTTGGCTGCAGAAAAAGGGGCTGTTTTTGACAGCCGAGTGGTCCGAATTATTGTATGCGAATTCAGCCACGGGTATTGGAAGTGACCAATCGTCCTGGACCTTGGTGGCAAAACAGCGAAGATATTGCTCCAGGGTTTGGTTCACACGTTCAGTAGCTCCATTGGTCTGTGGATGATAACCTGAGGAGAGGGCATGTAGGATTCCTAGTATACGACATAAGTGTTTCCAGAACTGAGATATGTACTGAGGTCCTCTGTCAGATAAGATCTTGGAGGGTAGTACATGAAGTTGGAATATGTGTTCCAGGAAGATTCCAGCGAGTTCAGAGGAGGATGGCAGGTTATATAAGGGTGTGAAATGAGCCATGTGAGTGAATAAATCAATGGTAACCATGATAGTTGTGTATCCCCTGGAAGGTGGTAGTTCCACAATAAAGTTAGTAGCGATGAATTCCCAAGGTCTTGTTGGCAGCGCTGGTTGGAGCAGGAGACCCGCCGCTTTCTTGTTATCATGCTTATTTTGAGTGCAGACTGCACAGGTTTGGATGTAATGCTGGACGTCATCTTTCATTTTCGGTCACCAAAACTGTCTTTGTATTAAACAGGGTGTTGGTGATGCCACGGTGTCCTGAATGAAGGGTGTCATGACATAGGCTTGTGATCCTTTGTCGCAGTCTCTGCGTGGGGATGACCAGACCATTATCCTTGAATAAATAGCCGTCCTTTGTTGTGAGATTCCATCGATTCTTCCCAGTAAATTCCTTCCAGATCCCAGAGGACTGGGTTTGAATCTGAATGTCTTCCAGAAGACTGATTGCTTGGGCAACAAATATTGTGTGGGGAAACATCTTTGGGAAGGATCGGTCTTCAAGAGTTTCGTAGTCGCGACGTCGGGATAAGGCGTCAGCAATTATATTGTGTGTTCCAGGAACATGATGGATTTGAAACTGGTACTGGGCAAAGAAGAAGGCCCAACGGGCTTGACGACTGTTCCTACATTCCAGGGATTGCAGAACTTGAAGATTACGATGGTCTGTGCGGACCTGAACAGGATGTTTCACTCGCAGGAATAGATGATGCCAATCTGTGAAGGCTTGATGGATGGCTAATAGTTCCTTTTCCAGAACAGAATAGTGGGTTTCGCTAGGAGTCGGGGTGCGCGAAAGATAGGCGATGGGGTGTTCTAATTTGTCATCAAATTCCTGTTTTAGGACTGCCCTGATGGCGTAGTTAGAGGCATCCGTTTCCACTAGGAAGGGTTGATCTATGTCAGGTTGAGCCAAGATGGGGGCTTGTGTAAACTCTGACTTCAATCATTGAAACGCCTCATCTTGGACTGCTGTCCAGTGAAAGGGAGTATCCTTCTTCAACAATGTAATGATCGGTTGTACTATCTCCGAAAAGGAAGGTATGAATTTTCGGTAGAAGTCGGCAAGCCCCAGGAAGGATTGAATCTGTTTCACAGTAGTTGGAACGGGCCAGGATAGGATGGAGTCTACTTTCGAGTGGTCCATTCCAATTCCTTCTGGGCTAAGGACAAATCCGAGTTAGTGAACAGAAGACACATGGAAAAGGCATTTCTCAGGTTTAGCCAGGAGTTTATGTTCATGTAGACGCTGTAAGACTGCTTTAACATGTTCTTCATGCTTCAGATGGTCCTTGGAGTATATCAGTATATCGTCCAGGTAAACTATGACGAAGAGGAATAGCATATCGGAGAACATTCGGTCCATAAAATGTTGGAAGACCGCTGGGGCATTGGCGAGTCCGAAGGGCATAACCAAGTATTCAAAATGACCAAAGGGTGTTCTAAAGGCTGTTTTCCATTCGTCACCCTCCTTTATATGGATCAGATGGTAGGCACCCCTGAGATCTAATTTCGTGAACACTACAGCTCCTCTCACCGCTTCCAGGATATCCGAGATCAAGGGCAATGGGTAGTGGTCCTTGAGGGTGCATTGATTAAGACTACGATAATCAAGGCAAGGCCTATGCTCCTTGGTATCTTTCTTGGGAACAAAAAACAACAAAGCTCCCGCCGGGGATTTGGATGGTCGTATAGTGCCATTTCCAGGTTGGTATCCAAGTATTCTCGGAGGGCTCTTTTCTCTGGTTCTGATAGAATGAACATCCTTCCAAAGGGAATCACTGCTGAGGGTTCAGTATCAATGGCGCAGTCTTCAGGTCTGTGAGGGGGTAGAGCTTGAACTATGGCAGTCGAACACATCAGTGTAATCCTGATAGGTTCTCGGGACCTGGATGATGTTTGAGACTGTGAGTGAACCTTGTTGGTTAGTTAGCGTATCTTCAGGGGGGCTTGAAGAGGACTCTAGGGATAAACAGTGGGACATACAATGTTCTGAACCAAGAAACAAGGATCCTGCTGCCAAGTTGATATAGGGTTTGTTCTTCTGTAACCAAGGCATACCCAGTACCATTGGGTAATGGGCAGATCTTATGATGTCGAATTTGATCTTCTCTTGATGCTGGTTTATAGAAAGCAGGATCTCTTTGGGTTGGAGGGTAATGGGTCCTGAGGGAAGAGGTCTTCCATCGATAGCCTCTACAGGTTGCATGATGTCTCGTGTTTCATATGGAATGTGGTGGGTAGTGACCCAATCATGATCTATGAATATCCCCATGGCCCCACAATCCACTAATGCCAGAATGGGATAAGCTTCTTTCTTGGAAGGCGTTAGAAAGGCCTGCAGAACCACAAGATTGTTTTGTCCAGGAGAGTTCAAGGATGGAATAGATGTGGAGCAAACCTCTCTCTCCCGAAGCTGTGCGCCATCTAGGATCGGGAGCTGGCGTTTTGCGAACACTGTGGAGGGGCTAAAGGACATTCGCTCACAAGATGTTTATCAGAGGCACAGTACATGCACAGCCCGGTGTGAATCCGTCGCATCCTTTCTTGCAGAGTTATGGGTCCGCGGAAGGCTCCTAGTTGCATGGGTTCTGGGTCTGTGGTCGGGGAAGGAGCGGGCTCAGGTCTAGAGGAAGGTTCTGTAGAGGTCTTTTGGTAGGGCATTTTAGTCTTCTTCTTTTCCGCCTTCCTTTCCTGGATACGAAAGTCTATTTGTAAAGAGAGGTCCATCAGAGCCTGGAAGGAACCTCGGCGAGCTACCCTGGCTAGCTCGTCTTTTATCTCTTCATTCAGCCCTCTTCGAAAGAGGGTAAAACAGGCCTCAGAGGACCAGTCTGCTTCCTTGGCCAGTTGCTTAAAGCGTGTTACATAGGTAAGCATATCCTGGGATTCTTGTTGGAAGTCCAATAAGCGTTCTTGGGCACTGTAAACCTGTTCTGGGTGGTCAAACATGGTCTTTAGCGCCCGTACGAAACCATCATAGTCATCCAGGAGGGCATCACCCGAATTAACTAAGGGCGTTGCCCAAGTTAATGCATTCCCGGAAAGATGTGAAATTATAAAGCCCACCTTTGCCCTGGGGGTGGAGAAGAAGTAGGGCTTAAAGGTGAAGTGCACTTAACACGAATCGAGGAAGCCACGAAGGTTCTTTGATGCACCATCATATTTATCCACCACTCCGCCCAGCAACACGCTTTCCTTGGTCGCGGAATCACGTGACAGGACTAGTTGTTTCAAAGCAGCATTCTCGGCCTTAAGATTCTGAACTTCTGTTGTTAACTCCTGCA
The DNA here is from genome assembly GCF_040938575.1 of Ambystoma mexicanum. Taxonomy (NCBI): domain Eukaryota; kingdom Metazoa; phylum Chordata; class Amphibia; order Caudata; family Ambystomatidae; genus Ambystoma; species Ambystoma mexicanum. Next base: position 1,234,611,768 of record NC_090926.1, on the reverse strand, counting down.
TGCCGCGCATGAGGTCTTGAACTGCAGCCTCCATGTCCGTAACTGTATCAGTTTGTTGACGTCTCAATCTGTCACAGGTTTTCCCCCCTTCTCACCTGTATGTGTTGTTTGTTCGAGTTCTTCAATGAAGTCTTCTTTCGCACCGTTCGGGTCTTGTATAACCCTGTGCGTGGGTCCTTGGGTTCCAGCGTGCGGTTCGTGCCCCGTCTCCAGGGAGCGTTCAGATGTCTGGGAAAAAAGTCCAGGAAATGGCGAGCAGCGCACAGGAATGCAAGGTGAGGACAAAAAAAGGGAGGCTGAAGGAGGAGGAAAATTAGGGGACCAGGAATCCATGGAAATCGCTGTACGAACTACGGCAGCACACGTCAGACTACTGCAAGCGGTAGCTTTGAGACGCGCAGGGCCACGGGGCGTATCTGCTTTGTAGAACGCAGAGTGTACAACACAGAGACTGGCAAACAGCGTTTCACGTTCGGCGGCCATGTTGGGAGTACTGCTGAGTTCAGTCCCCTATGGGTCAGGGACCACGAAGTCCAGAAGGGACGTGTCTGGTGGTTCATGACAAATATGCGGTCACCTCCACATAAATAAGGGCCAAATGATCAAAGGATTTCAGGCCATTCCCCTGCTATGGGCCTTAAGATCAGACAACATCCAAAGGGTTGCCTTTCCTAAAAAAAAAAAGGACCAGAGAGGTCAGTCTGTTACTATGCCTCCAATTTGATCGCACAGACTGTGTTGTTTAATCGAGAAGCCCTTAGGTCCCTCAGCTACCAGTTGGGACAATGAATACACAAGAGGATGTCGAGGCCTACTTGTTTCCTGTATCACAAGCGCAACCCCTTGAGATAGCTATACCAAGCAAACCTGGGAGTTCATCTGTGGTAAGAAAGGAACTAGAAGACTGGTCTTGGCTTGAAATCGCAATTGAAATGTCTGCTTAGCCTTAGTTTTCTTGAACAAGTCTTTCAGGTCCCCACCTTCCCCCCTCCTGAAAGAGATGTCCTGGAACATAAGCGGTTTCCACAAGCTAAATGGACACTCTGGGATCCACCTAAAGACGGAAAGTGCGATACCTCTACAAGAAACCATGGCCTTAAACATCTTTCAGTTGGGAGGTTACCATACCTACTGCAAACCGGCATCTAGAGGTTCAAAGGGACGACCTACAGGTGGACTCTCCATTGCTATTGACCTAAATTGGGAACGCACCCATTTTGAGATAATGGCGAGGTCAAAAAGACCTGATGGCAAATGAGATCTATCTGCTGCGCCTAAAAGCAAATGTGATGATTGCAAACGTATACTGGAACCAAGCAAGCAATAACCTTGTGGATCCACAGCAGGAGCTAGATCTCCTGTTCACAGATTGGTTTGGGAGGTGCAACAATGAGTACCTCATTGTGGCCGGGGACCTTAACGCTGCCTGGGACCAAACACAATCTACAAGAGGGTCCCATGTTGCAAATGGGGCCACCTCCCTAGCTGCAGAGGGGATCCAGACCTAAATGCGTTTTACACTTGGAGTAGGGGATCTAGGGAGTCCTGGATCGATCACTTCTATGTATCTACTGACTTAGGATGTTTATGTGAACCCCTGGTGAGTAGGGGGGATGCCCTTGGTAGTGACCACTTTACCTTAATTCCCACCATGCGTCTGCCTAACTCCACACACCATCTGGAACAAGGTGCAGCATTTATTACACCGGTCAGGGGTGGTTTGGTAGTGAAGTGGAACGCGAAAGCGTGCAGAACCTTCACGACTATATCGGAAAACGAGATGCTTAAGAAGGAATGTTGAGATTAATGCTAACAATTACAATCTAAGTCTACTGGAATGCATGAAACTTCTCTCGACCAGGGGCCAAAAGATGTGGAATAAACCACATAACAATCCCTTTGACATCAGGGTTAGGGAGGCGAAGCGGGCTAAGATGGCGGTAATTAAAATCGCTCTTAAAAACACAACTGATCAATCCCGATCTGGGAAGAATGCTGGAGTCCATGTCCCCTTACCCCTCAGGGGAATTTTCTTGCTTCGTTGTGAAAGTGACTACATCCGTAGGGGCCCGGGTTCTACACCATTTCTCTAGACTTGCACCATACCCCACTCCTGCATCCTCTGACTCCACTTAAGGTTTTAGTGCTGTTTTCGTGACTGTAGGGTGTCGGGCCTCATGCATGACTGGAACATGTTTTGCTTTTTCAAGCTATAAAATGGGGTGTCCTGAGTAATTACCAGCTTGATTTTCCACCTTGGGGGCTCATTGGCTAGGCACGAGACCACCTCACATGCTGGCGCAGCAAATCGTTGAACCTCCTCCAATCGCAACTAGTCTGCAAAGTGCAAGAAAGAGGACCTGCAAACAGTCCTTGTACAGTGGTTGCTGCTCTTTTTCTAGGTCTGCACTTTAAACAATAAAATACTAATATTTTTCCATAACCAAGCTGGGCAGTAACCGTGATAACGCAATTGATCACAGGGGTCCCTGGGATTCTGTGGCACTGGTGCCTTCTTCAGAAAAGGCACCCAATGCGGTGACGCTGAATGGTAGGCAGACAACCGCTGGGGTGAAAGAAGAACTAGCGGTCTCTGGGCATGCAAGCCAGACACCTCCCAGAGGAACTTGCCCCTTGTGAGGTGATCGTGGGCACCCTATGGCCAGGCTTTCCCTCATCCACACTAACACATAACTAGAACTGGAGGCAAAGAAAGACCCAAGTTGGTTTGGATTTAAAATATCCTGCAGTCAGCCTGTTCTTAACGTTTCGATGGTCAGATTAATAAGGGTGGGATGGAGTTTCTCTGAGAAGAGTGCACTGGCTTACACCTGCCAAGAGAATGGCCGCTGCCTAAAGAGACACCTGTGGGTTCCTAGGAGCTTTGACCATTTCTGGGGCCAAACCTCATTCATAGCTGCATCCTGCGTTCTTGCCTACCTCTGGTTCTGTCTCCATTCATTCATCATGAGGTGGTTGCAGGTCACTCATTGGTGGCTCAGTAAGAGGTGACTGTCCAATCTCTTTTGTTTCGTTCAACAGGCAAAGCACGGTAAGTGGTTGCCCCCCCAAAGGAGGGGGTGGGAATGGAAGGGACAGGGCTCTGCCTTTGGTTTCCAATCCATATTGGCTCTTGTTGCATTGGAGCGTCATTAGATTGGTCTGACGGAAATATCCAAACAATATATTAACCAATAGAAATATGTGATTTAACAGTGCATGCAAATTAAATAAGGTTTTACAAAGGTAGCGGGCGCCCCTCTCTCGCAAGAACAGACATGATAACCTGTTCAGTGGTTATTAACCACTTGAGAGTTCGCAGCCCCTGCTTTTACTCACTGTGCCTTTCACAGATGGGAAATATCCATTTGCATATCAGTCTTTGTCCTGCCCAGGGGCAGTCCAGCACCGAAATACAATGGCAATTCCAATCTGAACGAGAGTACCACCAGCAACCCCATACACGTGTTTCACCCTTGTTGGGGATCATCAGTGAGGTGAAGCTGATGCCTCTCTAAGCACAGTGAGAGGGAGACCACGTCTGGTTGCCCCCAGGAGACCTAGGGTTACCAATCCCAGGTTCCTTAACAAATAGTTTTACAAAGGTAGCGGGCGCCCCTCTCTCGCAAGAACAGACATGATAACCTGTTCAGTGGTTATTAACCACTTGAGAGTTCGCAGCCACTGCTTTTACTCACTGTGCCTTTCACAGATGGGAAATATCCATTTGCATATCAGTCTTTGTCCTGCCCAGGGGCAGTCCAGCACCGAAATACAATGGCAATTCCAATCTGAACGAGAGTACCACCAGCAACCCCATACACGTGTTTCACCCTTGTTGGGGATCATCAGTGAGGTGAAGCTGATGCCTCTCTAAGCACAGTGAGAGGGAGACCACGTCTGGTTGCCCCCAGGAGACCTAGGGTTACCAATCCCAGGTTCCTTAACAAATAGTTTTACAAAGGTAGCGGGCGCCCCTCTCTCGCAAGAACAGACATGATAACCTGTTCAGTGGTTATTAACCACTTGAGAGTTCGCAGCCACTGCTTTTACTCACTGTGCCTTTCACAGATGGGAAATATCCATTTGCATATCAGTCTTTGTCCTGCCCAGGGGCAGTCCAGCACCGAAATACAATGGCAATTCCAATCTGAACGAGAGTACCACCAGCAACCCCATACACGTGTTTCACCCTTGTTGGGGATCATCAGTGAGGTGAAGCTGATGCCTCTCTAAGCACAGTGAGAGGGAGACCACGTCTGGTTGCCCCCAGGAGACCTAGGGTTACCAATCCCAGGTTCCTTAACAAATAGTTTTACAAAGGTAGCGGGCGCCCCTCTCTCGCAAGAACAGACATGATAACCTGTTCAGTGGTTATTAACCACTTGAGAGTTCGCAGCCACTGCTTTTACTCACTGTGCCTTTCACAGATGGGAAATATCCATTTGCATATCAGTCTTTGTCCTGCCCAGGGGCAGTCCAGCACCGAAATACAATGGCAATTCCAATCTGAACGAGAGTACCACCAGCAACCCCATACACGTGTTTCACCCTTGTTGGGGATCATCAGTGAGGTGAAGCTGATGCCTCTCTAAGCACAGTGAGAGGGAGACCACGTCTGGTTGCCCCCAGGAGACCTAGGGTTACCAATCCCAGGTTCCTTAACAAATAGTTTTACAAAGGTAGCGGGCGCCCCTCTCTCGCAAGAACAGACATGATAACCTGTTCAGTGGTTCGCTTAGAGAGGCATCAGCTTCACCTCACTGATGATCCCCAACAAGGGTGAAACACGTGTATGGGGTTGCTGGTGGTACTCTCGTTCAGGTTGGAATTGCCATTGCATTTCGGTGCTGGACTGCCCCTGGGCAGGACAAAGACTGATATGCAAATGGATATTTCCCATCTGTGAAAGGCACAGTGAGTAAAAGCGGTGGCTGCGAACTCTCAAGTGGTTAATAACCACTGAACAGGTTATCATGCCTTGTTCTGTCGAGAGAGGGGCGCCCGCTACCTTTGCAAACTAAATTTCAAGGAACCTGGGATTGGTAACCCTAGGTCTCCTGGGGGAAACCAGACGTGGTCTCCCTCTCACTGTGCTTAGAGAGGCATCAGCTTCACCTCACTGATGATCCCCAACAAGGGTGAAACACGTGTATGGGGTTGCTGGTGGTACTCTCGTTCAGGTTGGAATTGCCATTGCATTTCGGTGCTGGACTGCCCCTGGGCAGGACAAAGACTGATATGCAAATGGATATTTCCCATCTGTGAAAGGCACAGTGAGTAAAAGCGGTGGCTGCGAACTCTCAAGTGGTTAATAACCACTGAACAGGTTATCATGCCTTGTTCTGTCGAGAGAGGGGCGCCCGCTACCTTTGCAAACTAAATTTCAAGGAACCTGGGATTGGTAACCCTAGGTCTCCTGGGGGCAACCAGACGTGGTCTCCCTCTCACTGTGCTTAGAGAGGCATCAGCTTCACCTCACTGATGATCCCCAACAAGGGTGAAACACGTGTATGGGGTTGCTGGTGGTACTCTCGTTCAGGTTGGAATTGCCATTGCATTTCGGTGCTGGACTGCCCCTGGGCAGGACAAAGACTGATATGCAAATGGATATTTCCCATCTGTGAAAGGCACAGTGAGTAAAAGCGGTGGCTGCGAACTCTCAAGTGGTTAATAACCACTGAACAGGTTATCATGCCTTGTTCTGTCGAGAGAGGGGCGCCCGCTACCTTTGCAAACTAAATTTCAAGGAACCTGGGATTGGTAACCCTAGGTCTCCTGGGGGCAACCAGACGTGGTCTCCCTCTCACTGTGCTTAGAGAGGCATCAGCTTCACCTCACTGATGATCCCCAACAAGGGTGAAACACGTGTATGGGGTTGCTGGTGGTACTCTCGTTCAGGTTGGAATTGCCATTGCATTTCGGTGCTGGACTGCCCCTGGGCAGGACAAAGACTGATATGCAAATGGATATTTCCCATCTGTGAAAGGCACAGTGAGTAAAAGCGGTGGCTGCGAACTCTCAAGTGGTTAATAACCACTGAACAGGTTATCATGCCTTGTTCTGTCGAGAGAGGGGCGCCCGCTACCTTTGCAAACTAAATTTCAAGGAACCTGGGATTGGTAACCCTAGGTCTCCTGGGGGCAACCAGACGTGGTCTCCCTCTCACTGTGCTTAGAGAGGCATCAGCTTCACCTCACTGATGATCCCCAACAAGGGTGAAACACGTGTATGGGGTTGCTGGTGGTACTCTCGTTCAGGTTGGAATTGCCATTGCATTTCGGTGCTGGACTGCCCCTGGGCAGGACAAAGACTGATATGCAAATGGTTATTTCCCATCTGTGAAAGGCACAGTGAGTAAAAGCGGTGGCTGCGAACTCTCAAGTGGTTAATAACCACTGAACAGGTTATCATGCCTTGTTCTGTCGAGAGAGGGGCGCCCGCTACCTTTGCAAACTAAATTTCAAGGAACCTGGGATTGGTAACCCTAGGTCTCCTGGGGGCAACCAGACGTGGTCTCCCTCTCACTGTGCTTAGAGAGGCATCAGCTTCACCTCACTGATGATCCCCAACAAGGGTGAAACACGTGTATGGGGTTGCTGGTGGTACTCTCGTTCAGGTTGGAATTGCCATTGCATTTCGGTGCTGGACTGCCCCTGGGCAGGACAAAGACTGATATGCAAATGGATATTTCCCATCTGTGAAAGGCACAGTGAGTAAAAGCGGTGGCTGCGAACTCTCAAGTGGTTAATAACCACTGAACAGGTTATCATGCCTTGTTCTGTCGAGAGAGGGGCGCCCGCTACCTTTGCAAACTAAATTTCAAGGAACCTGGGATTGGTAACCCTAGGTCTCCTGGGGGCAACCAGACGTGGTCTCCCTCTCACTGTGCTTAGAGAGGCATCAGCTTCACCTCACTGATGATCCCCAACAAGGGTGAAACACGTGTATGGGGTTGCTGGTGGTACTCTCGTTCAGGTTGGAATTGCCATTGCATTTCGGTGCTGGACTGCCCCTGGGCAGGACAAAGACTGATATGCAAATGGATATTTCCCATCTGTGAAAGGCACAGTGAGTAAAAGCGGTGGCTGCGAACTCTCAAGTGGTTAATAACCACTGAACAGGTTATCATGCCTTGTTCTGTCGAGAGAGGGGCGCCCGCTACCTTTGCAAACTAAATTAAATAAGGTGTTTGATACACATCACTTTAGAATGGGTTTCCATAGAGACACCTAAATTCAATAGAATCGTTTGCCATTGGGTCGTGCATTCTCGATTGCTCTACAGCCAAGACCCCAAATTGCGGTGGGCGAGTAGGTAGCTGTAGTTTTCTGAAAAGGAGAGGCGAGTTCCAGACCACTCTTGCATAGATTGAAAGAAGGACTACTCCATGCCCGGTTATCGCCATGATGGAAGCCTCAGAACCTTTTTCTAGAATTAATCCTCCAGGGCTTCCCATGTGTCCCAGGAGAGCCCAGGACAAACCTCTGCTGCGTAGGTGAGCGACAGTGCTCCCGTCTAGTTGTTACACTTTGATTGGGGTAAGTGAGACCTTGCACAATACTTCTGCCCAATCACCAGGGCTTGCAATGGGCCGATAGTTTTTCGGGTAATTTCTGTCGCCCTTTTTGAATATCGTCGCCACCACAGCAGTTTTCCATGACTGTGGTACTTGACCTCTCCCTAAGATTCTTTGAAACAGTACCACACAAAAAATCGGCCCATGCCTCTGGAGTGCATCTCAGCATCTCGATGGTCAAGCCGTCTGGAACGGGGCACGTGATCTGCTGACCTTCTATATGTGGGCTAGAATTTCCCCTCTGTCGATCTTGATGTTCCATTTCTGTCTGACACAGAGGATGGGGCTGCCTCATGCTGATTGTACAGTGGGAATAGCCAAAGTAAGTCACCCAGGTATTTTCCGTTATCGGATTTAGCTGGAGAGATATCTTAGCTGAGCCTTCATAGTTTATGATTTGCTGCAGGGTCCTGGTATCGGTCTTAGCCAAGGCTCCAAGCATTGTTTCAGCGTTATTTTGGTGCATTATGGCTTCATGCGAAATCAGCCAATTTTTGTGTTTCCGTTTCCATCCTTTACTCCAGTCATACCTGACCACCATGGGTAGGGCCCTGGGTTTCCTTATCATTCTTGTTTGTGTTAATAATAAGCTTGTTTGTGTGGCCACCTCTTTGTCATAAGAGTGATCACTATAACTGAGTCGTATTCAATCCCCGCCTCATGTGTTGACTGCCACGTCAGGAGATGTTATAAATAAATAAATAAATGTTCTGCCAGGCGTGCGATCACTTCAGGTTCCAGTCTCAATCTATGTCGCCCTCCTTCGACTTCCGCCTTTTGCGGCCAGTATGTAGTTTCCTTGATTTTTTTCCATTATTATATTATTTTGTTTTTAGCCTTTGTGGTTAGAATGATCAAGTCATGATCACTGTGTATGGTTGGGGATACACTCAGGTGCAATATCAGACCACACATATTACTAGAAACAAAAAAGTAATCAAGGTTGCACTGCTAGAGCCATTATGCCTATCCCACCTGCAATCTAACACCCTCTTTTTCTCGTGGGACTCCAAGTGCACTTTCTGGGCTTTGCGACCAAGGGGCCAGGGGTTCTTCCATGTTTGTGACACTTCTCTTCCATTTGGCGGGAACCCCTAATTCTAGATCACGTTCACCGTCGGGGTCCCATGGAACATGTCTCATCGTGTACCCAAGCCCATTGGAGCCCATTCATCAGCCTCCACAGCAGCCACGGAGCTGTGCATTCCAACACATTCCATTGAAACACTTGTGTATAGGCGCATTGTAAATGCCGTATCAGATCAACTGAGCTGCCCCTTTGAGGTCAAGGCGCTTTGCAGGGGCCTCGCGTGTTTTTGCAGATGTAGGATGGGGGCGTTGCTCCCCATTTAGTGCTGATTTTGTTGCGGGTACCGGACTTATGCCCCCGCAGAAGAGGTAAAGACTTCAAACCCCACAAGCTCTGCATAGGAGGTGGTGAAGGATCCTGGGCTTGCGCGGGATCAGCGTTCTCCGCAGCGTGCAGCAGAACTTCATCCGTTAGGTCTCCCCACCCCTCAGACAGAGCGGCGGAGTCTTTCCCCTCAACATTCAAGGGAGGGTTTTGTAATGTCCTACTTCCATTGTTGTTATTGTGTTTGAGAGGAACAGTCCTCTGTTTATTGCAGTTACGAGTGGGCTGCGACCCACGTGATTGAGAAGGCGGGATTACCGCCATTTCGGCAGTTCGAGTTGAATTAAAGACCTGTTAAGACGTTCCCGTCTCAGCTCCTGATTTATTGGCCTGCTTTATATTGCCTCACTTTGTTTCTCCTGTTGCCGCGCTGCGTCCAGCAACATCAACAGCCTGACCTTCAACAATGGCGACGAGTTTTCTGTAGAACGGCACCGGAGCCCGGAGAGTCAACTAGCCACTCCGACGCTGAAACTGTCTCATCACATTTGATTCAGTCTCCGGAGCTGTTTTGCAACCCACGCAAAGCAAGAATTTCATCCAAGTAAGGTACATCGCCCACTTAACGGCACTCGCGCGAGCGGCCCGAGACTGCCGGCAAACGTGCTACACTCACCGCGTAATGCACGCGGGAGCAGGCGTATCAATACGCGTGCGCCCATAACGCGGGTGCAGGGACATTTCCAAGCAAATCCAGTTGCAACACGTTTGGCAATAAAACGGACACTGCATTATTTAACACGGCCCAGCCACGTGCGTGCGCTTCTAATAAAAGCACGGTTTGCTCCCACGAGTCTGCACTTCTCCAAGCCAAGTGAGACCCACAAACAAACAAGGCCTTGCTGTTATTTGGTAGAAATCAATCATGTCTGAAGACAATCCAGACAGTGGAATCCTGAGCCCTTCCTCCAGCTCCACACCTCGCCAAGCCACTCACAAAGAAGATAGTGGTTCAGAATCATTACAATTACAAGCTCTGCCACCATTTGACATGGCGGACACTAGTAGTCTCGCCCCCAGATGGGCCAGATGGCTCAAAGAACTGCACATTTACATAGATGCATCGGGGGTAAGGGAGGAGCGCCGTCTGAGAGGCATCCTACTCCATTCATTAGGCCCAGTGGTACGTGACATCGTTTTTGAAATGCCTGAATCCAACACAGACACGTTCCAAGGTATCATTGACGCACTGAATGCCTACTTTGCACCACTGCGAAATGTCGACTATGAACGACACATTTTTCACACGTCAACACAGGAAAGTGGCGAAACCATGGACAATTTCGTAATGCGTCTAAGGAAAAGAGCAAAATATTGCGACTTCGACAAATATTCAACGGATGAAGCACTAAAATCTTAAACCATTGCCAGCTGCACGTCACATGAATTTAGGACAAATCTACTTCAGAAAAGCAGAACACTTGAAGAAATACTACAACTCGCACGAGCTGACTCCGCTCTCATGCAGCAGACGGAATCTCTGGGTAACATAAAAATCACACAGTCTGCCTCCACTGCTTCAGTATGCCCCATCAGGACATCAAGGGACCCTCACCCTGCAGAACAAAAAAAGTACTACAGGTGCGGTTTTAAATTTCCACATGTCGGCCCATGTCCTGCCATCGGACACAACTGTGACAAGTGCGGAGGTGAAAATCACTTCCAATCAGTGTGTAGAAACATCAACTTCTTCCAGCCAGGGGACACAAACATTGACACACGGAGGCAGCAAGATCAAAACTCGGCTAGTGAAAGCTCAAGATCCCGCAAGAGACATTCACCCACAGTCTCCAGACATAAATCTCAATATTCATCACGCGACACCCCGCGAGAGGAGAGAAGGCGGGAAGAAAGAAGAGAATATTCAAGACACACCAATACCAGACATGATTCACAACGACGACACTCCAGACAAAAGATCAGATATCTAGAAATTCGCCTCACAGAACACGGGAGTCTCGGTCGTCCTCATCCAGCGGAGATAGGAAAAGGGGATATGTACACACTATTGGGAACAGCATAGCTGCGGAATACAGCCCCACTCTGCTACTACAAGTAAACGGACAAAACAAAGAATTTCTGATTGACACGGGAGCGACAGTCCATGTCATAAATGATGAAACATACAAATTACTCACCTACAAGAAGGCACTGAAAGAAGCAGACACATTGATTTACCCGTACGGCTCTAACAAGCCACTCAATTGCCAAGGGATGTTTACTGCCCACTGTCAATACAAAGACAAGAGTCAAAAGATCAAAATTTATGTCATAAAAGGGGATGTACCAGGCGGCAGCATCCTAAGCTTCAAATCGGCAATTCAAATGGGACTCATTCAAATAATGTATCAAATAATGTCGGCATACACGATTAGCCAAAAGGACATGATGACAAAAATGTTCCCGTCCCTGTTCACAGGCCTAGGAAAATTGAAGGACAAACAAGTCAAGTTGCATATCAATCCGCAGGTCCCTCTTATAGCGCAACATTACAGGGGCATACCCCTCAACATACAAAGACATGTAGAGGATGAAATTCAGTCACTCTTACAGCAGGATATCATAGAACCAGCATCGGGACCAACTCAGTGGGTGTCCCCCATTGTGCCTGTGCCGATGAAGGACAACAAGGACAGCATTCGCATATGCGTCGACATGAGGGCCCCAAACGTGGCCATAGAGCGAGAACGACACCTTGCCCCAAGAATGACTGATATGATGCACCTACTGCATGGCTCCAAAGTATTTTCAAAGTTAGATTTAAATAAGGGATACCATCAGCTGGAGTTACACCCTGACTCAAGATATATCACCACTTTCTCAACCCACCTGGGTTTGTTCAGATATAAAAGACTCAGCTTTGGGGTATCTTCAGCTGCAGAAATCTTTCAGAACGAAATACACCAGGTGATAAAGCACATTCCCAATTGTCTAAACTATTCTGACGATATATTAATTTTCGGCACCACGCAAGACAGCCACGATGACACACTAAGGAGAGTCTGCATGGCGCTAGAGAACGCCCATCTCACACTCAACCCAGACAAATGTGAGATTAGCAAATCCACTCTCAAATTCTTCGGACATATCTTCTCAAAAGATGGTCTAAAACCAGATCCGGAAAAGGTCCAAGCACTGGTAGAGACCCCTACACCCACGTCAGTCTCAGCAGTACGCTCATTCCTGGGAATGGCGAGCTACTGTACTCGATATATCCAAGACTTTGCCTCCGTGAGCACGCCACTATGACTGCTCACTGGTAAAAAACAAGAATTCCAATGGTCTGACACCTGCGAAGAAGCATTTCAAGAAATTAAAAAACGGATTGCAACAGCCTCATGCATGGCTTACTACGACCCCGATCTTGACACGGAACTCACAGTAGACGCCAGCCCGGTTGGGTTAGGTGCTATCCTAGCGCAATCCAAACGCGGAGCATCACCTGACTCCCTGAGGAGAATTGTAGCCTATGCAAGCCGAAGCCTCTCCACCACAGAATGTGCGTACTCCCAACCTGAAGAAGAAAGCCTGGCAGTAGTATGGGCGTGCGAACATTACCACTTGTTCCTATATGGACGACCGTTTACCATAATCACGGATCACCAGGCCCTCACCACCATCTATGGCAGACCAACAGCCAAAATGCCACCACGCATCGCCAGATGGGGTCTGAGACTACAAGAGTACTCATTCAAAATAATACGCCACCCGGGCAAGGACAACAATCCCGCAGACTTTCTGTCGCGATATCCACTTCCGGCTCAAGATGAGCGGCAATCACACAAAGCAAACCAATATCTACGCTATCTGATTAACAGTGCACTACCCAAGTCCATTACCACAGCACAACTGCTGGAGGCGACACAGAAAGACCATCTGCTCCAGACGGTACAGTCATGTCTAAAATCCAACCAGTGGCAGAACAGACCGAGAGGGGCATCACTCCTGTCCACGGAGGAGGAACAACACTTTCGCACATTCAAACTTGCCCGTGACACCCTGTCCACATCACCGGAAGGCCTACTACTAAAGGAAAACAGAATAGTTATTCCGGCAGCCCTGCAGAACCAGATATTGGACATTGCACACGCTGGACACAGGGGGAGAGTATCAACCAAAAGACAATTAAGAACAAAAGTGTGGTTCCCATCCATAGACGAGCGGGTGGAACAGCTGCTAAAGAAATGTCTACCATGCCAGGCGGTGGCACCTCGCACATTTCCGGAACCAGTTCAAGCATCTGTGATGCCTCTGCAGGTGTGGGACGATGTAGCAGTGGACATGTTCGGGCCTCTGGCAAACGGCAAATATGTGCTAGTGATCATAGATGAAATGTCGCGATTCCCAGAGGTTCACCTGAGCCACTCGACTAGTGCACAAGCCGTCATACCAGCACTGGACAAAACCTTTGCGGACTATGGCATTCCCTCCAGAGTCAAATCAGATAATGGACCTCCTTTCACTGGAAATGACTTTGCAATGTTTGCAGAACACCTAGGATTTCAGCACCACAAAGTCACACCACTTTGGCCGCAAGCAAATGGAATGGTGGAACGTTTTATGGGAAATCTCAAACGCACGCTCCAGATTTGTTCCATCACAAATGGATCGTTCATGCAAGCCATCTGCACATTGCTGCGGGAATACCAGAATACGCCTCACAGCTCTACAGGTGAATGCCCATCAATGCTAATGTTCGGACGTGTCATCAAAACAAGGCTCCCTCACTACACACGAGCTAAGGCCGAAGACTTGCATGCAAAGAACGCCAGAAGCAAAGACCGAGAGAGCAAAGACAAAATGAAGAAATATGCAGATGCAAGGAGACAGGCCAGACCGAGCCAAATCGGAGTTGGGGATCAAGTATTAGTAAGACAAAAACAAGTCACGAAGGATATGCCGGCCTTCAAGCCGGACCCCATGATAGTAACCCACATCCAGGGCTCGATGATAACGGCAGCCACCTCACAGGGCACGGTCACCAGGAACTCATCTTTCTTCAGGACATTTAATAACACTGACAACCCCGTCAGCACTTCAACGACACTGCCAAATGACTCTTCAGAGATAGACTCTGAGTATCATGAAGAGGACAGAGATGCTGACGATAGCGGCAGTGATAGTGACGGCACCCCAGTGAACCAGGCTCCACCTCTGCGCAGCCCATCCAAACGGGTCCTTCGCAGACCCATGAGATGGATTGAGGAATTCAACTGAACACTAGTAAATTGTTTGTTAAGGAGGGGGGAGATGTAATGTCCTACTTCCATTGTTGTTATTGTGTTTGAGAGGAACAGTCCTCTGTTTATTGCAGTTACGAGTGGGCTGCGACCCACGTGATTGAGAAGGCGGGATTACCGCCAGTTCGGCAGTTCGAGTTGAATTAAAGTCCTGTCAAGACGTTCCCGTCTCAGCTCCTGATTTATTGGCCTGCTTTATATTGCCTCACTTTGTTTCTCCTGTTGCCGCGCTGCGCCCAGCAACATCAACAGCCTGATCTTCAACAGGTTTGGTGTTAACACCTCCCCGCCCCCTCCCTTGAGGCACCCGAAATGCAAATTTAAAGTACCTATGTTCGCTACGGACTTGGATGTTTTTTTCAAGGTTAAAGAAGGCCTGTTTCCATTGGTTTTGCACGCGGTGGCCATAGGTTCTCGGTAAAGAGCAGTTTTTGGTAGAAACTTCTTAGATGACAACAGAGATTTAACAGAAGAACCTGTTGAAGCGACCGGCTCAGAGCCAGCCGACGGATCCTCGTCCACTTGCATGTCCCGCACCCCTCACGGCAGGTTTACGGATATTTCAGGCACTGTGGGTGGCTGTAAGTCACTCGAAGGAACTAAACAATGTGGCGGGGAGCTCTCTCGCTGCAGGCGCCGCTGTAGGGGAGGTCCTCTGCTGTGCGGGGGCTAGAGGGTGTAAAGGCCGTAAGTTAACTTGGCCATTTAAGGGCTCCTCCTCCGACTCGGGCGTGGTGGGAAAGTTTATCGCTTCGGGTTGCTTAGCTTTCTGTAGGTGCACTTGTAGACGAGTCTGCTGCTGGTGTCTGGGGTCAGGATGGAGTTCCATCAAGTGAACTCACACTGTGTAACGAGTCTGCTAACACTCAGCCAACACTCAGCCAACAGGTGGTTGATTTGAGTGTTTTCTCCAAAGGTTCCGCCTTCAGCTGGACACAGAAGGCAGGGTAGCTTCCAGCAACAGCAGCACAAACTGGATTCAGTGAATCAGGTATGCAGCCAACAGTCAGCCAACACTTAACTGTTCATGAAAACTCCAAGGGTTCTTGGGTTTAAAATCCCCCCACCCCAGAACCCTTTTCCTCTCCTTTCACTTGAGGCTCTATGAAATGACTGAGTTTGCAATTGCCACTTCAATACAATATATATATACAGCAGATAAGAAGAGAGCTGGCTCTGACATCACTCAAAACAATAGTGGTATGGAAAACACTAAGTTTCTATCGGAAATGTCTTGAGGAAAACACTACGGGTGGATTTGGGGTGTTGAAAAAAGCCCTAAAAGATCAATCCGATGTAATCCTAACAGACTGGCAAAAGTCATGTCGAGGGATCCTAGTGAACCTCAGCGAGTCAGAGGATGACTTATGGATTAACCCAGACAAAACTAAAAAGAAACTATACATGGCAGATTGGATCGAAACCCAAGAAGATAACTGTAAATATAAAGGTTACGAAGACTTCTGGGACCAGCCACGAAAACTGAATCAGATCCCGAGCTATCTGACTTTATTCCCCAATTGGTACTTCCGAGACCTTTTCCTGAGATTCAGATTGAACATTTTACCAACAGGAGAAATATTACAAAGAAGAAAAAGGCTGGACATCAGGGAAAGCTGCAGAATGTGCAAAAAAAAGGAGAGATAGAATCTCTGAAACACCTCATACTACAGTGTACCGGTTTAAGGAAAGAGCGAGAGCAGTGCTTCGGGGACATCCTTAGAAGCTACACGACAAGGAATGTCGATGAGTGGTGGAGGACTCTTGTAGAAGGAGAAAAAATGAAAACGACATTAGCACTCATAAAATTAGTGATTTTAATCCTTAAGAAACCAGAGGAGATCAACAACATAACCCAGGACTAATAAGATGCTACCAAGCACTGCTACTAAGATACTGTATACCAAACGAAGAATCATGATGAAAGAACGGACATGCTCAGGTTAAAGGTTTCAAATAAGGAAACCACACAATCTGTTTAAATAAAAAAAATAAAAATATATACATATATATATTTTATTTATTAAGTTTATTGGTAATTTACCATTAATCCAAATTAGATCAGATGAATACATCGGTTAACACCATGAATGGAAAACATCAAATATAACATCAACATACAGATCATCATTTACATCATAAAAATTCATATCCATATTCAAAATGTACAATTTGTTTATTTCAAATCTCATTAAAACAAAGCAAAAAGAATAAATAACCATATTAAAATATCTACAAACTATCAATCTCCTTAAAATAGCTCTTGATAAGATAATCGGCTGCCAAATATCATATGTTGCATAAGTCATAGACTGCACCTGAATACATTAAGGCACAAAATGGATCACTTTGAACATGATGGCCACTAACCATCACATTAAAGCCTTTCCATGAATCCGCTTGAATTTAGGGCATTGTGTCAAGAGAGAGTGGGCGGACTCACCTCACCAGCACATATTAGACAAGGGGCCTCATCAGGAGTTTGGCGGTAGCCCTTAAATGCGGCAGTAACCCCCAGCTCCAAACTGGGGGTAAATACGCTGACTTGACGCCCATTTTCGTGTACCCACTCACCCCTCTACCCATTCAGCCCCTCCACACTCACAACCCCTCTACGCGCTCAACCCCTCTACGTGCTCAGCCCCTCTCCCCGCTCAGCCCCTCTACGCGCTCAGCCCCTTTATGCGCTCAGCCCCTCTACGCATTCTTCCTCTCTACGCATTCTTCCTCTCTACGCGCTCAACCCCTCTACACTTCTAAATTCAACTTTCACAGAGAGGCTATCAGGCACACTTCTAATTCAGATTTGCACAGAAAGGCTATTGGGCACACTTCTAAATTCAACTTTCACAGAGAGGCTAATGGGCACACTCCTAAATCCAACTTTCACAGAGAGGCTATTGGGTGCCGTTCTAAATGCAACTTGCTCAGAGAGGCTATTGGGCACACTCCTAAATTCAGTTTTGTACAGAGAGACTAATGGGCACACTTCTAAATTCAACTTTGATGGAGAGGCTAATGGGCACACTTCTAGATTCAACTTTCACGGAGAGGCAATTGGGCACACTCCAAAATTCAACTTTCATAGAGAGGCTAATGGGCACACTTCTAAATGCAACTTTCACAGAGTGGCTATTGGGCACACTTCTAAATTCAGCAATCACAGAGAGGCTATTCAGCACACTTCTAAATTCAGTTTTTCACAGGGAGGTTAATGGGCACGCTCCTAAATTCAACTTTCACAGAGAGGCTAATGGGCGGGGAGGCTAATGGGCACACTCCTAAATTCAACTTTCACAGAGAGGCTAATGGGCAGGGAGGCTAATGGGCACACTTCAAAATGCAACTTTCACAGAGAGGCTATTGGGCACACTTCAAATGCAGCTTTCACAGAGAGGCTATTGGGCTCACTCCTAAATACAACCTTCACAGAGAGGCTATTGGACACACTTCTAAATGCACACTTCTAAATTCAGCGATCACAGAGAGGCTATTGGGCACACTTCTAAATGCAACTTTCACAGAGAGGCTATTGGGCACACTTCTAAATTCAACTTTCACAGAGAGGCTGTTGGGCACACTCCTAAATTCAACTTTCACAGAGAGGCTATTGGGCACACTTCTAAATGCAACTTTCACAGAGAGGCTGTTGGGCACACTTCTAAATTGAACTTTCACGGAGAGGCTGTTGGGCACACTACTAAATGCAACTTTCACAGAGAGGCTAGTGGGCACACTTCTAAATGCAACTTTCACAGAGAGGCTACTGGGCACACTTCTAAATGCAGCTTTCACAGAGAGGCTATTGGGCACACTTCTAAATTCACACTTCTAAATTCAGCAATCACAGAGAGGTTATTGGGCACACTTCTAATGCAACTTTCACAGAGAGGCTATTGGGCACACTTCTAAATGCAACTTTCACAGAGAGGCTATTGGGCACACTTCTAAATTCAGTAATCACAGAGAGGTTATTGGGTACACTTCTAAATGCAACTTTCACAGAGAGGCTATTGGGCACACTTCTAAATTCAGTAATCACAGAGACGCTAATGGGCATACTTCTAAATGCAACTTTCACAGAGAGGGTAATGGATACACTTCTAAATTGAACTTTCACAGAAAGGCTCTTGAGCACACTTCTAAATTCAGTTTTGCGCAGGTATAGGACAGGGTTTCTAAATGCAGTTATGCCGCGGATATAACTAGTTTACAGTGGTGAGGCTTCCTTAGTTGAGTGGTAGGGTAGTATGGCGTGAAGTAATTGCTTCTGGCCCTGCCCTTTCCACACTTACTTGATGTTGGCTTCTTGCTTCTCCTGCTGATACCTGCAGATACGACCTGGAGCCGTCTTTTTAGGAGCCGTCCTTTGCCTCAGGTCCTTAGCCGATGGGCTGCCGGGCAGTGGGCTGCCCTGGGAGGACTGGTGATGAGTGCAGATCTTCTTGTCAGGACCTATCAGGGGAGGGGGCGGGCTGGGAGGCGGGAGGAGGGTCGGGAAGGGGAAGAGAGAGCAAGAGGGGCCGGGACAAACAACGCTGCACGCAGGTACAGGGGGCCTCAACAGGGGCTGGAAACAAACGAAATCAGGGCCCAGAAGGCTCTACAGTATGCTGCACTCACCTCGATGCCTCCAGATGGAAAGTGATAAAAATCGGGTGATAGTTTGCCAGATATGTAGGATCGACAGAATGCTTTTTTATGAGGGGGTGCACAAGGGAGTGCTTGAGGAGAGAAGGGAAAGATCCAGTGCTGAAAGAGTGCAGAAATTGGCCAAGGCTGGCAATGTGGTCCTTGATGGTTCTGGAGGAGCATGGCAGCACTTGTTTGGATTACCCTTTCATAGATCGGACCTGTCTAGAGACATCGTCAGGTGTTGTCAGAGCGAAGAAGGAAAAAGGAAGAGGAAAGGGAGAGGTGGCCAAAGGGGGCCTGAGAGGTAGATGAAGAGGAAATAGGACAGGATGTCCTGACTTTTAGTGATGACATGAGATGCCAGAGCTGTACAGAGGGCCTGGGAGGAAGCAGCAGAGGTGTCGACTGCAGTAGGATTGGCCAGCTCCTTGCAGATTATAAAGAGTTTGGCTGTGTTGTTGGAGGCTGCAGAGATGCATGCTTGGATGTGGACCCTCTTTTTGGAGAGGACAGTCTGTATTGCCTTTGGAGCAGGTGGCAGTCCAGGTTGTCAGAGGATGCGCCTGAAGCCCTCCACGTCCTCTCAGCCACCCTGCACTTGCGTTTCAGGGTGGCGAGGTCAGGGTCCTACCAAGAGTTGCACTTAAAGGTAGGCTTCAGACTGATTCTCATGAGGGGGGCAAGGATGTCCAGGGTGTTGGAGATGGAAAGATGCAGGTAAGAGAGTGCTGTGTCAGTGTGAGCCAGCCACAGGAGTAGGCGGAGTAGAGAAAGTACAGGCAAAGGCGTCCACTGACACTTGCTTCATTGGACAAATGATTGAGAATGAAGGTTGCAGTGTTTAGGTGAGAGGAGAGCAGAAAGTGGTTGGCCCAAGTACAAGGAGTAGGGGAGAGGGTATGAATGGAAAAGGAGAGGGAGTCACATAGGTTGTGGAAAAGCCCAGCAGAGGAATTAGAAGCATCCAGAGGGAGGGAGGGAGGAAGGAGCCACATTTGAAAGACTTCTAGTGGGGTGCAGGAGTGAGGTATACCCAACAGAGGTGGTAGAAGGACCTGAGAGTGGGTAGAGGCAGTACACAGAGGTAGCAAAGGGGCCAGAGAGGTGGTGGAAGGAGTGGCAGGAGAAGGGAGGAAATTGATGAGACGTGAGAGACTCCTATCAAGAAGGAGATTGGGCTGAGAGTTCTGGACCATGACGGTACCGTTTAGATAGACATTGATGATGGCTTTGGAGGATTGGAATGGGTGGGGCATGAGGACCTCCCCCGGATCCACCATTAATGGGAAATTAATGGGAAAGGAAGAGAAAGGAGAGAGAACAGAAACCATATGAGGGGTCCATGGGTCTGGAGAGGGAATGACAAAGAAGATGTTGGTTGGAGTCTGTCAGGAAGAAACGCTGGTGTGGGTGTCGGCAATAGGGAAGCCTTGGTTGGAGACCAGGATATCTCTTTTGAATTCTTTCATTCCGCACCTACTGAGAGGGATAGGATAGGAGATAGAGTAGCAGCCTGAGAAGATGGGAGAGAGTGAGAGACCATAGAGGGTGTGAGGAAGCAAGAAGGGAGTGTGAGGGAGGAAAGGAAGCACAGCCCACAGCCATGCAACACAGGGGGAAGGTTCACACAGAAGGAGGCACACAGGAGGTAACTGGCGGGCTACATGCCACAGGGGAACTCTGGCACAGTGTGGATGCAAAACACCTAGAATCGAATTTCCTAAAAAGAAGGGAAAAAGGCCTAGTTTCATAGTTTTAGTACAAACAGCAATGCAAAAACACCTAGATTCGATTTTCCGAGAGCTATGTGAGAGAAGGCCAAGCAATACAGTTTACTGAGATGCTTATGAGTGATGTGATAAGAAAAATACAGTAAATAGAGGGGCGGGTCAGTTTAGTGGGGTGCAGTGATTGCTGCCCCATCCTTATCCCCAGCACTTAATTTAGCAGTCAAAGCAGGTTGACAGCTGCAGGCTTCTTGCTTCCCTGGCAGACACCATCAGGAGCTGCTAAAGTGGGAGCCGTCCTTTACAACAGGGTTCTTTGCCAGAGGGTCTGCAATGGGCATTGGGTCTACCTACTGGGATTGCTAAAGTGGGGCTTTGGCCCAATCTGAGGCTCAGGGGTGGGAGAGGAAGGTGGGTGGAAAGAAAGCCAGGAAACTGGTGGGGGAGAGTGCAGGGAGAGCAGAAGACGGAAAGCGCTCAGAAGGCAAAAAGACAAAAAATAAAGAGTAAAGTGGTCCCAGTAACACAGACCACACCCTTACCTCAGGCATATCAGGAAAAAAAAGGGACCAGGTTGGGCTAGCAGAAAAACACGCTCTTACCTCACTAACCTCCACACCAAATGGATAACAAGTGTGCAGTGCAGGGCCTGGCCCTTTGCTGCAAGCAGTGCACAATTGCCTGGCCAATCATGGGAGGGGATGGAATGGGGGGGGTAAGGAGGTCCTGGATACAGGAAGCGAGCAATCTGAGAGGCAGGAAAATGGCTTTAAACGTGCACAGGGTGCAATATTACTTAAAAAGGCAAACTGCAAAGTATGGCAATATGGAGATTGCTTACCAGGTTGGGCCACCAGAAAAACACGCTCTTACCTCACTGACCTCCACGGAAAAAAGGACATCCTGACTGAATCACTAGTATTTTAATTGAGGTAGGGAAACTCCTCTTAGAGTTAGGTTTTCTGTTCATTTTCTGGTATACTAAAGGTTTATGTCAACAACCCTGCCACCTGTGTGTCAGTCCCCTCTTTCCGCACCTTTACACAGCTCTAACCTCCACACTCGTGCTCAACAAACTGGACGACTGCACACGCCGATTCCTTCACTTTATTATCTACTCTTTCCTCCCTCTAGACAAATTCCTCAACTTTGCTACCCATACTCTCTACAACCTCCCCAACTTCTACCTACCAACAACATGCTAGTTGGATATCTATGCACAAATGCACTCTTCAAGTTAATTCTAGTCTACAAAGCTCCTCAGTACCTGTCTGATTGTATCTCGGTTTACTCACCATCTCGACCCCTCAGATCCTCCTCAACCTCACTGTCCCCTACTCTTCCTGGGCCTCTTCGAGCTTTTGTTCTTTTTCCCTTTTGCAATGAATTCTGTTAATCTTTTAGCATGATCTTTAATTTCATGGATGTTTTGTTTTCTCGCGTTGGTCTTCAAACTGAAGCAGTTCGAAGACCGAACGCGAGAAAACAATACCTCCATGAAATCAAAACTTCCACTGCATTTTCACATGCGGTGACAGTCCAACGCAGAGCGCATTAGAAAAAGGAAACACCACTGCCATACATCGGCATGTTACTCATGCTAAAGAATTTACAGAATTCATTGCAAAAGCAATCCCTATCGGTGGAGAGGAGCTACCGGAGCATGGGGCGTCTTAACGCTGTCCCTCAAGACTGGACATGGATGAATGCCAATAGTGCCCAGTTGCAAATGACATGAACCCTTAGGATTATGCCATAAAAAGGATATCCGTGTGGAATACTTCACACACCATGGAAATGTGCAAGTTTCTGTTGCACAAAGTCGTTGTGCACGAAGCTACGTGTGAATAAGTCTTGATGCCAACTTGTACAAGTGTCCTGAAGACGGGTCTGAAGATCCCCTGAAAATGGATCAGTTCACATCAGTGTCTTTTTTAGATATAGAAACACTAATATGTGTAGACGCCCCATAGAGATGACCAATATATGGAGACAGACATTAAATGTATCTCACTGTTACTAACAACACAAAAGTCATTAAAAACAATTTAACATCTTCTGTTCTCGCTTAGCCTGTATGGTCAATGTGCCTTGCAGGACGTCTTGCTTAGACATAATCTTTTGTGTATGTGAGGCTAGTGTCTTTTACATATTTTAGCCTTTTGTTATATTTGTATAGAGATTGAAATATGTGGTTTTTCAACCTGATATCTGGTTATCTAAATAATTTACTACAGTACGACAGATGCATTGCCTGTCGGCATTTGACGACCTGTGTGTGTTCAAGCAGGGTAGCTAGCTGTGGAATCTCCTTTTGACTGGAAATAGTTAATGCTTAAATTGGGGCGTAGAGACCTGTTTCTCTAGTCAAGTTGAATCCTGGGCCATATTCTTCCCAATGGCGGTGTGACTGACTGCGCAGCAAATTGTCACAAGCAAGAAATAGGATGACGCTAGTCGCACAGCACACCAGTCCCTGGCACCCATACCCTACCAGCATAAAACGGTGTCAGGCAGCCCCCAGTTGTGTTTGTTTCCCACACCGGCGATGGGCAAGCATTGGCAAAGCCAACGGATCTAGCTATGGAAGGAAAGATTGCATTAAGCCCCTTCAGGATAAGCAATGATTATGCTCTGTGTTTGCAAAGCTATGGCTGTCGCCTTTGCTAATCAATGTCTCAACTCTTCCCCATCCTAATCGCTTTAGGTTACGACGGTCTCCTTGGTCTTCAGTTGTATTTGAGCGGTCTTGTTTCTCCGATCCGTGTCCATCATGCTTCAGCCTGGACTTCTTTGCCTACTGGCGGTGATGTGCTGTTCCTTAGATTAGATACTTCTGCGGTCTTCCTATAACTGCTTCTAGTTTCATACAGGATGTGCTACAAGGGATGGCGGTGAGGGAATCCACGTGGTCACTGTAAATCTTTCAGAAAAAGTGCTTTACAGCCTCCTCCAAGTGGAGGTCATGGTATCCTAAAGCTTGCACACCATCTACCAATTTCAGGACACTGTGCCCTAAGGGTTATGCGCCATTTTACAAGCCAAGGCCTTTGAACCCTAAGGGTCCCAAATCATGCAACTGAAGGACATTATACCCTGCAGGTCCAGCACTATCTCTTCATGGAATCCTACACCATACCTAGTCTGGGTCAATGTCTCCTTATGGGTTTCAACAATTTTCTGAGTCTGCATCAATCCCGATCTGGGAAGAATGCTGGAGTCCATGTCCCCTTCCCCCTCAGGGAAATTTTCTTGCTTCGTTGTTAAAGTGACTACATCTGCAGGGGCCCGGGTTCTACACCATTTCTCTAGACTTGCACCATACCCCACCCCTGCATCCTCTGACTCCACTTAAGGTTTTCGTGCTGTTTTCATGACTGTAGGGTGTCGGGTCTCATGCATGACTGGAACATGTTTTGCTTTTTCAAGCTATGAAATGGGGTGTTCTGAGTAATTACCTGCTTGATTTTCCACCTTGGGGGCTCATTGGCTGGGCACGAGACCACCTCACATGCTGGCGCAGCAAATCGTTTAACCTCCTCCAATCGCAACTAGTCTGCAAAGTGCAAGAAAGAGGATCTGCAAACAGTCCTTCTCTTGTCACGCACCCACCCTCTGGAACTCGATGCTGGTGTCAGCTCGGAATGCCCCCACAATTCTCCAACTTCGCAAATCGTGACTTTTTCAACAGCACCCGACCATGGACTAATCCCAATGGACGCACACGATGCAACTCCCAGTACTGCACTACTGTTCAAAGATGCCAACCAAACACTTGCTACCCAAACCTTGTACAGTGGTTGCTGCTCTTTTTCTAGGTCTGCACTTTAAACAATAAAATACTAATATTTTTCCATAACCAAGCTGGGCAGTAACCGTGATAACGCAATTGATCACAGGGGTCCCTGGGATTCTGTGGCACTGGTGCCTTCTTCAGAAAAGGCACCCAATGCGGTGACGCTGAATGGTAGGCAGACAACCGCCGGGGTGAAAGAAGAACTAGCGGTCTCTGGGCATGCAAGCCAGACTCCTCCCAGAGGAACCTGCCCCTTGTGAGGTGATCGTGGGCACCCTATGGCCAGGCTGTCCCTCATCCACACTAACACATAACTAGAATTGGAGGCAAAGAAAGACCCAAGTTGGTTTGCATTTAAAATATCCTGCAGTCAGCCTGTTTCGATGGTCAGATTAATAAGGGTGGGATGGAGTGAGCAAGTTTCTCTGAGAAGAGTGCACTGGCTTACACCTGCCAAGAGAATGGCCGCTGCCTAAAGAGACACCTGTGGGTTCCTAGGAGCTTTTACCATTTCTGGGGCCAAACCTCATTCATAGCTGCATCCTGCGTTCTTGCCTACCTCTGGGTCTGTCTCCATTCATTATGAGGTGGTTGCAGGTCACTCATTGGTGGCTCAGTAAGAGTTGACTGTCCAATCTCTTTTGTTTCGTTCAACAGGCAAAGCACGGTAAGTGGTTGCCCCCCCAAAGGAGGGGGTGGGATGAAGGAGAGGCAGGGGGGGGGAATGGAGGGGACAGGGCTCTGCCTTTGGTTTCCAATCCATATTGGCTCTTGTTGCATTGGAGCGTCATTAGATTGGTCTGACGGAAATATCCAAACAATATATTAACCAATAGAAATATGTGATTTAACAGTGCATGCAAATTAAATAAGGTGTTTGAAACACATCACTTTAGAATGGGTTTCCATAGAGACACCTAAATTCAATAGAATCGTTTGCCATTGGGTCGTGCATTCTCGATTGCTCTACAGCCAAGACCCCAAATTGCGGTGGGCGAGTAGGTAGCTGTAGTTTTCTGAAAAGGAGAGGCGAGTTCCACACCACTCTTGCATAGAGTGAAAGAAGGACTACTCCATGCCCGGTTATCGCCATGATGGAAGCCTCAGAACCTTTTTCTAGAATTAATCCTCCAGGGCTTCCCATGTGTCCCAGGAGAGCCCAGGACAAACCTCTGCTGCGTAGGTGAGCGACGGTGCTCCCGTCTAGTTGTTACACTTTGATTGGGGTAAGTGAGACCTTGCACAATACTTCTGCCCAATCACCAGGGCTGAATAGTTTTTCGGGTAATTTCTGTCGCCCTTTTTGAATATCGTCGCCACCACAGCAGTTTTCCATGTCTGTGGTACTTGACCTCTCCCTAAGATTCTTTGAAACAGTACCACACAAAAAATCGGCCCAGGCCTCTGGAGTGCATCTCAGCATCTCGATGGTCAAGCCGTCTGGAACGGGGCACGTGATCTGCTGACCTTCTATATGTGGGCTAGAATTTCCCCTCTGTCGATCTTGATGTTCCATTTCTGTCTGACACAGAGGATGGGGCTGCCTCATGCTGATTGTACAGTGGGAATAGCCAAAGTAAGTCACCCAGGTATTTTCCGTTATCGGATTTAGCTGGAGAGATATCTTAGCTGAGCCTTCATAGTTTATGATTTGCTGCAGGGTCCTGGTATTGGTCTTAGCCAAGGCTCTAAGCATTGTTTCAGCGTTATTTTGGTGCATTATGGCTTCATGTGAAATCGGCCCATTTTTGTGTTTCCGTTTCCACCCTTTACTCCAGTCATACCTGACCACCATGGGTAGGGCCCTGGGTTTCCTTATCATTCTTGTTTGTGTTAATAATAAGCTTGTTTGTGTGGCCACCTCTTTGTCATAAGAGTGATCACTATAACTGAGTCGTATTCAATCCCCGCCTCATGTGTTGACTGCCACGTCAGGAGATGTTATAAATAAATATATAAATAAATGTTCTGCCAGGCGTGCGATCACTTCAGGTTCCAGTCTCAATCTATGTTGCCCTCCTTCGACTTCCACCTTTTGCGGCCAGTATGTAGTTTCCTTGATTTTTTTTCATTATTATATTATTTTGTTTTTAGCCTTTTTGGTTAGAATGATCAAGTCATGATCACTGTGTATAGTTGGGGATACACTCAGGTGTAATTTCAGGCCACACACATTACTAGAAACAAAAAAGTAATCAAGGTTGCGCTGCTAGAGCCATTATGCCTATCCCACCTGCAATCTAACACCCTCTTTTTCTCGTGGGACTCCAAGTGCACTTTCTGGGCTTTGCGACCAAGGGGCCAGGGGTTCTTCCATGTTTGTGACACTTCTCTTCCATTTGGCTGGGACCCCCAATTCTAGATCACGTTCACCGTCGGGGTCCCATGGAACATGTCTCATCGTGTACCCAAGCCCATGGGAGCCCATTCATCAGCCTCCACAGCAGCCACGGAGGTGTGCATTTCAACACATTCCATTGAAACACTTGTGTATAGGCGCATTGTAAATGCCGTATCAGATCAACTGAGCTGCCCCTTCGAGGTCAAGGCGCTTTGCAGGGGCCTCGCGTGTTTTTGCAGATGTAGGATGGGGGCGTTGCTCCCCATTTAGTGCTGATTTTGTTGCGGGTACCGGACTTATGCCCCCGCAGAAGAGGTAAAGACTTCAAACCCCACAAGCTCTGCATAGGAGGTGGTGAAGGATCCTGGGCTTGCGCGGGATCAGCGTTCTCCGCAGCGTGCAGCAGAACTTCATCCGTTAGGTCTCCCCACCCCTCAGACAGAGCGGCGGAGTCTTTCCCCTCAACATTCAAGGGAGGGTTTGGTGTTCAAACACCTCCCCGCCCCCTCCCTTGAGGCACCTGAAATGCAATTTTAAAGTACCTATGTCCGCTACGGACTTGGATCTTTTTTTCAAGGTTAAAGAAAGCTTGTTTCCATTGGTTTTGCACGCGGTGGCCATAGGTTCTCGGAAAAGAGCTGTTTTTGGTTGAAACTTCTTAGATGACAACAGAGATTTAACAGAAGAACCTGTTGAAGCGACCGGCTCAGAGCCAGCCGACGGATCCTCGTCCACTTGCATGTCCCGCACCCCTCACGGCAGGTTTACGGATATTTCAGGCACTGTGGGTGGCTGTAAGTCACTCGAAGGAACTAAACAATGTGGCGGGGAGCTCTCTCGCTGCAGGCGCCACTGTAGGGGAGGTCCTCTGCTGTGCGGGGGCTAGAGGGTGTAAAGGCCGTAAGTTACCTTGGCCATTTAAGGGCTCCTCCTCCGACTCGGGCGTGGTGGGAAAGTTTATCGCTTCGGGTTGCTTAGCTTTCTGTAGGTGCACTTGTAGACGAGTCTGCTGCTGGCATCTGGGGTCAGGATGGAGTTCCATCAAGTGAGCTCACACTGTGTAACGAGTCTGCTAACACTCATCCAACACTCAGCCAACAGGTGGTTGATTTGGTGTTTTCTCCAAAGGTTCCGCCTTCAGCTGGACACAGAAGGCAGGGTAGCTTCCAGCAACAGCAGCACAAACTGGATTCAGTGAATCAGGTATGCAGCCAACAGTCAGCCAACACTTAACTGTTCATGAAAACTCCAAGGGTTCTTGGGTTTATAATCTCCCCACCCAAGAACCCTTTTCCTCTCCTTTCACTTGAGGCTCTATGAAATGACTGCGTTTGCAATTGCCACTTTAATAATATATATATATATTTTATTTTTTTATTTATTTATTAAGTTTATTGGTAATTTACCATTAATCCAAATTAGATCAGATGAATACATCGGTTAACACCATGAATGGAAAACATCAAATATAACATCAACATACAGATCATCCATTACATCATCAAAATTCATATCCATATTCAAAATGTACAATTCGTTTATTTCAAATCTCATTAAAACAAAGCAAAAAGAATAAATAACCGTATTAAAATATCTACAAACTATCAATCTCTTTAAAATAGCTCTTGATAAGACAATCGGCTGCCAAATATCATATGTTGCATAAGTCGAAGACTGCACCTGAATACATTAAGGCACAAAATGGATTAGTATGAACACGATGGCCACTAAACATCACATTAAAGCCTTTCCATGAATCTGCTTGAATTTAGGGCATTGTGTCAAGAGAGAGTGGGCCGACTCACCTCACCAGCACATATTAGACAAGGGGCCTCATCAGGAGTTTGGCGGTAGCCCTTAAATGCGGCAGTAACCCCCAGCTCCAAACTAGGGGTAAATGCGCTGACTTGACGCCCATTTTCGGGTGCTATTAACGCTGAAATGCCCCATTGGGTCCAATGGACCCAGTGGGGAATGGGAAATTACAGTTACCGCCCAACCTGTGATCCAGCAGTAATACCCGGTTGGGATACCGTCCAACTCACGATGAGGCAGAAGTTCTTTTTTCATAGGGAACATTAATCCATGTCCCACATTGCTCAAATGTGGGCAATTGGCCAAAACACATTTTCATGCTAAAACGTTGCCCCTTCGTATTCCGTATTTTATACTTAAAGGAACTCTAATGAATAATCCTTGCATAACATCTTTGGAGAAGGTGATCTTGTTAGATAAGTATTCAACATTGAGAATTCAATCCACTCCTCTGCTTTCTTTTTAACTTCTCTGTTATCAAGCAGCAATAAAAGTAACATTTCTCAATAGTCGAGATAATCTGCCTACGGTAGACCTGGCTACGTTCACCGCCAGTATGTGAAGGATACCAGACCTGGATAAATTGGGCCGAAAAACGAAACAACGGAGGACCCTACGCAGGATTACTGATGATGATCAAAAGTGATTGTAAACTGAGAATGTTCAGAACAGGAAACGCAAATCCCTATACATAATGGTCCATATCGAAAGCTACCAAACATGAAGCAGATGATTCTTCAGACGTCCTGATCATAAATATTTATTGGAATGCAGTTACGACAACTGAATTCACAAATGGTGTAGGAGAAATAGTTGACAATGCACAGAACACCATGGCCAGACGGCTGATCCTGATCTGCAGCGACTTTGAATATTAAATGATTGGACCAACATGGAACGCCCAAAGAAAGCCACAACAGAGAGACTGGATAGCACCATCAAACGAAGAGCAGTGGTCAAGTTTCATGAAGTCTCGTAACCTCCATCTGCTCAATGGGCAGACCGTGGGAGATACACCAGGGAACAAGACATGGACTAACGGGACACAAGCTTCACCTCTTGATGACATCTACATATCAAGAAGCTACCTACAGAGAGTGAAGAGTTTGGAAGTGCTATATCAACAAAGTAGTGACCACAGACCACTAAAGCTGACGTGGATGACCAGAGATAGGAAATGCAAAGTCACAGCAGCCTCAAGGCTAGAAATCAATCAACCAATTGAAAATTAAATCTAGTGACATAGAAAATTCATACGAGCCACTACTGGCAGAATATCGTGCAGTGAAAACAGACCTTCCTGCAGCCAAAACATACATATAGCAAAACAGTAGTGGAAATGAGAAAGGCACTGCGAAGAGAGATCATAGAGGCCTAACTAAAGAAGCACTGGAAAAGGGAGTCAAAGTAAGAAAACAACACTATTACAAATGGTTGATTGGATTAAAATAAAAATGCGAACAAGAGGAAGGAGAAGCCATGTTAAAGGCCATGATAAACAAGACATCGATAGAAACATTGACTATCATCAACAGCGTAACGCTGACTCAACAAAGTCGGCTGAGCAACGGAGTATCAGACGCAAGTTGGATCAATCACTTTTCAAAGGTATTTGGAACAGACAATATTGAGTCTATTGCAATAGAGCAAGAAAATGAAAAAAGCTTGGACCCTGGGACTCACTGAAAGTGAGATTATAACAATAATAAGGAAACTAAAGAGGCCGCAGGGCTGGAGGTCTAACAAATACAATTCTAAAACAAAATCCAGAGGCATGAGCGCTATTCCTGGAGAAATTGTACATGAACCTCATGAAAACAAAAAAACTTCCAACATCGTAGCCGACAGGAATAATTGTGCCAATTTTCCAAAAATGGCCGAGAGAGGATCCAGCCAACTATAGGCCAAAAGCCTTGCTGGACGTAACCAGGAGAATTCTGGCCTCGAAACTACGCATACAATTGACACATAGGGCAGAAGAAGCTCACATAATTGACCCAAGACAGGGTTCACTAAAAACACTGGTACTGAGTTGAATGTATTCATTCTGTCACTACTGAAACTGGAAGCAATAGGAGTGAAAGGGAGACTATTTCTCGCGTTCATCGACCTGAAACAAGTGTTCGATGGGATGAACAGACAAAAACTATGGGAAAAATTGCGTGAATGGAATTGCCCGGAAGACTTACTAGAAATAATTGAAGCATTTCATAAGAACATGACTAACAAAGTACGACTGAATAAAGAGGGAGTACTATCGGAGCCAATAGAAACAGAAAGAGGCGTCAAACAAGGCTGCCCACATGCTGCAAGACTATTTAAACTATACTTGCCAGATCTACCTAAAGCAACAAGAAACATCGATAGAACTTGTACACTGGAGGCGTGTCTTGGGTTGTTTCTGCACGCAGCCTCTTAGTTAAGCATTCAGTCTCCCGTGAGTCTTCTGAAGCCTCCTTGAGAGCTCTGGGGCTCAAGAACGCCATTCTGGCCAGACCAACGTTGCCTGAGCGCGGCTCTCTCTATTTCCGGCCCATCTCCTTCTCTGTAGCACTTTTAACACTGAACTGTTTCACAGGTAATGGAATCAGAATTCCACCGTTTTGATCATTCTTGCTCTTAAACTCTCCATCTGCCGCTGGCCTGGGGCCTGTACCCCTCAGAGGCATACAAGGGCAAGACCATCCCCTACCGCCCCCCCCTAACCCCTGGCATCCTCTCCCAGCACTTGCCCTCGGGCTCCCTTTCCCGCACTATCCCAACTTAGTCCTTCTGTCCTCTGCACTCCTCATCCCCTCTTTCCTCTGGCCCTTGATGCCTCGGACCAACCAGCACTTGCCCGCCCCCACCAATGGGGGCACCCTACTTCTGCACTTCTCCCTCTATCCCCTCCCCATTGCACTTATCACCTCGTTCTTGCACGGTAGGATTGTCACAGGCCCAATATAACGGTTTCTTTGTTGTGCTTTCTTATGATTTCCCATGTCCCCCCTGCTCCCCGTTTTGTCGTGTGGCGCCTGGAAACACCTGTGCATAGGCGCCATACACATGTCTAATAAATAATTAATGTCAGGGTAGAATAGACACAAAAAGAAAATGCTGTCAGGCCGCCTTTCCACTGTGTTAGGCTGATTTATACCGTGACTCGCTACCGCCTAAGGGCAGTCTCCAGGACGGCAAAACGCACACATAGGTATGTTCTTAACGTCCTACCAAGCCTTACCCACCACCAATGGCAGATTGCCCAGTCACATCTCCATAAGCAGAGCTTCCGGGCTTGGATTTTCAATGAGGTATAGATGTGTTTCTAGTGCAAAACTTCGTTTAAAATTTAAATAATCATACCCCATTGAAAAATGCAAGCATTTAGTTGCATATTCTCCCCAGATCCAATCAGTGTAGGCATTAATAATTTGTCTACTACTACCATTCATGGATTCTGCCTATCCCCAAAAAATCTTCTAATTTCAGCAGGTAAAGGCACCTCCCTTTTAAGATAGTTGTTGCTCTCCTCCAGGCAAAGCAAGAAAGAACTCAACATCTCGCGCTAGGCCGCCCCTTTAGTTACATAGGCCAAACCTTTTTTCAAAATTTAGTAGCTGCTAACCGTTACTCCCGCCCCCTACTTCTCAGGGCCCAGCCCCTCCCAGCAAAAAACGTTTCATGACTCATGAGGCCCCTCCTCACAATTCTTATCCTAACACAAAAGAATTGCCTTTTGACACCCGTGCGTGTCGCCTCCACACCCAAAATGACACATTTGCGATAATGTCACCCAATTCCACCGCGCTGAGCTTCTCGTCCCACAGGCAACCTGGCGCAGGCGGCGTCACAGGAGTGTAAGAGAAAGCATATTCCCGGCAGATCCGGCATTCAAAGCAATATGAATTATAGCCACGAGAGGGCGGCCTACACCAAACAATACTCCAGCACTGGGCTCTGGGGAGCATGGGCTGGGAGGCCGCGCGCGTCTTTCCTGCTTTGTTGCAGACATTTTTCTAGCTGACATCAGCAGGTTTTAAAAGGTATGTTGCCAGGGTTCTTAACCTTTGTGTTTGACGGCCAGGATGATGTCGGCACCTTTCCTTTTTTTTCTCCATTGAAATGGGCCTCACAAATTGTTGGGCCCCAGTGCTGGAAATGGCAAACCTTTTCTGGGGTACCCTCAACCACCTTGTGGGGGTGAGAGGGCGGTGCCCACGCGTGTGGCCCCAGGCCAGGACACGCAACACACAATATCTCGACGAACCCAAGGTTGGTTGTTTGCAGAAAAGCAACAGGCGTTTTTATTTTTTTATTTTAAGTGTTTTCAGTTAAATTCAATACTTGAACACTGTACAGTAATACACAGTCACATAGATATTCAAAAACACCCGAGCTAATTCACTGTAAAGGAAGAATGCCAACGAATATCTATTAGCAAGATCATGGTCTAAGCAGGGGTCTCCAACTTTGACGTTGGCAAGAGCTACTTGTAGTTAATGGCCAATAGGCGGGTGCCATTGGGGTGGTGATCTCCATGAGTATGAGAATTTGTACCAAAATTATTATTTTTTTCTTTATATAAAAAGGAACATGTGCATTTATCATATTAACAACTTGAAAAACATCTTTATTTCCTTCCTTTTAAATTTAAAAATGGTCAAAAACTATCAGAATGTAGGAAACTAACGGGGACATTCAGTGTGAAAGCTGACACTGCTCGCTATCCACCAGTGCTCGGTAATCTGGTGTTAGAGCCAGACAGTTGGTACAGCTTTTATTGCTCACCCCAGTAAATTCAATTCCCACATATATCAAAATAATGGGATTGTATCAATAGATTTTCATTAGATGGAAACTTTGAAAGCGACCCGTTTGAGAACGCAATTGCAGTGCACAGAATGTGGAATAAAGTGGTGAGGAAGAGATAGGATGTAAATAACTGACAACGTTGTATGTATATATTTACAGAGAAGTAGATGTTCATTCTTTTTTCTTTTTCCTGTTTTTTTCTGGGTATCTCCATTGTTTGTCATCACTACTAATGTACCCCATAAATAATCCTGCCCTTCTCCATCCCCTCCTCTCTGTCACGTCTTAAATGAACACCGTATACGCATGATTGTTCTAATTTTCTGTTTGTAGAACTAAGAATAAGAATGTTTGTCACTCAATAATTGCCCAGATTTGAAAAAGGCACATGGTGTACCGAAACATGTGTCATCACATGGGCACTCCCACGGGAGAAGAATACAAATAACCAGTGTCATTTTGAATGAAATTCGTGGCGCAGTCATTTTGTGAGAGACTGTGCTTACTATTATCAATCTTCCCCATGTCCACACATTTCAGCTGACACATATGTATATCCCCCAATTCCAAATTAGAACCAACCTCCCCTTCCTTTTAGAGGCTGTTGTGTACCCTTTCCCCTTAATTCCTCTCATTCCTTGACCTTTAGTACTGGGACGAAGAAGAGGCGACTATGAGTAATGCACATTAACAGATCATTTCACCATTCTAGTACTGAGACCAAGAAGAAGCCTACCGACTGGTTTATGGGTCAGGCATGTCCAGAATACTTCACTAATTGTGGTCAGGCAAATGAGTCTGAAGCCTCATACCTGCAACTTGTTGAACAGTTGCAGGTGTATAAAGGTGGGGTCAGAGAGAACAGAGGGGAGGAGCAGGGAGACCTGCCGAAGGAGAAATCCTGCAGAGTATGAGGCAGCCGAGGGTGATCCTGTCGGGAAACCAGGGTGCCAGTGAGATCTGAAGGAAACTATGACGCCGGGGCAAGGTAGGGCCGTGCGATGGCCACAACATTGGAAGCCTCACTGTTCGGTGCCTGCATTAGGAGCTGCGGGTCAGAGAAGAACCTCAATTGTTGTACATCACCGGCAGCATCTGCGGGACACAAGCAGAGCTGCCGGTGACTCACGCAGTGAGAGAGAAGCAAACAGCGAGCGGGGCTCCCCTTCCAGAGGACGTGTATGTTGAGCAGAGCAGGAAGCGACAGCCACCCGGAGGAGACCCCCAGAGACCGGTGAGTTAGGAAAAGGGATCACTCGAACCGGGGAGCTCCTAGGGTAGTTATGTGGCAACAAGGGAATGCTAAATGAGCGAGAATTAAAGTTCAAGCTACAGTGAACCAAAGTAAATGGTTTTTGATGATTACTGCAAAGTGTAAGTAAATAAGAACTCAAACCTATTGAAATCCAAACTGAAGGAGAGCTTTTGATGAATCTATGAAAGCGTTAAATAAACCAATGTGCAAATGACAAGTTGGTGTTAAAATCGAATACCATATATTGCAAGTTAAGAGCAAATCTGATGAAAAGCAATATACAGCAAGGGTGACCGGTTGCGTGACCTGTAATGGGTGGACTGCGTGAACCGACAACTGCGCCTAGACCGGGTATACCCTAGCTGTGAAAGCCAAAGAAATATACAGAAAGTAATTACAAGTGCCTGAGAGAGATTGCTGAAGTGAAGCAGAAGAAAGCTATCTGTATGAACTATCAATAACTAGAAGGAGTATATAGTTGACCTGGAACTGGGTTTGAATATTGAGAGTCTGACCTTAAGTACAAGTTGCAAACTGGTGTCTTGGGAGAGGAGAATCCCGAGACCAATTTTGAACTGTGTTGTCTTCTTGGAGGAAGGAAACCCAGAGACTTTATGGAACCGTCTTGAACTTGGGGAAAGAGAGCTGGAACGTAAGCCCAGAGCTGTAAGAAGCTCAGAATTTTATGTTGGAACACTATTCCTTTTGTTGTGGGTGTTAGTTGTGAGGGCAAGTATACGTTTTGTATACAGACAGCCTTTTAAGTTGAACTGTCTGACTCAGACTGTCCTTAGTTTCTTTAGTTAGGGAAATCCCACCTTAGCATGGGGCAAGTGACATTTAAGTTAATAAACCATTTTTATTTGAACTTTTGATACTGTTGTCTTTGTCTTTCTTCATGTTGCCGTGATAGTGGATACCACAATTTTTAAATTTTTGCCAGAGTATTTGATGGTTTACCGTACCAAACGCTTTATCATTATCTACAAAGCAGATGTAAAGCGCAAATGGTTTATCCATAAGGGCCTCATGGATCAAAAGCATAATGGTCATAGACTTGCTAGTGTACCCGGCCCCCTTTCGAAAGCCGGTTTGCTGATTACTGAGTATCTTGCATTCATTTGTTTTAAGGGGAAGGAGGGGAATACAAGGAGTGGATAATTATCTGGCTTTTCCCTCTCTTAAAAAACAGGATAGCTAAGGATTTTCTTCAGCTAGAAGGAATTTCTTCGTGTTTATCACGAGGATGAATATTTTACACAAGATAATCACCCAATTTTGCGGGCCACGCTTTATGGTAACATTTGCCAGGGCATCTGGGCCCAGCTGGGCACGTCGCCCAGTACTTTTTAAGCCTATTTATCTTGAAAATTACATCCTGTCAGAAAAATCTAAAATCTCCTTTTCTATTAGTCAGTTTTGACAGAAATCTCTGAATCACCAAATTCCTTATAATATATGTTAATTTATTTTCTTATATGATGAGGGGCAGAATGTTGTTTAATTAAGGCTCAGAATTTTCTAGAATCAGGATGCCTGAATTCCTAAAAATAATCTGCCATTGGGCAGAGGCCATAGAGCCTTTGTGGGATCTTATCCAGTTCTTATAACCCGTCCTTAAATGGTTAATGACACTGATTGCTTTAAGGAGAGAAAAGGAAGATTGCTTTATTTCTCTAATCGCAACCTTAAGTTGATTCTTCCTTTCAACAATAGCCATATCATTGATTCTGGGGGCTTCTGCCCTGAGTTACAGCAGACTCATTCATCACCCTTTAAATCATCCCGTTATAGTGTTTGATCTCATTAGTACCCGGGGAGAGTCAATCAGATTGTAACAATCAATCTGATTGGCCCTCGCGGGGTCATTATCTGGCCAGGAAAGACTTACCTGATGAAGGGCGCGTGCACGCGTCCCTTGCATTTCCTTTTCTTTCTACTGCCAGACCACCATGGACAGCGAGAAGGGACTACATGTAGTCCCGTTTCCCTGTTCCATGGTGGCCATTTTGTTTGCTTACTTCCCCCCCCCCATTTCTTTTAATGGATATCTTGGAAAGGGAGTAGTCCCTTCTCCCCAATCTCTGGTGGCCATGTTTTTTTCTTTTTTCTTTTTTTTCTTGAGTCGAGAAACGGTTGCAGCGCTCGATGTGCCTGGGTACTTAACAGTAATAGAACCCTCGGAGGGAGGAGCATTACTAGTTGGGTAATGACCCCAGGGATATGTTAAAGCCCTCACTTCGCTCCGGCTTCTAACTATCACCACACAGGCATTACCCTACTGCTAATGCCCCGACTCCTTGGGATCTAGTGCTTAGAGAACAGGAGAACCACCAGTCATAATATCACTAAACAGACTGTTATTAAAGGCAGTCACATTTCACTCAGACCATATCATCCGGTTACCGGCTACATTTTTACAGCTCTTACCCACAAGGTTGATAAAATCTCTTCTGTCATAATTTTGTAAAGCCAATTGAACTAGCTTGTTATCATTCAAGTCAGATGGGGTAAGCTGGAAATCCACAGTGTTTTGAAACATGGTCCATTTTAATAAGACAGAATCAATCCAGGAGCACCTAATACCATTTGTACAAGCAAGGGATATAACCCCCAAGCATCAGGTAATTCAGTTATTGACCCAGAGTTTGTACAGCCAATAAAGCACGCCAGGCTCCCTCTTTGCAGTCCAGCTCACTCTCCACATATTCTAGCACAATGTCTTCAGACCTATTGCATAATGCACTTTAGCACTATAGCAGGCAGTACACTTTGCTTATTTCCAAGCAAGATCTCAAAACCTAAATCACCTGCTACTATATAAGGAGCACCAACCTTACCGAATAATCACTCATCAATTGCTTCTCATTGGGTAGCTAAAATGAGATCCAAGGAAGCGTCTCCCGGCGGATTATGACCATTAACAAAACAACACTTGCCCCAACCTATTAGCCCTCAAGATAGATATCACCGCAGCTAATATATTGTGGTTGTCTCGCCTCAACTTGAATTCCACCATTGGGTAAATAGTTTTTTGCCCCTGTAAGGAGCCCCCTGAAGGTCTTCCTTGATTGGTGTGTGTCTCCTTTCACTGTAACATTTGATATCCATCAAGGGAGTAAGTGTCCATCATTCACGTCTCCTGCAATGAGGACAATGAGTAGGCCCCTCCCCTAAGCATTGGACGCAAAAGATTTAAACCCTCTAGTGTTCCATCAAGTGATAGATATACTCTTAGGATTCTTACAATTCTGTCATCCTGTTACATCATAAACGCTTTCTCCCTTTTGATTCACCATATTCTCCTGTTTAGGATTATCTATAACTGCAAGAATTCTTTATGCAAATGCATCAATATCTTGTGCATGGGGCATAATTAATTCAAGTATAATGGGAGAAATTAAATGGACAATACCCCAATTAGCGTCATATGTAGAAAAGGGTAGCTCCACAAGGGCTGGGTCTTTGGCAGTTATCACTTGCATGTCGTAGAGCTAGAATGTTATTCCGATTTGAGAAAGGGCTCTCTTGACTAGCCTGCGTATGCAAGATTTATATCATCTTAGTGCAATATTTAGTACCCCATTGCTCCTCATGTGTAGAATGCAATGTATTGGTCGTATTCTTTACCATTGTAATCTAAGGCATAACATCAATAAGAGTCCCAACTTTTTCAGACTCCTTTATTGAGGGAACTTTCTCTTTAGTTGGCCTTTGTTGCACCATCTCTTGCACCAGTAGGGGATATATTTTTATTTGTGCTGCACAACCAATTTTCTAAGGTCTTCTGTTGCTGCTTCTTTACCGCACTTTTCTCCCACTAGAGGGTACTGCATATATGGGGTCATCCCAATGTCACAACCTGTGATCGCTGCAGGGCATCGCCAGTCATGGCACTATCCACCGGCCAAATGCCGCATTCCTAACCCTGAAGACGTCTCTTCCTCATGGTGTGAGCTTACAGGGTAGTCAGCTGCACATATCCCACCACTGCAACAATGTACCTTTGCAGACCCTCTGCTGGGTAGCAGATGAAGGCAAGGGAGGGGATCACTGATGCACTGAGAAAGGAAGTCCGGATCGTTGGAAAGTCGCATGACTATGCATGGATCAAAATTAAGATTGGATAAGCAGGAGCTAAAAGCAGCTCCTGGGTATTGTGAGAAACCTGAAGGTGTCTCTCTGACTAGTCCCCAGGATCTATTATCCAGGTGTCTAGGACACGGCCATCGCTATTGGAACCAGTTCCTGGGGGTGGACCAGTGAGGGAAGATCGCCTGGATGGGGCGTCCTCTGGGAGTGGAAGTGGGACACTGATGGCCGAGACGTGGAAGCCCCCTTCTTTCGACACGTTTTCCAAATCCTACCACGCAAGATATTCAGAAACACTGCCCCCCCTTTTCCAACACGAATACTTAAGCACACCACGAAAGACAATGGACTAACACCAGAGCCATTTATTTGACATGTCCCAAAAAAGTGTCAAAGTCAGGCAATTGAACAGAATCACATACACCTGATGCTCTTTCCCTTCCTCACAGGGATAAAAGTAGGAGAACAAGAGCACAATATGAGCAAGGCAAACCACACTACGGCACAGCTATCCCAGTATGGCAATTCAAGAGGAGGAGAAAGACGGTCGAGAACCGAAGGGGCGACAAGGAGAGACGGGACCCTGCTCTTTCCGATCCAGACCCGCGAAACCTCAATGAAAGGAATCGTGAGACCGCAAACAATAGCCAGCGTGTGTTGCAGCAGATGTCAACGGTACACTGAGCATGCCTATGCTGAAAAGCACCGTCCTTGACTTCAGAAAAAGAAGAAAAGCCAAGCGGTTCATCACAGCTGGTGAGTCGAGGGGAGAGCTGATAAGAAACCGAACTGTGTTGAATGAAAGTCGCACAGTGGCAAATTGAAGGAAGTTCAAAGAACTGTTAACATTAAGGGAAAGCCAGCTGCAGTAGGGTCCGGCACCACGTGTGTGCTCACTCGAGAGACTCTGGTTGATCCCGTGTTTGTTGAAACTGCCGATACAAGAAGGCAAAGGGAGACGAATCCCGGTTAGTGGAAAAGTTGAAAGAACTCTGTGTGGTTGGCAGGAGTGAACCCGGCGGAGGGATGCCGACAGGAAGGGGCGAAGCATGAGGCCCTAAAGAACATTGTGATCACACGAGTGAACCCCACGGAGGGAAGCTGACTTTCGAGAGGGGAACGGAACCCAGAAGAGGACGACCCAGGGGTGAAGAATCATCACCCTAAGTATGATTGGAAACAAACTTGCATTTGTAATATTGGATACATCAGGTCCTCGAGGGCAAGAGACTTTTAGTGAAAAGAGACTTAACCATTGAAGAACCTCATAGCTGAAAACTGAACTATCGGCTCGTGCTGGGAAATCTCAAGCGTTTTCTGTGCTCAGGAGATCTGCCTTGTCCCGTGCTCAAAACGTGGGGAAGACAGACCGCTGGCAACCACATCCTGAGTTATTATTTGTGAACAATTCTCTTTTTGGGGAAACCCTATCCCACACTCTTTCTATATATAGTTGTAAGGATTGGCAATAGTTTTTTTTAGTATAGGCCCTTTTACTTTGACAAGACACCACAAGGACTGCCTTAGTTTTCATTTGATGGTCGAAGCTTGCTCCCATCTTAGATTTAGGTTTAGATTAGGCGTATTTCCAACCTGCATACAGTTGAATGGTGGAGCGCTGTTGCACGGCTAGTAAATGACCACCACCTGAGATCACTCCGGTGAAGGCACTAAATCCTTCTAAAATATCCTGCCTTCAAAGGACATGTTTTGTCCTACAAATTGCTGTGCATCCGTTTGAGGATTGAGTTAACAAAACGTGGAGGTCCTGGACTGAGAGGTGCCCACCTTGCCTGACGATTTGAAGCACCTGTCGGAGGCGCCCATTTACTGTGGCCTCCTATGCCCTGCTCGCAGTCTGCACAAGGGAAGATGCTGCGTATACTATCCTTCTGGCAGTGGTTGATGTTCGTGCCCCGATGCCTACGGTTCCTGATGGCTGAGTCGTGACAGCAGGTGAGAGCATGCCCCCGGGGGGAGCAGCAGCTGCGGTGGTGATCTGAGATTGCGGCTGATGCTGTGGCTGCTGCTGCGGCCTCTGCTGCGGCCTCGCCTGGCTCCCTCACCACCAATCGCATGGCTGATGCAATGCTGTGCGCCCGAAGCTGATTATGGAACAGCTGAGTGTGCGGGCCGACATCACCGGGCTGTTAACAAATCTGTTGGGTGCGCTGTGCTGTGTCGGCGAGGCGGATCGGCCCACGCTGCAGGGACAGCCCTAAAGAGAAGCATCCTCTGAGCCCAATCGATATCCACACACTCAACCCCCCACCTCCTCTACAGACACAGCGGGTGGGGCCCTGCTCCACTGCCCGCTCCATGCAACTCCCTCAGAACTGGAGTTTGGCGCAACCTGAATCACATGGCGTTCCCTGTGACCCCCGAGATCTCAGTGGGTGAGCTACACATGAAATTACCGGACACTGCCAGAATCCCGATACACGTTGAATACTGGCACACATCGGTGTGGCCACCTATCAATCGGCCCCCCTACAGGGAAGGCCAGGTGCCCTGTATCCCGCTGTTGGACACCTGCAACAACTGCACCGCTCGGGCCTGCAGACTTTTGAATTACTTACAGAATGTAACTGGGGCATCTTTCCCATTACGGTGTGTAGACAATGCACACCACCTTATCAGTACTTGTGTGATAGACAACCCAAAAAGACAGGCAAAAATTTACCAATTTGCACAATCGGACCAAGCACAGGCCCCTCCTGCTGCAAATCAGGGCCCATCCCAGCTAGATGTGTCAGCCCTAAACCAAACATTGCTGGCCCTCAAAAGCAGTACCGACAACCTTGGTGCCAAAACAGACACCCTAACCTGGCTGTTCAAATCTACAAACTCTGTGGCCGCATGACCGAGGCAGAGCAACGGATAGGCGATGGTGAAGATAAGGTTGCCGTCCTACAGCGGGAGATAGTGGACCTTCAGCAGGCAGTCAAGAGGGTAGCAGCAACAAATGAGGACCTCGAAGGCAGATCTAGGCGAAATAACATCCTTATCTTAGATGTTCCTGAGTCCACGTCGGTAGACAACATGGAGAACTTTATGGAAAAACTGCTTATGGAGGTACTGGAGAGTCCCCCGGTCACAAGTATGTTTATGGTGGCGTGAGCACATAGATCCCTGGTGACCAGACCCCCTGCCGGGTGACAGAATGGCCAATCATCGCCAGAATATTTGTGACACCCTACTTCGGGTCACCAGAGACATGAAGGAAGTGCGATGGGGGTCCTTTCAAAATGTGAAAAACATCCTGCGGAGAAAAGAAATACGTTATTCATTGCTCTACCCAGCCAAAATTAGGGTGGTACATGGTGGCAAGGCGATCTCCGCACCTCTCCGACCCTGACGGATCGCTTCGTCGCCCACCAACCTGATCCTTTTTTACTTCACCCAAAGAGACCTTACAATAACTTTGCTACTATCATCCTCGCAGACCTCACGCGACTTTGAAAATGTGGCACAGATGGCGAGGACAGCCTTCCGCCACAAGGAATAATCTAGCCACCGATGGCACCTCGTTCTCCGCAGCCACTGCGGACACTGTTTGGTATTGACTGATGTGGAATGATGGGGGGGTACCTGGATGCCAGTAGGTTTGAGTTTCTGGCGTGGGTGGTGGGTGGTAATCAACGCGAATTGGGGTTACAAGGAGTTAAGCAGTTGGGCCTGTAAGTGGGTTGCGGGGGGATGGGTGCAGTGCATAAGGGCAATGCAGTTAACAACGTATCATGGCATCAATATACGCCTCTAATAAGTCACTGTCTAGATAAGAGGGCAAACATGTAGGCATTGAGAGACTTCTACCAAAGATTGCCTCATGGTGTTACCTAAAGCCGGCAATGGGTCATGAAATGTGATATCCGTAATGACGTGGAATATAGGGGGTTCACCAACCGGAAAAAGATCTGTCTAATAATGATTTTATTGGGGGATTTTAACATGACCATTACCCTGGGTCTAGATAGATCAACCACGACACAACACACCCTCCCCTGAGCGGCCCAGAAATGGACTGCCATTGCAGAATACCATGGATTACATGATGCATGTCGAATGACACATCCCACCAGTAGAGAATACTCCTTCTACTCTAGTGCACATGGCAGCTCCTCCAGAATAGACTATGTGATGACGACAGCGACCCGGGCCAGGAACATTATCGAGGCCAAGATACTCCCTCAAACTCTTTCGGATCGCTCCCCGGTGCTAATACACATCTCAGGGCCGATCAAACCCCTGAAACAACTACGCTGGTGCTTTAGATCTAGTGCGCGAGAAGACACAGTATTACGAGTAGAAATTGGGCAAGATCTACAGATCTTCTATCAAGCCAACGTGGGCTCTGTTTCTGACACTGTGGTGGTATGGGAAGCCTTTTAGGTATATATTAAGGGCTTCTATATTTCCAAAGAGGGGGCGTCCTGAAGGCGTTACGTAGGTCCATGTCTACATTGGAGACCGAAATCAAAGATCTAGAAATGCAACAGGGATCTCACGACTCCCCAGCTGTACAGACTAAATTGCATGTTAAGCGAGTCAAGATGGGGCTTTTGGCAACTTGGGAGGAAAGGTTCATTGAAGACCTCATAGCCGCAATGGTGACACTCTCCTTGGCCATTAAACGGGAGTGACAACTAGCTGCCTCTGCATTGACCCCTAGTAAGGATCTTGGGAGGATAAATAGTGTGTTCTGTGACTTCTATGAACGCATTTACAGCTCCTGGGGAAACACTGGCCATGACTCCATAGCGCAATACGTAGAGAGAATAGCTTTGGGTTGGCTAGATCCAACTCAGGGAGAGGGTCTGAATGCTCCTCCCACAGATGATGAAATCCGCAACACAATCCTCTCCCTCCCCAACGGGAAGGCCGCTGGCCTGGATGGGGTAACTGCTGAGTTCTATAAGGCATATGCGGATTCCCTGTTGCCATACCTACGGGACTTGTACGAGGCGGCCAGATCCTCAGGTGTCCTTCCTGAGTCCACCAGGACTGCCCTTGTGACGGTGTTGCTTAAACCAGATAAAGACCCCTTAAAATGTGCCTTGTATAGACCACTACCTCTAATCAATACAGATAATGAAATCCTAGCTAAATTACTTGCAGACTGACTCCTGCCGTAGATGCAGGCACTGGTCCTACCAAACCAGGCGGCCTTCATCCCAGGGAGGTCCACCCAAAACAATCTGAGGCGCCTGTTCATGCTTATGCACAACGTAAATCCTGAGATACCGACTGTGGTGGCCACTTTGGACGTGGAGAAGGCTTTCCACTCCGTGGAGTGGACATTTCTGTTTGAGGTCCTGCGCCGCTCGGGTCTCGGCCTAACTTTTTTTTACAATGGGTTTGATTGCTGCACCCAGCACCCAGGGCAGCGATATATACTAACAGAATTACTTCCAAATTCATTTACCCAACACGGGGGACAAGACAATGCTACCCACCTTCGCCAATCCTATTTGCTCTAGCCGTGG
Organism: Ambystoma mexicanum; assembly: GCF_040938575.1. Taxonomy (NCBI): domain Eukaryota; kingdom Metazoa; phylum Chordata; class Amphibia; order Caudata; family Ambystomatidae; genus Ambystoma; species Ambystoma mexicanum. The sequence continues at coordinate 1,234,567,594 of NC_090926.1, read as the reverse complement.
AACTGCCGGCCTGCTGCATAAGGGAGTACCGATCACACTGGGGTGTTAAAATTCAGTTGCATCCCTCCATTATCCTTTCAGGCAGGCAGGAAACCAACTACATGTAACCCATAAAGGAGCAAGCGGCTTCACTTCTCTCATTAGGCCCTTGAAAGAGCACCTGTCCTTTTGTGTGCTCCATTAGTGAATTTATACCTTCTACCTCTTCTTTGTCCCTTTTCTTGCTGTCATAAATCCCTTGAAAGAGCATCTGTCCTCTTTTGTGCTCCATTAGTGATGTTTTGCCCTGTGCCTCTTCTTTGTCCATTATCTTGCTGTTATTGGGTCTTTGAAAGAGCACCAGTCCTCTTTTGTGCTCCATTAGTGATTTATTTCCTTGTGCCTCTTCTTTGTGTGTTATCTTGGTGTCATTAGATATCAGGCACCATCCATCCACGAGCTGCAGACCATCATTAAATAGCAACTACCAGAAGTGCTGGCGTTTACCCTGGCGTTTGGCCCAAAGAACGCTCTGACGTTCGCAATAGACTTCAGTTCCCAACTCCCCTTGCGCTCGATCCCCGTGTGGTGTGCCACGTCATTGCGCACCTCGCGGTACCCGGAAGCAACCGTATTTACCTGTTGCAAGGCTGCCGGACGACGCTCCTTAACCGCTGTGTTCACCCAGCAAGGTTGCTCCGGTGTTTGTACCTTTGTTTCTGCGATCCTGATTTCCTTGTATTATCTGACCTCTTGGCTTCCCGCATTGGACTCCTTCTGCTTCTGCCCTTCTTGGACTCTGGCGCATCCTTCCCTCGGACTGTCTCTTGGCTCCCCCAACTTTGGCATACGTTTTCCTCGGCTACTGCTACCTCCTATCCCTCAACATTGTGTTTGGTGATTAGTCCCGCTCTCTCCTCCCAGCGCTACCTCTGCCCCTGGCTTAGAGGTACTGAACTGCCATTTATTTTTGCCCATTTCTCCCACTCTTGAACAAATCTCCATGTTCTTCCCTGGAACTTTATTGCTGCATTTTCCTCCTAAAGACTTTCTGTAGCTGCATCTCTTCTGGAACTTGATTATCAGTGCTTTTGGAACTATCTCAGTGAACATAATACCTTCCTGGAACTTTTGTACATCTGGAAATGTACTGGACCCTGATTCCTTGGATTTCTTCTGTGGATTTGTAAATTTTGGAACTTCCAGCTGCCCAGCCTCCAGTGGGGGGATATCTTAGTTGTGCCCTTGTTCTGCCCGGGTTAGATTCCCCTTTTCTTCCTTACCTTTATCACGGATTGTCTTCTGGCGGATTACTGGAACCTGACCACTGTGCTGGGACGTCTTCTTCCTGAAAGGTTCCTTCTGGCCGGCGTTATGTAAGTAGGTTTTGAGCCTGCATATCAACAACTACAGGTAGGAGTTGGGATTGTCGGAGGGTGGTGTACTGGTGTCTATCGGACACTAAGGAGTTTGACCATTGTGATTTGTTTTTCTCCCTCTAGCTCTGCTGTTGCCCCAGCCTTTTCATCTGAGCCCCTGGCCTGATGGTTTATTCTACCCTGCAGTCTGCGCTCTCAGAAGGAACGTCTCTCTGTGATAGGAGACCCCAGTTGTCCCTCGACACTGCAGATACGTTCGTGGATCCTGATCCTGACAGATTAAGGAGCCTTACAATTCAGTATCTGATGGATTCAGGGCAGATCCCATTGCCGCCGTTCTGATCAGCGCATGGACATGATACAGAGCTTGGTACACCCCTTGCCTTCGGATGAGGAGTTCAGTGACGGAGCAGCAGCGGCTCCTCCTGCAAGGCTGCCCGTCCTGATCCCTGGCCTCACCCCGGTCGTTCTGCCTGGGCCCTTTCCATCCTTTGTCGCCCCTTGGCATTCCCTAACTCTTCCACTAAAGCTGTTTTTGTGCTATCTCATTTAGGCGGTACAGCGGCTGCTTGGGCTAACCCGCTCTCGGAAACTAATGATCCTGCCTTGTAGGACCTAGAACTTTTGCCCTTGACCCAAGGAAAACAGAGCCTCTTGGCATACCTGGCTCGCTTTAACTAGCTAGCGGCCGAACCCTCCTGGCTTGAGCAAAAGAAGGCTGTTGTGTTTTTAAAAGGCCTCTCTGAGGAATTAAGATACCCTCTCAGTCATTCCTTGCATTCCTTCCGGGTTTGCTGCGCTCTTGGACCTGGTTTTACAAGTGGACGCATGCCTTATACAGTGAAAAGGTGAACGTCAGATTCCCGAGTTACGTCCCAGTAAAACCGATGCCAATGCAAATTGGAGCCACCCGAGGTTCATTGACCAAGGAAGAGAGCGAGAGGCGTATGAACAATAATGTATGCCTCTATTGTGGACAAACCAGTCACTTCATACGTATCTATCTAAATAGATCAATGAAGCTTTCAGGAAACGCCAAGACTCATCCCTAGACAGGGCCATGGGGATGAGTCTGTTTTCTACTGGCTCTGGGGGGGTGCCTTCCTCAACTCATACCTACTTGCCTATTTCCTTTTCGATTCCGGGTTCTGGGGAGTTCTCCCTGTTGGTGATTGATTGATTCCAGAGCCACTGGCAATTATATGGACTCTCAATTTGCCAACTACAGGTAGGAGTTGGGATTGTCGGAGGGTGGTGTACTGGTGTCTATCGCACACTAAGGAGTTTGACCATTGTGATTTGTTTTTCTCCCTCTAGCTCTGCTGTTGCCCCAGCCTTTTCATCTGAGCCCCTGGCCTGATGGGTTTTTCTGCCCTGCAGTCTGCGCTCTCAGGGGAAAAGTCTCTCCGTGATGAGAGACCCCAGTTGTCCCTCGACACTGGGGGTACCTCGGTGGATCCTGATCCTGACATTAGGCCCTTGAAAGAGCACCTGTCCTCTTGTGTGCTCCATTAGTGATGTTTTGTCTTGCGCCTCTTCTGTGTCCCTTATCTTGCTGTCATTCGGCCTTTGAAAGAGCACCTGTCCTCTTGTGTGCTCCATTAGCAATGTTTTGCCTTGTGCCTCTGCTTTGTCCCTTATCTTGTTGTCATTATGGCTTGCTGACACACCACATCTCAGTCCTATTCTTATCCGAAGAAGGTCATCAGAAGGTTTCCTCCATTTCCTCGCTCCCGGAAGCCTCATCCGGTGCAAGCTCTAAATGCAGTATTGAATACACTGACTCATCAGCCTTTTTAAATATCAGTTTTTCATTTATGTAGTGGTTCATGCTGGAGTCCTCCCACTTTGAGATGCTGTCATTATTTAATGGTACTCAATGTATCAACTTGAGCTGAAGGGAGAGCCAAGTCTGTCATGCCAGAGATTCAAAGTTGTGCAGTGCAGGCAGGGCTCATGTTGAAGGCGACCATTTTTGAGCACCGGTCACCTACCCACCCAAGGTATGGTGTATCTTTAAACTGTAAGACCGCCAATTTTTGCAGACATTTTGTCAGAATAAAGGATACATGCTACATACCTGGTCATCAATGGAGCCATGTTTCTTATTTTATTTCTTTTTTTTTTGTGAAAAATGTGTTCTTGGAAGCTGACTTTCTTTTTTTCATTGTTTCAGAATTTCATTTGAACCAGGACATTTGCTGCCTTGCTTTCTTTACAAATCTATCCTATGAAAGGACACTTCATCACCGGGATGTTCAGAGATCACATGTTTATATACACTGCATGGCTCTACATGTAGCGGGGAAATAGTTTACTGTGTCCTTAGTGGGAGACATGAGTAGGCGGGCACTATCAAACACTTTTCTGGCTTTCACCTTTATTTGTTGGGTATTTATAATGTGCCTATACAGCAAATGGTAGTTCAAGGCGCAATGAGACAAAAGAGGGTGTTGGGGGGGATCAAGGATGAAGAATATCAAAAACTGTCCTACTAGGCCTTGTGACATTCGGATCGTGCAAGTGCAGTATCAAAAAGTGGAGTGGAGAGGTGGGGGTAAGAGCCGGTCAGAGAGGAATGCACTAATGATAAGGGGGGGGAAATGAAGTGCAGGTCAGAGTGGAGAGCATGCAGGTGCTAAGGGGAGGGAGCAGGATGGCGGGGAAGCGGGCCCCTGGGCTAGGCAAGTGCTATGGGGATGCTCGGTGGACAAGTGCCAGGGGAAATGCAGAGAGTGAAGGGAATGAAGGTCCACATGCTAAGTGCGAGTTAGGGACTGGATGGGCTCAGTAGGGGGCAAGTGCATGTTTGGTCGGATGGGGTCAGGGGAGACCGAGGTGCAAGGGGGAGACTGGGCGGGCGGGCGGGCCTGGTGCCCTGTATGAATCAGAAGGGACCAGGCAACCAGTCAAAATGTGGCAGAGGGGAACATTAGCAGGGGAGGGGAAGAGGAACAGAAGAAGAGAAAAGGAGGGTCGTGAGAAGCTTCTGGAACTCAAGGAGATCTGGCTCAAGCCTGAGCGTGGCAGGGAGGTCATTCCAGAGGGAAGCTCCTGTGGAAGAGAGAGATCTACCCCCACTCTCTGCTTGGAAAAGCGTCTAATCTGTAGAGTTGGAGCTAGAAGACAGAAGGACTCTAGCAGGGAGGTATTTAAGGAGAGGGAGTTGAATGTGGCAGGGTTACAGGCCCCGGAAAGCCTTGTGGCTGACACAGAGGGTCTTGAACTTGATCCTTGCAACAACGGGGAGCTGCTGGAGAGATTTTAGGGCTGGAGAGAAGCGGTCCTTGAGCTTGAGGCCAAGGATAAGTCTTGCAGTCCTGTTCTGGATTGCTTGAAGGGGGTGAAGGGAGGATTTAGGCAGAGGAAAGGGAAGAGGCTGTTGCAGTAGTCCACCCTAGAGAAGACCAGAGCTCTGGAGACACTGATTTTCTGGGGCAAGGTGAGGAAAGGTGAGAATGCCTCTGAGGGTGTACAGCTGAAAGTGGGCTTTCTTGGCAAGGTCTGTGATGTGGGGAGAGAATGAGAGCGATGAGTCAAAGAAGACAAGGGTTTTTTGCCTCACAAGAGGGTGAGTGGAGGGTGCCCATAGAGGGCGGCCAGAGAGTAGGAGGGAAGGTGGGAGCTGTGGTCCCAGTGCGAAGGATCTCAGTCTTTCTGGCCTTAAAGCAGAGATCGTTAGCAGCACATCAAGCCTGAATAGCAGTCAGACAGTCAGGAATGAGAGAGGAAGAAAAGGAGGCAGTGGAGGGAAGCTTGAAGGAGAGCTGCGTGTTGTGGCTAGAGGGGCAAGGTAGATTTCGAAGAGCCACGGCGAGAGGATAGGGCCCTGAGGGACGCCACAGGAAGAGAGTATGATGGTGGAGAGAAAAGGGCCCAGTTGAACCTGGGATGGTCGTTCAGAGTGGACGGAGGTCAACCAGTCCAGTGCCAGGTCCGTGATGCCAAGGGTATTACAGAGCCGATTTATCATTTATATATTTATCTCGCTCCTCACCTGTTTCCGGCATCCCCACTCATACTAAGTCCTTTTTTCACTCTGAGTTTGCTGCACTGGTGCAAAGAGTAAACTAGGAAAGGTGATATGTGCAGGGATACCCTAGGGCAGGAGTTCTGCAACTTTGGTTCTTCAGATGTTTTGGACTACAACTCCCATCAGCCCCAGCTGGCACAGTCAATGATGACGGGTCAAGGGAGTCGTGGTCCAAAACGTCTGGAGAGCTGCAGGTTGCAGACCCCTGCTTTCCGGAGTCTAGGTGAACTTAAGTACAACGCAACACAAGGATGGACAAAGGTATGCTGGTGTATGGTCTCTTGAGTGAGCAAATGTTAACAAACATTAGTACCTGTGAGCAGGGTGTGGCAGCCTCCCAGCCGATGAGGAACCGCCCTGAGCCGCCTCAGAGCAGGAGGTGGCCTTCCTCCCTTGCCGGGATGAAGGGAAGGGAACTCTCCCCAGCCCCTTACCCCCACCCCCTTTTCCACATTGCCAAGCCACCCCCCCTGTTACCTTGCACTTCCACATCCCTCGTAGGAGCAGGGAACAGCAGTGTTCCTGGCCCATTCTCGATCCAGCAATGGCTGCCATGGAAAGGGAGAAGGGACTACATGTAGTTCTCGTCTCCCGGATCCATGGTGGCCATTTTGATTTGTAGCTTTTGTCTTGAGCTGAGAAACGGCAAACACGTTGTTTCTCAACTCAAGATAAAAACACTATTAGTACCCCGGAACAATATGCCGGGGTACTAATAGCAAAACAAAACATGCAGGGGGTATTAACAGTCCGGTAATACTCTGAGAGTATTGTTAAGGCCCGAGCAAAAACTGATGACCCATGGCATTACCAGACCAGTAATGCCATGCCCCCTACTCAGGGTTAATTGCTTAAATATATTTGCAGTAAGCACTAGTACACTAGCAATGTTATGTTTTGTATAACGAGGGGTACAGAGACTAATGAAACCCATCACTGAGCAGCTGCATGAAAAAACAAAAAATACAGAGTCCTTAAAAATATATAGGCCCTCATTACGACCCTGGCGTTAAGGGGTTAACGGCGCCGTAAAAGGTGTCGGCGCCGTTAAACCCTTAACGCCTAATTACGAGATCCCTTTGCGGCTCCTGACCTTAACGGCTGGTCTGGACCAGCCGTTAAAGTAGGGACCCGCAAAGGGACTTTCGGGGTAATTACAGTACCGCAATTTGCGGTACCATAATTACCGCCTTCCCTAGTCCCATTGAGCCCTATGGGGCAAAAATGGGAATGGGGAAGGGCCAATGGTAAATGGGGAATTACCGCCCTGCCAACCTTGGAAGGGGGTGGTAATTCCCCATTTACCATTGGCGGAATAGGTAAGTTACCGGCGTTAACCATGGCGCTATCAGCGCCATTGGTTAACGCTGGAGTCGTAATGAGGGCCATAGTCTATATAAAGTGCACTTTATATTAAAAATATGTACAAGGCATTCTTACTTGGAAGGCAGCCCCACCAGCTACCTTGCAAGTGATAAAGAGGCTGTAGATTCACTCTGTATATACTGCAACACACCACTCTGCAGGGGGGAGCAATTTCGAAGTGCTTTTTAAGCGTTTGAAGCTGTAATCAAGGAGCACGAGAAACAATACCCCCTACCTTAGATGTAACACACGCACAACATCTTCACCTGCCCCTCCATATTAGTGCATGGTGCCCCTTCCCTCATTTACCTCCCCACCTTACTTTTGGACCTCTCCTGCGCAAAAGAAAATATATATAAAAAAATGTTTATCCCCCATTCTAGGGGCTGGAACGGGGGATAATGGCCCGGCACCCCAAGTTATTGGGCCAAGCAAAGTGAGGGTAGATAACGAGGACTCCGCACCGTTATCCCCCATTGCAGCCCCTGCAACGAGGGATGGAGGCTATTAGAACCCTGATTGCCGGAAAAAAAGGATTTTCCTTTCTACAGTGGGACCAGCGCAGCATCCTGCTGTAGGAAGGAAAATCCTTTTCCAAGATGGCTACCATGGAAAGGGAAGGAGGGGGCCCATACGAAGCCCCTCTTCCCTTTCCATGGCGGCCTGCAGGAGGCTAAGAGAAGGAGCAAATGCAGCGGCAGCTGCTAAGTAGGAGGTGGGTAGGGGGTGGAAATAAATGGGACAAAGGGTGTTGAGGAAGATGTACTGGCGATTCAAGCCTGCGTTCCTAGCCACCTCATTGGCTGGCTCCCTGGCCAGAGTGTTAATGTACATTTGTATTTTAGAGAACAGTATAAAATGACAGAAACAATTTCCTGTCACAAATACCTTTCTCTAGCACAAAATAAGGACCACAATCAATGGACCTTTATAACTATCCACAGTGTCCTTTTCATGCCATGGATCATTAAAACACCCGGATGGCATGTGACCACTATCGCAAAGGGCGGCCCTTCTACCCTTTTTAATTTTATATTTGAACACTCCCTCAATGCCTACTTTCAAACAGTCACACATCCATCCACCAATCACTTCCAAAAACTGTACATATAACCCTATAAACACACCAACTGCCACTTAACAATCTTTTACAAATCTTTTGCACCTGCTTTCCCCTTACTTATACAAAAGAATTGTACACAATGCTCCTATAAATGCACACATGCTTTGTGCAGGGCGAGAAGTGCATACATAGAAGGGGCAGTATGGATGGAGAAGTGCTCATGAGAACCCGGCGGGAAATGCCAAGGTATGCCAAGATGGGACGCCGCCGGGTAACTACTAGAGCAGAGGAGTCACATGCTAGCGAACAGAAAGATGGGACAACTAATGTGGGAGCCCAAGGACAAAAGTAGGTGTCCTTTCGAAATGCATCCTTCATCTCGAGTGACAGTGGTATGAATGTTGACGCCTCCTCAAATCACGGGAAGTACAATCGTCGAGACAGAATAGAGGAAACAACTTTCACGGCAGGAGCAACGCTAACCGTGGGAACCAAGGTGGTAACCAAAGCAGAAGAGGCAAGGGTCAGCCTTGTTTAGAGAGAATCCTGGGACTTGGAACCCCGCATAACGAGGAGTATGCAGGCATTGTGGTGAACCTGTCTGGATACCTGCCCACCACGGAAGAAATGAGAGTTCTCGAGAAAGGAATGGGCTTTGTCCCTACCAACTTACACAATCTGTTCATGTTCTGTCAGGAATTTCACAATTTTATGAGAAAGATCCATCTCAATCAATTTTACCAAGACAAAGCATACGAACCTGAAGTATCTGACTCAGGTCTACAAAGTAAATCACATTTTTGCATTCCAACTGGTGCACAAAGTGCTGAGGCACTGGTGTTCCAGCACAGGGTGCTCCACGATTTAGATTTGTTGGAAAAACAGATCAATCAGAGTGGTACAGCCTCCATGCAAGGAAAGCCAGAGAGCGAGGTGACACCATGACCGTGATTCAACCCCTGGTCCCACTTCATATATGCATTTGGGGAAAGGTGAGCTCAACTATGGTTACACAGGGAGCTTGGACAATACATGTCCTGCAGAAGCTTTTAGGGCAACCCATACTCCAGGGGCTCAGTATGTTCAAGGCTTCAGACTCTCACCCAGATGGCCTGATGTGGTGGAGCAAACATAGGGTGAAACAAGTTATCCTGGTGGAGCAGGCCCTGCAGGATCCCATTGTGATCTGCAATATTTAGATCCGTATACATTTCACACTACAACTCCCATCATCTCCATCCAGCATAAACACATTGTGCTTATGGCTAGAGAGTAAGCGTTTGCCTCATGTCGGGATGTCCAACTCCAGGCCTCGACGGCCAGTAACCTGACAGGTTTTCAGGATAGCCTTCATTAATATTCAAGAGCAAAAATGTGCATTTAGAATCATTTTAGGCATATTTATCTCATGAATATTAATGAGGGGTACCCTGAAATTCCGACATGGCGCCGGCCACTAAGGGCTGGAGTTGGACAAGAGCAAATGGCATTACTGATTCTTTTTTACAGATACTGACCAGCAGCAAAGGAGTAGAAATCTCACTTGAACAGTTTCAAAACAACTTTGAAACCCAACGTGGGGGAGGGGAGCGGTCATGTACATGCATACCATTCCTTGATGTTTCTTGCAGTCACTTAACACAAGCACACATCCGAACAATCCGATTTCATTGTTCTGCCCATGAAAACCAAATCAGAAAACAAATGCATCCATTCTAAGCTTCATTGTGGATATATATTTGAAGAGAGGGTCCCCGGAATGGCCCTTATGTCCCCTATGCACATGTCGGCCCGAAGGATGAGAAACGAGAGATGCCAGTCGCTTTTTGGCCAACCCCCAGGTGGACCAGTGTATTCCACATATTGGAATAGATATTCCCTTAGACAACCGGTCAAACACTATACAGATGATTTATTTGTGGATGCAGGTGCCTCATTACTTGACCAGTTTGACTAATGATAAATGTCCACCCGTGCTAACGTCATTAGTGACAACACGACATAGCAACGTTAGTCACGAAGTAAACTTGCATCCCTTCACAAAGTTACGCAGACACTCGCATGCATGCACCAAGAAGATACACACACCATTCTGTAGATAGAGGACAGATACATATACATACTGTCAGAATCCTTTTATTTACACTAGCCAAATGCAGATACAATATTAAAATAAGGCCATAGACTGACTGTAGTGAATTCACATGAAGCCACAGGCCTCATAATACGGGAAAAAGAGATGCAGACTCTACAGCGTGAAGCAAAGAGCCAGTGCTCGCAGTCAAGGACAAGGGCGGGTGGGAAATTCCTGGCTCCCGGGGCAGGAAGCCACCTGCAAAATAACAGAATAAAATCCTCCCTAATTGCAGGCTGAAAAATCTCAGTTTTGTGGTCCACACCCATGTGACTCAGCCGAATCAGACAATGGCATTATACTAGTGGTGAGAAGCGGTACCATTCCGAGCAAGAGAGACAGAAATGATACCTATACCAGTGGCAACTATGGTACACTGAGCACTGTGAAGAGAACTAGGACCCAGGCGTGGGGAGACCCGCTCCAGCCAATCACAATGCTCAAATCCTGGGGTGGTGTGTGAGGATGCACGGGCCAATGGTCGTCCTGCGACCCTGCAACAATGTTATAGATGGTATTTGCAGAAGTCTCAGGTGAACCCACCTGATATGGAATGACTAATTGAATAACCCATATAGGGGATCTGTATAGCTATTATTACCTGAGCTACCCAATGGGTTTCGTTCTTAGGTTATTTGGGGAAGGTTGGGAATTGGGACATCACTACAGGATAAAAGCTTGTGACACAGGCCCAGGAGCTGTGATTGCCACAGATTCTGTAATTTCCTGCCGATCCCTGTCCGTTTGGAAAAATAAAGGACATTTCTAACTTGCCCCATGGCTGAGTCCCCCTTCATTGCCAGGGGAGGTTTTGATGGGCCTTGTGTATTCTGCTAAGCTGTGATTATGTGGTGCGAACCCACGGTCCTCTGGCATACTATACAAAGTGGTAGCAGAGGATGGTTTGCTATGTTCGATCGGCACAGAGCCATCTCTTCCGTCGCAACACCTGGAGAGCTGTGAGGTGACCCACAGAGAATGAGAACCACATGGAAGGTGCACCCTGTGAAGAGGCCTTGAGGAGCTGCCTTGGAGAAAATCCTGCCCACTGTCCATGGTACGCCCAGCAGGCCAGAAGAGCGGAGTGGCAGATTTGGGGAGAGCCAGTGGCCGAGCACTGTCAGCGGATCACGGAGTGCAAGTACAGACTAAGCCATACAGCAAATAGGGGAAGTGGTAAACAGATGTTGGGTGGGGGGTGGTATTGAGTATTGGGTGGTGAGATGCAGAGGTGGATGTTAATTGTTTGTGGTATGGGAACATTCGATCTTGAGGTGATCAGTTGCAGCAGATGGCCTAGCCGATTGGCCAAAGGGCACGGATGACAGAAGTTATGTAAATATTAGATTTTCTGTGGGTTGGGTATTGTAGTTTGGGTTGTGGATGATGGTATTCCCGTGTATAGGGCTTAGCAGGTGAAGCTAGCTTGAATCACGGAAGGTGTTCTCCTTAACTTTAGCGAAGGAGTTTTAACTACAAGGCGACGTTGCAGGTACCGATTGAGCACATGAAATATTGATATCCCCTGTTAGGAGGCAGGAAAACAGCCATGGATATATGTTGTTTGTATTTCTCGGGGTATCTGTGTCATTGGGAAATGTTTTGGTAAATGCTGTGAGTGGGTGTGGTATCATTGATTCTGTTTCTTTATCCCTCCTTCTCGAGCTCTCTGCTCATCCACCTCCAAATCTCTGAGGGTCAGACACTTCTCCAAGCAGATAGTTGGGGGCAGATCTATCTCCTCGGCTGGGGCCTTCCTCTGGAACAGCCTCCCGGCCTCTCTCAAACTTGAGCAAAACCACCTCTGGTTCCGGAAGCAACTCAAGACCTTCCTTTTTTGCTTCCGCTTTCTCTCTTCCTCTCCCATGCTGATGACCTGCCTGGTCCACGCACTGGTCACCTGGCCACCCCCTGAACTTGGGCCCAGGTACCCACATGTCCAGTTGTACCTCGCACTGAATCTTGGCTCCTCCAGCACTTGTGGTCTGTATCTGTAACCCTACAGTCCCCTTTCTCTGAGCCACCTGTTGGCTACACTCTCTGATTACCTGCACTGTGCCACCCACTGACTGCACTTCTCCATCGCCACTGCCCCCTCGGCACTTCTCCCCTTCCTTGCACTTGCACAATCTGAATGACACAAGGCCTAGTAAGATTGTTGTTTTGTCTTCCTTCTGTTTCCCCCCTCCTTGTCTTGTCGTGCTAGATCATTTTTGCCAGCCTTGTTCTGTATCTCACCTGCACTGTATTTCTACCTGTACCAATTCTATGACCACCTTTGTAACCCGGTCACCTGCACTTATCAATGTGGTTTTTTCTTGCTTATAATATGTAACTACTTGTAACTTGCTGTTCTTGTCTAAGGTTTCTGGTGCCCAGTTACCTCAGGGTTCGGCACGCGGTATTCATAAAGAAACTAAACTAAACTAGAAACACTTGTGTATAGGCGCATTATAAATGCCATATCATATCATATCAGGACGATGAAGGGGATGTGGCACTGCACCACTGAATACTGAAACAACAGGAAGCCATGGGAGAAAAGCCCTCAACCCTACCCCTCCTCATCCTGAAAATGAGGGCAAAAGCGCAACAGCGGGGGTCCACGGATTATATCCAGCGAGGGAACTGAGAGCAGCGGCAGGGTAAACAAATCCAATATTTGCATATCCAGCATACAGCAGGAGGGAAGGGCAGAACGAGACCGGACACGCGGTCGAGGAAGCTGAAAGTGCGGCAGGTGAAAAAGGAGAGTGCAGCGAGATCCAGGCATGCATAAAAGAGAGTGACATGGGGATGGAGGGGAGACAGGAAGGACCAGAGAATATAATACCGAACAAGTGGGTAGGCAGACAGATATTGCTCAAACTAGATGGGAAGACAGCGGGAGAATTAGGAGGTCCTAATAAGGAAATAATGGGTTGTAAGGACACGAGTGAAGCAAGAGAATGTGCAGAGACAATGGAAGAAGTAGAGAGACAAGAGAAGGAGGCAAAGGAGGAACGCGAGAGAGTATGAAGGGAGAAACAGAAGGCAGAAGCGCAAGAGCGCAAACAGCGAGAGATGAGAAAGAGAAAGAGAAAGAGTGAGAGTGAGAGAAAGAGAGAGAGAGAGAGAGATAGAGAGAGAGAGAGAGAGAGAGAGAGAGAGAGGATATGGTGAGAAAAAGGGCAGAAGAAGAGAGAGAAAAGCAAGTCCAGATAAAGAAGGAGAAGAGGAGGTTGGAAGTGGAATGGCTCCTTAGAGAGCCGACAGCACATGGAAGAGGATGAACGTGCTGTGAGGGACGTGCACATGAAGTTGTGTTTAGCAGGTTTTTGTGACAACGAGGAGGGAGAGGAGCAAGGAGAGCGCGACCGAGGCAGGGCAGGAGATATGATAGGGCAGCAATGCTGCCAGACAGACACAATATCGGGTCCTCTGTGGAGGGGGGAGTACAGAGCATGATTGGCTTGGATTAAGCACAGCAGGAAGGTGCAGTATTAAGAAGATTAAGCTTCCAAGATAATATTGACAGCGATGGTGGAGAAACCTGGTCGGAGGATGACTTAGTAGGGAGTGTCGACGAGGAAGTGGGTGACCTGCCCATCGGTCTATAGGGAAGAGCCCTGACTGAGGCACAATATGGGAAGCCAACAAGGACATGGGGTGACAAAGGGGAGAGGGCACATCACTTTAGGGCTATATCGCACAGCATAGATAGTGTTACTCCATATACGCAGAGGCTCAGGGACCTTCCAGTGCGGAGCAGGGGAGAATGGCAAGGGTGTTCACTGCCACCAAAGACACCGGAAGACAGGGTGGGAAGATCAGACTGACACAATACCCACTATTGGAGAAGGGAGGTGTGCGACATCAATACATACCATGGCAGCAGATTGATAAAGATAACTTAAGGTGTAAATTACCCTCGTTGGCCACGGGTGCAGGGAAATGGATATACAAAATAAAAAGGCTAACAGCAGGCACAACACTAGTGGTGGGGGATATGAAAAGTTTACTTTCGGCGATTCTCTGGGAGGTTGCCGATGATGTATGGAAATGGGTACCCAGAGTAACTGCCCAGAACACGTGCTTAACGGGTTGCCATTTAACAACTGCCGAGTGGCCATATGGTGCTCTCTATGAGTACAGCACCCCAATACCTCAGACATTATTGCGATTATGGTACAGAAAATGTGGGAAGGTGGAGACCCATTGCACTACTTTCAAGCTATTCAAGAGGAATGGAGACTTGAAACGCGGGAACCGTGGGACAAGACAGTGGGATTATTCTATCATATATTCTGTCAAGGGTTTCCGGAGCAGGTGCAAAGGAAGCTCAAGAAATTAGTGGGGATGGAAGCCAAACTGTGGTCTGACATTCAGCTCAATATAGTACACTATTGTAGGCTAATGCAAGAAAATGCAAGAAAGAAGCATGAGGAAAGAAAGTAGGAAGAGGCAAGATTAGTGCAGAAGAAGTTGTCAAAATAAACAATGTAAGGGGCAATGTTGATGAGCATGGAAGGACAAGGTGCCCTGCATGCGCAGTATGGGCCGCTGCACATGCGGGGAGTTTTTCATTGGGTCGGGTTGACGTATATCATGGGTTCAGAGGAAGAGGGGTACCAGCTAGGTGACCAGTGTAGGGGCACCAGATATAGCACGGCCGAGAGGGTTTTTCAGGAGGGTATCAGAGGCCAACGGGAGATCACCCCAGTGCTGGGTATGTGGACAAATAGGGCACTTTTCCAGAGTGTGAACAAGCAGGGGGGAAGAATGCAGCAGAATGGGGGGATGCAAAATCAGCCCACATATTAGGGAGAACAGACTGAGTACTACGCTGAGGACCAAGCACAACAACACAGACATCAGACGCATACCCGCAGGCATACTAACCCATGACACAGACCCCCCAGATGCAGGCGCATGCACGGTCACACTCACAGGCACCACCCGCACCACAGATGCAGTATAATACGCACTCATCATGCATGGCACAGCAAAACAAAGGGACACTGCCATGCGCAGACTCCATGGGAATGGCTCCCATTCAGAAATTGGGAGGAGTGACTGTGGTGGGGAGGGGCAGCCCATTAACAGGGAATGGAATGTCATTGTGCCCACAATAGGACAGCCCACAGACAGATCTGATGTGTTCCATCCTATTGGTTACACCCAACCCGGCAGAGGAACCACGTATAGGAGTGACCATAGGCAACAAGGCCTTCTTCTTTCTTGTAGATACAGGGGCAACTAGATCCTGCATCTGGGAGGGAAGGTATCCAATGTCAGGCAACGACATGAATGCGCAGGGATTTTCTGGGGTGACGGATTTGGTACCTTTTACAGACGATCTTACACTTTCTATAGGGGAGCATGACTTAGCTCTACCATTGTTGTATTCTCGACAAAGACCAGTAAACATAATGGGAAGAGACATTATGAGCAAACTTAACATGACCATCTCATTCACTGACCAAGGGATAGTGAGTTACACGCCTGGGATTCACCTCCAAATGTGAGTGAAATCATTCCAGCTTATTGCAGACGCACAGTACAGAGGGGAGTGCCACCAGATGGAGAACTATTCCAATATGGAGTAGAGGTAATAATAGCATGCTCACGGGTAATGAGGGAAAAGTATGGCACCTTCCAAATGAGTACCTGTTTAGAGCAGAACTACCAGTAGATGAGCCAAAGAAGACAGTGAGGCCACTAGAACTAGAGGCAGTAATAGCGGGGGAAGACAGAATAACTGTACACGGGAGAGATAACACCGGATGAGAATGGAGGTCAGTGATTGCAGTGGGAGAAGGATACAGGCTGACTACCGCCACTGACTAAGAATTGTTCAAAGACAACCCCTCAGATCATGAGATGGTGTTTGATATTAGTATTACATACTGGGTGAAAATACATTACCGAGAGGTACCACACAGAATGGTGATGATGCTACAAGCACCTCTGTCATTTCTCGAGGAAGACCTGGCCAAGGTCCCTAGTGTCTTATGGACCACAAGTTCCTATGATGTGAGGCTTTTGAACGGAATAGGAGCAGTAAAGAAAAAACGTAAGCCAGGAGCCATTCTACCAAGAGCAAAGGTATACCCTCTTAGGAGGGAGGCAGATGAGGGCATTTACAAGACCATTGCAGCCCTAGTTAAGCAAGGCATTCAAATACCATCAGAGTCACCATGCAACACTGCTATGTACCCTGTGAAGAAGGCAACAGGGGGGTCATGGCGTTTTGTGCCCTTTGAACCATATTTTCGAGGCAGAATTTCCTCTAGTTATGAACCCAGCACAGTTTTGTGTAGAATTCCCATGAAAGCTACCCACTTCACGGTTATAGATTTTAAGAATTCCTTCTTCTCTATACCACTCCATCCAGACTCACAAGATTTGACTTTGTTCCTATATGGAAATGAGAAGTGGAAACACACTCGTCTTCCACAAGGGTAGTGTGAAGTCCCCGTCCATATTTAACAGGGCTCTCCAGAAGGCCATAGGCAATGTACAGTGAGAACATGTTGTTATACAATAAGTAGATGACATCTTGATCTGTATCAAAACAGAAACACAGTGTAGAAATGATTATGTGTGCATGCTTACTGTACTAGCAGATAACGGGTACAAGGTAGACTAGGCCAAACTACAATATTGTCAGAAGGAAGTTATATATTGGGCAACCAATATCGCAATAGGGGCGAAATATGACACCAGAAAGAGCAGAGGCAATTCGCAAGACCCCAAACCCATGACCATAAGACCAATGCAGCAGGTTCTAGGCCTCTGTAATTACTGAAGAGCATGGGTATTCGACTACAGCACATGCACAAGACACTTGTTAAGTGCCGCACTAAAAGAAGCACAAGGAAGGGAAGGTACATTACAGTGGACAGATGAAATGACCGAGGCACTTGAAGAGCTGCGCAGAGCAATATGCACAGCTCCAGTGCAGTGTTAGGGATTATAGACTATCAAGACAAATCATACTCATTTTCACATTCCAATGGAGTATTAATGACCGCAGTACTAATGCCAAATACAACCATGGGTCACAAACCATTAGCATATTACCGTCGGGAAACTAGACCCAGTGCTGAGAGGACACTACTCTTGCGAGCAGGCACTAGCTGCTGCCGCATTTGCACTGGAGAAATCAGTGGGTATTACCATGGGATGCAGCACCACTCTTTTTGTGGAGCATGCCCTCTTCGCAATACTAGAGCGACCCAAAAGTACACTGACAACACAAAGAGCTTCAGGATATGAGGTGATACTGTCAAATCCAGCTATCAACGTAGCGATGTGCTGACTTGTGTACCCGGCGACATTCGTCATTGAACCCATAGATGAGGAGGACTATGTACACTACTGTGCCGCAAACATAGAAAACCATGACAACATCTCGAAGGTAAAGGAGAACGCCCCTGAAGGGAGAGAAATGCTTTATACAGATGGGTCGTCAACAATAGACCAGACCACAGGAGAAAGACATACTGGTATGGCAGTAGTGAGAGTAAAAGTGGATGGGACAAGCAAGGTGGTAGTAAGCACACATTTACTGTCACATTTTACAGCAAAAGCTGGGTAACTAATAGCTCTAATACTGGTGCTGGAGCGAAGCAAGAATTAGGAAGTGACAGTATTGTCAGATTCAGCCTACGTGACATCTACAGTGCATTCTGGGTTGTCACGCTGGCTAAAGAGGGGCTTACGACGTACTGACGGGTCACTGGTGTGGCACGCTCTCCTATCGGGTAGACTGATAGAAGCGCTCCAATTCCCATCGAGCATAGCGCTCGTGAAATGCCAGGCCCACACAAAGGGGGAGGATCCCGTCTCCAGGGGCAACGAGGCAGCAGATGTGGAAGCAAAACACCTTGCATATTTTGAAGACATCTTAGAGATGGACACCCCATTCCAGACACGTAATTATGTACGAACAATGGTGTTGAAGGAAGGGTACAACACATTACCAGTGACGCAAATCATGGAGCTGCACCAAAGGTGGAAAAGGAATTTTGGTTGAGAAGAGGATGTTCCATATCTCTGACAGACGCCCTATGGCAGCAGGAAAGCCCAGGAAAGGTAGTGATGCCATTATCATTATTACACACTGTACTTACACCGTTGCACCGTTCTACCCATATGGGGAAGGATGTACTTGCTGCTTACATTGGAGAAGATTGGTTCTGTCGCAACATGGCAGAACATGTGGCAGAATTCACGACCAATTGCATTGTCTGTAAAGGTTTCATAGCAGGTCATACATTGAAGGTAGTGGGAGGAGTAATACCTCGTCCAATGGGCCCATTACAACACCTTCACGTCAATTATGTAGACATGCTTCAAGTATGTCAGGGCTACCGCTACATGATCGTGGTTGACTGCCCATTGTAAGGGAGGCATGGTATCAAAGTAAGACAGACACAAGTGATCACAGTTCAAGGGTGTTTATTAAACTGTAAAAATGGGTTGGAGAAACACCTAATCTAAACCTAAAACTAAGATGGGAGCAAGCTATGACCATCAAATAATAATAATAATAATACAGTCATAGTAGGGGCTAGTCAAATAAAAAGGACTTATACTAAAAACAAACTATTGCCAATTCTTACTGCTGTGCTACAAGATACTCTAGGATAATGTTCTCAAGAAAAGAAAGAAGTGTCCACAAAATAATAAGTCAGGATGTTATGGCGGGTGTCTCCCTTCCCCACACTTTTAGCACAGGACAAGGCGGGACACTTGAGCACAGCACACTCCTGGGCTTCTCTGGCAAGAGCTTACAGTTCTTTCCTCAATATCCGGGCCTTCTGTGCCCAAGTCTTTTTCATGCAAAGTCTCTTGCCTCAGCTGGCCAGATATGTCAAATACAATAAAACAAAAATTCCTTCTGATAATCTTCACATTGGGTGACTACTCTTCACCCTTGGATCCCCCTCCGCCGGGCTCCAATCATTCGCTCAACGATAGCCTCCCTCAGTCGGGCTCAGACCAACAACTTCACTGTGGACATCCCTCAGTCGGATTCGTGCTTGTTATCACAATGTTCACGGGTATCTCACTATTTAACCCAATTCGTAGGCACCCCTCAGTCGCGTTCACGTTTGCCAATTATCACAGTTCACTGAGCTTAAAAATGCGGGATTCACTTCCCTTGTCTTTCTCCTGGCATCCCTCCATCGGGTTCACACTTACCACAGTTCACAATTTCATAAGCTCATCAGAAAGCGGGTGTTCCCTTCCCCTAGCTTTCTCTCTGCAACGTCATTCTAGACCCTTTAGGTTTTTCCCTCTAACTAAATCCGGTCACAGCCCCCAGTCAGGCTTTCCCTTGAGCCCTCAGTCAGGCTTTCCCTTGAGCCCCAGTCAGGCTTTACTTTACTTCCACAACATATCAAAGAATTTCAACTGTACAAAGGGGTTGGCTTGACCCTTGTATTACCACTTTGACACCTCATGCTGCCCCCCCCCCCCCCGAGGCCTCTTAGAACTGGTAGTTTCACTAACACAAAAGTTCTTAGTTCAATACCTTTTCTTTCTTTATCAGAGGGGTATCAGTCAGAGACATTTGAATGGATGCCCATCCGGTGACAGACCACTCTGCCTCTGGTACCAGGAGTGTTCACAAAAAGACCCCTGTCTACTATTTTCTTTCCCCATATACAGTGTTGCCACTGCAACCTTGAGTCAACACAGTCCAGTCCACTCTTCAGTTTCATCTGACTAATCGGCTGCGCTGAACTCTTTGGCTTTCTTTTTCCATTGGAGTCAAGGATGGTACCACAATGGCAATCGCTTCTCCCCACCTTGGTTATCAGTGCGCAAGGTTTCCATGTACTGCTGACATCCATCACACCACTTGCCAGCTGTGATTGATGGTCTTAAGTTTGCTTTCTCAGGGGCTTTGCGGGTCTGGGTTGAAAAGGGCAAGGGCAATTCCCTCCTGGTCGTCCTTTCAGATCTCCCTGCCTTTCTCCTCCGTTTGAACAGCCGTCCCAGAATGGCTGCTTCTTCATGCGTTCAGCCTTCCTCAAAGTGTGCTCTCGTGTTCTGCCTTTGTCCTTTTTCTTCCCCATAGGGATAAGTCAGGTGTATGTGTAGTTATCGGTAATTGCCTGACTCTCCCTGACCCTTGTGTTGGGACATGTCAGGTAAACAGCTCTGGTGTTAGTCTGTTTTCGCTCACGTAGTGAGAAAGTGTTTGTGTTGGAAAAAGTGGGGTACAGTTTCTAAGTATCCTACAAGGTAGGATAAGGAAAAGGTGTCACAAGGAAGGGGATACCGCGTCTCACCCTTCGGTGTCCCACTTTCACGCCCCGATGACCCCCCCATACACGTGATCCTCCCCCACTGGTCCACGCCCAGGAACTGGATCCAGTAACGATGGCCGTGTCCTGGCCACCTGGATCACAGATCTCCGGGGACTAGCGAGTGAGACACCTTCAGGTTTCTCACACCATTTTCCCAATGGATCGAAACGGGTCCCTGTTCCCATCCTGATGCCATTCAAGTGCCAAATTCCTGGTTAGGGAATCTTCCCACGATGGGGCGTATGCGAGGTCCTGCGGTCTGACAACGGTCCTCACTTCACCAATGATCATCACATCGAAACTTTGTTAGGAATCCAACGCAAATTCTCCTGTGTATACCATCCACAGGTGAATGGGGTGTGTGAACGCCTCAACAGGCTGCTCATAGCCAAGATAAAGAAAACGTTGAATAAAAGCTGACTACACTGTTTGCCCTTAGCTCTGTTTGCATTGCGCAACAAACCAGGGTCTGGCCACCATTTAACCCCACAACCGGGCGGCACATGCGACTCTCCTGGCTCCCCCCACTAGGGCTCTGTCAGATGCACTAACAATGTCTGATGTATTGGGACAGGAAATGTATGAGTACACTGCTGCCTTGATGGCTAGGGCCTTTTTTATTTCTCGCCAACTGCAGAAACAACGGGAGAGGCCCAATGGAAAAGAAGGAAGCAACAATACAGAAACAAACGAGGAACGACTGAAACCACCACAACTTTATCCTGGCAACAAAGTCCTCTTGTGCATTTTTCCGAGGACTTGGTTTAAACCAAAATTTACAGGTCCCCATCAGGTTGAAGAAGTAACCGATCGTGCTGTGAAGATAAGGTGTAAGAAAGTATGTAACTAGTTTGGGGACGTCAAGCCCTGTCAAACAGCGGCCTCTCCTAGCAACAACAGTGAAAGGGCCAACGTTCCACAAGAGGAAGAACAAGATCACCTAGGTGCATCACAGCTAGCAGACGACAATCCATGATTACTCGCTCACAAGACAGAGAGCTAGAGAAAGGACTTCCTGCACATCCAGAGTAAGGACACATTGTTTGTTTATTATTTTTCTTTTTGCACACTGACAGCATTAATTGTGAAAGTTGTGACTGTTATCCCTCCATTGTCCTATGCTTCCCGAAGACCATCACCCCGTAACCTTCCAAAGCCAATTTGTCCTCTTTTTTAGGAGATCTAACCGTGTAAGAAGACCCTCTCCTAGTTTATTCTTCCATGTTTTCCTGGTTTATTTATGCCAAACATACCCACAACTTCATCCAGGAAATCCATCCCTACTTGAAGTGCCTCGTAACCCTAGAATATGCATTGTGTGGGAACAGTTATTCCTTATTGCAGTAGAACAACATTGCGATCGCAGAGCTTAAAATAATAAGTACTAACAACAAAATAACTAATTTCCAGCGCATTTCAGGCAATTAACTAATATCTTCCAAGCTGCACAAGGTTCTGAAACGGAGTAAGTAATTAATGCCATTATTAAAAGTGTGATAATGCTGACTTGTGTCTTCTTTTCAATTGGTATCTTTACCCTTATTTATTGGTGACTGTCTTTTGGTGAAGAAAATAAAGCTGTGAACCTTACTAACACAATCCCAATCCCGGCAGGTGTGGGTACCATGTCAGGTCAGGAGGTAAGCACTGGCAGAACAGTAAGATGAGCTAGATGCAGTGTTGATGTAGATGCTGGAGGGGTTGATTTCTATCTCCCCTATACTGCTTGAGTATCCAATAACATGTGGTACAGGCACATGGCTAGAGAACGTAAACAGATCACTGGAGATAGCTGATATGTCTGCTCTCTCATCCCCTATGGCATGAGTGCCTCCAGAACATCGTTTGTGACCACCGAAATACCACCAGCAAGAGCGCAGTGTCTGATGTACCTACCAATGTGTACCACCAGAGGAAGGTTCCAAGGAAAAACGGCAACCTTAAGATGGATGCCCAAAACAACATTTCCCTATGAAATCCCATGCCCATAATACCACTTAATGGGGCAGCATTATGTTTCCAAAATGATGGAGCATTAAAGGTTGGAGAAAACAAAGAATGCAAGCAGGCAGTAAAAGCTCCAGGCATGAAAGTTGGGACATCAGTACTAATGGATCACTATTGGGCTTGCGAGTCCAAGACATACGAAAAGCTGCCACCAGACTGGGGAGGAATATGCTCACTGGTAGACATCAACATGCCAAAATGAGTAGTTCCATAGAAAGACATAAAAACAGACAAATTCCCTAAAATGTACATTACCGGAAGAAAGAAGAGGTCCGTCAAATTAACGAGGGTGAAGAGAAGAAACTACATATCATCAGCAATGGAAGACTCTCTGGATGACATACCACCTGAGCACCGAATGTTCAGCAGAACAGAAATGTTCTTTGCATCCATCGTTCCCGCTGTACAGACATACAAAAATGCAAAATGGCTCCAGATTACGAGGTGGGAGCTGATGCACTCAACGGTCAATGGCTTCAATGCCATAAAAGAAAAGCTCAGAGCAATAAGGTTGATAGCCTTCCAGAACAGATATGTTCTGGATCTCCTCACAGCAGTGGAAAGAGGTGTGTGCACCAAGATATGATCTTCTTGCTGTATGTTTGTTTCAGCAAATGACAAAGCCACCTGGATACTCACTGAAACAGTTACCAAGTTATCACAAATACCTGCCAAAATGGAGGAAGAAGCAAAAGGCGCAGGTAAAGATGAAGGTTGCCTGTCATACATCTTCTCCTGGATACGTACATGGATGGCCAACGGACTGAAAGTGTTGATGGCAGCATTATTTTTAGAACTACTGACAACGTGTGTGATCAGGATATGCACCACCCAATGCTGAAAAATGACAGAGAAAACTGTAGTAATTAAATCATTAGTAGAAACAACTTCAAAGAATACAAGGTAATAGCACCCCGAAATACCCTAAGGATGCAAATAACAGGGTGTCCACTGTTCCAGACCAGAGTAGTGTTCGAGAACCCCAACTACTACAAAGAATATTGGTGGAAATGGGTGTGGTGCGACCCGGAAGAGAGACTGCTGTTACTTAACATGGAGTTTAGATGACCATGCAAGATTTTATGGACAAGGACATCTAGGAGGAGTGACAAAGATTTGGCACCCGCGGGCGAAGGTGAATACGCTTGGAGAAGTGGTCGACAAGTCAACCAGAGGGGGGACTGAGGAGAGGGTCCCTGGAATGGGCCTTGTGTCCACTATGTGCATGCCGGCCCGAAGGATGAGAAACGAGAGATGCCAGTTTCTGTTTGGCCAACCCTCAGGTGGCAAAGCAAAAACAAAGAGGTGATGGCTGGAAGGTTTAGAATGAATCTTAACCACTGGCAATGCTCTGGGCAACCCTCCAGACCACCGTTCTTCGCCTGCCAAGCCATTACAGAAGGGGAAAGACCATATGCAAATCAGGCTTGGCCCCATCCCAAAAGGGGCAGTCCAGCCCGAACTGCTAGGCCACATCCCTTCTGCACGAGACCACAAGCATCCCCAAACATGTTTTGCCCTTGTTGGGGCTCATCAGTGAGGAGTAGCTTGGGCCTCTAGGCCCAGCAGGCACGGGACCCACATCTGGGCATAACCGTCCCACTCGGGGTGACAAAGCAAAAACAAAGAGGTGATGGCTGGAAGGTTTAGAATGAATCTTAACCACTGGCAATGCTCTGGGCAACCCTCCAGAGCACCGTTCTTCGCCTGCCAAGCCATTACAGAAGGGGAAAGACCATATGCAAATCAGGCTTGGCCCCACCCCAAAAGGGGCAGTCCAGCCCGAACTGCTAGGCCACATCCCTTGTGCACGAAACCACAAGCATCCCCAAACATGTTTTGCCCTTGTTGGGGCTCATCAGTGAGGAGTAGCTTGGGCCTCTAGGCCCAGCAGGCATGGGACCCACGTCTGGGCATACCCGTCCCACTCGGGGTGACAAAGCAAAAACAAAAAGGTGATGGCTGGAAGGTTTAGAATGAATCTTAACCACTGGCAATGCTCTGGGCAACCCTCCAGACCACCGTTCTTCGCCTGCCAAGCCATTACAGAAGGGGAAAGACCATATGCAAATCAGGCTTGGCCCCACCCCAAAAGGGGCAGTCCAGCCCGAACTGCTAGGCCACATCCCTTCTGTACGAGACCACAAGCATCCCCAAACATGTTTCGCCCTTGTTGGGGCTCATCAGTGAGGAGTAGCTTGGGCCTCTAGGCCCAGCAGGCACGGGAACCACGTCTGGGCATACCCGTCCCACTCGGGGTGACAAAGCAAAAACAAAAAGGTGATGGCTGGAAGGTTTAGAATGAATCTTAACCACTGGCAATGGCCTGGGCAAGCCTCCAGACCACCGTTCTTCGCCTGCCAAGCCATTACAGAAGGGGAAAGACCATATGCAAATCAAGCTTGGCCCCACTCCAAAAGGGGCAGTCCAGCCCGAACTGCTAGGCCACATCCCTTCTGCACGAGCCCACAAGCCTCCCCAAACATGTTTCGCCCTCGTTGGGGCTCATCATTGAGGAGTAGCTTGGGCCTCTAGGCCCAGCAGGCACAGGACCCACGTCTGGGCATACCCTTCCCACTCGGGGTGACAAAGCAAAAACAAAGAGGTGATGGCTGGACGGTTTAGAATGAATCTTAACCACTGGCAATGCTCTGGGCAACCCTCCAGACCACCGTTCTTCGCCTGCCAAGCCATTAAAGAAGGGGAAAGACCATATGCAAATCAGGCTTGGTCCCACCCCAAAAGGGGCAGTCCAGCCCGAACTGCTAGGCCACATCCCTTCTGCACGAGACCACAAGCATCCCCAAACATGTTTCGCCCTTGTTGGGGCTCATCAGTGAGGAGTACCTGGGGCCTCTAGGCCCAGCAGACATGGGCCCCACGTCTGGGCATACCCATCCCACTCGGGGTGACAAAGCAAAAACAAAGAGGTGATGGCTGGAAGGTTTAGAATGAATCTTAACCACTAACAATGCTCTGGGCAACCCTCCAGACCACCGTTCTTCGCCTGCCAAGCCATCACAGAAGGGGAAAGACCATATGCAAATCAGGCTTGGCCCCACCCCAAAAGGGCAGTCCAGCCCGAACTGCTAGGCCACATCCCTTCTGCACGAGACCACAAGCATCCCCAAACATGTTTCGCCCTTGTTGGGGCTCATCAGTGAGGAGTAGCTTGGGCCTCTAGGCCCAGCAGGCATGGGACCCACGTCTGGGCATACCCGTCCCACTCGGGGTGACAAAGCAAAAACAAAGAGGTGATGGCTGGAAGGTTTAGAATGAATCTTAACCACTGGCAATGCTCTGGGCAACCCTCCAGACCACCGTTCTTCGCCTGCCAAGCCATTACAGAAGGGGAAAGACCATATGCAAATCAGGCTTGGCCCCACCCCAAAAGGGGCAGTCCAGCCCGAACTGCTAGGCCACATCACTTCTGCACGAGACCACAAGCATCCCCAAACATGTTTCGCCCTTGTTGGGGCTCATCAGTGAGGAGTAGCTTGGGCCTCTAGGCCCAGCAGGCACGGGACCCACGTCTGGGCATACCCGTCCCACTCGGGGTGACAAAGCAAAAACAAAGAGGTGATGGCTGGAATGTTTAGAATGAATCTTAACCACTGGCAATGCTCTGGGCAACCCTCCAGACCACCGTTCTTCGCCTGCCAAGCCATTACAGAAGGGGAAAGACCATATGCAAATCAGGCTTGGCCCCACCCCAAAAGGGGCAGTCCAGCCCGAACTGCTAGGCCACATCCCTTCTGCACGAGACCACAAGCATCCCCAAACATGTTTCGCCCTTGTTGGGGCTCATCAGTGAGGAGTAGCTTGGGCCTCTAGGCCCAGCAGGCACGGGACCCACGTCTGGGCATACCCGTCCCACTCGGGGTGACAAAGCAAAAACAAAGAGGTGATGGCTGGAATGTTTAGAATGAATCTTAACCACTGGCAATGCTCTGGGCAACCCTCCAGACCACCGTTCTTCGCCTGCCAAGCCATTACAGAAGGGGAAAGACCATATGCAAATCAGGCTTGGCCCCACCCCAAAAGGGGCAGTCCAGCCCGAACTGCTAGGCCACATCCCTTCTGCACGAGACCACAAGCATCCCCAAACATGTTTCGCCCTTGTTGGGGCTCATCAGTGAGGAGTAGCTTGGGCCTCTAGGCCCAGCAGTCACAGGACCCACGTATGGGCATACCCGTCCCACTCAGGGTGACAAAGCAAAAACAAAGAGGTGATGGCTGGAAAGTTTAGAATGAATCTTAACCAGTGGCGATGCTCTGGGCAACCCTCCAGACCACCGTTCTTCGCCTGCCAAGCCATTACAGAACAGGAAAGACCATATGCAAATCAGGCTTGGCGCCACCCCAAAAGGGGCAGTCCAGCCCGAACTGCTAGGCCACATCCCTTCTGCACGAAACCACAAGCATCCCCAAACATGTTTCGCCCTTGTTGGGGCTCATCAGTGAGGAGTAGCTTGGGCCTCTAGGCCCAGCAGGCACGGGACCCACGTCTGGGCATACCCGTCCCACTCGGGGTGACAAAGCAAAAACAAAGAGGTGATGGCTGGAAGGTTTAGAATGAATCTTAACCACTGGCAAAGCTCTGGGCAACCCTCCAGACCACCGTTCTTCGCCTGCCAAGCCATTACAGAAGGGGAAAGACCATATGCAAATCAGGCTTGGCCCCACCCCAAAAGGGCAGTCCAGCCCGAACTGCTAGGCCACATCCCTTCTGCACGAGACCACAAGCATCCCCAAACATGTTTCGCCCTTGTTGGGGCTCATCAGTGAGGAGTAGCTTGGGCTTCTAGGCCCAGCAGGCACGGGACCCACGTCTGGGCATACCCGTCCCACTCGGGGTGACAAAGCAAAAACAAAGAGGTGATGGCTGGAAGGTTTAGAATGAATATTAACCACTGGCAATGCTCTGGGCAACCCTCCAGACCACCGTTCCTCGCCTGCCAAGCCATTACAGAAGGGGAAAGACCATATGCAAATCAGGGTTGGCCCCACCCCAAAAGGGGCAGTCCAGCCCGAACTTCTAGGCCACATCCCTTCTGCACGAGACCACAAGCATCCCCAAACATGTTTCGCCCTTCTTGGGGCTCATCAGTGAGGAGTAGCTTGGGCCTCTAGGCCCAGCAGGCACGGGACCCACGTCTGGGCATACCCGTCCCACTCGGGGTGACAAATCAAAAACAAAGAGGTGATGGCTGGAAGGTTTAGAATGAATCTTAACCACTGGCAATACTCTGGGCAACCTTCCAGACCACCGTTCTTCGCCTGCCAAGCCATTACAGAAGGGGAAAGACCATATGCAAATCAGGCTTGGCCCCACCCCAAAAGGGGCAGTCCAGTCCGAACTGCTAGGCCACATCCCTTCTGCACGAGACCACAAGCATCCCCAAAAATGTTTCGCCCTTGTTGGGGCTCATCAGTGAGGAGAAGCTTGGGCCTCTAGGCCCAGCAGGCACTGGACCCACGTCTGGGCATACCCGTCCCACTCAGGGTGACAAAGCAAAAACAAAGAGGTGATGGCTGGAAGGTTTAGAATGAATCTTAACCACTGGCAATGCTCTGGGCAACCCTCCACACCACCGTTCTTCGCCTGCCAAGCTTGTGGTCTCGTGCAGAAGGGATGTGACCTAGCAGTTCGGGCTGGACTGCCCCTTTTGGGGCAGGACCATGCCTGATTTGCATATTGTTTTTCCCCTTCTGTAATGGATTGGCAGACTGAAAAATGATGGTCTGGAGGGTTGCCCAGAGCTTTGCCTGTGGTTATGATTTATTCAAAGCCTTCCAGCCATCACCTTTTCGTTTTGCTAAACATCACCCCGAGTGGAACCGGTATGCCCAGACGTGGGTCCCGAGTCTGCCGGGACTAGAGACCCAAGCTACTCCTCACTGATGACGCCCAACAAGGCTGAAACATGTCTGGGGATGCTTGTGGTCTTGTGCAGAAGGGATGTGACCTAGCAGTTCGGGCTGGACTGCCCCTTTTGGGGCAGGACCATGCCTGATTTGCATGTGGTTTTTCCCCTTCTGTAATGGCTTGGCAGACTGAAAAACAATGGTCTGGAGGGTTGCCCAGAGCTTTGCCTGTGGTTATGATTTATTCAAAGCCTTACAGCCATCACCTTTTCGTTTTGCTAATATCACCCCAAGTGGAACGTGTTTTGCCCAGACGTGGGTCCCGAGTCTGCCGGGCCTAGAGACCCAAGCTACTCCTTACTGATGACGCACAACAAGGCTGAAACTTGTCTGGGGATGGTTGTGGTCTCGTGCAGAAGGGATGTGACCTAGCAGTTCGGGCTGGACTGCCCCTTTTGGGGCAGGACCATGACTGATTTGCATATGGTTTTTCCCCTTCTGTAATGGCTTGGCAGACTGAAAAACGATGGTCTGGAGGGTTGCCCAGAGCTTTGTCTGTGGTTATGATTTATTCAAAGCCTTCCAGCCATCACCTTTTCGTTTTGCTAACGTCACCCCGAGTGGAGCGGGTATGCCCAGACGTGGGTCCCGAGTTTGCCGGGCCTAGAGACCCAAGCTACTCCTCACTGATGACGCCCAACAAGGCTGAAACATGTCTGGGGATGCTTGTGGTCTCGTGCAGAAGGGATGTGACCTAGCAGTTCGGGCTGGACTGCCCCTTTTTGGGGCAGGACCATGCCTGATTTGCATATGGTTTTTCCCCTTCTGTAATGGCTTGGCAGACTGAAAAAACGATGGTCTGGAGGGTTGCCCAGAGCTTTGCCTGTGGTTATGATTTATTCAAAGCCTTCCAGCCATCACCTTTTCGTTTTGCTAACGTCACCCCGAGTGGAACGGGTATGCCCAGACGTGGGTCCCGAGTCTGCTGGGCCTAGAGACTCAAGCTACTCCTCACTGATGACGCCCAACAAGAACTGAGGGTTGTCCACAGTGAATGGTTGTTTAAAAAGACATTAAGACTCTTGAATATTACAAGCTGCTGATAACTGGAATGAAAGGGTGTAGTGAACCCGACGGACGGAGACCCAGGTAGCACGAAGGATCAGAGCCCGGCAGAGGGGGATCCTAATGCGAGGAGTAATTGCCCCGTGAACATTTATTGAAGGAACTTTTTGTTATTTGTGATGCATCAGGTCCTCTGAGGCAAGGGACTTTGTGTGAAAGAGACTTGGCCACAGAAAGCCCTGATATTTCGGAAATTAACTATAACCTCGTGCTGGCGAGGCCCAGGAGTTTGCTGTGCTCAAGAGTCTAGCCTTGTCCCGTGCTAATAACGTGGGGGAAGGGATACCCCCGCCATACCATCCTGACTTATCATTTGGTGAACACTTCTTTCTTTTCTTGTGAACATTATCCCACGCTATTTTGTAGCATAACGGTAAGGATTGCCAATATTTTTCTTTTAGTATAGGCCCTTTTTGTTTGACTAAGACACCACTAGGACTGCATTGTTATTTGATGGTCGTAGCTTGCTCCCATCTTAGATTTAGATTAGGTGTTTATCTCACCCATTGTTATAGTTTAATAAACACCCT
Organism: Ambystoma mexicanum; assembly: GCF_040938575.1. Classification (NCBI taxonomy): domain Eukaryota; kingdom Metazoa; phylum Chordata; class Amphibia; order Caudata; family Ambystomatidae; genus Ambystoma; species Ambystoma mexicanum. Next base: position 1,234,537,804 of record NC_090926.1, on the reverse strand, counting down.
TGAACTGTAATCACTTGTGTCTGTCTTGCTATTGCCACCATGAGTTCCTTACACTGTGTGGTAACAGACCTGGCAGACTGTTGGTAACCTGTGTTTTGAAATGTGGCAACAGGCTGCTGAACTGCAAACGGCTCATGAGTTGCCTCCAGTATGGGACCTTGAGAGCGAATGGAGCGCAGTGAAGGTAGCAGCCATTAACCAAACCAAACATCCCAGCAAGCTCAGGTGCACAGAAGAACAGGTGTGCATATGCAGCTGAACAATGAGATTGGTTCAACATCAAGACACTGGGCTTCATTACGGGTCTGGCGGTAACCCTAAATATTTACCAGGGCCTCACTTCCGGTGCCACCGGGAGATTACAACCCCGGCCCAGAAAGTCAGGCGCCGGTAAAATATAAGTCTCCATTCCCATAGAGTCCCATCAAACACTATAGCAATGGGGGCACGGAAGCACCAGCACCGTTGCTAAGAGTGCCGGTGCTTCCGTGACCGGTGTGCCTACTGTGGGCTCTATGTCCAGCAGTGTCAGACCTGAAGGGCACGGCGTCTCTGGCAGGCAGACCTGTAATATGCTGGTCCAGAAACAACAGTACTGGTAAACCTATTGGCACCCTTGTTTCTGGACCGGCAGGGGCATAATGAGGCCCACTGTCATTACGGTGAGCAGTGTAAGAAATGTGGCACTAGCCGAAGTGGAACTAATATGTGGAGTTTATTTTTCTTTTCTGCTCATGCACATTGCAGTAGTTACGTGTGAGTAACTAATCTATGATCGTCATGTGTCTTAGATGGCTCCAGAAATAATACAAGAGGTGCCCCAAGAGAATAGAAATACGTGTGGACCATTAGGCCGTGTCGTTCTCTCTCTCTTGTCTTCATGTCACACTCCTCCCCAACCCAAGCCTTACTTATGGGCCTAACCCGATTTTGAAGCCACTCTTCCATAGGTTCCCACCAGCATCTCCATTTTCAGTCTGATCTAAACCATGGCTTGGCCTGTGGGAGGGATGGTGACTTATTCTGCTCCATATAGGTTGGTGCCTGCTACTCCAGTGGGAAGTTGGGTCGTACTCGTCAGTCACATAATTTGTCAAATCTTGTATCAGGGTCTTGAGGATCCCACAATCCTACCACTTGTCCCAGATGGCATAAGAAACATTGCAAGGTCCAGAGGCTTTTCAAGGCCGGTGCACCCTAGGGCCATCTTAACTTAAACCTCCTCTCTAACTCAGATATCCCTATATGTGGGTGAATAGATATAGAAGATTGACCGTTACTGTCTAAGGCTGCCTTTGACTAGATGTGAAGACCTAAAGACAGAAAGCTGTTTCTCACTAGAATCCCTCAGGGACTTCTCTATGCAGTTGTTAGTGTTCTACTGGGATTTGTGAGGTGCGCTTTGCAGACACCCTGTTGAATTCAGTCTTCCTCCGATCACAACTGCTCTTCCCTCTGCTGCTCTTCCTCCTACTCCCCTCCCTCGAATCCACCCACTTCTCCTCACTCCGCCTGCCAATCTTCGGTTTCTCAGTCTCTTTACATTAGAACTCGTCTCTTTCCTGTTTATGTTGCTTCTCTCCCCTCCATCCATTTACTACTCCCATGTCCATATGGCTTTTACTCCCGCCTCCCTGCAACTACTTCTCCCTCCTCCAAACTTCCATTACTTCCTTCGTCCTCCAACTACTACTACTCCCACCTCCCTTCAGCTAGTACTCCCTCCTCCACACTCTCACCACTTCCTCCCTCCTCCAACTACTTCCTCCCTCCTTAAACTACTACTACTCCCACCTCCACGCAGCTACTATCCCATCTCCCTCCAACTACTACTCGCTCCTCCAGCTTTTCCTCCCTCCTCCAACTACTACTCCCTCCTCCACACTCCCACTACTTTCTGCCTCCTCCAAATACTATTACTCCCACCTCCCGTCAACTACTCCTCCCTCCTCCAAACTCCCACTACTTCCTCCCACCTCCAACTACTACTACTCCCTCCTCCACTCTCCCACTACTTCTTCCCTCCTTCAACTACTACTACTCCCTCCTCCACACTCCCACTACTTCCTCCCTCCTCCAAATACTACTACTCCCTCCTCCACACTCCCACTACTTCCTCCCTCCTCCAACTACTTCCCCCTCCTCCAACTGCTACTACTCCCCCTTCACACTCCCACTACTTCCTTCCACCTCTGACTACTACTACTCCCTCCTCCACACTCTCACTACTTGCTCCCTCCTCCAAACTCCCACTACTTTCTGCCTCCTCCAACTACTTCCTCCCTCCTCCAACTACTACTACTCCCCCTCCACACTCCCACTACTTCCTCCCACCTCCGACTACTACTACTCCCTTATCCACACTCCCACTACTTCCTCCCTCCTCCAACTATATCCCCCCTCCTCCAACTGCTACTACTCCCCCTCCACACTCCCACTACTTCCTTCCACCTCTGACTACTACTACTCCCTTATCCACACTCCCACTACTTCCTCCCTCCTCCAACTATTTCCCCTCCTCCAACTGCTACTACTCCCCCCTCCACACTCCCACTACTACCTTCCACCTCTGACTACTACTACTCCCTCCTCCACACTCCCACTACTTCCTCCCTCCTCCAACTACTACTACTCCCTCCTCCACACTCCCACTACTTCTTCCCTCCTCCAACTACTACTACTCCCTCCTCCACACTCCCACTACTTCCTCCCTCCTCCAACTAGTACTACTCCCTCCTCCACACTCCCACTACTTCTTCCCTCCTCCAACCACTACTACTCCCTCCTCCACACTCCCACTACTTCCTCCCTCCTCCAACCACTACTACTCCCTCCCCCACACTCCCACTACTTCCTCCCTCCTCCAACTACTACTACTCCCTCCTCCACACTCCCTCTACTTATTCCCTCCTCCAACTAGTACTACTCCCTCCTCCACACTCCCACTACTTCCTCCCTCCTCCAACTAGTACTACTCCCTCCTCCACACTCCCACTACTTCCTCCCTCCAAATACTACTACTCCCTCCTACAAACTCCCTCTACTTCCTCCCTCCTCCAACTACTACTACTCCCTCCTCCACACTCCCTCTACTTATTCCCTCCTCCAACTAGTACTACTCCCTCCTCAACACTCCCACTACTCCCTCCCTCCAACTACTACTACTCCTTCCTCCACACTCCCACTACTTCCTCCCTCCTCCAACTACTACTACTCCCTCCTCCACAATCCCACTACTTCCTCCCTCCAACTACTACTACTCCCTCCTCCACACTCCCACTACTTATTCCCTCCTCCAACGAGTACTACTCCCTCCTCCACACTCCCATTACTTCCTCCCTCCTCCAACTACTTCCCCCTCCTCCAACTACTACTACTACTCCCCCTCCACACTCCCACTACTTCCTCCCACCTCTGACTGCTACGACTCCCTCCTCCACACTCTCACTGCTTGCTCCCTCCTCCAAATGCTACTACTCCCTCCTCCAAACTCCCACTACTTTCTGCCTCCTCTAGATACTACTACTCCCTCCTCCCGTCAACTACTACTCCCTCCTCCCACTACTTCCTCCCACCTCCAACTACTTCATCCCTCCTCCAACTACTACTACACCCTCCTCCACACTTCCACTACTTCCTCCCTCCTCCAACTACTACCACCTCCTCCGCACTCCCACTACTTCTTCCCTCCTCCAACTACTACTACTCCCTCCTCCACACTCCCACTACTTCCTCCCTCCTCCCACTACTTCTTCCCTCCTCCAACTACTACTACTCCCTCCTCCACACTCCAACTACTTCCTCCCTCCTTAAACTACTACTACTCCCACCTCCACACAGCTACTATCCCATCTCCCTCCAACTACTACTCGCTCCTCCAGCTTTTCCTCCCTCCTCCAACTACTACTCCCTCCTCCACACTCCCACTACTTTCTGCCTCCTCCAAATACTATTACTCCCACCTCCCGTCAACTACTCCTCCCTCCTCCAAACTCCCACTACTTCCTCCCACCTCCAACTACTACTACTCCCTCCTCCACTCTCCCACTACTTCTTCCCTCCTTCAACTACTACTACTCCCTCCTCCACACTCCCACTACTTCCTCCCTCCTCCAAATACTACTACTCCCTCCTCCACACTCCCACTACTTCCTCCCTCCTCCAACTACTTCCCCCTCCTCCAACTGCTACTACTCCCCCTTCACACTCCCACTACTTCCTTCCACCTCTGACTACTACTACTCCCTCCTCCACACTCTCACTACTTGCTCCCTCCTCCAAACTCCCACTACTTTCTGCCTCCTCCAACTACTTCCTCCCTCCTCCAACTACTACTACTCCCCCTCCACACTCCCACTACTTCCTCCCACCTCCGACTACTACTACTCCCTTATCCACACTCCCACTACTTCCTCCCTCCTCCAACTATATCCCCCCTCCTCCAACTGCTACTACTCCCCCTCCACACTCCCACTACTTCCTTCCACCTCTGACTACTACTACTCCCTTATCCACACTCCCACTACTTCCTCCCTCCTCCAACTATTTCCCCTCCTCCAACTGCTACTACTCCCCCCTCCACACTCCCACTACTTCCTTCCACCTCTGACTACTACTACTCCCTCCTCCACACTCCCACTACTTCCTCCCTCCTCCAACTACTACTACTCCCTCCTCCACACTCCCACTACTTCTTCCCTCCTCCAACTACTACTACTCCCTCCTCCACACTCCCACTACTTCCTCCCTCCTCCAACTAGTACTACTCCCTCCTCCACACTCCCACTACTTCTTCCCTCCTCCAACCACTACTACTCCCTCCTCCACACTCCCACTACTTCCTCCCTCCTCCAACCACTACTACTCCCTCCCCCACACTCCCACTACTTCCTCCCTCCTCCAACTACTACTACTCCCTCCTCCACACTCCCTCTACTTATTCCCTCCTCCAACTAGTACTACTCCCTCCTCCACACTCCCACTACTTCCTCCCTCCTCCAACTAGTACTACTCCCTCCTCCACACTCCCACTACTTCCTCCCTCCAAATACTACTACTCCCTCCTACAAACTCCCTCTACTTCCTCCCTCCTCCAACTACTACTACTCCCTCCTCCACACTCCCTCTACTTATTCCCTCCTCCAACTAGTACTACTCCCTCCTCAACACTCCCACTACTCCCTCCCTCCAACTACTACTACTCCTTCCTCCACACTCCCACTACTTCCTCCCTCCTCCAACTACTACTACTCCCTCCTCCACAATCCCACTACTTCCTCCCTCCAACTACTACTACTCCCTCCTCCACACTCCCACTACTTATTCCCTCCTCCAACGAGTACTACTCCCTCCTCCACACTCCCATTACTTCCTCCCTCCTCCAACTACTTCCCCCTCCTCCAACTACTACTACTACTCCCCCTCCACACTCCCACTACTTCCTCCCACCTCTGACTGCTACGACTCCCTCCTCCACACTCTCACTGCTTGCTCCCTCCTCCAAATGCTACTACTCCCTCCTCCAAACTCCCACTACTTTCTGCCTCCTCTAGATACTACTACTCCCTCCTCCCGTCAACTACTACTCCCTCCTCCCACTACTTCCTCCCACCTCCAACTACTTCATCCCTCCTCCAACTACTACTACACCCTCCTCCACACTTCCACTACTTCCTCCCTCCTCCAACTACTACCACCTCCTCCGCACTCCCACTACTTCTTCCCTCCTCCAACTACTACTACTCCCTCCTCCACACTCCCACTACTTCCTCCCTCCTCCCACTACTTCTTCCCTCCTCCAACTACTACTACTCCCTCCTCCACACTCCAACTACTTCCTCCCTCCTTAAACTACTACTACTCCCACCTCCACACAGCTACTATCCCATCTCCCTCCAACTACTACTCGCTCCTCCAGCTTTTCCTCCCTCCTCCAACTACTACTCCCTCCTCCACACTCCCACTACTTTCTGCCTCCTCCAAATACTATTACTCCCACCTCCCGTCAACTACTCCTCCCTCCTCCAAACTCCCACTACTTCCTCCCACCTCCAACTACTACTACTCCCTCCTCCACTCTCCCACTACTTCTTCCCTCCTTCAACTACTACTACTCCCTCCTCCACACTCCCACTACTTCCTCCCTCCTCCAAATACTACTACTCCCTCCTCCACACTCCCACTACTTCCTCCCTCCTCCAACTACTTCCCCCTCCTCCAACTGCTACTACTCCCCCTTCACACTCCCACTACTTCCTTCCACCTCTGACTACTACTACTCCCTCCTCCAAACTCCCACTACTTTCTGCCTCCTCCAACTACTTCCTCCCTCCTCCAACTACTACTACTCACCCTCCACACTCCCACTACTTCCTCCCACCTCCGACTACTACTACTCCCTTATCCACACTCCCACTACTTCCTCCCTCCTCCAACTATATCCCCCCTCCTCCAACTGCTACTACTCCCCCTCCACACTCCCACTACTTCCTCCCACCTCCGACTACTACTACTCCCTTATCCACACTCCCACTACTTCCTCCCTCCTCCAACTATATCCCCCCTCCTCCAACTGCTACTACTCCCCCTCCACACTCCCACTACTTCCTTCCACCTCTGACTACTACTACTCCCTTATCCACACTCCCACTACTTCCTCCCTCCTCCAACTATTTCCCCTCCTCCAACTGCTACTACTCCCCCCTCCACACTCCCACTACTTCCTTCCACCTCTGACTACTACTACTCCCTCCTCCACACTCCCACTACTTCCTCCCTCCTCCAACTACTACTACTCCCTCCTCCACACTCCCACTACTTCTTCCCTCCTCCAACTACTACTACTCCCTCCTCCACACTCCCACTACTTCCTCCCTCCTCCAACTAGTACTACTCCCTCCTCCACACTCCCACTACTTCCTCCCTCCTCCAACCACTACTACTCCCTCCTCCACACTCCCACTACTTCCTCCCTCCTCCAACCACTACTACTCCCTCCCCCACACTCCCACTACTTCCTCCCTCCTCCAACTACTACTACTCCCTCCTCCACACTCCCTCTACTTATTCCCTCCTCCAACTAGTACTACTCCCTCCTCCATACTCCCACTACTTCCTCCCTCCTCCAACTAGTACTACTCCCTCCTCCACACTCCCACTACTTCCTCCCTCCAAATACTACTACTCCCTCCTACAAACTCCCTCTACTTCCTCCCTCCTCCAACTACTACTACTCCCTCCTCCACACTCCCTCTACTTATTCCCTCCTCCAACTAGTACTACTCCCTCCTCCACACTCCCACTACTCCCTCCCTCCAACTACTACTACTCCTTCCTCCACACTCCCACTACTTCCTCCCTCCTCCAACTACTACTACTCCCTCCTCCACAATCCCACTACTTCCTCCCTCCAACTACTACTACTCCCTCCTCCACACTCCCACTACTTATTCCCTCCTCCAACGAGTACTACTCCCTCCTCCACACTCCCATTACTTCCTCCCTCCTCCAACTACTTCCCCCTCCTCCAACTACTACTACTACTCCCCCTCCACACTCCCACTACTTCCTCCCACCTCTGACTGCTACGACTCCCTCCTCCACACTCTCACTACTTGCTCCCTCCTCCAAATGCTACTACTCCCTCCTCCAAACTCCCACTACTTTCTGCCTCCTCTAGATACTACTACTCCCTCCTCCCGTCAACTACTACTCCCTCCTCCAAACTCCCACTACTTCCTCCCACCTCCAACTACTTCATCCCTCCTCCAACTACTACTACACCCTCCTCCACACTTCCACTACTTCCTCCCTCCTCCAACTACTACTACTACCACCTCCTCCGCACTCCCACTACTTATTCCCTCCTCCAACTACTACTACTCCCTCCTCCACACTCCCACTACTTCCTCCCTCCTCCAACTACTCCCCCCTCCTCCAACTGCTACTACTCCCCCCTCCACACTCCCACTACTTCCTTCCACCTGTTACTACTACTACTCCCTCCTCCACACTCTCACTACTTGCTCTCTTCTCCAAATACTACTACTCCCTCCTCCAAACTCCCACTACTTTCTGCCTCCTCTAGATACTACTACTCCCTCCTCCCATCAACTACTACTCCCCCCTCCAAACTCCCACTACTTCCTCCCTCCTCCAACTACTTCCTCTCTCCTCCAACTACTACTACTCCCCCTCCACACTCCCACTACTTCCTCCCACCTCTGACTACTACTACTCCCTTATCCACACTCCCACTACTTCTTCCCTCCTCCAACTATTTCCCCCTCCTCCAACTGCTACTACTCCCCCTTCCACACTCCCACTACTTCCTTCCACCTCTGACTACTACTACTCCCTCCTCCACACTCCCACTACTTCCTCCCTCCTCCAACTACTACTACTCCCTCCTCCACACTCCCACTACTTCTTCCCTCCTCCAACTACTACTACTCCCTCCTCCACAATCCCACTACTTCCTCCCTCCAACTACTACTACTCCCTCCTCCAGACTCCCACTACTTATTCCCTCCTCCAACGAGTACTACTCCCTCCTCCACACTCCCATTACTTCCTCCCTCCTACAACTACTTCCCCCTCCTCCAACTACTACTACTCCCCCTCCACACTCCCACTACTTCCTCCCACCTCTGACTGCTACGACTCCCTCCTCCACACTCTCACTACTTGCTCCCTCCTCCAAATGCTACTACTCCCTCCTCCAAACTCCCACTACTTTCTGCCTCCTCTAGATACTACTACTCCCTCCTCCCGTCAACTACTACTCCCTCCTCCAAACTCCCACTACTTCCTCCCACCTCCAACTACTTCATCCCTCCTCCAACTACTACTACACCCTCCTCCACACTTCCACTACTTCCTCCCTCCTCCAACTACTACTACTACTACCACCTCCTCCGCACTCCCACTACTTCTTCCCTCCTCCAACTACTACTACTCCCTCCTCCACACTCCCACTACTTCCTCCCTCCTCCAACTACTCCCCCCTCCTCCAATTGCTACTACTCCCCCCTCCACACTCCCACTACTTCCTTCCACCTGTGACTACTACTACTCCCTCCTCCACACTCTCACTACTTGCTCTCTTCTCCAAATACTACTACTCCCTCCTCCAAACTCCCACTACTTTCTGCCTCCTCTAGATACTACTACTCCCTCCTCCCATCAACTACTACTCCCCCCTCCAAACTCCCACACTTCCTCCCTCCTCCAACTACTTCCTCTCTCCTCCAACTACTACTACTCCCCCTCCACACTCCCACTACTTCCTCCCACCTCTGACTACTACTACTCCCTTATCCACACTCCCACTACTTCTTCCCTCCTCCAACTATTTCCCCCTCCTCCAACTGCTACTACTCCCCCTTCCACACTCCCACTACTTCCTTCCACCTCTGACTACTACTACTCCCTCCTCCACACTCCCACTACTTCCTCCCTCCTCCAACTACTACTACTCCCTCCTCCACACTCCCACTACTTCCTCCCTCCTCCAACTAGTACTACTCCCTCCTCCACACTCCCACTACTTCCTCCCTCCTCCAACCACTACTACTCCCTCCTCCACACTCCCACTACTTCCTCCCTCCTCCAACTACTACTACTCCCTCCTCCACACTCCCTCTACTTATTCCCTCCTCCAACTAGTACTACTCCCTCCTCCACACTCCCACTACTTCCTCCCTCCTCCAACTAGTACTACTCCCTCCTCCACACTCTCACTACTTCCTCCCTCCAAATACTACTACTCCCTCCTCCAAACTCCCTCTACTTCCTCCCTCCTCCAACTACTACTACTCCCTTCTCCACACTCCCTCTACTTATTCCCTCCTCCAACTAGTACTACTCCCTCCTCCACACTCCCACTACTTCCTCCCTCCAACTACTACTACTCCCTCCTCCACACTCCCACTACTTCCTCCCTCCTCCAACTACTACTACTCCCTCCTCCACACTCCCATTACTTCCTCCCTCCTCCAACTACTTCCCCCTCCTCCAACTACTACTACTCCCCCTCCACACTCCCACTACTTCCTCCCACCTCTGACTGCTACAACTCCCTCCTCCACACTCTCACTACTTGCTCCCTCCTCCAAATGCTACTACTCCCTCCTCCAAATATTTCCCCCTCCTCCAACTGCTACTACTCCCCCTTCCACACTCCCACTACTTCCTTCCACCTCTAACTACTACTACTCCCTCCTCCACACTCCCACTACTTCCTCCCTCCTCAAACTACTACTACTCCCTCCTCCACACTCCCACTACTTCTTCCCTCCTCCAACTACTACTACTCCCTCCTCCACACTCCCACTACTTCCTCCCTCCTCCAACTACTACTACTCCCTCCTCCACACTCCCACTACTTCTTCCCTCCTCCAACTAGTACTACTCCCTCCTCCACACTCCCACTACTTCCTCCCTCCTCCAACTACTACTACTCCCTCCTCCACACTCCCACTACTTCCTCCCTCCAACTACTACTACTCCCTCCTACAAACTCCCTCTACTTCCTCCCTCCTCCAATTACTACTACTCTCTCCTCCACACTCCCACTACTTATTCCCTCCTCCAACGAGTACTACTCCCTCCTCCACACTTCCACTACTTCCTCCCTCCTCCAACTTCTACTACTCCCTCCTCCACACTCCCACTACTTCCTCCCTCCAACTACTACTACTCCCTCCTACAAACTCCCTCTACTTCCTCCCTCCTCCAACTACTACTACTCCCTCATCCACACTCCCACTACGTATTCCCTCCTCCAACGAGTACTACTCCCTCCTCCACACTTCCACTACTTCCTCCCTCCTCCAACTAATACTACTCCCTCCTCCACACTCCCACTACTTCCTCCCTCCTCCAACTACGTCCCCCTCCTCCAACTACTACTACTCCCCCTCCACACTCTCACTACTTACTCCCTCCTCTGACTACTACTACTCCCTCCTCCACACTCCCACTATTTCCTCCCACCTCTGACTGCTACTACTTCCTCCTCCTCCACACTCTCACTACTTACTCCCTCCGCCCATCAACTACTACTCCCTCCTCCAAACTCCCACCACTTCCTCCCACCTCCAACTACTACTACTCCCCCTCCACACTCCCACTACTTCCTCCCACCTCTGATTACTACTACTCCCTCCTCCACACTCCCACTACTTCCTCCCACCTCTGACTACTACTACTCCCTCCTCCACACTCCCACTATTTCCTCCCACATCCAACTACTTCCTCCCTCTTCCAGCTACTACTACTCCCCCCTCCACACTCCCACTACTTCCTCCCACCTCTGACTACTACTACTCCCTCCTCCACACTCCCACTACTTCCTCCCACCTCTGACTACTACTACTCCCTCCTCCACACTCCCACTACTTCCTCCCACCTCTGACTACTACTACTCCCTCCTCCACACTCCCACTATTTCCTCCCACCTCCGACTACTACTACTCCCTCCTCCACACTCCCACTACTTCCTCCCACCTCTGACTACTACTACTCCCTCCTCCACACTCCCACTACTTCCTCCCTCCACGAACTACTTCCCCCTCCTCCAACTGCTACTACTCCCACCTCCACCCAGCTACTACTCCCTCCTTCCTCAAACTACTACTCTCTCCTTCACACTCCCAGTACTTCCTCCTTCCTCCAACTACTACTACTCCCTCCAATGCCAATTCACAGATCCTCCTTTCATTGAAGAAAAACAAACGTCACAAGTAGCGGGCAACTCCCGCTCACTTTTTCTACAGGAGCCCACTGAACAACAATGGCTGTCCGGGAAGACAAGCGTTTGTGTTCTAAGGACCAGTTTCAGGTGGCCCCAAGGTAAGTTCCATGGGGAGGGATTTGGTTCCCACGGCGTAGTCCCTGATGGTCCAGGGCACTTGCTGGCTGTTGCACATGCTCACAATTTGTTTTTATTGTGTTATAGTCAAAAGACTTTTCACAAATGCAAAATACGCAGACATGCTCTGCATTGTTCTTTGGCAGCACAGTGCGGTCCTTCTGCCAGACGTGAAAGGACGCCGAGGCTTCTCTCTGCTGGTCTCTCTCGACTGCGGATCACTGAACGCTGCTACATGGTTTTGCATGTGTGCCACAGCTTCCCTTTCTCTCTCCCGCCCTACTCATCACTGAATACTGTGGCACTGGTTGCTGGTGGTCGGGAATCAGCTTTCCTGCATGCTGGACACTGATTCTCATTCTGATGTTTCTTGTTAGAGAGCCTGCAGTGGTAGGGTAGAGGCTGTGGAGGTAGAAACACTGACACTGGAGGGACACCATGCCCCAGTACTGGGCTTTCACTTCAACATCAATTGCCTTCTGGGTGTTGTAGTCTTGGGTCACTTCAATTCCATGAAATGGACTGTAGAGAAACTAAGGTGGATTAGGGTGTCCCTCGTGACATGGAGTCATCTGGCAACCAAAGTATGGTGGTACGAGTTGTAAAAAGGAAAGGACAAGACTGCGAGGGGACAATTCTCCCCAATTTTTGCATTCTAACATTATCAATTTTTCTGGGAAGATGATAGAGCAGTCCTGGTTTAGCTTTGCATTCTGGGGTTTATAGGCCTGGACGGAATACTTAAGCCCCAGAGTGCAAAGTTAAAACCAGGACTGGGCTGACATCTTTTGAATTGCCATGCATCGGTGAGATTATAATGTCAGAAGCAAGGAGAGGGGGTGCTTCCGGGAAACGTTGACATGCGCTTAGACTGCGGGTGCCAGCACTAGGC